>NC_065445.1:100629064-101321329 GCF_917563875.1 Diabrotica virgifera virgifera
ACAAAAATCAAACTAATTTTATTATTGTTTGTGAAATATTGTTTAAACAATTGCATATGTTTAAAAATAATAAACTTTTATTCTCCAAGTTAAAATATATGAACAAAGAAAGTTTTTGCTAAAAAAAGTGTTATTTCAAAGGATAGAGTATGTGTTTTTATTTTGCAATACACAAATTTATTTATTTATATCGAAATGTAATAAAAATTAAAATGTATGAATCATTATTAAAGGTCATTGGAATGCCCAATCAGAGCAAACTATCCGCTGTCCTGCGCCTAGCACCAATAATTAATGTATATTTAAAAAAATTCCTGACGCCGTGGTAACGGCAAAAACTGCAAATAAAAGATATAGTACACTTCTATATGCAAAAAAAAATTCAACTTGCTATCTGCTTTATTTTCAGTCCTGTAACATTTTGAAAAAATGATTTTTTTTTGCGAAAGCTGGATTGCAAAATTTATTTTGCAAAATCTATTGAACCGATCTTAATGAAATTTACAGTGTTGTTTTATTGTATCATAAAATTTTTCTGAGTGAAATATGAAGGCCCTAAGTGTAGCATAAATGGTTGAAAAACGTAAAATGCGAATACTTGTTTTTGTATATTTTTTTCGCAATTATTGCTATTTTGCCACAAAGGTGACTATTTTTTTAAATTTTAACCAATTCTATATTGTAGGAAATTTAATTACGCAACTTTTATATTAGTACAACTTTTCTCGGAAATGAATACTTTTAAAGTTATAATCAAAAAACGGAGAAAAGAATCGAATTTTGCCTTCATTTTTTGACATTTTGATTATTTAAACAATGTTCCGGACCTTTTTGAGAGGGAGGATAACTCAAATATTATTATTTGAGTTATTTTCAAGCAACTTCTGCAAAAAAATTTGAGTCACCTCTCAACGTCCAAATGTACTAATATTTTTACAGATGCGCCCTGGTCTATATATGGAATCATCTGATATTTCTTATTATTTCGTGCGAATTTAAAAAAAACGAACACACGAGGTCAAACGATATTTATTTTAAAGCAATTTAATCACAAGTACATAACAATTAAATAAAACAATAAATTATTTAAAAAACAAATTGAAACTAGTTGTTTTAAAGTCAATAGCATAAAAAATTTCAATATGAAACTAATAATGTTTAAATTGTTTTTATGTATTTATGTTTTTTTTTGGTAGTCAGTGTTTTCACCTCTAGTCCGTATGCAAGCTTCAATTTGCGTGGGCACGCTACTAATCAAATTATCAACATTTTGTTGTGGTAGGTTGTTCCATTCTTCAAGAACAACTTGTACTAGCCGTGCGGTGTTTTGTGGTTTATCCCGGCGAGCTCTAATTTTTCTTTTAGGCATATCCCCACAAATACTCTATAGGGTTAAGCTCGGGTGAGCAAGCAGGTCACTCCAAACAAGGGATATCTTCTGCTTCAATGAAGTCTCTAGTCACTCTAATGGCATGTGAAAGTCTATTATGACGCATGAAAATTAAATTTTCTCCTGTTGCACCTTTATAGAGCCTAACTACAGGTTATCAACATACCAGTGAGCAGTTAAGGTGGATTGGATGAAAATTAAGGGAGTTTTTTTACGGATCACAATGCCTCTCCAGAACATTACACTTCCTCCTTTATATAGGTGAACCGATCGGACAGTTTTCGTTCTTTGCTTGTCTTCTTCGACCTCTAAGTACACGATTTCATGGTACATTTGATTTTACACAAATCTTGGCTTCTTCTGGAAATATCACATTTTGTCAATTCCCAATGTTCCAGTTTTGGTGATGAAGACACCAATTTAGGCGATCAATATTGTGCTACCTGGATAACTCGGGAACCCATAAGTTTCTCCTACTGTATACTTCTTGGCATGAACTCTGCTTCTTATCGTTTCAACTGAAACAGTTACGCCTGTAGCTTCCAAAAGTTGCCTTTGGAGCTGCAGGTGAGAAATGGTTGGGTGTCTTCCAGCTGATTTTACAATTAAACGATCGTGGCGAGCAGTTATTACTTTTTGGCGACTTTCCCTTGCTTTATTTTTTAACTTTCCTAATTCCTGTTACCTAGCATAGGTTTTGGACAGAACGCTCTGTGTTACGCCTAGCTCTGCAGCTATGTCCCTCTGAGAACATTACTTGCTTCACAAGACCAATAATCGTTCCCCGTTGTAAGTCCTATAACCCCACATAAGGCATATTTTCGTTTTTGGACGCAAAAGATAGTTTATTTATTTTCGTTCAATTCAAGCAAACAATCTATACCGTACTGAGCTGTACTAGCTGATTGTCTTAAGGCAGGTTCTCATTAGTCAACCTCATTGATCAATAGCGTTGATTCTATGCAACTGAACATAGTATTCAAATTCACACTATTTCAAGGATATTGAATTCGGTCTACAAAGTGCTAACTTTAATAATGGCTGTAAAGAAGAAAATTGTGCATGCTGGCGTTCGCATTGGGTGTGAATATTTAAAAACGTACTTAAAAATAGGAAAACAAGAACATCTCTGACTCTCTTTTGCAACGGAAACACCTCTTAAACCTTTTGGTTTATGGTGATTTATGTTTATACAAATCATCTGTTCCTGTACCACTTTTATTTGCTTTTAATATTTTATTCAGTTCAACTTTGTAGGTTGTCCGGATACTTTTAGTTTTATTTTTAATATCGTTTAGAGTCAGGATTTCTATTTCCATTCCAAAACGATTAGCTTCATAGCTTTTTCCCGCTTTATTATATTTTTACATTGTTCACTAATAATTATCCATAGCACTCCTCTCTCTGGTACCTATAGTTCTAGAAACTTGTAGATATGGTTGTCTCTCCATTTAAAATTTGACATTGTTCACGAAATTATAATATTGCTACGGTTTTCACAAAGAATTTAACCTCATCTCATATGCTTACTATTTAACTCCACAAAATACAAGTCAACGCAACTGAACGCTAGTTCTCACTGTCAAGCATGGTTCTATTTGATAGAATCATTTCCATTGATCTAGCAAAAGTAGGAAGGCTTTTCACTTTTATTGAAATACCATATGATAGAACAATATCGCTGAATCGACGTTCATATAAATCTATTTTTCTTCTATAGCATAGAATCAAGGATATTGATCAATGAGATTGACTAATGAGAACCCACCTTTATCGATTTGTTTATTTTCAATAAAAACCTTTATTCTTCGCAACAATAACAAGTTTTTTCAAAAGAAATAAATATTACTTTGAAATACATGGTGATTCCATATAAGTTTGGTTGTGTGAATAATATGGTATGTATCTTTTATCACTAAATGTGTTGTCCAATGTACGAAATATTCGTTAAATGTTTCTTTAGATCCCATTATTTGCACAAGCCTTGTGTTAAATATTCTATAGGTTGTTTTTAATGTCCTTTCTAGTGGATAAATATCTTCAACATAGAAAACTTAATTAAATTCTTGAAGATACCAAAATTATTTAATTATGATTTACAATTTATTGTCATCGACAAATCACTTTTTAAAACGTCATCATCATCAATGGTGTTACAGCCCTATGAAAAAGCCTCGACCTTCCCAAGTCTATTACGCCAGTCAGTCCTATCCATTGCCAGTTTGCTGCGCCTATTTTTCTCATTTTTCTCCCATCCTCATCTACACCATCCTTCCATCTAACTTTTGACCTACCCCTATTTCTACTTCCCACAGGTTGTGACATAAGGATTCTTCTAGGAGGGTCGTTATGCTGTGATCTTGCTAGATGTCCTACCCATCGTAGCCTTCCTATTCTTATAAGAGATACTACGTCTTTACCACCAAATATATGTTTATATCTGTGGTATACCTCGTAGTTGTACCTCCTCCTCCAAATACCACTTTCACAGATGCCACCGAATATTCCTCTCAGGATCCTTCATTCAAATATAAGCAGAAGGTTTTCATCTGCCTTGGAGATGGTCCATGTCTCCGATCCATATGTCAACACTGGTTGTATAAGGGTTTTGTATATGGTTATTTTTATTTTTTGGCTTAAGTTTCTGCTTCTCATATGTCTACTCAGTCCAAAATAGCATTTGTTCGCTAGGATTATCCTTCGCTTGATTTCTTCCGTCATGACGTTCTCCTTGGTGATCAGGGAGCCTAAGTATGTGAATTTGTCCACCACTTCAAAGGTACAGTTATCAACAGTGAATTGGTGACCGATGTTTCTGGCTCTATTGTTGGGTGTTGATGCCAACATCTTAGTTTTCTCCTCGTTTACTTTCAGGCCCATATTTTTTGAGGCATTTGAAAAGGTGGTATACATTTCTTCTAGTTTGCGTGTTGTGCAGGCAACTAGGCCCACGTCACCTACATACCAAAATTTGGGATAATTTATTAAAAATATTTCCTCTGTTGTCTATTCGTGCATCTCTGACCGCCTTTTTCAAAGCTATGTTGAAGGGGAGACACGCCAGCGCATCTCCCTGTCGCAACCCAACATTTGTTTCAAACGTCACTTCTGTTTAAACTGATAAGGCAGCTAAAATTTTAATATCAGTTCTAATATTTACATAAATATAATTAATTCTTCTTTTTTTAATCTTGGTATGTATTTCTCATTTATTTTACCAGCCGTTTCACGGAAGCATAAGTACAATAAATATAAACCATAGCAAATTTTCTGTAAATATATAATGGTATTAATTATCATTATTTAACATTTTTTCATTCTTTAACTATCTTTATCAGTATTTCATTCTCTTTTATTATATATTATTCATTATCATTGTTCTATCATTCACGCAAGTACAGTAAATATAAACTGTTGCAAATTGTGTGCAAATATCAAATAGATAATATCAATCGTTATGCTATATCCTTTTTTATCATTTTTAGTCATCTTTGATAATTTTTCATTATTACCATTTATTTACCATTATTTATTATACTTTTTTATTCTTCATCATTTATGATACACATTTATGTACACAAGCATTAGTACGATCAATATAAACTATAACAAAAATGCTTTGTAAATAAATATGTAATTCGAATGTTATTCTTTATCATTTTTTATCATTTAATATTTATCATTCTTTATCATGCTGAATAATTCTTTATCATTTTGTATCATTCTTTATCATCATTTAACATTCGATCAATATAAACTATAACAAAAATGCGTTGTAAATATGTAATTCGAATGTTATTCTTTATCATTTTTTATCATTTAATATTTATCATCGTTTATCATGCTGAATAATTCTTTATAATTTTGTATCATTCTTTATCATAATTTACATTCATCATATCATTTTTTTATTAATTTTTTATGGTTCGCTATTATTTTTTATCATTTTTCTATAATTCACAATGGCACAGGTACAATAAATAATAATAGCGAATGTTCTTTAAATATACGATTCGACTGTTGTTCTGTATTATTATTTTTTATTATTTATCATGTTTTATCATTCTTTGCCATTATTTATATCATTCTTTATGGTTTTTATCATTCCTATCATCATATTTTCTAATCCCCTGAAAAAGCATGAGACCCCAGATTTTTAGAAACTTAGGATTTTATATTTTAGACGCATAAGTATAGGATCTATATAAATCTGGATCCCGCGTATGAAAAAAAAGTTGATTAATAGCAAGCTCAAAATTTGTTAATAACTTAAGGGTGTCTAGTCAGATAAACTTTGATATATGGGAACACTGGAACAGGTGCAGTTTTAATTGTGGAACATGTTAAAAATTTGGAACGGTCAGACCACGAAAACGGCACATGTATTTTGTCCGACAGAACAGACTAAAACTCTCCGAACAGAGATTAAACTCTCATGCAAAAATCAGACGCTATTTATCACCTGTCATAATTTCTGTCACTTGACATATTCTACATGTTCTACTCATTAAAACGCCCATTTGGTGATATATAGCAGACTGATTTTTGCATGAGAGTTTAATCTCTGTTCGGAGAGTTTAAGTCTGTTCTGTCGGAGAAAATAAATATGCCGTTTTCGTGGTGTGACCGTTCCAAATTTTTAACCTGTTCCACAATTAAAACTGCCCCTGTTCCAGTGTTCCCATATATCAAAGTTTATCCGACTAGACATCCTTAAGCTATTAACAAATTTTCAGCTTGCTATTAATCAACTTTTTTTTCATACGCGGGATCCAGACCTAGTAGAAAACGTAACTTTACAATAAATTAAATAAAAAAAGGCAATTAGTTTTAAATATTTAACAACTTTTTGTCATTGTGTATTTATTTTCTAATTACGCTGATTTGATGATGATAATTTTTTTGTAAAAGAAGAAGAAAAACAAATTGTTAAAAATCTTGAAAGTTCTAGTTTTTGAAGTTATACTTCTTTAGTCGCGTTTGGAAGTAAATGTATATGTGCGCGAATTCACCAAAATCTTGGTGCTACGCGCAGATGAAACGTTATACATTTGCTCTGATTGGGTATTACAATGACCTGTCAAAAATTGTTTAATATGGCGGCTATGGGTAAACAAATGTGTAAATACTAGTATTTATTGTTGTGAGGACAGAGACAAAAGTAAGTTTATAATTGTAATGACTTTTTAAATAGTTTTTAAAAGCAACAGGTATTTAATTGTAAATGGTTTAGTATTGTAATAAAAAATTACATACCTATTTTAAAAGTGTAAAATGTAGGTACTAATGCTTCGATTAACATAATTTGATAACCAACAAAATTTCTACCAATCTTCATCTAATATATTGTTTTCTTACTCGATGTTTTGTTATATTTTAGCAAGCAACTGTCAAAAAGTTTAAAACGTTCAGTTGGTGTGTCTTTCCACATCACTGATGTGTCTAAGTGGCTGAATGTTAATTTGATTTATAACCTAATGACCCTAATATACACGAGTTCGATCCCCAATGCAAATCTTCGTTTTTTATACATTTTATGATTGTAAGTATATTTATTGTATAATTTTTTTTTTAGAAAACACGTACCTATTTAGTTAAAATTTTTGCCAACAACTGATCAGAAATCATTTCTCTGTGGCATTTTTCAATGTGTTTTATTCTTTTATTTTTTTTTAATTTTTGGTATTGTTTTAATAAAAATTTTTTGGAAAGTAGTAAGTATTAAAATTAGTTTAATATTGAAATAAAATAAGAATTTTACGTGCGTACAAAGTACACACATATTCTTTTTTTATATATATAATAAAACCTGTTAATAACAATTTATTCTAAAAATAAGAAGAAGTACGTCGTGTAGATTTTCGTAAATATGATTTTGTTTTTTTTTTGTCTTTGCTTGCTGGTTTATTGTCTTATAGTATCATTTATGGACATCATTATTGAATATTTGATTTGCAACGTATTAATGTGAATTTGCCATGAATAACTTACTGTTTTTGATTGGTATGTCTACTACATTTTGATATGTGATGATTTTGAAAATCTCCGCAATTATTATAATACATTAAGTACATTTTTTATATATTGAGAACGACTTCCGAAGTGGAATTCTAGACGTCAAATAAACTTAGTTTTAACCACAATTTTTAAGCCACAATTTTAAAGTAAAATCGTGGCTTATTTCCACCAAAAATAATAAATTACATTATGATGCCATCAAAAATAGCTTCAGAAAAATATTAATTGGGAAGAAACCAAAACTAAACAATATAATAAAAAAATGTAACGGTTACATACATACCCTTGCTTTTTAGTTGAGCTAATGGAAATCCATTTGCAGCTACAAGCTGTGCTGTTGGTGTTAACACAATGACCAGGAGAACTGGATGAGGTCTTTCTAAAAACTTTTTGACTACAGCTTTGTGATCTTCAGTGTTCATCATTCGGCTCCATTTTTCGGGCTTTAGTTTTAATGTTTTTTGTACGTAACTACCTAGATATTCCAATCTATTGTCTATTTGAGGAGGTTGTGCTTCCATTTCTTGTTGTTATTTTTTACTATGTTCTAGAACAAATACATGTCATTAGATATAAGAGAATCTGGTTTAAAATTTCAAGTATAAAATGAAATATCGACCTTATTTCTGCTTTGAGATATGGCCACGACCGCTGAAATAACTTTGTAAAACCAAACTTTGTCAACATTTCTGGCATCATCTTATTACTTACTTACTTACTTACTTACTTTCCGTTTCCGAAACACCAACAACTTTAAATTCTGTATTTCCAATGGTTGGCCACATAGATGGCCCTGCCATTTGCTAAAATTAAGTCTTCTTCTGCGCAGGTCTCTCTCATCTCTGTGCATTATAGTAGATGCCGGCTGGTCTGAACCGCGCCACAGTCGCAGGTATCGTCCTTGGTATCCCCATTTTTTCAGGTTACGAGCACAACGTTAAACGCCTGTTCTTAATCTGTCTAGAGCTTTCCAAGTCGGATACGGTAAATTGTGTCCAGCAGCCATTTCTTCTGAGGGAGGAAAATGTGTCGCGGTAGCTGACGCTTGCCATAGGTGTATTCGGCGCGTTTCTGACGTTTCGTGGATGGATCTTGATGTTTTCAGGAAGCTTTTCCGAGATCTCAGTCTGCTTGACTGAGTTTGGTAATCATATAAGGGGTGTCTCCGGTCCGCCTGCTGCTTTTTTCGTTCTACCTCTGACGTGACCTTCCTCCTGATAGGTGGTGGAGCAATCCCAGCTATGGGAAATACCTCTTCGATAGGTGTCGGTTTCAGCCAACCCGATATTATACGAACCGTTTCATTATATATTACACGAACCGTTACATCACCGGATGACATGAAAGGAGCCTCCACGTAGATTGTGATCACTTGTGAATACAATCGGGCGTCCCCTGGAAACGAGTAATGTCGGCTAATCCTTTCAACACCGGTGCACCAACAACACAGATTCAATCAGATTCAAAACGGCATCATCTTATGGGACAAAGACATTTTTGACAATAAAAATGATCGTAATTTACCAAATGAAAACATTTGGTTTCAGCCCAAATGGTGAAGCAAAACTGTGCCCCTCCGCCCTTTAAACTTCCTATTCGTGATCTTTTAAAAAGATGTTTTCCTAGGACACGAATGGGTAGACGAGGAACACTCGAGTGGTCTGCAATATATCCAGATCTTACGGGATACGGACGTTTCGCCCCCGCCGTTTCGCCCCCGACCGTTTCGCCCCCGCCGTTTCGTCCCCAGCCGTTTCGCCTCCAAACTTTTTCGCCCCCGAACCGTTTCGCCCCCGGGATTTTACCTAACATTTTTAACTAGTTGCATTGAGTTATAAATACAATGTGAGTAATACATTTACCTATTGATCATTTTTTGTTCTTAGCTTAGGTTAGGTTAGGTTAGGTTAGGTCCGTAAATTGTAAGTAAGGCAAAATTAGTTTTCTGAGAACAAAATCCTTTGTGTAAGAAAATAAGTAAAATTATTTCTGAGAACAATTTTGTATTAATCCTGTCTATCTACTATAAATATGTGTAACAAAGCACTTCTAAGAAAAACAAACAAAAAAATGAGCAATAGGTAAATGTATTACTAACATTGTATTTATAACTCAATGCAACTAGTTAAAAATGTTAGGTAAAATCCCGGGGGCAAAACGGTTCGGGGGCAAAACGGTTCGGGGGCGACACGGCTGGGGGCGAAACGGCGGGGGCGAAACGGTCGGGGGCGAAACGGCGGGGGCGAAACGCCCGTAAATCAGATCTTACACCACTTGATTTTTCCTATAGGGTTATGTAAATTCAAAAATGTACATCGATCTTCAACAACGTTACAAGATCGTTCAAGAAGATTGATATCTTCGGTTCAATTACTTTCAAGAGGGAGGTGGGTGACAATTTGTACATTTAATTCACGTAAAAAGCAATTTATCAAATGAACATTTTTTTTGTCTAAATAATTATGCTAATGTTTAGGTATATTGCTGAATAGAGAATTAAATAAACATTCACATGAGCTATCAGATATCTCCCATTTCCATTTAAGAAAATTATTGATTACGTCATCAGGTCCAGGTGGATAACGTCACTATCATAGTATGATATATATGCCAAAAAATCTTAATTTAAAAATAACTTGGGACAACCTAGGACCAACTAGGTACTACCTTGAAACTTCCAATGGGATAAACTGAGATAAATCTGAAATAAACTTGAACCAACCTGGGACTAACTTGGTACTAACTTGGTAGTCCCAACGGGATAAACTGAGACCCTAATTAGAAGGAGAAAATACAAAGTCAAATATACTAAGAACCAACAGATACAATTTGAATATCTTACTATTTAACAAGAGTCTCGAAACACACTTAATACTCTCCTAAATTTTGATGCGTTGACTGCATCTGCACAACGGAAAATAAAATAGAAATGAAAGGTATGCCTTTTTATAGAAAAATAAATCGTCGTTTTGGAAGAAGAATGCTACAACTCAAAAATTACCATTTTTGAGCTTTACCCTCTAACCAACTCTAAATGTTAAACTTTATTATGGGAAAAATTGTCAGAAGTTGCACTCATGTAATTACCGCTAAATGGCGACCTATAACAGTTTGACTTTGTCAAACCCATGCATTACATTTTATGGAAGAGCGTCGCAATATAGTTGTGTTTCAGTTGTTGTGGAAGTTACCACGTGTTTTTTGGAGAACAGTGTTACAAGTTAAAAAAGGAACGTATTTTTTGGGTATTCTGTATTTAATATTTAATGCAAGACAGTTACATTTCGTCTTAGGTAAGTATTCCTTACAGGATATGTGCATTTATATAGAATTATTATGAGCAATAGAGTAACATTTCAACAAATTTTGGGAAAAACTGTTACAAATGCTAATTACAGGTAAAAAGGTGAGAACAAGAAAGGTCTTTCTATTTATACTTAAATGATAATAATGGGCTCTTTAATATTGTAAAAGATTTTACCTCTCATTTTTTACCTTATCTAAACCCTAAACAAAAGCAACTTTGACATTTAACAATGCGTTAGTTAGATGGCTCTACTCGAGTTACTTGGAAACAAAAAAAGAATGAAGAGAATTGCTCCATGGGAAGCCGAGACAATGCATTTTTTTAACGTAGGTATACCGATTTTGAACTTTGAGATTCCATTTTCTCCAACCTAATTTTTGATTGGAATTTTGGTATTTTTCACTCGTAATATCGATAGTTTTTATTATAATAATATATATTACAAGTCTTTTAAAGATATGAAATTTTGTGTAGAGAAAGAGGACCGAAATAAACAGGTGATGGTTTGAAAATTACCATCCTATTGTTCATATATTTGCCGTACATGCCGGTCAACTTTGACCGGTTGTATCTCAGAAACCACTCATCGCAATTAAACGCCTTTTCTTTTAAAAGAAGCGCCATGCCGCGTTCTTTATAATTAGGCCAGGAACCGAAGCTTTTCACCTCGCAATTTTTACAGAATGGATCGATTTTCTTGAAAATTTAAAAATAAGTAGTAGATAGTCCAAGGATCAAAATCTATATGACTCCGAAAGACGCTTTTACCATGGGGGTGGTTGCCACCCCATCTCGGGGGGTGGAAATTTTTTATTATATTTTGACCACCAAAGTTGATAAAAACATTCATTGTAAGCATAAAATGTTCTATGCATTTTTTTGATAAAATTAATAGTTTTCGATTTATTCGCTATTGAAAATGTCAGTTTTGTATAGAAAAAAATCAATGTTTTTCTATAAACTCATTTACGATTCACTCAATTTATTCACTCAATTTTTGCCGTAGAAAAATTTTTTTCAAACCAAGTTCTTGGGAATTAAATAAGCTACAATTTTGTATTAAAACATTTTTTCGTATCTCTGATGCTAATCTATCTATTCTGAAGAAAATTGCATTTTTTACCAAACTACAAAAATTAGTTATTCGCTTTTAACTCCAGTTTTTTAAAAACTAATCATTCCAAGCCAGTCAGACTTCTAAAATCTATTAATAATACATAAACAAATAAGAATAAATAAGGCCAATGCCTAAAAATACCCCTAACTTACATTATTATGCTTCCAATTGGATTTCTCCTTTTTTTTTCAAAAAATGATTTTGGTTTTTTAACCGTAACTTTTTTATTTTGTATTCTAGGAAGTTCGGTAAACAACTATTTTGTAGGTTTTTACAAGATCTATTAGCTTGTTAATATTAAATCTTTTTAAAATCCTCAGTCGCAAAAAGAGGTGAAATTGAATGGGTTGTTAAGGTGGTTTTTGCATGTTATTATAAATTTTAATTGTCAATGGCTCACTCAATTTTTGCCGTAGAACAAATTTTTGTAAACCAGGTTCTTGGGAATTAAATAAGCTACAATGTCATATTTAAAAGTTTTTTCTTATCTCTGCTACAAAAATTTGTTATTCGCTTTTAACTCAATTTTTTTAAAAACTAATCATTCTAAGCCGGTCAAACTTCTAAAACCTATTAATTATACATAAATAAAAAAGGCCAAATAAGGTTAATGACTAATTTTAATTATGGTGATGATTAGGGGGTTGCTTGCTATCACTTTTTCGATGAAAAAAATAAGGATTGACATTCATTTCATTATAAGTCACTTAATTCTTGAGCTAGAGACTTTGTTTTTATTTCTGGAGATAGATATTTTTAAGTAGTTTAAATAAGTTTAAATAAGTTGTCTTTGAAAAATGCATAGTTTTCCCGTCATTTGACTTTGAAACTACATTATTTAGCATTTGACGAAGAAGAGCCGACATATAATAAACTATAGCTCGATTAGTATTGGTCATAAAGAAAATTAAAAAAAAAGTTTTGTTTATTTTTTCAAAAGGTACATTTTTGTTAAGTGAAGTTGTTTTCTTAAAACGAAAATTTTGGAGTTATTAGCAAAAAACTTAATAAAAACATTGATTTTTTCGATATAAAACTAACACTTTCGATAGCGAATAAATCGAAAACTATCAATTTTATCAGAAAAATGTGTAGAGAACGTTTTTTTGCTTAGAATGAACGTTTTTACCAACTTTTGTTATTAAAATATAATAAAAAATGTCCACCCCCGAGATGTGGTGGCAACCACCCCCATGGTAAAAGCGCCTTTTGGCATTATATAGATTTTGATCCTTGGTCTATCCACTACTTATTCTCAAATTTTCAAGCAAATCGATGCATTCTGTAAAAATTGCGAGGTTTTGTCCTATTTTAAGCTTCATTACTTGGACTAAATACCGTTTTCATAATTTACTTTAATTTAATATTTCCCGAGATATTTTATTTGTTTATAAGCCAAAAATTGCTCCATGGGAAGCCGAGAAAATGCATTTTTTTAACCTATACCGATTTGGTACTTTAAGATTCCATTTTCTCCAAACCTAATTTTTGATTTGAATTTTGGTATTTTTGGTATTTTTCACTCGTAATATCGATAGTTTTTATTATAATAATATATGTTACGAGTCTTTTAAAGATATGAAATTTTGTGTGAGAAAGATGACCGAAATAAAAAGATGATGGTTTGAAAATTATCATCCTATTGTTTATATCTTTGCCGTACATGCCGGTCAACTTTGACCGATTGTATCTCAGGAACGACTCATCACAATTAAACGTTTTTTCTTTTAAAAGAAGCGTCTTGCCGAGTACTTTCCAATATCGTTTTCATAATTTACTTGAATTTAATATTTCCCGAGACATTATATCTGTTTATAAGTCAAAAAATTGTTTATAATTTTAAAATATTCCTGAGGCCGCTTAAATAGTCCAATTTCAATTCTTTAAAGTACATTAGTAGGGGAGTGCAATTAGAATGAAAAGATACAATGTTTCGGAAAAAATCAAACAAGGTTATATTTTTCTAAAACTTTTTTTGTTAGTTTATAAATATGTTAAAGTAAAAAGTTCTACTCACAAATTTCGCCGCTAATTGTTTATTAATTGTTTAAACAATAACAATTGTTTTGTATAAATAATGTTAAGAATATGGGTGAATTCAACATTTTATTTTGATAAAAAATGTTTTTATTTTAGTTTTGATTATGCTGAACCCGAATCTGACATTACAATTTGCAAATTCAAAATGGCGGATTCAAAATGGCGGATTTTTTCCTAAAAATCCTTAAAAAGTAGTTGTAAAATCCGATTTTTTTTTATAAAACGTGTTTGTTTACATATATGTGGATATTTTTGAGAGGTTGCTGAACCTGAGTCAAATTTTGATAATTTAAATTATAAAATGGCAGATCCAAAATGGCGGATAACTTAAAAAATAGTTGTAAAATATTAATTTCTTTACAAAATGTATTTATTTCTACATATGTATATTTATTTTTGAGAGCTTTGATAAACCTAACTTAAATGTTAACATTATAAACTATAAAATGGCGGATCCAAAATGCGGATTTTCTAAAAAGAACATAAAAAAGAACATTTTTCTAAAACATTTATTGTCTTTATTTTTAACAGGTTGTTGAACCTGAATTAAAGATTAAAAATTTAAATTTCAAAATGGCGGATCCAAAATGGCGGATATTTAAATGAAAAAGAAGTAGAATCCAATCAAACAAATTTCAGTTATGAGTAAAATACCTATATTTTTCATAATACTGAAAATTGTTATTATGGAAAGTTGTTCAGAATTAAAAACGATGTGTCAATATGCAATTACACTCTTCTAATCGAAATATTGTGAACTATAAAGGTACATATTTATTGCGCGAAATATAATTTTTTTACATACCTCGTATAATATTGATAAAATATAATATTTTATATTTGCATATTAAGTGTTAGACCATGCACAGCTATTTATGACGAATAACTTTCTTCATAAAATTAATAATGAAACAGTTATCATAAATAATAAGTGAAAATTTAATGATGTGTATAATTAATTGGAAACAATATTAAAAAAAACAAATTTTCGATTAGAAGGATATAATTACATATTGGAACATAATTTTTAATTCCAAACAACTTTTCATTATAAAAAAATTTTATATTGTGAAATATAAAGGTACTTTACTCTTGAGTGAAATTCATATTTTTTGACATACCTCGTACAAAATTAACAAAATTTGATATTTGATGGTTGTATCTTATGTTATATATGATGCAGAGTATTTTATAAAGAATAACTTTTTTCCGTAAAACTGATATTAAAAAAGTTATCAATAGGTTCCAAGTTACGCAGACATACTGTATAAGAGCTAAAAAAAATTTTTTTTGTTAAACATTTATTATTGTTGAAGCTTATTATTAAATGTATTTTAGGTAAGTTTTACACAAAAAAGTTTTGATCACTCTGTATATACATTTTTTCATCTGGTAATTTTCGGTTTTTGTATTACATTTTTGTTATCTTTCTTAGTTTTCTCAAAAAGAAATTGTTTATTTCACTTTTGAACTAAAATAATTTAGTGTTTTTTAAGACTGTATCCTAAGCTTTAAAAAAGTATCAAAAAAATTTTATTAGATTTATTCAAACTTGAGTAATACCGTCTTAAAGTGGTGGGAAATCTGTAAAACTACGAAGTTTTCAAAAATTACATTTTTTGAGACATCGTATTATTTTCATTAAATTTTTGAGATTTTTTTTTAACAAAACATCGTTTAGTAAGATTATTGAGAGGTAAGTTATGCAAATTTGAGAGTTTTATAAGTAAAATTGTATTAGTTACACATTTTTAAATAATTTTTAAACAAAATTCATGTTAGGCTCACTTTCCGCCCACACCGTACTTATGTCCATACATTTTATTTCTTTTTATTACAACCATAAGATAGCTTATTTGATCTTCTTTCATGTCCAATTTGTAAAATTTCTTTTGATCCATTAGTTAAAGAATTACATTAAAAAAACTCAACCGTGCACTTCTTCCAACGCTAGTTTACAGTGCGCCAATGTGTGTGAGAAGGGTGACTTTAGCGTTATAAATAAAAAATTACAGAAGCTAGAGATTTAATTTTAGAAAAATCTTTATATAAGGTTTTTTTGTAATATTTTCTCAATTTTTCAATGGTCAAGTCAGTTTTTTTCTAAAAATTATATTTTCGGAGTTATTTAAAAAAATATCTAACTTCGCTGTTCATTTGTTTAATAAAAAATGAAGCACCCACTTCTCGAGTAGAACTTTTTGATATGTTGTTTATTAAACATTTCTTAATGAAATTACAGAAAGTTTTATCTTGTTTGATTTTTTCCGAAGTGAAAATCTAAATGCACTCCCCTATAGATAGGTATGGTGCCGTTTTATACAAAAATTGTAGTTATTCTTCTTCTTCTTAACGTGCCCTATCAAGTCCCCTTGACGTTGGCGATTAACATGGCGAAACTGTCTCTGTCTCGAGCTATTCTAAATAGGTGTTCTGCTTTCTTTATTCCTGTCCACTCCCGGATATTCTTCAACCAAGAGGCCTGCTTTCTACCAATTCCTCTGCGTCCTTCGATTTTACCCATCATAATAAGTTGAAGAATATTATACCGGTCTCCCCTTACTACGTGTCCAAAATAGGCCATCTTTCTATATTTGATGTTATCAAGCAGCTCGCGGGTAGCATTTGCTCTCTTAAGGACTGCCACATTTGTCAGCATAGCCGTCCATGGTATTTTTAGAATACGTCTGTGCAGCCACATTTCAAAGGCCTCCAAACGGTTAATGGTGGATATTTTTAATGTCCATGCTTCGACACCATACAAGAGGACTGACCAAATGTAGCATTTAATCATGCGCTTTCGAAGTTGAAGTTGCAAGGTATCATTACAGAAGAATGACCTCATTTTTAAAAATGTCGTGCGGGCTATCTCGATTCTACATTTTATCTCTTTATCTGGATCTAGTTGTTCAGTAATATGGCAACCAAGATATTTAAAACTGGGTACTCTTTGAATCATATGACCATCAACATATAACCGTGAATCTTGATGGGCCAAACGGCTAAATACCATGTACTTTGTTTTTTCTTAGTTATTCTTATGCATCATAATTATTTTGGTTATTATATCGACCGTAAATTTTCAATTAACAAGTTAATTGTTTCTAAACTGTTCATTTAATTTTCATGGCCTTCTGGAAATATAATCTATAACAAAGGAGCTTTTATATCACCAAGTTATTTAATTATTGATAAATAATTACTTACCTTAAATTTTAGTTGAAAATTAAAGATTTTGTTGGAAAAACAAGCATTTTCCGAGGAAAGTTTTCGTCGAAATAAATCGGGAAAAACACGTTTCTATGCGGAATTTAATCACGGAGTTATAGAGCAAAAATTGAAAAAAAAAACACGATTTTCGGGCGCCATTTTGTTTATAAAAAAAGTAGCACATTATCTGCGGACTTTGCATACCTATGTATATTATTAATATATAGGGTCAAAAGATTCGATTCCAGCAATAAAATTGCTGGTAAATAACTTTTCCTTGTATTTTGCTAATTAGCCCAAAGTACTATGGAACAATCGAACGAAGTGGCGATCGGAAGTCGGAAAACGGCGGAGAACGTTATAAACCGACATGTAGTAGTAGTCCAGGGTAATAAGGTTTTTCTCATGACACTCGAGCAGCCAGGGTACTGAAGCGTTTTTTCGACAGGCAATACCTATAAGAGCAAATTGTAACTATTTCCTGCGTAGGATCTGGCGGCCATTTTTATTTATAAACAATTAAGTGTCAAAAAATGGCATTTCCCCCCTTCTTTTTCAAATCAATGGAAAACAGTGAAAGTTATGGTTTTTTTAGTACAAATATCTTTGAGATTATGGAAAAAGCTTTAAAATGACGTATTACAAAGTTTGATATACTCATTTATTGTTAATATAATTGCGAAAAAAGGTCGGAATTGCAAAAAAAATTAATTTCGCAATATATATTGTAAAAATTAGTGTACAGCTTTGAAATTTTTGTCATATAAGGGTTCTTTGGTGCTTAATATGTGATAAAAATTTCAAAGCGATTCATTCAATTGTTTACATTTTATTCAAATTGTTTATCCCAGAGAGCATTTTTTTTTACAATAACATAAGTCAGAAAAAAATGACGTTAGAACCATTCCACAGGTGTCAAATGAAAGAGCATGAGCTATATTTTCAACTTGGTTTAAAAAAACGAATAAAAAATGCATTTATTAGTAATAAATAATTATGCAAAAGTATCGTAAATCTTTCCTTATAAACTTTTTATTTTGTTATATAAGAAATTATATATATTTATTACAATTTTTTATCAATTATGATATAAATAACATTACTTGGTAGTTGTGCACTTAAAACAGGGTAAAAAAGTTAATTTTTTTGGAAAAAGTTATTCAAAAAGTTTATAAGGAAAGATTTACGATACTTTTGCACAATTATTTATTACTAATAAATGCATTTTTTATTCGCTTTTTTTAAACCAAGTTGAAAACATAGTTCATGCTCTTCCATTTGACACCTGTGAAATGGTTCTAACGTCATTTTTTTCTGACTTATGTTAGTGCAAAAAAAATGCTCACTGGGATAAACAATTCGAATAAAATTTAAACAATTGAATGAATCGCTTTGAAATTTTTATCACATATTAAGCACCAAAGAACCCTCATTTAACAAAAATTTCAAACCTGTACAATAATTTTTACAGCAGTTATTGCGAAAATAATTTTTTTTGCAATTCCGACCTTTTTTCGCAATTATATTAACAATAAATGAGTATATCAAACTTTGTAATATGTCATTTTAAAGCTTTTTCCATAATCTCAAAGATATTTGTACTAAAAAAATCATAAGTTTCACTGTTTTCCATTGATTTGAAAAAAAAAGGGAAAAATGCCATTTTTTGACAGTTAATTGTTTATAAATAAAAATGGCCGCCAGATCCTATGCAGGAAATAGTTACAATTTGTTCCTATAGCTATTACTTCGAAAGCTTACTAGCTTATCGAAAAAACGCTTCAGTACCCTGGCTGCTCGAGTGTCACGAACAGGGTATATTTTTGTCTTATTACCCTGGCCTATAGTAGTAGTTTTAACAGAGTACTTAATACAAAATTGAAGTCAGCCAGATATGTACCCCATTTTGTCTTTAATTACATAATTTGTTTATTTACGGAAATAATTATTAATGAACTGTATTCATTTAAAAGCAAAAACCAAAATGGATAAAATATAAATATATTCTCACTTACCACCTAATAATTCGTATAATATAAGTATATTGCATTACATTTTTTTTAAGTGCGTTTAGAGTAATTTTTATAATTATTATTTTTTTATTTGTAAAATCACATCAAACAACTGCCAAAAAATTATCTCATCTTCCTTAATAAAGTAGGTTAACAACTAACGATTCAACGTCTTTGGAATTTATGGAACAGTGACATATATCATGCCACAATCACGTTATAATATTCGCGTGGTCTCTTCCAGACGTTCCATAGGCGGTGGATGTTTTTTTTTACTTTTATTATCTTGTTGCTTATTTGTTTTATAAGAAATACTGCAATACCGCTAAAAAGGCAGGGATGGAACAAATAGGTGAATATTAGATACTTTCTAGTTTTCAAGATCAAACTAACTAACCTCCCTTTGATACCGCTAACACGGCTTTGGGATTATAGTAGAGTAGACTGCTATCTCTTGGGCCTACGGTATACAAGGAAGGTAACAGGGCGAGTGTTGCTCTTTAACTGTCTATTATTATCCCTGGTTTTACCCAAGGTACTCATGTTATTCACAGAGGCGGCTCTAGCCCATGTAGCGCCCGTGTGCAGTCAATGCTCTGGCGCCCTTTGGTAGACGCGCAGTCAAAATGGAATAGTCGAATAGGTACCTACCTAGTATTAGTACATAGAGTAATAAAGAGTATTAGGTTCGCTTATATTGTAAACAAAAATCCAGATGTAAATAGGTATTCACGGCGTCAGAACGACCTACCCAAAAGAGCCCCGCAGACTGCAGACAGTACAGAGAGGAATGCATATGCGCATATTGCACCGATTCAATATCGGCCGATAAAAAGTTTGATAGACTTCCCGATTTAATTGCCTTCAAACTAATTTGTCGGCCAAATATCGGCCGACAGTTTAATCAGTGTGAGCTAACTAGGACTTGCGCACACACGACGATTGTTCATCGGTCGATAGTTCAATTCTCTCCTAGTTTTGATATCTAATACTTGTGCCGTGCGAATATTTTTTTAATATTTTCCGAAAAAATGGCATCGTCTAATTCACAATCTTTAATTGTAGAAACCTGCATGGCCCAATTAGCATGACTAAGATCATCAGATTAAAGGCGAAAAACTGTTTTGGGTAATCAAGTAATTTATAATACATTGTGTAGAATTTTCCACTAAATAATTTATCACTGAAAATTCATCATCAACAGCTATTCCATCCATCGTCAGAAGGAAGCCTTCCTTAGGTGTATAGATTCATTTCTGTTTGTTGTTTTTGCATCCATTCGTGACCAGCCATTCACTTGATGTCATCAGTCCATCTTGTTTGAGGTCTGCCTCTACTTATTTTGCTAGTCCTTGGTCGCCATTTAAGAATTTGCTCCGTCCAACGGTTGTTTTCCATTCTTCCTATGTGTCCTGCCCAGTTCCATTTTAACATGACAATCTTCTGGATCACGTCTGTCACTTTTAACCGTTGCGTCGTCTTATTTCTTTCACTGTAAATTCAATGCACTCAATACTCTCGGAATCTCTTCTTGGATTTCCTCCCCCGTTGTATGAGAGCGATAATAACATTTCTGGATAATTTTTTCATTGTGCGACTATTAACTTTAACTTTAACCGTCAAATAAGAACTTTAGTACTAAATCGTGTGAGAATAGTCGGTCGGCTATTGATAGTGTGCGCCCAGTGGCGGTTCTAGCCCGGGGCATGGGGGGCAGCCGCCCTCCTATTTTTACAGGACTTGTGTACTATAATCTTCGTTAAAAAGGCACATTATCTTGTTTATTCACCGGTTGTGTTCCCTTGCCCTCCCAGTTTTTTTTGTCTAGAACTGCCACTCTGTGCGCCCTCTTCACCGACCCGAATGTTTAGTTGGCTCCTTATGAGCACTAAGAGCCCATCCCGACTAAACTATCGGCCGATAAAAAGTCTGCAGTATGCGGGGCTCCGCTTACTGCAGTGTTTTATCCTTCCAGTGTTTTAATTATTGAAGGAACGAAAAAGTGTCATTATTTTGCTTTAAAAGTTCGTAGTGTTCGTCAAATTTAGTAATTGCGGTATCTAATACGTAATAGTACATGTTTACTTTAAAATGTATTTTCGCGTCAGTTACTGATTCATCTTCCGCCTCCTATTTAAAAATTTTTCATGTTTGATGTTGAAACAAAGTAAAGGACCCGCTCTTTGGTGTTCGGCGCCCCTAACATCACGGCGCCCGTGTGCACCACACACCCTGCACAATAGGTAAAGCCGCCTCTGGCATTCAGGCTAAATAGACCTGGGGCCTGTAGGCATTTTTTTAAAATGTCTAGATGCTCTCGCTTTTACGCATAACAACATTATGCATAACAAACAAGACGTAATTTTTTTTATTTAGTTTAATGCCTCAACAACTTATGGCCATTGGCATGGTACAGTTATGCAAGCAGGTAGCTAGCGTAATGTGTAGTATGTGTTGAGTAAATGTTTTGTTACTTAGCAAAGTCGACGTCATTGTCTTTGCAAAGAGACGCTAATTGTATCCGAACGTCTGCGGTCCCTCTGGTGAGTACCGATCCCACAAGGTTAGAGAATATTTTCATTTATTAATTTTTAATAAATGAAAAATTCTACACCCAAGTGAGATTCGAATTCACGACCTCAAAAGTAGGCGCTTTTCCCACTGAACCACAGAGGGGTAAGACATAATTAAATATTGCATAGAAATAGATTTTTTTAAGTTGAAATACATAATACTAATAAAAATTTTTAAGAAGTTCTAAATTTTTCGATTCTTTTAACATTCTTGTTTCAATTTATTTTTTTTTAATAATATTTCGACTTAAAGATATCATTTTACTGGAAAATTTAATTCTCTACCAAAAATATTGTATCAAATAAAACTTGCATAATTTGGGATTTACAGCTAAGACACCGAAAACTGATTTTTACACCGAATTCAAAAACTCAAGGATTTAACTTGTAGTAGCTCTTTTTTAATTTTATAGTTAAGCACTCAACACAAATGTCCAACCTTCCAAAGATCCTACTTCAAAGAACTGGTATGGTATGGATCACAGTTCTAACATTCATCTGTGGGTTTAAATTTCGAAGAGAATATAGATTAGAAATAACTTTAGTATGTCCATGACACGTTTCTAACTTCAAGAAGTCCGAATCCGATACAGTACCGAATCACACCCTCAAGATCGTTTATTCTTTCTTATCGTTAGTTTGTAGCACAGCCTCCCTACTTACAGGATATGTTACTGAGCACCGCCAAAACTAAAAAAAAAAACACTAGAAAAGCAACTGAACCTCCTCGAACGATAGCTATTCAGTATACTATTTTTACTGGGAATAAGCCACAATTTTAGTTTAGAATATGTTTATTTTTAACCCCTCTTTTGTCTGTCAAATCGTAAAGAGATGCACGCTGGAATATGTCCGGAATGCAGTATACATGCTGCATTTCCAGTAACTTTGCTCGGATCAATCTGAAATTTTTAGAGAGAAGTCTTGAAGTTATGTACATTTAAAGTAATAAACATCGATAATTTCAAAATTCTCAAAAACCATACCCTCCCCCAGTACCGGTGCTAGGGTATAAGGTGCCCGCCTTCATAGTGTGATAAAGGCGTCCTTTAGTTTTTTTTAAGCTAGTATTTTGTATAACACCAGTAGAAAAAAGCTCATTTTGGTTTCCCAAACAGGGGCGCCCGCCTGCAGTGCATCCCTTGCAGGCCTGTTCTTGCCGGCCCTGCCCTCCCCCTCCTTAATAATATTTAACTTTGCTTTTAATTTTTTTTTTTGTTTATTCTCAATTAGTTCAAATATTTTCCGGGCCACTTATTTCTTTCTCTGTCCCAGCGTACGTCTTAATGTTATTCAGCTTTTCCGACTCAATCACGACTATGTACTATATTTAATTAGAATTAACCGCAATTTTATTTAAAAATATCATTATATTATACAGTATGTCCCTGTAAGTTGTATCCATATGGAAAAGTTTTTTATTATTAATTTTACGAAAAAAAGTTATTCCTCATAAAAAGCTCTGCATGGTCCAAAACCTAAGATTTAACCATCAAATATCAAAATTTTTTAATTTTATACGAGGTATGTCAAAAAGTTTGAATTTGACTCAAGAGTAAAGTAGCTTTATTTCTCACAATATTGAAAATTGCTATTATGAAAAGTTGTTTGGAATTAAAAGCTATATTCTAATATGCAATTACATCCTTCTAATTGAGAAAAAAAATATTTTTTTAAAAATTATGGATAAATAACATTATTTTCAGTTATTTCAATTCTGATAACTCTTTTATTATTAATTTTACGAAAAAAAGTGATTCTTAATAAAAAGTTCTGGATGGTCTAAAACCTAAAATACAATCATCTTATATCAAATATTATCAATTTTATACGAGGTATGTCAAAAAAGATAAATTTAGATCAAAAGTAAAGTACCTTTATAGTTCAGAATATTTCAATTAGAAGTATGTAATTACATACTTGAACATAGTTTTTAATTTTAAATAACTTTTTATGTAAAATAACAATTTTCGATATTGTGAAAAATAAATGTATTTTACTCTTGAGCGAAATTCATATTTTTTGACATACCTCGTATAAAATTGATAAAATTTGACATAAGATGGTTGTATTTTAGGTTTTAGACCATGCAGAACTTTTTATTAAGAATCACTTTTTTCGTTAAATTGATAATAAAAGAGTTATCTGAATTAAAATAATTTAAAATAATGTTAGTTATCCATTATTTAAAAAAAAAAATTCAAGTAGAAGGATGTAATTGAATACTAGAATATAGTTTTTAATTCCAAACAACTTTTCATGATAGCAATTTTCAATATTGTGGAAAATAAAGCTACTTTACTCTTGAGTGAAATTAAAACTTTTTGACACACCTCGTATAATATTCAAAAAATTGGATATTTGATGGTTAAATCTTAGGTTTTGGACCATGCAGAGCTTTTTATGAAGAATAACTTTGTTTCGTAAAATCAATATTAAAAAATTTTTCCATATGGATACAACTTACAGGGACATACTGTATATAACGTATTTTTGTGAATTATTTTTGTGTAAGCATATACAGTTTTTACTAAACTAGAATATTACATAGCTGAAAGTGTCATTCAAATTTAAGCTTTATTTTTAATGCAATCACTGGTTATTTGAAGGAAAAGCGCCAATAATTATTGAAACGGTCATTTACAATTGAAGCGTTTATTTAAAAAACAACACTTGTCCAAAAATTAAAATTTTGGCAAACCAAGAAAAACTGCCCAGCTTCAATTTATTTAAATCTTACTTTTACTAAGATATTCATTGGAAGTAATGTGGGAGGATATCAAAATTGTACAAGGTGGTTTCATATTTTTATTGATATTTAAGCAAAAGTGGGTACAAACTTAGCAAAATATAATGGAAAATATAGAGGTATTGTGTTGAACAGTTTCCACAATGTTGAAGTATTTCTAATGCAAAAGAAACAAACATCACATGTTAATAATAAAGAATGCAGACAACTGATAAATGTACGGATAAAATCATTTTAGACAAGGCGAAAACGGCGGGTTCGTTGGAAAAAATATTCTCAAGAGATTTTTTTGCATAATCGCATTTTTGTAATACCCCCCAGAATAAGGTTCAAGAAAAGTGATCCAAATTATTTTTAAAAATTTTTTTTATTCAAATTGCAAAAATTATTTTTTTTTTGGTCTAGACAATTTTTTTAGGTTATTTAGATCATTCTGGACAAAAAAGGTATCTTTTAATTTTTCTCTAAAGTTGATGGTTTTCGAGTTAAAAGCAATTTAAAATTTGAAAAACGCAAAAATGACCATTTTTAAGACTTAATAACTCGGTTAAAAATTATTATTAAAGTCAAAAAGTGACTAAATCAAAGTTAAAAGCCCCCCCCCCCCTACATGATCCTGAAGAAATTTGTGTCATTAATTCATTACTAAGCTGTTATTTGTATTTATTAACAATAAGCCTTAAGAGCGTATTGACGCGGCTATAAATGTGAGTGCGAGTAAGATGCCCCATTGGACTGCCGGAATGGCATCTCTCTCGCACTCACCATAGACGGCCGCCTAATACGTGCTGGCGCTCATTATTATTACTTAAAAATAACAGCTTAGTAATAAAACTATGACAAAAATTTCTTCAGGATCTTGTAGGAAAGGCTTTAAACTTTGATTTAGTCACTTTCTGACTTTCATAATAATAACTTTTAACCAATTTATTAAACCTTGAAAATCGTCATTTTTCGTTTTTTTCAATTTTAAATTGTTTATAACTCGAAAACGATCAACTTTAGAGAAAAATTAAAACAGACTTTTTTGTCCAGAACGCTCCAAAAAACCTAACAAAAATTAGTACGGGCCAAAAATATTGATTTTTTGCAATTTGATTAAAAAAATTGTTATAAAAAATTGGACCACTTTTCACGTGGGCGACTTCTTGAACCTTATTGTGGGATGTCTCACGAATGTGATTATGCAAAAAAAACTCATGGGAATATTTTTTCTAACGAACCCACCGTTTTCGTCTTGTCTATTTACGCTTAGAGATGACCGTTGAATAAGATGGGCCAAGTGTTACTTTTACAACAAAATGCATGGACATCCGTTGATTTTCTTAAACTATATGTAGTTTACTCCGGACAACTGCGATCTTTAAACAATTGAATGTGTGAGATGGAGAAAGAAACTACTATTCTATGAGAATAATGCAAAATAACTCGAAAGTCGAGTTTGCGAAAAATGGACATGTGTTGTTTTTCTAATAAACGCTTCAATTGCTATTAATCGGATAGGTACCCCCTTTTACCCTATATATCCGCTCGTGAAATATTCATAACCCTAACTAATCCGCCGAGCCGTACCAAGACACGATCTTCCTTGCATCAAATGACAAAAGTATAAATAAGATTATAAAGGATGTCACAGGAATAATACTGAAGGCAACAGAAAACAGATTGTTTTGAATACAATTCGCTAATGGTTATTTCGATAATTACCTTTTATTAATTCTGCTATTATATTTTGATTTATGTGGCAGGAATAATAATTGGTCCTACGGAATATAGTTTCGAGTAAAATAAAATTATCTCAATTGGTAAATTACTAATAAGACGCTCAAAATGCATTTCCCCCACTATAATGTTGCACAAAAAAAAATATCGGGCAAAATCATCTTCTTCTTATTATTATTTAGGTGCTCTCTATTTTAAAAACTTGCTACCATTACGACGAATTCATTTCTACCTTGTGCGATTGCATTTTTTATAAAGAGAATTTTCATCTTGCTAGGCCCTTTTTCCATTAATATGTCACTCCATTATACGAGATGTAGGACGTGATACTTTTCTCCTAAGTCTGTGATGAGACTTATAGGTAACTATTTCTAAGTTTTTAAATAATTAGCCTATTGATTATATTTATACTTTTTCAGAAAGGGACTACAACGTTAAAGATGTTTTATTGTTTCATATATAGTCAACGGACTCCCAAATATAAAAAACCGCAGAGTGCTTACATTGAAAAGGGATGCGTTTTTAAGAAACGGGTGAATTAGTCACTATGCGCTAGGATGAATTTTACTTTTGGTTGGTACATATAAATATACAAAAAAGTTGTTTAAAGTTAAATTTCCTATCGAGATATCACCTTCTAATAGTCTAAGATCCGAATATAGACTCATCTGCCAATCTACCCATCTGCTTGCCAGATAAAACATTGTTTTTATTAAATTTCATACATAGACAAATACTTCTTATGTTACGGGTTAAAAGTCGCTAAGCAACTAGAAACGATTCTTATAAATAAGATTGTCATAATTTTTGCTTTATTGTCACAAGTACTGGCCTAAACAATTATAAAAATCAGGCTTCTATATTGTCTTGAACATTAGCGGCTATCAAGCCATTTTTAAGTCCGAAATCATATAGAAAATCAGGCATGAAGTAGGCTTTAGGTATACATTGCTACCTGTCTAGTAAGGGTCATCTCTATGTCTTTACCTGTCTAGTGTCATATCTTGCTCACTTTTGATTTACACTTCATGAGGACAAGTTAGTATTGTCCTATGAAACTCCTTGAGGATATTTAATCAGAAGTACTCCAGATAACTAATTAAGAAATATTCAATTTGATGAAGTTGACGATTGTCTTGCTCAGCAAGGATTTAAAATATCTGGATATTTAGGTCCCCAAGACCTTTCTTTTTGGCCATACGCTATCTTTAGGGCCAACAATTTTTCTTTCTCTCCAATTCATTTTGATGTTGTGAGTTTTTTTGAAACACCCTTGTCCAGGGTCGATATTTATATAACCTGTATATCTGTGAAGTATCCAAGTATATAAATGCAGTACGACATCATTCACGTGTATAACATCGACGAAAAAAACATAAGGTAGGATCAAACCAATACTTCTCTTAAAAGAACGTTGTTTTGCCTGTCTAAGCCACCACAGCATACAGCAGTCTGACAAATATCTCGGTTTTGTATTTTTTTTCTTGTAAATAGTACCTAAATATAATATTACATAGTTTTAAGAATTATAATATGGGTGTACGCTGAAAAGAATATTCTTAGAGGCAAATATAAACTTTAGTTGAGCTTTTTACCTCTTCCTTTTGGTTTTTTTTTTATATTTTCAATTAAGATTAATATGAATTTTTTTAGTTTTGGTTAATAAGAATAAATAGTTTGTGAATTATCCGATTTTTTTGATTTCTTATTATTATTTTTTTGTTTGGTAGAAAATAAAACTAGTTATTTACCTTCGCATACCTTCAATAAAAACCGGTAACATCGGCGAAGAGTAACACTTAGACAAGGCGAAAACGGCGGGTTCGTTGAAATAAATATTCCCATGAGATTTTTTGCATAATCACATTCGTGAGACACTCCAGAATAAGGCTCAAGAAGTCGCCCACGCGAAAAGTGGTCCAATTTAAAAAAAAAAAAAAATTTAATCAAATTGCAAAAATCAATATTTTTGGACCGGACAATGTCTTTTAATATTTTTCGGACAATTCTGGACAGAAAAGGTATCTTTTAATTTTTCTCTAAAGTTGATCGCGTTCGAGTTATAAGCGATTTAAAATTTGAAAAACGCGAAAATGGCCATTTTTAAGACTTAAGAACTCGGTTAAAGATTATTATTATGAAAGTCAGAAAGTGACTAAATCAAATTTAAAGCCCCCTTCATGATCCTGAAGAAATTTGTGTCATTAATTTATTACTAAGCTGTTATTTTTATTTATTAATAATGAGCGGTAAGATCGTATTGACGCGGCTGTAAATGTGAGTGCGAGTGAGACGCGCCCTTGGACTGCCTGAATGGCATCTCTTTCGCACTCATCATGGACGGCCGCCTAATACGTGCATGGCGCCCATTATTTTTATTTAAAAATAACAGCTTAGTAATCAAATAATGACAAAAATTTCTTCAGGATTTTGTAGGGGGGGGGGGCTTTAAACTTTGATTTAGTCACTTTCTGACTTTCATAGTAATAACTTTTAGCCGAGTTATTAAGCCTTAAAAATCGTCATTTTTCGTTTTTTTCAATTTTAAAATGCTTTTACCTCGAAAACTATCAACTTTAGAGAAAAATTATAAGAGACCTTTTTTATCCAGAATAGTCAAAAAACCTAAAAAAAAGTAAAGAGTAATTTACAAAAGAAAATGAGAACAGCTGTTGACCGTTGTTCACTACGTCCAAGCATGCTGGCGCGAACCTGCTGCAAAGAGATTCGAAGGTAGGAATATTTAACACTCTCTCCCTACCTCCCTACCTTCGACTTGTTTTGAGGCAAGTTCGGACCAGCGCGCTTGAGACTTTGTCGTTTGTAAATGACTCCGCGATTCAAGAACATATTCCGGTGTGCATAACTTTACAATTTGACACACAAAAAAAATTGAAAATAAAATTTGACAACACTTTAAATGCGTTTTTCTCAAAACTGCTTTTTTCAAAGGATGTAGACATTCTAACTCAAATCTACTTGAGCAACCCACCTGGAATTTTGTATGTATTTTCTTTAGACATTCCTTGAGGTAACGCTGTCGAGATATTTCTTGTTTTATGCTTATTTTTTGTTTAACAATAATAAATATGTTGATTGTCACCCTTCTTGCAAAAAAATCGTTGTTTTGACATCTGAGTGATATCAAAAAGTCAAAATTCGATAAAACTAAAAAACTCGAAAGCCTTACCTGGAAAAACTCATAAGCTAATAATAGTATATTACTTTATGAGGCGGAGAAGCATGACTTTTCTTGACGCGCCCGATATTACGCGCCGAACGAAGTGAGGCGCGTAATAGAGGGCAAGTCAAGAAAAGTCGCTTCTTTGCCGAATAAAGTATACTATTTTTTCTTCAAACGTAGCAATTTTCAACCATAAATATTACAATTCATACGCTATTTTTGCTCGAAATTAACTGTGACAACTATCAAAGTCGTCTAGATGTTAGAAATTAAAATAATTAAGTCATGATTCGCCAACATCGGGAATGATTGCTGAAAGTTGTGCTCGACCATCAGTATCATCAACAATTACCAATGCGTATCAAAAGTCGGGAATATTTTTGCACGGTTTCAATTTTGAAAATGCCTCATTAACTAATTGTACTTTTAATATTACTATAAATAAAAATGATGTTTAATTATTGTTGTTAATGACATTTGTATTGTTGCTTTGTGACATGTTTTATATTGTTGCCATGACAACATTTTTCCCTCCGCCGTAAAGAAATGGGAAAAAAAACTGCTGCCGGCGGAGACATCAAACTTTGACAGGATCAAGTTAAATAAGTAATGTCATCATTATTTGACGTCTGTCGTCTTTTTTATGTGTCATTAAAAATTTGCCACCTTAGTTTATTTTTCAATATTTTTCCTTGAAGTTTTTTCTTGAATAATCTATGAATTGTACTGAGTATGCCTACTTAATTCAAAAATAAAATAATTCTACCATACTATCAAAAAAAATGTGCTTGAAATATTGATTTCAATCCCTACAATCCCCCCTTAAGCATAGCTATGACACGATTTTGATAGGCAATCCATGCTAGAAATATTTGTCTATGTATGAAATTTGATAAAAATAATGTTTAATCCGGCAAGCAGATGGGTACAGATCGACCTATATTCGGATCACGTAGTATAAAGTCAAGAATAAGTTTTTTGTTACGAAAATATATTCAAAAAAGAAGCAAAACACGTAAGAACGTGTTTTTTCTTTTGTCTCATAACGGTTTTCACTGGGATATAGGTGCCTACCTATAGACATTGCTTCATAGAAAAAAACTTCTGTCCTTCCTTTTCAATATGATGTTTGGTAGAAGTCTTTAAGATTTATAGTACCGGATGTCCACTTATATTTTCCCCCATTTTAACTGCCTATAACTTCGAAAAGGCTTAAGATAGAAATATGCGGTTTTCACTGAAATGTTTTATTTTAGTAAAAGTTTTGTCTGAATGGATGGAATTTTTTATATCGCTTTCAAATACGAAATAAAAAATGGCGGATTTTTGAAAAAAACTTTGTTGACTTTTATTTAATAGAACACCCAGTATATTCTTTTGTAAATTGAAAGAAAGGTCATTCACCTATCTAGCGATATATAAGTTTTTCAATATCGGTTGTCAAATCACTGAGTAATTAATTTTTAATTTGAGAGGTGCAACGTGGATTGCACATACCTAAATAACATAACTAAGCAAGTTATGTGATTTCCACATTGCATCTCTCATTTTAAAAATTAATTGCTCAGTCATTTGACAACCAATTTTAAAAAATTTTATATCGCTGAATACATAAATAACCGTTTTTTCAAGTTTTTAGATAAATGACCATTTTTATATCGTTTTTAAATAAAACATGGCGGATTTTTGAAAAGAAACGTTGCTGACTTTTTTTATTAAAACACCCAGTATATTTTCTTGTGTCTTGAAAAAACGGTCATTTACCTATCCAGCGATATAAAAATTTTTAAAATCGGTTGCCAAATGCCTGAGCAATTAATTTTTAAAATGAGAGATGCAATGTGGAAATCACATAACATAATATCATTTTGCTTAGCTATGTTATTTAGGTATATGATATCCACGTTGCATCCCTCATTTTAAAAATTAATTACTCAGTGATTTGACAACCAACCGATTTTGAAAAACTTTATATCGCTGGATAGGTGAATGACCTTTCTTTCAATTTACAAAAAATATACTGGGTGTTCCGTTAAAAAAATGTCAACAAAGTTTTTTTTAAAAATCCGCCATTTTTTATTTCGTATTTGAAAGCGATTTAAAAAATTCAATCCATTCAGACAAAACTTTTACTAGAATAAAAAAAATAAAACATTTCAGCGAAAACCGCATATTTCTATCTTGAACCGTTTAGAAGTTATAGGCAGTTAAAATGGGGGAAAATATAAGTGGACACCCGGTATTATAGTCCAGGGCGGATCTGTTTTGAGATGGACGTTGAGAGGTGACTCTAATTTTTTTACAGAAATTGCTTGGAATTAACCCATATAATAATAATTAAGTTATCCTCCCACTAAAAAAGGTCCGGAACATTGTTTAAATAATCAAAATGTCAAAAAATGAACGAAAAATTCGATATTTTTCTTCGTTTTTTGATTTTAACTTTAAAAGTATTCACTTCCGAGAAAATTTCCCCTCAAATGAAAGTTGAGTAATTAAATTTCATACAATATAAGATTGTTGAAAATTTTTTTAAATGGTTACCCTTGTTGCAAAGTAGCAATAATTGCGAAAAAAAACATAAAAAAAACAAGTATTCGAATTTTACGTTTTTCAACCAGTTCTGCTACAATTAGGACCTTCATATTTCACCCAGAAAAACTTTATGATATGATAAAACAATAGGGCTTTTCATCGATTGTCATTTGTTTCTAGCTTCTGTCATGTGTCACATAATATTAATATATCTACGTCATGCGTCTTTGGTTTGTATCATTGTAAATACCAATAACGTATGACGTAGATATATTAATATTATGTGACACATGACAGAAGCTCGAAACAAATGACTGTGAAGGAAAAGCCCTGTACTGAAAATATAGTTAAGATCAGTTCAATAGATTTTGCAAAATAAATTTTGTAATCCAGACTGAAAATAAAGCAGATATCAAGTTAAATTTTATTTACGTATAGAAGAATATTGTACCTTTCATTTGTAATTTGTAAAATTAAAATAGGTTAACTACCACGGCGTCAGGAATTTTTTTAAATAATCATTAATTTTTGGTGATACGCGCAGGACAGATGTGTTTGATTCACACAAGTTGATTTCCACCATTTCTTCCAATCTTTATCTAATATATTATTTTCTTGCTCTATATTTTGTTGTATGTTCATATTTTAATTCTACAAAAATCAAACTAATTTGATTATTGTTTGTGAAGAATTATTGTTTAAACAGTTGCATATGTTTAAAAATAATACACTTTTATTTTCTAAGTTAAAATATATGAACAAAGACAGTTTTTGCTAAAATAAGGGTTATTTCAAAGGACAGAGTATTTGTTTTTATTTTGCAATAAACAAATTTATATATTTATTTTAAAATGTACTAAAAATTAAAATGTATCAATCATTATCAAAAGTCATTGGAATGCCCAATCAGAGCGAACGTATCCGCTGTCCTGCGCGTAGCACCAAAAATGAATGTTTATTTAAAAAAATTCCTGACGCTGTGGTAGTTAACCGATTTTAATTTTGCAAATTGCAAATAAAAGGTACAGCAAAATCTATTAAACCGATCTTAATGACATTTATAGTGTTATTTTATCATATCATAAAGTTTCTCTAGGTGAAATATGAAGGTCCTAAGTGTAGAACAAATGGTTGAAAAACGTAAAATGCGAATACTTGTTTTTTATGGTTTTTTCGAAATTATGACTATTTTGCAACAAGGGTGACAATTTTTAAAATTTTCAGTTAATCCTATATTGCAGGAAATTTAATTATACAACTTTGATGTCGGCGCGACTTTTCTCGAAAATGAATACTTTTAAAGTTATAATCAAAATACCAAGAAAAAAATCGATTTTTTCCTTAATTTTTTAACATTTTTAACTTATTTAAACAATATTCCGGACCTTTTTGAGCGGTTAACTCAAATATTTTCAAGCAATTTCTGCAAAAAATATGAGTCACCTCTCAATATACCAAATGTACTAATATTTTTAGAGATGGCTCTGGTCTATTATTCAAGATACGATTTTTCAAATTTCGCCACTTGCACCATTTTTGGGTAAAGAACACCGCACAGATCTTATGGAAAATATAATGTCACTCAAATGAAATAAAGTTTACATGAATAGATTCGTCCCGAAGATACAATAATTTCATGTCATTGAGCCAACTCTGAATTTTGTATAATAACGGCGTAAATTGTAATAAAATTTTATAGAAATCACATTTTTGAAGTCCACACAAAACTGTCATTGATAAATACTATTAGTCAAGTGGCTATTGAAAACAGCTTCCCAAAGTGAGCTAAGCCGATTACAGGAACTATATAGTTTTGTACAACTAACCAAATTATAATTACTTCATTATATATATATATATATATATATATATATATATATATATATATATATATATATATATATATATATATATATATATATATATATGCCTCTGCTTTAACACCTGAAGAAAGATTTATGAAGTGGTGATTTACCAAAATTTAACAATATCCATAAAAGTAAAAATCGTTGCAAGCATCAGACCTTGAATAACCATATCTTGGTTATTCCATTGGTGCTAGAATATTTTGCAAATGTATTTGCAAAATTATTTTGTAAATGAATTCATTTAAAACACATTGAATATTTTGACAGGCGACATTTTGCGCCTATGCCCTTAACGTGTGAAAATAAGCTTTGTTTCTTATTTAACATTGTATTAAGGAACGAATTTAAAACCAAAAATTTAAAGATTAAATTACTTAAATAATTAGTATTAATTACTTAAATTAAATATTATTACTATTACATAAATGAAATTACTGCTTAAATTTGTTCTAGAATCTTGGAGGGTATACCATTTTAATAGTAATAGATTTTATTTTCTACAAACTGCAATGTGCGAAAAAAATTAAGAAAATTTACCAAAAAATGGTTTGTGTGGCGAACTTTGAAAAATCGCATCTCGACTACTATCAATCTTAAAGACTTCTACCACACGTCATTTTGAAAAAGAATGATAGTAAGTTTTTTTCTATAAAGCAATGCCTTCACGTATATACCCGTGGAAAAAAAATATGGGACTAAAAACAAAAATGAGTTCTTTCGTGTTTGTTTTGCTTAGTTTTTTGAATATTTTTTGTAAAAATCATTATTTTTGACCTTAGAAGGTGACATTTCGCAAAATTTTAAATTGATGAATTTATGGAAGAGTTAAAAAAGGTTCTACAATAATTATGGGCAATATCAATATGAAGGAGCTGGGAGGCAAAGGGAAAAGAGCCTTTATATAGAAAACTCTGACCGATTCAGTAATGTGAAAATCCTTATGTCATAAAAAGAAACCTCCAGTATTGTAGTAGATACTTACCTACTTAGCTAAAAACAAGTTACCTTAGGTATTTAGTTACGAAATTTTGGTCTAAAATAAACACTAGTTTCAGGTTTTAATCATTTTCTTTATTGAATATTAATACATGGTTTTAATATTATTTTACAATAATATGAGTATCAGTCGATACACTCATCCACAATACAATGGGTCTGACATACTTTTTGGTAATAGTAAAATGAATCTTTTTTCGTTCTTGTTCTGTTGGGGTCATTCATATTCACATTTACTAAACCAAATTTCACCCTAAAAATCAAAATATAAAAAATGTAAAATTCTCAATTAAAACTTGTGTAGTAAATAGATAATAACTTTTATTGTAAAATACCACAGTATATTATAAAAGCTAAAAATGGTGTAAAAATAATTTATTATAGATGCATATTATGATATCTATTTAAATAAAATTAATGCAGATAGATCTTCTTATTTAATCAAAGGATAAGTATCATCATCCTCCAAGTCACTATACACAAAGTAAAGTAGAATCAGATGCAATAAAATCTTAATTGTCAATCGTATTATCTACCTATAGATGTATTTTTAATTCTAAACACAAAAAATAAAAAAATATTTCTTTTATCTAGCAATTATATACCTATAATCACATTACTTATACTTTAAATATCATTTATATTAATTTCAAATTTGCTGCATCACGTCTCTATGTTTCTATATCACAAACAGTATCACTTTATAAAAAAGAAACCACTTGATACAAAATATTAATATAAAACTGGAAAACAAAACGAAACCTACTATGTATATCACAATCAGTTATATCAAGATTTCTGTTCTAGAAAACCAACAAGAAAATATACGGCAATACATTAAAACCTATACCTAATAATGTAGAGTTATGAAACATTTATTATGGCAGCTGGGATGAAATTACTTCATCGGCATGGATAAGATACTCAACGAATGGTCCTAAGAACAATTCTTCTTCTTCTTGCAGTACCGTCTCCTATCGGAGGTTGGCTACCATCACAGCAATCTTAACTTTGTTGGCTGCAGCTCTGAACAACTGTATTGAACTGCACCCATACCACTCCCTTAAATTTCGCAACCAGGAAATCCTCCTACGTCCCACATTTCTCTTTCCCGACATTTTTCCTTGGATTATGAGTCTTAACAGAGAGTACTTTTCTCCTCTCATTATGTGGCCTAGATACTCCAGTTTTTTCGTTTGTATGGTTTTTATGACTTCGCATTCCTTCCCCATCTTCAGCAAAACATCTTGATTTGTTACTCTTTCTGTCCATGGTATTTTCCACATTCTCCTGTAACACCACATCTCGAATGCCTCAATGTTTTTGATGTTTATCTTTTTTAGTGTCCAAGCTTCCATGCCGTACAGCAAAACGGAGAAAACATAGCATCTTAACATTCTCGTTCTTAAGTTTATATTTATGTCCCGGCTGCATAGGAACTTTTTCATTTTGACAAACGATTGTCTCGCTATCTCAATTCGCCTCTTGATTTTCGCCTAAGAACAATATATGGGGCATTAATAGAGCAAGAAAAATGGTGTCAGCACATAGATACATACCTATATTATGCAGAACTAAATATGATGTATAGGGCACACCTTTGTGCCTTCAATTTAAAGTAGATTAAGATGACTGGGCAATATGTATCCATTAAGTTTAAAAGCAAGACAAATAATAATCAAATGTTTTGCCAGCAGTGTTGTATGGATACCTATGAAGAGGTGGATGACTTTTATCGAAAAAGGTCGATTTCCCACGTCCAGGGGAAAAATACATACACATGTTGTATCTAAAACTTAATCCATCGACTTTTTTTCTGAAAAATGGCTTTGACGCTTAATGTCGCATATTCAGCACCAAATTTCATTTCATATCTCAACCGGTTTTAGAGCAATAAATAAATCGTCAGTTTGTAAGGAACCTTTTAACATCCCGTATCTTGGAAACGAAGCATTTGCGGACATATGTTTTTAAAGCAAACTGTCATTATTTTTTCAAGCAGAATTACCCCTAAAGTTTTTTCGCACTTCTTTAGAAACACCCTGTATGGATGAAAAACATGGCTAGTTGTTAAAGTACCTAATTTTTTAAAATCCAACATAAGCGAATGAATAAAAAAACAGAATGTTAAGAAAACCGTAGGCTATAGTTGGGTTTTAATTTCAGTATTATATCAATGCTAGAATATTCCACATAGCGAGGCGAGCTTTGAGAAAAAAACACAGTTTGATTGGTACACCAGGTATACAATGATAATTTATCTATCTAGCAACAATATTACTACAGCGATATTGTTAAAGAATAAGACTATAGCATATTTAAAAAATCACTTAAATCTGACAACAGGTTTAGTAAATTCGAGACATCAAAAATTACCCATTTTTAAGGTGGTGCGTTAATTTCTTGAAGTAGTGTAGTTTATACTTACGTATACCCAGCAATCCACTCAAAATTATCTATTAAACTCCAAACATTATAACCAATGACGTTGACGCCATCATAATCCATTGCATCTTTTATAGCACTTAAATACTCCTAAAAAAAATAAATTACACTATTGATAGATTAAAAAAGAAAATATAGTCCAGATCCTATACAGTACATTCTTTCTCGGTTTTTGCTGTAAATTTTAAAAAGCCGCTTGGATTGACATGAAATTTGGCACACGCATAGCTAACATGTCAAAAAAAAGTGATATGGTGCCGATGTGTACTTTTGCCCTGGGGATGAGTTTCACCCCATCTCGGGGGTGAAAAAATATGGCCAAGATAAGTCCCGAAATGGATAAACTGACTAATGTTAAGCAATTTTTGGTTTATAGAGTTTTTTTACCAAATCAATACTTTTCCACGCGTAAATAACCACGTTTTTAGACGGTTTTTCGCAAATAATTCAAAACGTAAGCATTGTGTCGAAAAAATATTCTTAGCAAAACTATAGCCCATAAAAAAGTGAAAAAAACGGTGTTTATATCGGTCTCTATACATAGCAAAAACAGAGTTATAGCTAATGAAAAATAGGTTCATATTCGAAAAATTCCAAATAGAATAATTCAATGTGAAATATCCAAATAATGAAGCATTCTTGGGGAAAAAGTGTAAGCAAGTTACACTCAAAATAAAGTTGGTCCCTTTTGTTTTGGCAAAAAAAATCAGGAAGATCACTCCCCAATTAGCAACTTAAAAGAAATTCATCGTTACCGCTTCATAAGTTACTTTACTTATGTTGTTTTTATATGATCTGTAAGTTTAATTAATTCGAAGTGCTTATTTTTGAAAACATTTGGTTTAAAAATAAAATTTGGTTTAAAAATAAAACATAAAAATAAAATTTAAAAATAAATTTTTAAATTAAAAAAATGTTTTTTCAAAATAACTTAAAAATTGTTAGATATACCAAAAATGTTAGACAATAAAAAAAGTCGGCTTTACTTTTCTGAATATTTTGTATTTTTTTGATTTTCTGTTAGACAAACATTGGTTAAGATTCGGTGTTTCCAAATTTGCATACACTCGTGATAAGTGACTCGTTCAAGACCTTTTAACTACAGCTCTTTCAAAAATAGGGGCTTTGAACCGATGAAACTTACAGATCATATGATCAATATATACGAGAGTAAAAAACTTGTGAAGTGGTAAAAATTAAGTTCATTTAAAATGCTAATTAGGGGGTGATTTTCCCGATTTCTTACCAAAAAAAAGGCACCAACTTTATTTTGAGCGTAACTTGTTTACTTTTGATGCTAAAAATTTTTTTAAAAAAACAAAAATAAGCATGTTTTAAACACTTTAAAAAAGATAAAATGTGTTTTCCCCAAAAAAGTGCTTCGTTTTTTGGTTATGACACGTTAAAATATTTGATTTGGAATTTGACGAATATGAACCTATTTTTCATTAGCTATAACTCTGCTTCTACTAGGTATAGTGACCTAATACATATATACACCATGTTTTTCACTTTTTTACGTGCTAAATTTTTGATAAGAATTTTTTTTTTCGACCAAATACTTACTTTTTCAGTTATTTGCGAAAAACCGTCTGAAAACGTGGTTATTTTGTAGAAAAATTAACATATTTACTCGCAAATAACTCAAAAAGTATTAACTTGGTGAAAAACTTTATAGAACAAAAGTTGCTTATAATTAGTCATTTTATCCATTTCCGGACTTATTTCGAACATACAACCCAAAAGGGGTGAAACTCACCCCTATGACAAAAGCACACATTGGCACAATATCACTTTTATCACTTTGACTTGTTAGCTATGTGTATGCCAAATTTCATGTCAATCCAAGAGGTTGTTTAAAATTTAGAGGTTTTGCAATATTTTACCTTAAAGAACGTACTAATATAAGAACGACCTTCACCGATTTGTTTAATAGATAAAAATTATTTGATATGTAATTTAATATGTTTAAAATTATAAAAAACAATGGGCACCCAATTTAATTTTGTCCAGACTATATTTCGGCTCGGACAGATATAATTTTAGATTATTTAGATCATTCAAAACAAAAAGGACTTTTGTAATTTTTCTGTTAACTTGATCATTTTCGAGTTATAAACAATTTAAAACTAAAAAACGACGATTTTCTAAGCACAAAAACATAAAAAAGTAACAAATATAATTTTGAAATTAGGAAGTACCTAAATTAAAGTTCAAATCTTATATATTATCATTTGTTAATAAGTATAAAGGCCGATCGCCCATTTTCTCATAAGGATTCTTCCTCATTAACAATTTAAAAAATATATTATTGAATAAAACATAGCAAAAGTTGGGTCGGCATCAGGTTTGAACTTGAATTTAGGAAAATCGTCAATTTTCGTTTTTTGTTTTCAGTTTTAAATTGTTTATAACTCAAAAACGATCAATTTAAGAGAAAAATTACTAAAAACCTTTTTTGTGTCAAATAATTCAAAATATCTAAAAATAATATCTGCAAGTGCCAAAAAACTTTTAGAAGAATTTATAAAAAAAGTTATTTTTTAATTATTGATTAATTATAGTCTGGTAAAATTACAGCGGGCTCCCCTTGTTTTTTATAATTTTTAATATCGCAGTTCAGTGCAGTTACTGAAGGTTTTCACCTCCGATTTCGTTGAACCTCCGTCGATTTTCATGAAAATTGGTTAGTAGTTAAATGATACCCAAAAGCACAAAGTTGACATGATGCCAACTTGCGCTTTTACCCTGGGGGTGGATACCACCCCTTCTGTGGGGGGGGGGTGAAAATTGTTTTATTAAAAATAATACCATACATACTCGTATATCGATAGAGAGACAAATTCCAAGCAAAATTTTTTACGAAAAAATTAAAAATTAAACAGACGTCATTTCCACAAAAATCAAAATTTATAGTAATCCTTACAAGAATTTCTTTATATTATCATATCATAAGTAATGATTTCCACAATTTTTACCGGTTTAGAATACATGTTTTTGAAAAATAAAGATATAATTATTAAAAATCTGAATTTTTATAATTATCGTAATTTTCATTTCCTTTTGATAGCAACTCAAAAAATACTCAATCTACGTAAAAAATGATATATAACCAAATTATATTTATTTCTATAACAAATATTTTACCTGTTTTACTATTTCTTTAGGGTAAAAAATAACCGAGATAGAAACGTTTAAAGCTTAGATTTTGCTGCGAGAACCATGTAACCGGGGACATTTAACCTTTTATTTAAAAAAAAATAAGAGATTTAGAAGAATAAATTCAACGCGGTTTAATAGCTCTTGAAATTAACTTTCCAATGGTTTTTAGGTGAATCTGATGTCGTAAAAATTGTCGGAGGTATTTAAAAGAAAAACAATAACATTTTTTTTTTAATTTTGAAAAATATATAGCGCATAAATTTTAATGCTATTAACTTTGCTTGGGGCTCATTTGATAGATATTTATTAGTACTTTGACAAATGTTATAACAAGATGTTATACAATGTATCATTTTCCCGTTATTTAAACTTGAATACTTAGATTTGGACACTCATCGAAAAAAATATACATTCAATTAGCTATACCACACTTCTGCATAACATTATATGGCATTTATAGTAAGGAGTTTATTTCGTTTTTTATGAGCTTCAATAATTTTGGTAATAATACCTTTTTTGAAAAAACTTATAGTTTTTGAGTTATTTATGAAAAATCGGTTAGAAACATGCATTTTTTTCACGAAAAATTAAAATCTTTGATCTTTAATAACTCAAAAAGTTTTGATTTATTTTAATAACTTTATATAACAAATTTTGCTTAGAATTTGTCCCTCTATTAAACTAGGGATTATTTTTAATAAAACAATTTTCACCTCCGAGAAGGGGTGGCATCCACCTTCAGGGTAAAAGCGCAAGTTGGCACCATGCCACCTTTGTTCCTTGAAATATTCTCTAACCATTCACCAATTTTCATGCAAATTGATGGAGGTTCAACGAAATCGGAGGTAATAGATTATGCCCACCTTCAGTGACTGCATTAGTTGTGTAACGTTCCCTATTAGTCAGGATGGGCCTTGGAGATGAGAAATGTAGCAGTCTGTCCTGCATGGAGTGCTACTCAGTTAGTACAGTTAGTATTATTTTTCTTAAAGAATGTTTTTTCCTCCTAATAGTACATTAGAAAGCTAAGTTACTTACAAAATATAAAAATGTATACCATTTTTATTCAGTTGCAATGCGAGGCCAAAAATGTCTTAATTTTCACTTAGATTAGAGAGCGCAACCAGCACTCTTATCGACGATTTCACCTCTTGTGGTAAATTATTATTTTTCAATATTATTAATGTTGCTATTAGGATTGAAAAACTTTATCTTTCAATTGCCAGATGACGCTAGTCACCTAATCCATTCACCTCAGTTGCAGTGTGGGACTAATATATGTCGAAAAATTTACTGGATTAGAGAAAAGCAACCTATGCATTCTCTGAAGAGCCTCTAACAAGAGGTGAAATCGTCGATAAGAGTGCTGGTTGCGCTCTCTAATCTAAGTGAAAATTAAGACATTTTTGGCCTCGCATTGCAACTGAATAAAGATAGTATAAATTTTTATTTTATAGTAGTATTACTCCGTGGAGTAACTAGGTGCATTTTCTGTTGTAACTTTACCAAGCTGAAGACGGGGGTTGTGAATTGCATAGTGTAGAATTCCTTCCCTTTTGTCTTCACTGCAGCATCCATTTGGCTTGCAAATTGTAGAAGCCTTGGAGGTGTCACTAGGGAAATGTACCAATCAGTTTTCAATTTAAAAATCTTTTAGTAATATTTTTAATATTTTTCAATATTATTAATGTTGCTATTAGAATTGAAAAACTTTATCCTTTAAGTTACTTACCGTTAAATAATGAGTTCTGTTGGGATCATTTAGTTGACCAGTGGAATCAGAATATCCATTTTCCGTTATTAATATTTCTGGATTAAAATATTCATGTTTAAACCAATTTAGCAATTTACGCATTCCCCAAGGAACTACCTACAATATTTTTTATTGATTAATAGTCTAGTAACTAGTAAAATAAGATTACACTTCATGTAAATCAACATGTAAATTCATACAGGTTAAAACAAATTTTATATCAAAGTTTAGGTGAGTACAAAAGATATTTTCAAGAAAGTATCCAAATCATATAAAGGGATCATTGTTTTAATAATTAAAAAGGAATCATTTTTGCACAATATTTACATTTTTAACTCTGAGGTAATTTACATTTTAATGAAGGTCTTTAGGGTATTGTTATACAAAGCCTAAGGACAAATCTTTCACTTAAGACTTACTAAATGAAATTTGACCCCTTATTTATTTAAATAATTATATATAAAATTTAAAAATCAAATTTGCAAAGAAATATTATTTGCGTTTTAAATAAGCACTATAAATTATTTTATTTAATAGGAGAAGTTGCGTTATGTTACCAGTATTAAGCAAAAAAAATTGGTTAAAAAATAGTTAATAATTTATCACATATTTAATTTGTTTATTAAATGTTACTATATTTCCAATTGCAAAAACTCGGTTGTTACCAAAAGAATATAAATATGTGTAAAATATCATTACTTTTATTTTTACGTATGTTTTCGATAAATGTATTGATAAATTGAAATTTCAACTGAACTCCCCTCTAAAATGGCATTTGAAAATTGTCCTAATTTGTTTTTTTTTTCTTTTTTTTTTTTTCTCTGATTCTGGCTTGGTTTAGAACTAGAACCTTTAGCCACGTAATTGTATAACTTATCACTAACTCAGGTGTAATGTGTAGTGTGTGTGTTGAGTAAGTGTCTTGTTACTTTGCAAAGTCGACGTCATTAACTTTGCAAAGAGACGCTAATTGTATCCGAACGTCTGCGATCCCTCCGGTGAGTCCTAATTTGTTTATAATTTGTTTTTTTTTAATAACGTCACAGGGATTAAAAATTTTGTTTCCTGTTAAAACACGATTTGTTTCCCTCGTGACACTTTGACCTAATTTCACTCCCTTTCCCCTTCGGGTCGTGAAATTAAAACTGTCAAAGTGTCACTCGGGAAACAAATCGATAATTTTAGAGCTCTCGTGCAATTTCTACTGAAACCAAATATACAAACAAACATACTCTCCAATAAAGAGCTTAGATTAGAACTAAGAGTAAGAGCTCTGAGATGCTACGTTTTTTCGATACTACAAACAATATGAACTTGAAAACTGGACACTGAAGCAAGAGCACATAAATAAGCTACAGTCATTTGAAATGTGGTGTTCCAGAAAGATGTTTAGAACATCATGGACACAAAAGAAAACGAATACGGAACTATTGCGAGAAATAGGGAAAGAATACGAAATAATCGACACAATAAAAATAAAAGAGTTACAATATCTGGGATACGTAATGAAGGGGCAGCAATATGAAATGCCAAGACTAATAATACAGGGAATATAAGACGAGAAAGGAGTATAGGTAGAAGAAGAGTAACATGATTAAAAAATTTAAGGGATTGGTTTAAAAGCAATTGCATAGAACTTTTCAGAGCAGCGGTAGATAGATAGAGTAGGTGAAGATATTGATTATAATATCCAAACTCCGATTTGGAGTTGGAAATTTTTTTTTTTATTGACATCCCAATTTATTACAATCTGCCGTTTTTTACAAAGTAATAAGCATTAAATAATATTTATGTCGGCTAAACTCTTGACATGTGGCGAACATACCCATTAATATGCCGCTCTTAATGTTAGTCTACTAAACTATTATTGGTTCTGGGAAAACATAAATAAGTACTACACTTTTTTTTAGCTCACACTAAATCACTGGTCACTTTACGTTTTAACCTGCGCACTGCACACATCTGCATCAAGTTCCTTGCTAGGTGGTTTGGGTGTTCCCGCAATCGGTCCTTGTATTTTTTTATTCGATATGTAATTTCTTCCTTTACATAAGTTACCTCTGCATCTCGATGTACGGCGTTGTTGGTGATGTACCAAGGTATATTTAAAATCATCCTTAGTATTTTGGATTGGAACCTTTGTATTATTTCAATATTAGAATTTGCGGCTATTCCCCACAGTTCTACCCCATAGGTCCAAATTGGCTTCAACACCGCTTTGTATAGGAGTAATTTATTTTGTGTTGATAACTGGGATTGTTTTCCTATTAGCCAGTATATGTCTCTCACTTTATGGCCCAATTGTTTTCGTTTGGAAAATATGTGTTTTTTCCAGGTCAGTTTTCTATCCAGGTGAATCCCAAGGTACTTTACATCGTCTTTCTGTGGTATTTGTTTGCGGTTAATACATACAGGTGGACAGGTTCCTCTACGGGTTGTAAATGTTACATGTATTGACTTTTGCTCATTTGGTTTAATTCTCCATTTTTGTAACCATTTTTCGACTTCAGTTATGTTATTTTGTAATAGTTCTGATGCGATGTTTGGATTCTTGTTGGAGCATAAGATCGCAGTATCATCTGCAAATGTAGCTGTTGTTGTGGCAGGTGATGTTGGAAGGTCGGCAGTATAGAGTAGGTACAGGACAGGACCCAGAACACTTCCCTGGGGGACACCCGCTGTTATGGGTTGAAGTTCTGATATTTCATTGTCGTATTTGACTCTAAAGCGTCTATTTGTAAGGTATGACTTTAGTAGTGTGTAATAATTTAGAGGCACACAACTCCTCAGCTTATAGAGCAACCCCTGGTGCCATACCTTGTCAAACGCTTGTCCTATGTCTATGAATAGGGCGGAGCAATATCTGGATGCTTCGAGGTCTTTATGGATTCTGTTTACTAGTCGATGTACTTGTTGAATGGTAGAATGTTTCTGCCTGAATCCAAATTGGTGAGTTGGAATTATTCCCTCGTCTTCTAGGAGAGGTGTTAGTCTTGTTAATAAAAGTTTTTCGAACACTTTGGATAGCACGGGTAGTAGACTGATGGGCCGGTATTATTCTACCCTTTCAGGTGGTTTGCCTCGTTTTAAAATGGGTGTTATTTCGGCAACTTTCCATTGTGGCGGGAAATAGCTGATTTTCATGATTGAATTGAATAATTGTGTTAAATATGTATATCCTATTTCCGGCAGTTCTTGTAATATTTGTCCTGTCATTAGGTCGTACCCTGGAGCTTTTTTAGGGTTGGTATTGAATCTTATTGTGGCCTTTATTTCACTTTTTTTGAATCTTTTTTCTGGTAATTCTAGCTGGTATGATTCTTCAAGTGCTTGGTTTATTGTTTCCTCTTGGTTGGGGTCAGTTGTTTCATTGGGAATGAACACAGTTCTTAGGTGGTTTGCAAATGTCTCTGCTTTTTCCTTTGGTGTTTTTAACCATCCGCCCTGCTCTTTTTTTAATGGTGGTATATTGTATTGGGGTCTTTTTAATTTTCTAGTAGCCTTCCATAGGGAGTAGTTTGTTTGTTCAGTTGTATCTAGTTGTTTTATGTGTTCACTGAATTGAAGATTCTTTTCTGTTGCTATCATTTCTTTTAGCTCCTTAACAGCATTGTTCAACTGCGTTTTTGTTTGTGGCGCTCTAGTTGCTTGCCACTGTTTTCTGAGTTTTCTTTTCTGGGCTATTTTCTCTCTTATTGATAATGAAGTGTATTCATTCTTCATTTCATTGTTGCTGGGTGTTGTTGAGTCCCAGGCAGCTTGTTGTATAACTAAATTTAGGTGTTCTACTGCATATTCGATCTCCTCATTGGTCTTTAGGGAAATATTTAGTTGAAGTCGCTCCTCGACCAGTTGTTTAAAGATGTTCCAGTTTGTTTTTCGATTATGCAATACACATGGTTTTTCCCTGTGGAGAATTTTTTTATTTAGTGTTATAACAACTGGCGAATGATCGGAAGAAAGTTCATAACATGACTCCGCATGCATATAGTTCCTGTTAATTTGTTTAATTATGCTGAAGTCCAGTCCTTATGTTTTATTTAAGTCGGTTGGCCAGTACGTTGGTTCTCGTGTTGTTACTACTTCTAGATTATCGTTGTTTATTGCTTTGTATAGCTCTCTTCCTCGGGTCGTATCTAGTCTAGAACCCCAACTCTGATGCTTGGCATTATAGTCACCGCCACAAATAAATCGGTTGCCTAGTTCGTCGAAGAACACTTTAAAGTCTTCTTTTGTTATTTTGTGCTTTGGACGGCAATAAACCGCAGAGAAAGTAATGGGGCCTGTCCAGTCTTCTACAACTATGTTTGTGGCTTGTATGTATTCTTTTGCAAGACAAGTTGCGAGGTGATGTTTGATTGTGTTTTTAATAATGATTGCCGTGCCACCGTGGGCGGTTCCATCAGGATGCATGGTATGGTGAACTGTATAATATGGAATTTTTAAGACATTCTTTTTTGTGAAGTGCGTTTCTGATATTAATATTAGATCAATTTTATGATTTGTCAAGTATAAACTAAGTTCATGTTTGTGTTGGGCTAATCCATTCGCATTCCAGATCACAAATTTTAGTTTGTCTGCCATCACTTCATCTTTGCTACGACGGTGGTAAGAAGGTTGAGCATGGTGCTCATCTGCTCCATGAGACCCTTCATCATTTGTTTTAACTCTTGTATATCAGATGGTTGTGTAGTAATTTGATTCAGTTGTTGATTATTATTTGCGACTTGGCTGTATGTAACACCTGGTACTATGTAATTTTGGTATACTCTCCTTGCACTTTCTTCGGACTCCTTCTTCCTCAGCGGTGGGTATCTTTCTTTCTGCAATTGCTTGTATACAGTGCACCCTCTGTAGTTGGCAGGGTGATTACCATTACATAAGACACATATGACATTTTCTGTTTGATGTTTCTGTGTGCATTCTTTTGTCGGGTGGTTTAACGCACATTTTACACATCTGGGTTGCCTGACACAGAAGTTCTTCGTATGTCCATATCTCTGACATCTTTGGCATTGTGCTAGATCCCTTACAGGCCTTGGTGGTTCAAATTTTACTCTTGCATTTTGTAGTGAGTCTATATTATATATATATCTTTGTTGTTAGAGCTTGATTTAAGATTTACAAAAAATAATGGAAGTGGGTTTTTTGTTATTCTATGTCGTATGTTAGTGATCTGGTTCACAATATGCCCTTGGCTCTCCAGTTCCGCCTTTACCTCTTCTAGGTTGGTTGTTGGATGTAGATGTCTTAGAACGACTCTGAATGATCTATCTCCTTTTTTTGGTATGTGTGGTATTCAGTTTTCTTTTCATCTAATGCTTTTATAATGATATTATATATTTCAATCGTTTTGGCTTGAACTTTTACTTGGTCATCGTTTAGAACCTTGATAGTGTGGTTTTCTTTTGCTATGCTATTTAGTAGGAGATTTAGTGGTTTTATATCTTTGACACCTGCAATAAATATTGGAGGAGATTTTGGTATTGTACCATTTTCTTGTGTCTCTTCGTCGCCATCGGATTCTTCATTTAAAAGATTAAACCGGTTTGACGTTGACGTAGGAGGATTGAGCCAGTAGTTGTCTATTTTCATCTGTTTTAATTTGTTTTGGTAATTTTCGGGACTATTTCTGTTACGTTTTCTATTTTCTGCAATTTTCCATTCTTCATCTTATCTGGAAGTGCTAGGTAATGTTTGGTACTTTGGTGGATAAAATTGTTGATTTCCCTCTGGTTGTACTTGTTGAGCAGTGTATACTTGTGGGTATTGTATAACTGGTGGTGGTATTTGTTGTATTGTTTGCGGTGTCATAAATGAATTAATTTGTCCTGTTTGTACGTATTGGGTGTTTGGATCGACCCAATTTATTTGACTGCTTTGCTGCATGTGCATATTAGAGGAATTAAATCCACTTGCCATTTTCTATTTGTTATTTATATGGATATAAAGAACATCTAATTATTTTTAGCATGGTGCTTAAAATTTAATTACTATATCTTGCTAATATGTTTTAAACTTACTGATTTGTCGTTATCGGGCCAGGAACTGGTTTTCGATTCACAGCGAACGATGTTCTCACTTCGACTACTAGATAACGACTATGAGTTGGAACTTAAAGAAAAAGACAGTGCCGTAACTACCATTGGGGCAACCGGGGCGGTACCCCCGGCCAAGGGGGCCCCGCAGGGGCCCTCATTTGGTTGACCCTGCATAGATTATAACGAGGAAAATAAAAATATGTATCGTAATAATATGTAAAAAAGCCGATTCCAACGAAAACCGAAATATTTTCAAATGACACAATTTTCAAAAGACCTTACAGGGGCACCCTAGACCTCAACATAAAGTTTTAATTTTTGACTGGGGAAATTAGTCTGTTCGACTAAAATGCAATTGGAACAGAACAGGGGCCCCTGAGGCCTGAGCTAAGCTGGGTCCCCGAAACCTTAACATAAAAATTTAAATTATTACTTAGGAAATTAGTTATTTCGGCGTAATAAAACCTAAAATGCCATTGGAAGAGGGGGCCCGGGTTAAACTGGGGACCCCGAGACCATTCGTAATGATATCAAGATGTCCAGGTTACAACAAGTCCAGGAAGGATTTTCTCAGGGGAGTATTTAATCGCCCATTCCATATAACATTTTTGTTTCAGAATTGGCAACAGATGTAAGAACATTTTCTAACAAATTTGTAACATCAGTTTCAGGTTCTATGGGTTTCTTTTTAGAAACTTCAGTCATGAAACGCATTAAAATGCGTTTTCAATTGGTTAAATATCAAACATTTTTCCCGACCCCCCTTCCGCATGGGGGTAAACCCCCCGGTAGGGGGCCCCAACGGAAGACCCCTAGACCCCCGATAGGGGGACCTCAGATCACGTTTGTCCCGGGGCTCCCAACATCGTACTTACGGCCCTGGAAGAAGAGGCAGAAAAAGAAGAGCTTATTTATGGTAAATGTTGACTATTCAAAGTCAAAATTATTCATAAGAATTTAATAAGTTAACCTTTTTGTTTGAGTTAATATAATTAAAATTCAATATGGATAGCTATTAGATGACGATTATAACATAATTTTTGTATTTCTCTCTTAAAAATTTAGGAAAATTTGATATACGAATTTAGCCATCCCTCAGGATGGCTAGGTTCACCCTACTTACGATCCTCTTTGATAACGGGTAAACCTAGAAACACATGTCAGATGATGGTAAGAGACTCGAATTGAATCGAAACTAAACCGCTTATGTTTATTTTATTTCATATTGATACCTACCCATTATTGATTTTTTACGATATAACATTTGTAACATATTATATTGAAGTATGTTTTAATAATTTTAGTATATTTATACTGTTTGTCTATTAACATAAAAGCTATGATTGTAGATATCTCCGATACTTTATTAGCTTAATATTTACAATTATTTGTTTGAATGTAGGATGAATGTCTTACTGATTGCATCAAATGATAAATAAAATATGATTTAAAAATCAAACCTTTAACCAAGTTGAACCAGAAGAATCCCAGTCATCGCGTTGATACTCGTAGACCCCAATGTCTTTCTCAGTAGTAGGGTCTCCAATTTCTGGTTCGTCAATAGCTCTAATTATACTTGTGGTATATGAATTGAAAGCGAAAAAATCATTTGTTCCCTTAATATATTCTATTTCTTCTTTGGTGAACTCAGGTAGACGTGATTTAGGATAACCTTCTAATTTGCTTCTTAAACCAATACGAGATTTCATAATTGGTGGCCAATCACCATGATATAGAGCGTGTCCAAACAATCCCCACTGAAATACATAAATGAATGCGTTAGTTAACTTCTATGAGATATGAATTAAGTTAAGTTGAAACTTACTGAAAATTGCATCTTTGTTTCAGCTGCAATAATATCATCAGTTTTATCTGTTTCCGGTTCGTACCAGTTTAAATTAAGGACCATTGCAACCTTACCTACAAAAAAGATAATGTATTATTAATATCCAATACAATAATGTATTATAAAAATATTTTGTATTTCGATAACGACTTCCGACGTGGAAGTCGAAACGTCAATAAATGAATGGCAAACTAGAATTGTGGCTTTATTTCCCAAAGAAAACAATAAATTACATAATTATGTCACAAGGAAATAGCTTCAGAACAATTATTTTTGTCTTCTTCAGCCCGTTTGCATCCACTCCTGGACAAAAGCATACCCATGAGCTCTTCACTCTTCTCTGTTTTGTGCAATTTGGTGCCAGTTTCTCCCTACTTTGGCTTTAACACAGCATCCGACAGGTGGGGTATAATACACCTCAAAGTAATACTAAAGCGCCTAAAACATAAGGAAATGATTGAAAATGGTCACACCCCACCTGTCGGATTTTGTACCTTCTGCAGTTTTTATTTTGTTTTACTCCTATACCCTATTCCACGAATATACGACTGTGTTGGATTATTTCGACAACGAATATTTTATTATGCAAAATATGAAGAACAAAAATAAATTGCAAATTACATTACTGTTTATTGGAATAATTATTAGAGCCATTTACTTTCGTACTTCTTATGTTGCACACTGAAATATTCGTTGTCGCGATAATCCAAATCAGTCGTATGTTGGTGGAATGAACCATATAAATGAGTAGGTATAAATAATTGAATACTACTTATTTTATATTTGAACATATTTTTTATGAGTTTACGCTAAAATGAATTACGAACGAGAACAAGTACGCCTTCATGCCTTATGCGATGAAGCAGACAGTGACGAATGTATTGACAGGAGTGATTCGGAAGTAAGTGAAGAAATAGAGAATGTTAGTGTAAATAGTGACTACCATGACCAGCTTCAAGATGTTGACGTTCCAGATATCGCAGGCAACTAAACGTAAATATATTTTTTGAGATTATTTAACTATTTCAGTTGCTGGGGTTTGTCACACCCCACCTGTCTGTTAGTGGCAAAAAATTCACCTGTCGGATGCCGTGTTAATGTCGTCTAGCCATCGTTTTTGTGGTCTCCTACTACGACAGTGTTCGCGTGGTCTCCAGTGTACAATGTTTCTCGTCCACCTGTCGTTGTTTTGCCGTGCCACGTATCCTACCCAGTTCCATTTAATTTGCATCTTCCACTTTCGTCCTGCTTCGCATGTCCTCGTTTCGTATATGTTCTCTCAGAGATACTCCCAACACTCTGTGTTGTTCTTAATCTATTGACTGACAGCTCTGTAAGTGTCACGGTCTCCATTCCATAAGCCATAACTGATAGAATACAACTGTTGAATACCCTATTCTTTAGATTTATTGGTATATTTTTGTTTTTCAACTCATCACTGAGTCTTGCTACTGCTGCCCAAGTCATTCGGATTCTTTTAGTTATCTCTGCCGTTTGATTCTGTTTGCCTAGTTTGATCGTGTGATCTAGGTATACATATAATATACTCTTCAATACTTTCGAGTTCACTTCCATCTAAGTCGATTGTGATATTTTGATTTGTCATCACTTTTGTTTTATTTAAATTCATTTCTAAGCCGATCTTCTCAGATTCTCGTTTAAGCTCTTTCATCATGCAGATCAGTTCCTCTGTATTGTTTATTATGAGTAATATGTCATCGGCAAATCGACTTAAAGATCTGCCATCGAAACAAATATAAACAATTAAATTATTTAATGGCTACTTTGACGAAAACAAGCGTACAAAAATATGAAAAACATGTATTTACAGAATAACAAGGGTAGGTACCTATTGAGAACATTTACATGAAACTAAAGATAATTTAACTGTCTTTTATTATAAAGAATAGAATACCGAGTATGCCATTTAAAATAAGAATACTCTATGTGATTAAATGAGAAAAATATAAATTTTTGACAGCATCTTGTCTAAGATATCTAAGTATATAGCCGGTATCTGGTGACGTGTTATACATAACAACGACATACAGTAGGAAAAATGAAAGAATACCCATGAACGACCATATAAAACACGCTGTATTTTCCTGTCACCGTGTCCGACAAAAAATTGGCCAGCGCAAGTACATGTAATAATTATTGCTACATGTACTTGCACTGGACAATTTTCTTTGTGACACGGTGACAGGAAAATACAGCGTGTTTTATATGTTCGTTCATGGGTATTCTTTCATTTTTCCGACTGTACTTGATTCTAATAATTATTGCTATAGCTTACAAATTAGGAACTCATTAATTTTTTGAAAAAGGAAGGGGCATAGGTATAGAAAACCCTAATAGAAATTGTAAGCTAAGTACGTTTTCCACACGATAGACTAATAAAATACAGAGTTTTTTTGAAATTATACTTCTTTAGGCGCGATTTCATTGAGGGTGAAATTTTATTAATCTGCGCTCATGCGCACACCGACAGTATGGTATTAGTCGTTATACGGGCTCTGATTGGGTGTTGAAATGATCTGTCAATAATTGTTCAATATGGAGGTTATCGGTAAACAAAAATATTGTATATATTAGTTTTTATTGTTGTGAGGACAGAAATAAAATCAAATTTATAATTATAGTGACTTTTTAAATAGTTTTGAAAAGCCGCAGGTACGTAATTCTAAATGTTTCAGTTGTATTCCAATAAAAAATAATCTTCATACCTATCTATTTGGAAAATGTAAAAAAAAATAAAGTTACCTATTAGTAGGCAATGCTTTAATATAAATAATCTGATTACGAACAAACTTTCTACAAATCTTCATCTAATATATCGTTTTCTTACTTCATATTTTGTTGTATTTTAATTCGACAAAAATCAAACTAATAATTTGATTAAATTCATATAAATAAACAAAATGTCAAAAAGTTTATGATGTAAACGTTTAGTTTGTGTATATTCCCACATGACGTATACGCGAAGGTGGTGCAGTAGGAAATCGCTTCTACTTTCGTACGGCGCGATAGACGTGAAGTGGGTTCAAGCCCCAAGCAAGTTGTTATTTTTTTATTTATTTTTATAGATTTTATGATTGTAAGTATATTATTATTTAATTTTTTTTTTTCAGAAAATACGTATTTAATTAAAATTTTTGGCAACAATTATTGTTCAGAAATCATTTGTGGCATTTTTCAATGTGTTTGTGTGTGTTTTATTCTTTTATTTCTTTAATTTTTGGTATTGTTTTAATAAAAATTTATGGAAAGTAGTAGAGAAACTGTTTAAAGTATATTGATTTCGTTGAAATCATATAATAGAAGTATAACTTCTTACGTGCGTACAAAGTACACACATTCTTTTTTTTAATAAGTTTATTGTTTTAATTTGTTAATAGAGAAATCTAATACTTTGACCACCATGTACAAAGATAGTTATAGCAAACCCTAATAAAGATTGAAAGCTAAGTCAATTTTCCACACAATAAGCTAATAAAATACAGGGTGTTTCATTTAAAATAAATATGTTATTACCGCTTGAATCTGTTAGTAGAATACTGTAATATTTTGACCACCCTGTACAAAATTTTGTTACAATAGATATCTGTTTAAATATATTTAATAGCCTATTATTGAAATCTAAGAAAAAATTTGTCACCGATTTTTAGATTCGTAGATATTTATTTTTTTCTAAAACCTTACATTTTTATAAAAAAATCGAAATAAATCAAAACACCCTGCATTTAGGTATAGGGAACCCTTATAAAAGTACAGCTTATTTTTAAGGTCAATTTAAAAATGTCATTAGATATAGGGTGTCATAAAAAAAATATAACTTTGATATACCAATCTTTTTTAAGGCACCCTCTACTTGGCCTCTTATTTCGTCCATGATACATTTTCTCAGAGTTTGTGCTGGGTGTATACTACCGATCCAACACCACTTTCTGGACTTATTTCCTTTTCTGCCTTCTATTATTCGGTCAGTTGTAGCAGATCTTCGTTTCTGATATTGTTAAACCAGAGAATACGAACAATTCTTCGTAGGCATTTATTAACAAAGACCTGCAGTTTGTCTGTAAGGTTTTTTGTCACTTTTCAGGTTTTACATCCATAGAGTGGAACAGACATGACATCTGACTGGAAAATTAGGATCTTTGTCTTTGTAGTATACTGGTTAGACCTCTAAACAGGGCTAAACATGCTAAATTCTTGTTGAGCTTTTCGTATCCTCATACGAGTATCGTCTTCTGTACCTCTGGTTTTGTGCTATGACACTTCCAAAATATCTAAAATATCTTGACTACGGTATATTCTTAGATCAAAAAAGGTTACATTCTAAATGTCATGAATCTTTGATATTTTTTTATCGCTTTTATACTATAACTGTTATGTATCAAAGATTTCTTCTACACAGAATTTAAATATAAATATGAACCACAAATTTAAATACTTACCATGTTGTTTAGACCTATATTCCTCATCATACATGTGCCAGATTTTAGCATGAGCTCTAAGTAAATTTGCAGCACAGTCGTAGGCCTTTTCTGCACCGTCATATATACAAACTTCGTGTGGTTCATTTATAGTAAACCAGTATTTTACATCGTCTCCAAATTCATCAAAAGCAACTCTCGCCAAATCTCTAATCCAATCCGGAAAGGATTCATTGTAATACCCCCCTACATCACCAAGTACCTGAGGAAGGTCCCAATGACTAATGGTTACAAGGGGTTCGATATTGTTAGCTTTCAGTTCAGCTATAAGATTCTTGTAGTAAGCTAATCCAAGGGGATTGATATAATCATTGAAACCTGAAATAAAAGTTTTGTTGATTTTATTTGTGGACTACGAATTTTTATGTAGGTACCTAAATCTTAATAGGTCTGGATCCCGCGTATGAAAAAAAAGTTGATTAATAGCAAGCTGAAAATTTGTTAATAGCTTAAGGGTGTCTAGTCGGACAAACTTTGATATATGGGAACACTGGAACAGGGGCAGTTTTAATTGTGGAACAGGTTAAAAATTTGGAATGGTCACAACACGAAAACGGCACAATTATTTTGTCCGACAGAACAGACTTAAACTCTTCGAACACAGATTAAACTCTCATGCAAAAATCAGACTGCTATTTATCACCAAATGGGCGTTTCAATGAGTGGAACATGTAGAATATGTCAAATGGCAGGAATTATGACAGGTGATAAATAGCAGTCTGATTTTTGCATGAGAGTTTAATCTCTGTTAGGAGAGTTTAAGTCTGTTCTGTCGGACAAAATAAATGTGCCGTTTTCGTGGTGTGCCCGTTCCAAATTTTTAACCTGTTCCACAATTAAAACTGCCCCTGTTCCAGTGTTCCCATATATAAAAGTTTATCCGACTAGACACCCTTAAGCTATTAACAAATTTTCAGCTTGCTATTAATCAACTTTTTTTTCATACGCGGGATCCAGACCTATAATAGTCGAGGAAATGAAACTGAAAAAATGGCAAAACCTCGCAATTTTTTCGTCCAGCATCTATTTGTACAAAAAATTGGGATTAGGCTCATTTCACCCTCAAGTTCATTTTCTATATTGAGCCGTTGTAGGCTTTTGGATTATTAAGGGTGAAAACTACCACTAATTGTAAAAATTATAAAATAACATTTTAAACTTTAATATTGTCAAATTTGGTTCTTATTAGTTACATGATTGTTTTATGCTTTAAGATATACTATCATAATATTACAACCCTTAAAACCACCCTCGTTGGAGCTATATATAAAAAATTTACTTATCCTAAAAGAATAATTTCGTCTTGCAATAATTTGAGTACATAAAAATTTGGGATTAGTATCATCTCACCCTGTACTTCATATTATATATCATGCTCAAAGGCGTTGATTATTTAAGAGGTGTGAACTACCCCTTATTGTCAAAAATTATGTAAAATCATTGTAAACTTTAATACGGGTAAAATTTGGTTTTGATTTCCCTTAATAATATTACAATTTTTATAAGTAGATAATTTAATAGATCTATACAGAAAAAAAGTATAATTAAAGAATTACAAAAACATTTATTGACCCAAAAATACGAATTTACAAATATGTACAAATACAAATAAAAATAGTTTTTTAGTCATCTTCCAATATACGAACCGGTTCTGTGGTATTATACATACATTGAAAATGCTCCATAAGGGGACTATTCGAATTTTTCGAAAAAAAATTCGTTTTATAAACATAGCTCCTTCATTTTTGGTGATAAAAAGTTTTTTCAAAAATGATTTTGTAGGATTTTTGAAGAGCTATAAAATCCGTAAGATCCCTTAGTTTTTATTTGGGGTGGGTTTAAAGGGCTCGAATAAGGGGGTGTTTGCTCGTAAATAGAGGTTTAAAACAGCTATATCTCGCTAACTTTTAATTGTAATGAAAATCTATGCACAAGGGAATTTCGGTTATTAAAAAAGCTACAATTTAGTAGTCTATCATTTTTTTCGTATTTCCAGTATTTTCGGAGATATTTTGAAGTAAATGGTGAAGAATACGAAATTACAAAAAATCAATTTTTTTTTAAACTCCAATGTTTCTAAAATTAGGCCTTTTAAATAGGCCAAACTTCTTGGGTATATTGATAATACAAATATAAAAGGAATTACAAAAAGGTGAAGACCAATTTTTAATTATGAGGGTAGTTAGGGGATTGTTTTCACTGATTTTTTCGTAGAGGAAAGCAGGTACCGACCTTTTTTTTTATAAGTCGCTCAATTTTTATGCTAGAAACTTTTACTTTTTTTTTTGAAAGGTTTAATTATATGCTCGAAAAAAAATTATTCAAGTTTTCCTCGAAAAATGCAAAGTTTTCCCTTTATTTGGCTTTGAATATTTCAAATTATGCGTTTGACGAAATAAGCTAACTTTTAACATGCCGTATCTCGGTTTGTGTTGGTCTAAAATATATTATAGAAAAAGAATTCGATTTGTCTTACTAAAAGATACAATTTTGGTAGCTACAGTTTTTTTATTAAATGCATATTTTTCGAGGTATTCTCAAAAAACCTCTAAAAAAGTCAATTTTTTCGTCGAAAAACTGTTACTTTTAAGCACAAATAACTCGAAAAATATTAGTTTCACAATACAAAGAAAATGTAAAAAATGTTTTTTTCTTGGAATTACTTTTTACATCGATTTGCATGGTTAAAATGTTATAAAAAATGCCCACTTCCGAGATGGGGTAGCAACCACCCCTAAGGATTTAGCGTACAGCAGCATGATATAGAAAATGATGCTTGGACTATTCCCTATCTTCTGTGAAAATTTCAAGTAAATCCATTTTGGACGAAAAAATTGCGAGCCAAAATGCTTCATTTCCTCGACTATAAACATAAACCTAATCTTAAACCAACAATTCGGCCACTTTGATGTAAGTGGTGTAAAGGTTTCTTCTTCCAATCCTTTTTTTAACATGGCTTTGTCGACTTCATTTTTCCATGATCTTTTTGGTCGTCCTCTCATTCTTGTTTATCTTGGGCTCCATTCGGCAACCTTCTTAAATTAACCATGTATTTTCTGCTCTATGTACGTGGCCGTACCATTTGTCTTCTTTTATCTATATACTGAAGGGCAACTTTTTCCACTTTCGTCCTTCTCCTTATCTCTACATTTGATATCATGTTTCTTCTGGGCAGGCCACAGCATCTTCTCAAGTATTCCATTTCGGTCGCCAAAATGCTCCTTTGTTTTTTTTGTTTATGATCCAAATTTTTGCTGCATATGTCATGATACTTCATACTACTCTTTGGTATATTATTTTTTTTGTTTTTTTTTGTCTTTCTTACAGATTACACTATGGAATTGTTTTATACAAGATCTTGTCTCTCCCAATCTATTGTTTATCTCTTCTTCTGTTGTTGCGTTTTTCGACATTACAAAACCCAAATATTTAAATTTCTTCATTCCTTTTATTTCTAGGTGTTCTTCTGTTTTACATATATATCCAAATTTTTGAAGTCTTGTTTCGATCTTGCTAAGTTTTCCATTTTCTTAATATTTATTTTCAGTCCCACCTTTCTGTATTCCTCTTTTAGCTTTCTTACCATGTAACTAATATCTTCCTTATCTTGAGCCATCACAACCTGGTCTACTACAAAACACAATGTGTAGAGATAATAATTTTATATATTTGTCTCACGTATTTGTTTACTGTATTCAATATATTATTATAAAATGGAATAGGAAAAAATATCGAAGAGATACTTACCATTTGGTAAAATTCTTGGCCACGATATTGAAAATCGATAATGGGTGGCGCCAAGTTCTTTAAGGAGAGCGACATCTTCTTTGTATTTGTGGTAGGAATCACCGGACACATCTGCTGTGCTATTATCTTCTATTACAGAAGGTATTTTGTGGTTGGTCGTATCCCATACACTGGGACCCTTTCCATCTTCGTTCCATGCTCCTAGAATCATTTGTAGAATTAAATATAATTGCAATATATAATTAATTTATTTAAACAGAAATCATTAATAACCAGAAACAGTAATAGAACAGAAGAGAGTGTAAAGATCAAGTAAATAGAGCCACAGGTTGCCTGAATGAAACAATATAGAGAAATATAAATATCGGAAAAGAAATGAAAGATAGAATTTACCAAAACAGTCATCAGACTAATAATACCATACGAGGCAGAAACACGACCTGACACAGAGAGGACAAAAAGATTCCTAGTTACAGCAGAGATGAAAACCCTTCTAAAAACTGATGGTAAGACAGTATGGGACAAAGCCAGAAGTATTCACAGATATACGAGGAGATCAAATGTAGAGAATATTAAAGACTGGGTAAGAAACAGAAAAGTAGACTAGAATGACCACATAAGCCGAATAACAACATTACGACAGTAAGGAGAGTAAGCACGGCGAGAGATAGTCCAGAGAAATAAGGTTTTTGTCGGGACACTTGACCAGCCAGGTTGCAAATGGATTTTTTGGGTACTATATACCTAATACATTATAAATACAAAAATGCCCGTCACAGTTCGGACGAGAAACTTAGTTATTAACAAATAAGGGTCAAAAATGGCAGTTTTTGCGTTTAAATCGCTACAGGTAAAAACAGGGTAATTAAATATCTTATTTATATCTTCTTTTTGTAGATGAGCCAAGGTTTAAAATGGCACTTTTTGAATTTTGGTCCAATCCTTTTTTGTCTCGGAAAGTGCAAAATAAAACTAAAATTTCAAAAATAAAAAATGTGCTATAACTTTTGCGAAAATGGCCTTAAGACTTTCATATTGCACGAAAAGTTGAGTCAAACATTCCATATAATGCACAAAAATTTTTAAAACGATTCTTCAATTAGTTTACAATTTATTCAATTTGCTTATCGCAAAGAGCTTTTTTTCGCATTGTTATTGTTCAGAAAATAATAATGACATAGCAATTCTGTGGAAACCATATGCAAGAATAATAGTTATATTTTTGAAGTGTTGAAAAAAATCATTAAAAAGTCGTTTTTATCACTCCGAAAAAAGTTTAGTAAAATAGAGTCATTTTTGGCTTCTAAACAATTTGAATACCTTGGTTAATATTGACTATAGAGTAAATCTACTTTAGGATTTCAAAAGCTGGTATTTTTATACGAATTTTCAGAAAAAAAACTTTTTACCTAGGTTAATTAGGTTCAAAGTTAGCCACTTTTATTATTTAATTCGCAGTTACTTCTATACAGGGTGCCCCAAACCTCTGGTCTTCTTTGATTACGGCTAAACTATGAGATATACAAAAAAATGTTTATAACAAAACTAATGTGTATCAAAGAGGTCTATAATCTAAAATTATTTTTGATTATACAGGGTGAGTCAGAACGACGGTATGAACCAAAGTTGTATTTTTTTAAGTGGAACACCCTGTATATTAAATCATTTTTGAATATACTATTTAAAAATATGAAAAATTTGTATAAGGTCTTATAGGCCTAAAGTTAATAATTTTCGAAATATTTACATTTTTATTGAGAAAAATGGTAATATTTATAGGGTTGTGGATTATGTTTCCAAGGAAATAAAAATTTAGGTGGTAGGTCAAAGTTTTTAAAATATAGTGTTATTTTTAAATAATTTAATATTTTTTACTTTTAGCCATAAAATATACAGTGTGATCACTATTTGCAAATACAAAATTTTCTCATTTTTTTTAAATGGGACACCCTGTATATTAGTTTTGCGTTTGGTAGTAAATATTACAACCTTTCTTTTGGTATGAGGTTGTATGTACCTAGCATGTTTCGTTTTGTAGATATTTAAAAAAAACTATAGATTTTATGTTTTTGCGGATTTTTTATTTAAAAATTTTTTTGCAAAAAAAATAATTATAATCTGGTTTTAGAAACATACACTAAAATATAAAATATGAAAATAAAAACGTAATTAAAGATTAAAATAAATCGTATGCTAGTACAATTCAATTGAATTTAATAACTTTAAATTATTTTACAAAAAATATTTTACCTTATTAATTAATACATAAATTAGTTACGAAATTAAATAAACAACCAAATTTTAAATCAATCGTAGTAATTCTTCTACCGCAGCAACTTTCCTGTACCAAATTAATTGTTAGTTATATTGTATTTACGAGTAAGATCAGTTAATAACTTATTAAATTACCTACATCTTGAGAACGTATAAAGTATGCTTTGAAACAAATGAACGTTATGGAAGTATATTAAGAAGTAAATAGTATCTATGTACCTACTCGTGTCACAAAAGCTGGTAATAATTTCTAATGGTTTCGCCCAAAACAAATGTCATATCCAAAAATTTTTCGGTTAAAAAATTAAAATTTAAAATATAAAAAATTGTTACAAAAATTTCAACTACAAAAGTATTACCAGTTTTTGTGACACCAGTAAATACTATATATATTGATAAATAATTTGGATGATACATTTAACATTCATTTGTTTCAAAGCATACTTTATAATAATTTTTATATTCTCAAGATGTATGTAAGTAAATTTAAAAGGTAAATTAAAAGTTTAACTAAATACAATGTAACTAACAATTAATTTGGTACAGGAAAGTTGCTGTAGTAGAAAAATTACTACGGTTGATTTAAAATTTGGTTGTTTATTTAATTTAGTAACTAATTTATGCATTCATTAATATGGTAAAATATTTTTTGTAAAATAATTTAAAGTTATTATATTCAATTGAATTGTACTAGCATACGATTTATTTTAATCTTTAATTACGTTTTTATTTTCATATTTTATATTTTAGTTATGTTTCTAAAACCAGATTATAATTATTTTTTTTGCAAAAAAATTTTTAAATAAAAAATCCGCAAACACGTAAAATCTATAGTTTTTTTAAAATATCTACAAAACGAAGCAAGCTAGGTACATACAACCTTATACCAAAAGAAAGGTTCTAATATTTACTACAAAACGCAAAACTAATATACAGGGTGTCCCATTTAAAAAAATGAGAAAATTTTGTATTTGCAAATAGTGATCACACTGTATATTTTATGGCTAAAAGTAAAAAATATTAAATTATTTAAAAATAACACTATATTTTAAAAACTTTGACCTATCACCTAAATTTTTATTTCCTTGGAAACATAATCCACAACCCTATAAATATTACCATTTTTCTCAATAAAAATGTAAATATTTCGAAAATTATTAACTTTAGGCCTATAAGACCTTATACAAATTTTTCATATTTTTAAATAGTATATTCAAAAATGATTTAATATACAGGGTGTTCCATTTAAAAAAATACAACTTTGGTTCATACCGTCGTTCTGACTCACCCTGTATAATTGAAAATAATTTTAAATTATAGACCTCTTTGATACACATTAGTTTTGTTATAAACATTTTTTTGTATATCTCATAGTTTAGCCGTAATTAAAGAAGACCAGAGGTTTGGCGCACCCTGTATACATCAAATTCTCCTGTAACAGTGTTAGTTACCATACTACTCCGAAACGGCTGGGCCGATTTTTATAAAATTTTACATGTTTATCCTGTAGGACGTTAAAGAGGTTTTAATGTATTTTTTATACCCCTAAGTTATAAGGGGGGTTTAACCCCTGACATTTTTTTTTATTTTTTTGGACAAAATTATCTACCTTAATTTTATATGATGTAGAATTAAAAAATACGTACAACCCTTAATTTTCACTCTTCTATCACCAACCCCTATTTGTTAATAGCCACCTATATATTTCCATCTATAAAATTCTCCTGTCACAGTGTTAGTTTCCATACTCCTCCGAGACCGCTTGACCGATTTTTATGAAATTATATATGTATATTCTGTAGGTCTTAAAATCGGTCGTAATCTATTTTTCATATCCCTGAGTGATATGGGGAGTTCCCCCTAACAGTTTGTAATGTTAGTTGGGGTTGTGTGTACATAACGTACTCTATAAGACTACGAGTACATACAAATTAAAAAAATTATGATCAAAATCCATCAACAAGTTCCAGCGATATTAATTGCAGCATATGTTTGCAGAATCAGTTTCATTTTTTGAGTGCACGTATTCTAGTAATTCCCCTCCACCGAACACGAATTAATTCCGTTCGGACGCCATTTTTAAAGCTTTATTAACCACTCTGTTGAGGTTCAAAGTTTACTCAAACTTTTACACATAACCTATATATCTTCAACTTCAAAATGGCTTTAGTTAGGTTGCTTAATTGTTATAAACAAAGTAGCCGTTAATTAAATAAAAAAAGTGGTTAACTTTGACCGTAATTAACCTATGCGAAAAGTTTTCTTTGAGAATTCGTATAAAAATACCAGTTGTTCAAATTCCATTGTAGTTTTAGCCTACAGTCAATATTAAAAAAGTTATTCAAATTGTTTATAAGCCAAAAATGACTCTATTTTAGTAAAATGTTTTCTGAGTGATAAAAGTGACATTTTAATGTTTTTTTAAAATGCTTTGAAAATATGACTATTCTTCTTTCACGTTATTTTCACAGAATTGCTGTATCATTATTATTTTCTGAAAAATAACATTTCGAAAAAAAACAGCTCTTTGGGATAAACAAAGTGAATAAAATTTAAACCAATTGACGCATAATCTTAAAAATTTTTGTGCATTGTACGAACTATTTGAATCAACTTTTCATGCAATATGAAAGTCCTAAATTCATTTTCGCAAAAGTTATAGCAAATTTTTTATTTTCGAAATTTTAGTTTTATTTTGCAATATCCGAAGCAACAAGTAATCGGACCAAAAATTAAAAAACGCTATTTGAAACCTTGGCTCATCTACTAAAAGAAAAATATTATAAATAAGACATTTAATTACCCTATTTTTACCTGTAGCGATTTAAACGAAAAAACTCTTTTTTTGACCCTTATTTGTTTATAACTAAGTTTCTCGTCCGAACTGAAGAAGAACTGAAACAGAAAAAGAAACAGTAATAAAGAAATAACTAAAAGTTCAAAAAATTTATATTCAACTATCGTTAGTACTGCATAACGCAGTGAGATAACTATCAAATTTTATTTGAAGATACACAGGTACTTAGTAGGTACCTACTTCATCACTAAGAACTACGGGAAAGAAACACCTAACCAAATCTCCAAAGAAACATAAGGTGTGGATGACACCAGACATACTAGAACTAATGGATGAAAGACGCAAATTGAAGAATAATTCAGAAAAATACAGAGAGGTTGATAAGAACATAAAGCAAATAATAAAGAAGGCCAAAGAATCATGGATTACAGAACAATGTGTAGAAATGGAAGACTATGAAAGAAAGTATGACACATTCAATATACATAAAAAAGTAAAAGAACTTACAGGAACCCAAAGAAGACATCAAATAAGTTTGCTTAAGGACAAAGACGGAAATATTATTGTAGACTTAACAGAAAAATTAATAGATGGAGTGAATACATAAGAGAATTGTTTGAGGACAACAGAAATAACATTGACAAGGTAAATGGTGAAACGGGACCTGAAATCCTAAAATGTGAAGTAGAAATGGCACTTAGAAATTCCAAAACTGGAAAGGCAAATGGACCCGATGAGGTTCCTACTGAATTACTAAAGCTCTTGAATGATGAATCAATAGGTATAATATTGCACTTATTTAACACAGTATACAATACTGGTATTATACCTCAAGAGTGGCTGCTGTCTACATTCGTTACACTGCCAAAGAAATCCAATGCAAAAGAATGTTCAGAACATCGAACAATATCTTTAATGAGCCATCTACTAAAGATATTTCTAAAAATCATCCACAACCGAATTTATCAAAAGTTGGAGTCAGATATTAGTAATACACAGATGGGGTTCAGAAAAGGACTAGGTACTCGAGAAGCTCTCTTCGGTTTGAATGTTCTTACACAAAGATGCCTAGACGTTAATCAAGAAGTACATGCATGTTTTATCGATTTTGAAAAAGCGTTTGACAGAGTACGCCACGATAGGCTAAGAGACATTCTTGAAAGAAAAGACATAGATAATAAAGATCTGCGAATAATTCTCAACTTATATTGGAATCAGAAAGCTAACATCAAAATAGAAAACGAGATATCAAAAGCAATAGAAATACGTAGAGGAGTAAGACAGGGATGCATTTTGTCACCACTGCTATTTAATGTATATAGTGAAAGCATCTGTCAGGAAGCCCTTTTGCAAGCAAATGAAGGAATCGTAATCAATGGAGAGGTTGTAAATAATATTCGATACGCAGACGACACTGTACTAGTTGCAAGAACAGTAGAAGAATTACAACGATTACTTACAAACATAAATATTGCTTGCAACAATTATGGCATAAACATTAATATCAAAAAAACCAAGTATATGGTCTTCAGTAAAATCATGACACAACCAGCACATATTAGTATAAACGGCATTCAAATTGAAAAAGTATCAAGTTATAAATACTTGGGAACTTTAATAAACGAAACTGGAGACCAAAACAATGAAATAAAAAGACGTATCGAAATTGCCAGGGCCACCTTCATAAAGATGAGAAAATTCTTCTGCAACAGAGATATAAGCATCCCTCTACGATTAAGAATGCTAAGTGGCTACGTATTTAACACGCTATTATACGGTGTAGAGGCCTGGACTCTCAAACAGAACAACATAAAAAATATTGAAAGTTTCGAGATGTGGTGCTACCGTCGAATGCTGAAGATAAGTTGGGTTGAAAGAATCACAAATCTTGAAGTAATACGGAGGATAGGAAGAGACCCAGAAATTTTATTAACGATAAAACGAAGAAAACTCGAGTATTTGGGTCACCTGATGAGAGGTCATAAATACGCATTACTTCAAAATATAATGCAAGGAAAAATAGAAGGAAAACGGAATCCAGGCCGTAGAAGAATGTCGTGGATGCGGAATTTGAGAGAGTGGTTTGGCTGCACCACTAATGAACTTTTTAGGTCAGCTGTAAACAAAGTCAGGGTAGCCTTGATGATTTCCAATCTCCGATAGGAGTGGCACAAGAAGAAGAAGAAGAAGAAGACTTCATCGTCACAACATCATCATCCACTGGTGTTCAGAGAACCTATAAAAATTTATAAACACCTGATTAACTTTAGTCGAAAAGAAAAGGGTCTGAATTTAAACATAATATGGATGTCAATGGTATAAAAAGGTCCTAAGAAACTTGACACACTACCTAGCTCTCTCTTCTGAAAGAAAAATCTAGTCAGATATAAAGTCCAATAGACTCAGATGGAGGGTGTATGATACGCAGTAACGACAATCGCCTTATAAACAATGTGTTTTGGGAAAGGCTAGATGGGAGAAGGTCTGTAGGACGGCCTAAAAAAAGGTGGAAAGATGCAGTCAGAGAAGATCTGGAGAAAATATGAGTGAGACAATGGGAAATAGTGACACAGAACTGAGAAGCATGAAAGGCAATTGGAAACACGTCAAAGACTCACGAAGAGTTGTACCGCCATTGATGATTATGATGAGAGTCAACTAACCTTAGAGGAAAAGTTATTGAACCAATTTAAATTTTAAGAAAGAAGAATACTTTGGAGCTATATGCCAAAGATAACAAAGATGGGGATGAAACCAGAAGTATTTATAAAAGTATCTAGTATATGAAGTACCTGTGGAAATATATTGACAGAACAAAAATCGAAATCACTCAATAGTAATAACGGACTAGATATCTACTAAAAAACATCTAGAAATAGACTAAGGATATAAAGAAAACGTCGGGTAAAAGGAGATAAAAGTAAAATATATATGCATGTGTGTGTATAAATAAATTTCTACATATTTTGTGAATCTTACCTTCTATTTGAAATGCAGCAGTTGCACATCCAAAGATAAAATCAGGGGGAAACCTTTTGTTATTTAGTGCATCTAAAAATCTAAAATACAAAATCTAAGATATTAGTTACCCAACTGGGAATCTAAAACTATCATCAAATTCAAAGTCAAATATCCATATCATGTTAGCAAATTATTAAAAATAAAGCAAATTATTAAAAATAATTTGCAAAAGACCCCATAGTAACATCTATTATAAGCAAATCGAAATCTAAAGAGCCGTAGATCTGAAAATGTTTTACGTTGTAAATCAAATTCTGGTCATACTCTAAATCCGAGCTTTCTACAATTTACAAAGCAAACGGACGATAAATGAATAGACTAGTGGAGAATCTACAATATGCAATTCACGTAATGTAGTAAGAATTTGATTCCTAGTCTGTAGTACTTAATTTGTTGTTAAGTAGGTATAAGCCAGCACTCTATAATTTTTAATTAGTTCAAATTTGATTTTATGTTGGGCTAATTAGCAAAATACAAGGAAAAGTTATTTACCAGCAAAAACTTATAGTGTTAATCAATATGTATAATAATGCAAATGCAAGAACACATCAAGGGAAAGGTGTTTCCACTGAATTAAAAGTAGAAATACATGAGTATTACTAATATCAAGCTTAAAATTTGTTAATAGGTTAACGGTGTCTCGTTGGACAAACTTTGATGTATCGGAACACTGGAAAAGGAGAAGTTTTAATTGTGGAACAGGTTACAAATTTGGAACGTCAGACTACGAAAACGTCCCATGTATTTTGTCGGACAGAACTTCCAATTGATTTGTTACCCATTCATTAAACTCTCATACAAAAATCTGACTGACATCTATCACCAACTGGGCATTTTAATAAGTCCGACACGTAAAATACGTCAAATGACAGGAATTATGACAGGTGATAAATAGCAGTCTGATTTTTGCATGAGAGTTTAATGAAAGGGTAACAAATCAATTAGATGTTCTGTCCGATAAAATACATGAGACGTTTAAAATTTCTTTGTTTCTTTTATTTTTAGGTGTTCTTCTTTTCTCTTTTACATATATCCAAGTTTTTGACGTCTTTTTCCGATATTGCTAAGTATTCCATTTTCTTCCTATTTATTTCCAGGCCCACCTTTTAGTATTCCTTTTTTAGTTTTCTTACCATGTAACTAATATCTTCCTTATCTTGAGCCATCACCACCTGGTCGTCTGCGAAACACAATGTGTAGAGATAATAATTTTATATGTTTGTCTTACTTATTTGCCTACTATATTCACCTTTCATTAAAATCTCATACAAAAATCTGACTGACATTTATCACCAACTGGGCATTTTAATAAGTCCGACACGTCGAACATGTCAAATGACAGGAATTATGACAGGTGATAAATAGCAGTCTGTTTTTTGCATGAGAGTTTAATGAAAGGGTAACAAATCAATTGGATGATCTGTCTGACAAAATACATGGGACGTTTTCGTATTCTGACGTTCCAAATTTTTAACCTGGTCCACAATTAAAACTTCTCCTTTTCCAGTGTTCCCGTACCTTAATATATGACCGACTAGATTAAGCTATTAACAAATTTTAGCTTGCTGTTAACCAAATTTTTTTGGTACGTGGGATTCAGGCCTATATTAGTTACTCCGTTTAGTATCTATTAGGCAGATTTTCATCATTCGTGAAGTACGGATGTGAGAATTTTGCGATGTTTCTTCTTCTTCTTTTTTAGGTGCCGTGTGTGTATTCAGATGTTGGCCGTCATCAGGTTTACAATTTCCTGAAACCTTTCTCTATCGGCTGCTGCGCGAAATAATTCTTCCACTGTTGAGCCACACCATTGTCTAATATTACGCAGCCATGAAAGTTTCTTTCGACCAATCCATCTCTTTCTCTCTACTTTTCCTTGTATTATAAGGCGAAGCAGATGGTAGTTAGGTCCTCGAATTATATTCGAGGTTTAGTAGTCGAGCTATAAAATATTCTGTTCTTCTCCTCTTTATGATGCTTATGAGCAGACGTTCTGAATTCATCATTTGAAGAGCATCTTCATTGGAAGTGTGCAAAAACCACGATATCTTTAGGATCCGTCGATAGCACCACAATTCGAATGCTTCTAATTTGTTTAGCATTGTGGTTTTTAACGCCCATGTCTCACAACCATACGGTAGAATAGGCCACACATAACATTTCAGGACCTTCTTGCGAATATTCATCGACAGGTTTCTGTTACATAAAACTGGTTTCCAAGTCATAAAATCCTTACGTTATATTTTGATCCTGGTTATTATCTCTTCATTAGAGTAAAAATTTACATTTAACCAACTGCCAAGGAATTTAAAATTATTTATCCGTTCCACCTCCTCTCCATTAAGAGAAAGCAGACCTTGATCTATATTAATCTTTCCAACTACCATCCACTTTGTCTTTGAAATGTTAATTTTAAGGCCTCTCCGATAACTTGCTTCACTGACTAGATTTAGTAGTCTGAAGATCTTGTAAATTTTCTGCAAGAATGGCTGTATCGTCAGCGTATCTAATTAGGTTCTAATTATTATTCTAATTATTAACGCTTCTGCGCAATAGATAAAATGCGTTCCAACTGAAAATGGACCGTTCATTGTACCGTCCCTTTGTCGTTCCAACTGAACTTGGGATCGTCCAACGTACGGTTTCTGAATCGTCATTTCAGTACCTAGTCAAAAGCTATTACCGTTTGGACTGACCTGAGCATTATGCAGTACCTCCAAAAATTCTCATTTTAGATCTAATTAAGGCTTCTTGTCTAAATTCATTATAGGTTGGCCGAGCTGGAGGTAATTAAGCATGCCATCAAAACAAATTCTATGATTGAATTCCTTAATCTACTAGATAACAATTTAACAATTGATACAAATATTATTAGTAATATGGAACAGTTTTTTGGTGAGAGAGACACGGACAATCTATCAGGTATGGGTATTGTTCATTTTAATATTCGTGGGCTCAGAAAACATCTTGATGAATTAACCATATATGTAGCTACTATGGAAAAATATTTTGATTTAATTGTTCTCTCTGAAACGAGAAATCTTTTTGAGGTAAGCAATTACAATATTCCTGGATATAATCTGTTTATATTGATTCTAAAAAAAATATATGTGATGGTGTTGCCATCTACATAAAAAATTCAATTAATGCAGACGTTAAAGTAATATCAATAAATGATAACAAATTTCTTAGAGTTACATATTTATTAAATTCTACTTATTCTAAGTATTCATTTGGTGTAACAGCTTCATACCGATCACCTTCTAGTAAAATTGATACTTATATTAATGATTTAGAATCATATTTCTCGCAAATTTAAATGATGGATATTGAAATACATCTAGGTGATATCAATATTGACTTACAAAATCAAAACTCTCCCGAAACAGTTATATATTTAAATATGCTAAATATGTTTAGCTATACTTCTTATATTAATAAACCTACAAGAGTAACTAAAAAATCAAGTACTACGTTAGACCATATATTTATTAGACAGAATAGCGCAATACAAAATTCGTTTAGAATTGATCCTGTAATTTTTACTACTGATATGACAGATCATTATACACCGTTTGTATATTTTAATACTGAAAATGATAAACCGCTGTCAAATTTAAACGATACCGCCCAGATAATAGATTATAAACAATTAAACGTAAAATTGTCCGGTGAATCATGGAATGACTTATATTCAAGTAATACAACGCAAATTGTTTATGATGAGTTTATAAATAAGTTAAATAATTTCATCATAAACTCAACAAAAACTATAAAAAGAAAAAATAAAGAACAATGTACAAAAATTAAACCCTGGATTAGTTCTGGTTTAATAGTGTCTATTAAAACTAGAGACAATCTAAAGCGAAAACTATTAAAAAACTACTCTATTGAACTAGACAAAGAATATAAAACTTATCGAATTCTCTTAAGTAATCTAATTAAAAAGACAAAAAATGATTTTTATAAAGCTAAAATTAATTAAACAAACGGTGACTATAAAAAAATGTGGTCTATTATAAATGAAATTTCAGGTTGCAAAAGTAAACAAAACAATCAACTTGAAAATATTCCGTTGATTAATACACAAGGAACTCAAATAACTAATAATATTGAGAAATCAAATATGTTTAACAATTATTTTACAAGTATTGGGCAAAAAATGGCTGATAGTATTACAAAAACTACATTACCACCGGGTTTTGAAAGAGACTTAGAATTACAATCATCAATTTTTTTGGAACCTGTAAATATAAATGAAATTATTTTACTAATATCTAATTTAAAAAATAATAGTGCGCCAGGACCAGACGGAATTACTTCGAAATTAGTTAAAAATATTCATATGCACATTGCTTCTCCATTAGTTCATATCATTAATCTCTGTTATACAACAGGTAAAATCCCAACACAATGGAAAGAATCACTTGTAACACCTGTTTTCAAAGCCGGTAATCAAAAACAAGTCGACAATTACCGTCCTATATCAGTCATTAATAGTTTTTCGAAAATGTTTGAACAATCTTTCAAAAAGAGACTAATTACATTCTTTGATAAATATAAAATTATAACCGAAAGGCAATTTGGATTTGTGAAAAAAGCTAACACAGAGAAAGCTATAATCGATCTTGTTGATCAAACAGTACAATGTCTAGAAGAATCAAATAAATGTCTAGCAATTTTTCTGGATCTCGCTAAAGCTTTTGATAAATATCACATGAGATTCTTCTAAACAAATTATATAAAAATGGGGTAAGAGGTATAGCTTTAAATCTTATTAGTAATTATTTATCTCAAAGAACACAAAAAGTCAAAATAGGTAATTGTATTAGCTCAACTAAAGAGATTACTGTTGGGGTAACCCAAGGAACAGTACTAGGTCCGATTCTATTTATACTGTACATTAATAGTATAACCGAAATTCATGGGTTTTCAGGGCGAATTTTATGCTATGCTGATGACACAGTCTTAGTATTTAAAGATTCAACATGGGACCGCGTATGTAAAACAGCTGAATCTGGCATAAGTAAGATACAGTTATGGCTTAACCACAATCTGCTCAGTCTGAATATAAAAAAAACTAAATGTATTACTTTTTCTCCCACTATGTCTGATCAGCCAACTAATATTAGTTTAAAAATTCATAGTTCAGATTGCAACAATGTGCAGGCATGTCCATGTCCCTCTTTAGAAAAAACTAAATCTATTAAATATTTAGGAGTTATAATTGATCAGCATCTGAGATGGCGTGAGCATGTGGCACACGTTGCAAAAAGAATTAGATCCTTAATGCCTAAATTTTACTTATTAAGAGACATTCTCTCAAAAAAAACCTTGAGTATCCTATATAACTCTTGGATTGAATCTATAATACGATATTGTATTGTTGTTTGGGGTGGTACATTTAGTAATACCTTACATATTTTACAGACAGCTCAAAATACACTTCTTAAAATAATATTTAAAAAAAGTAAACTTTTTTCCACATCACTTTTATATAAAGAGCTAAAACAAATGAGTGTCCGATCTATTTATATACAGCAATCATTAATTTGGGTATTTTCCAATTCAAGTAAGTTAAAAATAAATCAACATCAAAAGTATACAAGGACAACTCAACAACTTTTGGTTAAAGTACCATTTTTCAGCAAGACAATTACAAAACGATCACTATTTCATTATGGTCCAACTCTATTTAATTTATTGCCAAAAAATATAAAAACAATAATAAATTATAAACAGTTTAAAAGAACCATAAAAAATATGATATTAACTAAAACAATTGAATTCAACATTTTCTAAAAATTAATTTTCTAGCCAAACTGTCTTCTAGTAAATATAGTTGCGCCATGCCGATTAGGTCTTCTCTCCTCTCACTTTCAATTGTATTTTGTCAATCATAGAGTATGTAAATTATACCAGCCACAAGTACTTACTGTTTAAAATTGTACAATTGGATTGTACACCTTCAGGGATTAAGGTTACAATACAGGTATTAAGTTGCCTAGTGCGCTTTTTCCCTGAAGTGGGTGCATTATATTAAATATAATATTATTGTTAATTACAATGTACAAAATTCTTCTTTGGAAATAAAATTGAATTGAATTGAATTGAGATCAGGTTCAGGTGGTCGTTTTATTTTTATTTCAAAGTATTCAAAGTGAAGTAAAGTGCTTTCAGTCGTACTTTTAGAGTATTTATGGTTAACATTTTATTATTATGAAAAAGTTAACTTTTTTTTTAATTATTAAATTATTTCTGCTTCAATTTGATTGATTCTTCTTTTAATTTGTTGTTTGTTTTTTTAAGTATTTCTCATTCTTGGTCAATCGTTCATTATAATAATTCACACAATTCTAATTTGACAGGTGTATTTGGTGTTTATGTACATGAAATTTCTTTGTTCTGTTTTATTATCATTTAAATATTGGGGTATTTTTAGTCTCAGTACTTTGGTATTTTTGATTTCTAAAGTAGCAAGTTTGCATTATTTATATTTTATATACATATAAACATAATATAAATCTAATAATAATTTGGTATCGTTTTCGTTCCATTTATAACCGAACTTTATGTTTGTGTTTTGTGAAGATGGTTGATATGGTTCTGGCATGGATGGATAAACAATTACGTATTTTCATAAATATAAATAGGTATTAGGTTTTCTTGTGCACAATGTTTCAACTAGGTAACTAATATACATTTTTCAAATTAATTAAGAAAAATAAATCACTATTTCTGGTTAAAATACAGAAAGAGGAGACAAAGTGGCAAACAAACAACTGACAAAAAACCAATTGTTGTTCTTTATTTATTTTTTGGCCTATTTTAAACAAATGGCCAGAACCTTCAAACAAATAACCAGTACTTAGGATAGTGTCAAAATCCATTCCAACACTTCTCACCTTCGCCACAGCCACCGTACCGTAAGCGAACGATGCTAAGTCAAAGCATGCGCATAAAATCGATGCCAAACAGTTTAGTGATCGTTTTAAAACCGTACAAAAGTGGCAGTTGAAACAAACCTATTGTTGATTACTTCTGCGCCTAGTCTTACTCCCTTTTGTCTGTCATCCAAAGCCTCCCTAAAGATATCTTCAGAAAACAGATTAAAAAGGGTGGGTGATAAAACACAACCCTGTCGTACTCCACGTTTTATGGTTAATCTTTTAGTACGACTGTCTCCAATTTGGATAGAGGCTACTGTATTGTAATATAAGTATATCCACAGTCTTATATCGTAGTGTTCAAGTCCTGCTGCCCGCAGAAAATCGAACAGTGTATCATGTTGTACTCAGTCGAATGCCTTCTCGAACTCGATAAAACAAACATAAACGTTCTTTTGCAACTCACAAATTTTTTGTGAATGTTTAAAATGAATTAAATAGGTGTATTAATTTTCTTTTTTAAGAAGATTGTGAGTCTGATCAAATACCTGGGATGTGAATGGAATATCTGTGAATGAATCTATCAGCCGACAACAATATTAAAGAAGAGGTAAAAGACCAAATAATTAAAGCCAGTAGAACGGCCGGCTGCCTAAACGACACAATTTGAAAAAACAGACACCTAAGAGTGGAAACAAAGGCCCGAATATATAAGTCAGTTATTAGACCAGTTATGACTTAGACGACCGAAACAAGACCAGATACAAGCAAAACACAAAGACATCTGGGAACCAATGAAATGAAGATCTTAAGAAGAATTGCTAGAAAAATACTACAAGACAGGGTAAGAACTGAGGAAATCAGACGCATATGTGGGGTAGACAATATAAATACCTAGGTAAAGAACAGAAAAGAAGAGTGGAATCAACACACAAGTCAGCAGGATGTCTGAATCAAGGATAGTAAGAATCGCCAGGGACAAGTCACCGTTAGGCAAAAGAAGTATAGTACGCCTAAGGAAAAGATGGAATGACAATTTAGGGACACAATAAAAGGGAAAAATAGGCAGTACTGCTTATACAAAAGAAAAAGAAGAAGAAGAAGAAGAAGAAGAAGAAGAAGAAGAAGAAGAAGAAGAAGAAGAAGAAGAATAAGAAGAAGAACAAAAAGAAGAAGAAGAAGAAAAAGAAGAAGATGATGAGGAAGAAGATTGTAGTGATTATTTTATTTGCGACACAGATGTTTATACGCTCTGAGCTTCACTGGTATCGCTCCTAGCGGATTACTAATGCAACATTCACCGATAATTTATAAATTTGTTATTTAATTGTTATCGCTTAATATTTACAACGCAAAAAAGTAATTAAATTGTAATCGATTTTTTAAAGATTTTGCTAATCATTTTAACGTTCTATTTCGTGAAATATTAATTTCTTACTTCGGATACTTTCACAATTATCGTGTAGATGGCGCTTAGATTAATTTATAATTACATATTACGAAATATTAAAAAAACTTAAATTCAGTACTTAAAACGTAAGTATATTTATAGTAAAAATATACACCACAGCTTTGACCAACTAATATTATTTCCTATTAATGTTTTTAATTTCAATGTTTTAAATTAATCACTTTGACATTTATGTCAAATTTCCAGTAAAAGCTTACAGACTTATCACTACTTGCGCTCGCGAATTTTTAAATTTAAGTTATTTCTTTTAACATTTAAATCGGTGATAAGATTTTTTTTCTTCTTTTTTGGCTTTTGGGAACTGCGCCCATTTAGCCAGTAACACTTCTTAAAATCAAATCCAGGTGATAAGATTATATTATAAAATAGTTAAACGGGATCTGACAACAGATATTAAATCTAGAATTGACGTTAAGGTGACTAGATAAAATTCGGTGAAAAGAATATATTATCTAGAATTATTATCTATAAATCTAGAATTGACGTTAAGGTGACTAGATAAAATTCGGTGAAAAGAATATATTATAAAATAGTTCGGTGATAAGAATATACAGGGTGATGGATTAGCCTGATAAAGCTCAGTAGATCCGCTATGGTAATAGATAGCTATAAAAGTTAATAACAAAAATTGTAGCCAACTTTGAGCTTCACATTACAGAATTAGTTAGAATGTTACAGGGTGTTCGATAACATAGTGGTAGACCAAACTTTTTTTTAATCAATGGGAAAATCCCAGTAGCTGGCTGTATACCATAGTTTAAAAAACTCATACAAAAGTAAAAAACTTTAATTTGTAGGTATATTGGTATAAAATACTTTATTAAAAAACTTCTTAAAATGTCATCCAAATGGATTGCAAAACGTTTTCGATCTAAATTAGATCATCTTCAGTGTATTCTGCTGAGTAGATGAAACTAGCACACTATTAAAAGTGGTAACCTCAAAATATGTGGTTTACATAGTATTATTTAACAAAATATAGTGACTCCAAGTCGATGTTAATGGATTCAATTATTAGTAATAATTGCACAAGAGCTCTAAAATTATCGAATTTTTCCCGAGTGACACTTTGACAGTTTTAATTTCACGACCCGAAGGGGAGTGAAAATATGTCAAAGTGTCACGACGGCAAAAATTCGATAATAATTTTAGAGATCGAGTGCAATTTGCTGCGATTATTTCATGAATAAAACTGATCAAAACCAAAATTTTATTGTAATTTATTTATGTAAGTACTTCTTCTTCTTCAAGTGCCGTCTCCTAATTGGAGGTTGGATATCATCATCACTATCTTTACTCTATCCACCGCTGCTGTAAAGAGTTCTATAGAACTGCATCTAAACCAGTCCCTTAAATTCTTTAACCATGACACTCTCCTTCTTCCTATACTCCTTCCGCCTCTTATCTTTCCCTGTATTATCAGTCTTAGCATTTCATATCGCGGTCCCCTCATTACGTGTCCCAGATATTGTAACTTTCTTATTTTTATTGTGTTTATTATTTCGCATTCTTTACCCATTTCTCGCAGTACTTCCGTGTTCGTTTTCCTCTGTGTCCATGCTATTCTAAGCATTCTTCTGTAACACCACATTTCAAATGACTGTAGCTTATTTATGTGTTCTTGCTTTAATGTCCAGCTTTCAAGTCCATATTGTAGTATCGAGAACACGTAGCATATCAAAGCTCTTGCTCTCAGTTCTAAGCTAAGGTCTTTGTTGCAGAGAACTGTTTTCATTTTTACAAACGCATTTCTTGCTATTTCTATCCTGGTCCTTATTTCTGTGGTTTGATCATTTTTCTCTGAAATCCAGGTTCCTAGGTATTTGTATTTATCAACCCTTTCTATCGGTACATTTCCCAAATGTATGCTTGTTTGTATGTTTGTTTTCTTAGTTATTATCATGTATTTGGTCTTTTTTATATTCATTTTTAGTCCATATTCTTTACAGAAATTGTTTGTTTTGTTCAGTAGTAGTTGGAGTTGTTCAGCAGAGCTTGCTATAATCACGGTGTCATCTGCATATCTTATGTTGTTAATAGATCTTCCGTTAATTATTATTCCTTCACTTTGAGATAGCAATGCTTCTTCAAAAATGGCTTCACCATATGCATTAAAGAGTAATGGAGACATAATACATCCCTGCCGAACTCCTCTCCTGATTTCAATTTCTTGACTGGGTTCGTTATCTATTACAATTTGTGCTCTTTGATTCCAGTAAAGGTTTGTTATTATTCGTAAGTCCCTTTTGTCTATGTTTTTTGTCTTTAGAATTTGGACTAATTTTTCATGTCTTACTTTGTCAAAAGCCTTCTCAAAATCAACGTAACAAACATGCACATCCACATTCATGTCCATGCATCTTTGAGCTAACACATTAAAAGCAAATAACGCCTCTCTGGTTCCTAGTCCGTTTCTGAACCCAAACTGACTATCATCTATTCCTTCTTCTAGTTTTTTGTTTATACGACCATGTATTATTTTCAAGAATAATTTGAGAATGTGACTTATTAATGATATTGTTCTGTATTCACTGCAATCTTTAGCGTTTGTATTTTTAGGGATAGCACAAAAGGTTGAGAGTAACCATTGTTTTGGTATGTTTCCTGTTTTGTACACTGTGTTAAACAAGTCTACGATAATGTCTAAGGTTTCATCATTTATACATTTTAAGCTTTCTACTGGGATTTGGTCTGGACCTACTGCTTTACAATTTTTGCTGTTTTTTAATGCCGATTTAATTTCTTCTTTTAATATCTTCAAAACCGTATCATTTTCTACTTCGACTTCCATCTGCTCTGTTCTATTGTCTTTGAACAATTCATTTATGTATTCTGTCCACCTCTTTAATTTTTCGTTAGTACTCAACACAAGTTTCCCATCTGTATCTTTTAGTATTCCCGGTTTTCTTTTTCTGTTGATCTGCGTTAATTCCTTAATTTTTTTATGTGTGTTAAAATTATCATGTCTTTTCTGGTGTTCTTCTATTTCTGCGCATTGTTCTTTTAACCACTGTTCTTTAGCCTGTTTAATTTTGGATTTTATTTGTTTATCCACATTTTTGTACATCTGATTATCTTTGTTTTTATGCTGACGTCTTTCTTCCATTAAATCTAAGATTTCCTCCGTCATCCATTGTTTCTTTTTGTATCTGGTTGGTGTAAGAATTTCTTTTTGACATTTATCTATTTCTGTCTTTATTAATAACCATTTTGTCTCTGTTTCAGTATTTTGTTGGATTTGTTCTTTAACATTCATTAAACGGTTATTAATTTCATCTGTCAGGCGTTGTTTTATGAGTGGGTTTCTTAGTTTACTTGTATCGATTTTTACATCTGTTGTTCTGCGTTTTATTATTTTCATTTTGAGCCTAATTTTGGTCACTACTGGATTGTGATCTGATCCTATGTCGGCACCTGGATAGGTTTTTGAAGATATAATTGCGTTCTTGTATCTTTGTCTAATCAATACATAATCTATTTGGTTTCTTACAATTCTCCCTTCTTGATCTGCTGGTGACTTCCAGGTATATAGTCTTCTCTTTGGCATTTTAAACAATGTATTAGTTATGACAAAATTATTGTTTTGGCAAAATTCGATAAGCCTGTCACCTCTTTCGTTTCTGTTGCCCAGACCATATCCTCCTGTACATTCTTCTACTTTTTCGTCTCCAACCTTTGCGTTAAAATCTCCCATTATAATTGTAACATCCTGCGTTTTAATGGATTTTAAAATATTGTCTAGGTCTTCGTAGAAAGTTTCAATATCGCTCTCTGGTTTGTCCGCAGTCGGAGCATAAACTTGTATTATGTTTAATTTGGGTTTATTCTGATTTAATTGTAAGAGGATAATTCTGTTGGAGTATGGAATGAAATTTACTACAGCTTTATCCATGTGTTTGTTTAGTATTATCCCGACACCATATCTGTGTGAACCGTCTTGACTTCCTGAATAGTATATTGTTTTATTGTTGATTTTCATCTTTCCTGAGTCGGGCCATTGGACATCGCTGATTCCTAAAATGTCTACATTCAGCCTTTCCATTTCATTAACGGCATTATGTACTTTTCCAGCTTGATGTAGACTTCTAACATTCCACGTCGCTACTTTGCAAGGTTTTCGCATGTTGACGACCGGGGAGGCCTTGCAGTCTTGTGAGTTTCCTCCTCTGCCGGATCTTGTTTTCCGAGTTTCATGATCAGTAGAGTGTTTGGTTATGTTGTTAGTCATGATGATTAACTAGGGATGCTCTATGAGCCTTTAATGCATTGGTTTCCCGTTGCCTTATGCATCTCCACGCCGTTGACCCTGCCTGGTTCGTCCGCCTTTAGAAATGATTTCTCATTTCTAGGACAAGAAGGTGCCCTTCCACTTACCGACTCTTCCACCTGAAGCTGTTGGTCAGTAAGTGGGGGATTGCTTATACCGGCAATCACTCGGACGTCAGCGCCTATGTAAGTACAAATTAGTACAATTAAACAAACAGTTGTTATAAATATTTGACGGTTGAAAGTCATCTATATAAATAGTGAACTAAATAAAAGCGTTTAAAAATGAATGTTTGTATTTATGTTTGTACCTTATAGACTCGCAAACTATGCATTTGATCATATGATGACCTTAATCAAAGTTGTTGTACATGAACCCGGGAAGGTTTCTGAGTTGGTACGACCAACCTAAGTGAAAGGTGGCCTTGCCTCTTGTAATTATTTTTAATTTTTTTGGACAAACCGTTTTTTCTTAATTTTATATGATGTAGAATCAAAAAAAAATACAGTCCTAAAGTTTTACTTTTCTATCACCAACCGTTATTTTTTAATAGCCATCTAAAATTTGCCTCTTCTATATAAATAAAAATGAATGTTTGTATGTACGTATGTATTAGACTCGCAAACTATGCATTTGATCATATGATGACCTTACTCAAAGTTGTACATGAACCCGGGAAGGTTTTTGAGTTGGTACGACCAACCTAAGTGAAAAGGGGGCTTGACCCCCATAACCATTTTTAATTTTTTTGGACAAACTGTTTTTTCTTAATTTTATATGATGTAGAATCAAAAGATACATACAGTCCTAAATTTTCACTTTTCTGTCACCAACCGTTATTTTTTAATAGCGATCTAAAATTTACCTCTTATATATAAATAAAAATGAATGTTTGTATGTATGTATGTATGTAGGTAGGGTAACGGGTACAGTGATTGGCCACTTAAGGGATTTCAAATTGAATTAAAATTGTAAATTGGTATATTTTAATGTGAAATATTTTGTAAGGGTTTTTTAATAACAATGAAACATCAAATTTTATAAAAACTCAGGTTATTGTAGTAAAAATAATAATGTACATAAAAAATTAACACAAATTTAAAAACATACAAAATTACACAGTTATTGGCCATGCAAACATAGTTATTGGCATATAGAATTACAGTTATTGGCCACTCATAAAATTCCTAATTTTCTTTTTTTGTTTGTGCAGTTAGGGCACACAAAACTATTTAGCTTTTCAATTTCTTGTTTTTTAACACAACTACCAATATGGGAGCCTCTGACACAAAATAAACATTTTATTCCAACTTTTGATTTAGAAATATTTTAGTAACAAGAATAGCGCAATCCTGTATACAAAAGATTATTGTTTACAGATATGTTGGTGTTGTCTGATTGTTTCACCAATATATCTGAGAGAATTTGTATTTTTTCATGTTCTGGATATCCCTCTGTTTCGAAAAACAACTTTCTTTTAGCCGACTCACCAGCACGTTTTTCTTTGCTGCTTTCCAAATTTGTACATTTGCTTTGGGAAGTATTTCTCAAATTTGATGAATTCTTATTGTTGGAGACATCAAAAGATACGTTATCAATTGAGGGCAGAATAGCGTTTTCCTCTACAGAATCAGGAAATTGGTTCCGTGGCAGTTCGTGGTTTTCTTTGGCGTTAATCATTTCTGGTATATGTACTCTAACTCCACTTCTCAATGTAGTGCTTTTAATTGTATGATCAAGAAGTGTGTCTGATTTAAAAGTATTTGTATCTACAACATCACCTGTATTTAGTGTAACATTTTCTTTATTCTTCACAGCATTTTGACATTTTTTGCTCTCGGAATTGGCTCTTGTGGCAATTTTTTTATTACTTTCTTCATGGTTTCTTTATTTTGTTTACCTTTATTGTTTGCTTTTGCGTCAATTCGCTTTTGTTTTCGTTCTAATTTTATTTTTTCTTGTTCGTCTTTCTCTTTAATTTTACGCCTCTCTGCATTTGACGATTTGAAGAAGTAGGCACGAAAGGCAACCGTTCTGTTTGCTTTTTACCCTTTCTTTCTAAGGTTTTTGGCCAACAAGAAATTTGTCAATTGTGGTGTCAATTTCTTTATATAATGAGTTTTCTTGATTTACTAAAGCCAGATTATCGGATGTCGATTGAATATCTAAAATCATTGTATCTTCTGTGACAATAGTATCTTTTTGTTTGGGTTTTCTCGTCTAAACTTTAATACTGCCCGGTTCCAATTTGCCTTTAATGGTTTAAATGCAGCAACATCTGCAGGCTGTATAATTCTGGTCGCATTGGGATATAATGCCACTAAATAATTTGTAACGTTGAGCATAATTCACTGGTTTGAATGGTTAAGTGAGTTTTATGTCCATCAACGAACAAAATGACTGGAAATTTAGTGTTTTTTGCAACTAGGTACTTATATAAGACGTTTCCTATGTATTCATAGAAGTTTTCATTCTTCATCCATCCCGTATCGCTACAGCCTATGCCACATTCTCGAGGAACTGAATTTATAACATTGCTAGGAAGTCGTTTGTATGGGTAAATAATCATCGGTGCTGTTATTTCTTCAGATGTTGCAAACCTAAACATAACCGTCAAAGTAACTTTGGAGTGATGTTCTATTTGATATACATTTTTGTTTCCCTTTACAGCCAACACTCGTTTATTTTTGGGACACAAGAGGAAGCAGGTTTTATTCCCATTAAAACACGTGAAGGGTCTTGAAGAATATCAATGTAACGTTTACGTTGTAAATATTCTTGAACACCGGAGAACCATTTTCTTATATCTTTTTCAGACACAACTGAACTTGCTGCTGTTACCGCTTCTGGAGTTCGCTCGCTTAAATCTGGATGTCTCTTTAAAAAGGATCTATACCAACTTTTTCCGGGCCGATTGTCAGTAAAAGGATTAGCAAGTGGATTTGCATCAAGAAAACCTTTAACCGAGTCTTGTATATTTGCCACTCTTACTGGAAAACCTTTATCTTGGCATGTTACGATCCAATTCTTTAAACGATTCTCTTCCTCCAAAGAAAGAATAGGATTGGAACCAAGGTTAGTTTTTTCATTAAATTTTTCGCTTGCTCTAAACTGCAGTGTTGCTCTTGGCACATTAAATTGTTCAGCGGCTTTCCGTTGGCTCATGCCATTTTCTATGGCCTGAAAAGCAGACTGAAGATCTTGTTCTGTATATTTTTTGTGATACGTTTTATCTTTCCGGATATTTGGCATTTTTTATTCTAAAAATAAAAATCATTTAATAGTATCTAATAATGTTATCTTCAATACGGACGTTTCAAATTTGATTCAGATTGCCCGCATTGGCATTAATTTTATAACAACTAAAATAATTGTAATTTTATAAAAACGAATCCGGACAAAAAATATATTCCTATTACACATTACAGTTATTGGCCCCCCTGTGGTTTACTGATTGGCAGTCGACCAACCACTAGTTATTGCCATAAAAAATAAGAAAAAATGCTTGAAATATGTTGTGTTGGGCCAAACTAAGCTAAAAGAGCCTAAATTATAATAAATATTTTAATTTAAAGTAGGTACAGTAATTGGCCGGTAGGCCAATCATTATAATGCGGACATATTTAAGATACAGTGCTTGGCCACTAAAATTTACCGCCAAAAAATTATAACCTTACTATTAAAACCACCGATAACGTAAGATGTACCCCACTAAATCATCACAAAACATTAATATAAGCAGATACACAATATTATTAGCCAAGATAACTCACCTCATGAATGGCCTTCCTTAACAAATTCTTTAAAAAACTCTTAAAACTGGATGCACCTGTTAAGCTTCGAACAACACACGCTGTCACAACTAGACAATATTGACTGAGAGAGATAATGGCTAGATTAAATATATAGCAATGTTGCCGAATTGCAATGCAAATACATTTATTTCCTTATACTTTCTAAAAATCTTAATATTTCGGATTTTTCTGAAAGTGGCCAATCACTAGTGACCGGCCAACAACTGTATCCGTTACCCTATGTACCTTATAGACTCGCAAACTATGCATTGGATCGTATGATGATCTTAATCGGAGGCGGCGGCGTGATTATCGAGAATCGACGAAATTAATGAATTCAATGAAGAGTAATAGCAATATAGAATTTAGGTGTTTATGCATGGAGAATAGTAGTGGCGTTTATAAGTATTGTCATTTTACCTTCTCAGTGTAACTCTCATATAAATTTATTATTAATTTGCGGGGCCACAATCAACAAGGAGAAATTCTAGGGAGAGGATATCTTTATCCCGGGTATTCCGTGGATTCCAACAGATTTGCCAATTGATTTCAACTATCTACAATTTCCCGTGCCCTTCGCTTTTGCCATAATGATAAACAAATCACAAGTTTGTTGGAACATAAGAGTGTTAATGTTACGGGCATGGAAAATTAATCGAGCGTTGGAAATCAGCCATCGTTGTAGATTTGCACACCGCAAATAAAACATTGCTTATGAGAAATAATTAAATTAATTCTGTTTTATTAGATACATTTTTAATATTATTATTTTTTTTTTGTTTTCTTTAAAATTTTTTTATGGAACTTTGACAGAATTTTAATATATTTCTAAGGCGGTACGAAGTTCGCCGAGTCAGCTAGTCACTTTTAAAATTTTTAAAACATTAATTGTCATTAATGTCACTGAATGTATTTTTTCGTAGCAACGAAGGGCATCTGACGTAATATACTTGACGACGGGATATTATCAAAAATTATCACTTTAATTTTTATTCCTATAGTTTTCTATTGGTCAGAATCTTCTATTGAATGAAATAATCAGTAGTAATTGCACAAGAGCTCTAAAATTATTGAATTTTTCCCGAGTCACACTTTGACAGTTTTAATTTCACTCGCCTTCGGCTCGTGAAATTATGTCAAAGTGTCACGAGGGCAAAAATTCTATATTAATTTCAGAGCTCGAGTGCAGTTTGTTGCGATTATTTCATGAATAAAAGTGTTCAAAACCAACATTTTATTATAAATTATTTATGTAAGTACAAATTAGTACCATTAAACACATTTGACACAGTTTTTATAAATATTTGACGATTGAAAGTCATCACTTTTATAATTTTTAAAACATTAGTTGTCATTAATGTCACTGAATGTATTTTTTCGTAGCAACGAAGGCCATCTGACATAATATACTTAACGACGGGATATTATCAAAAATTATCACCTTAATTTGCATTTCTGTAGCTTTCTATTGGTCAGAATCTCCTATGAATGAAATAATCATATAAATGCTCAAAGGGCAACATGGTTCCCTGCTCGAAAAATGATAGGTTCTTGCCAATTCAATGGGCACAGGCCAACTGAAGTTTAGCTAGTTCTAAATTAGTTATTCTATGATTAAAGTTATTCAACCAATAAGCTGACATTTCTCTTCGAATAAATTGGCAAGTTAATCTCGCTGTAAATATTAATAAGAAAGTAAATTCGCTAGTTTAACTTTAAATTATCAAAATTATATTAAAACAAAATATAAATATAAACGTCTAATAAATTTTATTCGACGACTAACTATTCATTGACTTATTTGTTTTTGGTGAAACCGGACCTAAGAAAGATAATAAGTTACTTATAAAACTTAAAGAAAAATTTAAACAAAAATAATAAATTCAGACAGAAAAGAAAAAGACATAGAAATATAATAATTCGAAATAGAATAAATTATTATGATACGGTATAAAACTACCTGGTTAGAATAACAAGGAATGTAGAATGAGTAGGTAATTATATTAAAAAAGTAAAGATGAGTAATATTTTTGCATCTCAAAAACTAATTTTTGCAAACCTTTAGACCGTCCGCACATGGGTGGATCAAAGACACGTCTCGAAGTTCGGTCTTGCTCGTCTTGTACGAACCCTGCGGCACAAGCGATTGCCCTCCGCACACTAGTCGATTCTGTTTTTATAAATTAACGCATTTTTTATATAGTAACCAAAACAACTATTTCGATCTGTGAAGAGTACGGTATTATTACATTTTTATACAGTTGCATTATACAGTTGAGGATATTGTTCTATTTCCAACGAATTTTATAATAAACATCTAGAAACAGAAGTTCAATGTTTTCAGAATTTTACACTACAAACAATATATTTCCACGAAGCTAATAGTACTACAATCAACGAACATAACATTCACCGATCTTTAAAAAGACTAAAATTTAATTTAGGGCAAAAATCAACAAAAACGAAGCAAACAAATAAAATAATGACTGTAAACGTGCGTCTCACTCGAACTTACTCGTTCGCTTCAGATCGCACGGAACGAGAGTCGTACAAGACGAGGAGATTTGCAATCCTAAACGCTCCGTGTACGGAACTCAGTGCCACAACGAAGGAACTTAAGTGACGGGGAAAGATCTACGCGATTGGAATCGAGTCGATTACTTCGAGCGTCGCTCCATGTGCGGACGGCCTTAATCTTTTTCGAAACATAATTTAGCCTATTTGAATTTATTTGTTAAAAATATGTAGGGACCTATCAGGTTCTGTTTATAACTCACCCTAAATTAAGGATAAAAAATATCACTGCAATAAACTTTATGCACAACATATCTAGTATTCATATAAATTCTAAGGAATGAATTCATCCAATTTATAAGAGCATAATATAATTACGATTATCATATTTTTATATCATTGGCAGAACTCTTATGATCGTGATTAGTAAAAAAATGGTACTTGTGTATCTTAATTTTGCTAAAATAGGTACTCATTCCTGATAAATTTATTTGTTTTGTAAGTTTAAGAGATTAATCTAAAATAATTATAACATAGTTATTTTCCTAACAAGTGCAGAAAGTCATTCTTTTCCGCACGCGACTGCAGTTTGCCGAACGACGCGAAGCGGGAGTTCGGCAAGCAGTCGAGTGCGGAAAAGAGACTTTCTGCAAGAGTTAGGAACAAAAATTTTTCTACGAGTCTTTAAAAAAAGAGGTTTTGAACAGAACAGAAATAATCGTAACAAATTGCACTCGACCTCTGAAATTAATATAGAATTATTGCTCTCGTGACACTTTGACATAATTTCACTCGCCTTCGGCTCGTGAAATTAAAACTGTCAAAGTGTCACTCGGGAAAAATTCAATAATTTCAGAGCTCTTGTGCAATTAGGGATTCCAATGAACTGTCAGTGGTGGTCGGTGGATGGCTAAACTGACATGCCCATAGACATAGTTAAGGGGGGTGGTCATGGCGTATCTAATGTTTACATTGAATATTGACAAATTTGTATAGAATATTCTGTTTGGTTTTGTTTTTTTGTTAATTGTGTAGCGAAATTTGTGAAATTGTGATAGCAAATTAAATATAAAGTGGTTTAAACATTGGATACGCCTATGGATGACAGTTTCGCCATCCAGCAGCCATATTATATCACGTGATTTGGAATGCCTAATTACTACTGAAAGTTTGGTTTTGACAACCTTGTCAATTAATTAATTTGTGTATGTATTTTCACTAGTAATACCACTAGAGGTCAAATTATTTCCGGAAATTTTTTTGAGATCATGAATATTTTGAAAATTTCCCGAGTCGCAGACGAGGGAAATTTTCTAAAAATATTCATGATCAAAAAAAAATTTCCGGATATTAATTTGACTTCGCGTGGTATTCGGTAAGAAAATTCCACACCAAATTTGCATTTGAAAATCCAAAGCTGCATGAACAGATTAATAGCGCGCCATAGCTTTGTCAGCAATTATTTAGGCTTTCAAATTCGTAATTTCTACTCATTTTAGTTGCATGGGAATACCATTTCAAGATAGAAAATAGTATATTCTTCAATTTTACATAAGTTTTGAGTAACTACAAGTAATAGAAAATTAGAAAATTATTTTTTTGGCGTTTTTAAAACTAAACTACGCAAAATTGAAAGTACTGAATGGGAAAAAGGTAAATAAATTAGTGTCTAAATATTATATATATTTTATTAGACACAGAAACTTAATTGAAAACATTCAAAGTCCTGCATTTTCGCCATTAAGAAGAGAGGAGGTGTCCGAAGAATATAGAAAACATCTTAGCTTTGTAACTAAAATGAATCAAAACTAAATTATGTAAACAAATAAAAACCAGTCTGTCAAAAATGTTCTGTTATTGTAAACGTCAAAAAATTTCCACTATAATTCGCTGTTGGGTACCCCACGAGCAAAAAATTTCCGATAAAATACCTCCGTTGCCATGGTGATCTGTCAAAATAACGTATTTTGATTGGTTCAAAATTACAGGTGTGGAATTTTCAATATAATTAGTTAGCATGACCACCATGACCATGGTTATTTATTCTGTGGCATGACGACGATCTTGGTTTCCATGACGATCATTCAAACGACTGGTATTAGAGAGTTATCAAGTAAAATTTTATCCATCCGTTATTTTGACACGTAAACACTATTTTTATACGGTATAAGTTTTAACGTATATGTAATTTTAGAGTTATCAAGTGGTAGAATTTGTGCTTCACGTTCACGTTAAAAGTTGGTAGCTGTCAGTCACTAAATGTTGTATTTGACAGCAATATAATTAAATTTGTTTAATTTTTTTTCTATTTTTGGTTTCTTTTACCCAAGATATATAATATTTTGTAATTTTGCTTGGTTTTGTACAATTTGGGTTTCAAATTTTTTTTTAAAGAAGTATGGAAGAAACCTTAAAACAAGCAATAAGGTACTTGAGGCCAATGAACTTGGCCAATGTACTTGACGAAATATAGAAAAAATTTTGAAAATAAAATGTTTTCCACCAAATTCCCACTAACTCTAACTCCAAATGTTAGCAGTTGGTCAACCAAAAAAACAAAGACAAAACACCTATTATTGTACAGAAGTAAAATTTCATAACAAAGAACAGATTACATAACAAACAGAACTTAAATGTCCGAGTCACTCCGAGTCTTGGCGAATTGGTGCGATTCGCTGCTAACGTTACCGTATTTCAAGCCCGCTATTCCACCTACCGTAACGGAGCCCGTTAACGTTAAAATCATTTCCGTTATTCAATATTCATACTGCGCATGCTCCATTGCTAAAATAACGTTACCGTATTCTCCTAGAGTTACTTGATAACTCTCTATTGTCTACCGATTTGACTTTCGAATATTATGTCAAAATAATTGTATTTCATCGAATTGTCGCGTTAATTTCATTAACGGGTTACATAGGTCTTGCGGGAAAAAAAAGTGACTTATTAAAAAAATTATATCTCGAAAACTAAAAATTATTTTTATTTATAATTGGAACATGTAAAAGTATAGTACTTAAGGTAGGTTTTCAGTCAACGTGACCGAAAGTAGAACCAGAAGTCGGTACTCTTCATGAACTCTGAGTCAATTTCACTAATATAAATCCACGATAAACACGATAAAATATACGATTTCACTAATTTGAAGTCATTTTTACCTCCGGACATAACTTTTAACCAAAACTAAATATTCTAGCTCGTCTTTCAAAACACGTCGATTGATATATACAGCGTGTCTACTTGAGTTGGAAACATATGGGAAACTTTTTTATTATTAATTTTACGAAAAAAAGTTATTCTTTATAAAAAGTTCTGCATGCCCCAAAACCTAATATTCAATTATCAGATATCAAATTTTCTCAATATTATACGAGGTATGTCAAAAAATATGAATTTCGGCTAAGGGTAAAGTACCTTTATTTCTCTCAATATCGAAAATTCTTATTATGAAAAGTTGTTTGGAAATAAAAACCAAGCTCAAATATGTAATTACATGCTTCTAATTGGAAAAAAATATTTTCCAAATTTTTCTCAAATTTATTGATACTAACTTCGTTTTTATTCATTACACATACGATAACTCTGTTATTATTACTTTTACGAAAAAAAGGTATTCTTTATAAAAATCTCTGTATGTCCTAAGACCGAAGATTCAACCAACAAATATGACATTTTATTAATTTTATACGAGTTATGTCAAAAAATATGAATTTCACTCAAGAGTAAAGTACCTTTATTTTTCACAATATTGAAAACGGTTATTAAAAAAGTTGTTTAGAATTAAAAACTATGTGTCAATATGCAATTACATCCTTCTAATTGAAATATTGTGAAATATAAAGGTGCTATAATATTGAGCGAATTTCATATTTTTGACACACCTCGTATAAAATTAATAAAAGTTGATATATCATGGTTGTGTCTTAGATTTTAGACCATGCAAATTTTTATGAAGAATAACTTTTTTTCGTAAAATGAATAATAAACGAGTTATGATATTTGTAATAATTAAAAACGATGTTGGGTATCCATAAATTTGAGAAAAATATTTTTTTTTCAATAAGAAGCATGTAATTGCATATTTCATCGTAGTTTTTAATTCCAAACAACTTTTTATCATAAGAATTTTCGATATTGAGAGAAATAAAGGTACTTTACCCTTAGCCGAAATTCATATTTTTTGACATACCTCGTATAATATTGAGAAAATTTGATATCTGATAATTGAATCTTAGGTTTTGGGGCATGCAGAACTTTTTATAAAGAATAACTTTTTTTCGTAAAATTAATAATAAAAAAGTTTCCCATATGTTTCCAACTCAAGTAGACACGCTGTATATACAGGGTGTCCCGAAAAGATTGGTCATAAACTATACCACAGATTCTGGGGTTAAAAATAGATTGATTGAACCCCACTTACCTATATACAATAGTGCACACAAAAAAAGTTACAGCTCTTTGAATTACAAAATGAAAATCGATTTTTTTTCATATATCGAAAACTTTTAGAGATTTTTTATTGAAAATTGACATGTGGCATTCCAATGGTAGCAACATCTTAAAAAAAATTAAGTAAAATTTGTGCGCCCCATAAAAATTTTATGGGGGTTTTGTTCCCTTCAACCCCCCCAAACTTCTGTGTACGTTCCAATTAAATTATTTTTGTGGCACCATTAGTTAAACACAATGTTTTTAAAACTTTTTTTCCACCTACTACTTTTTCGATAAGCTAGTGTTTCTCGAGATATTTTGAATATTTGTCGAATCCACCACATATTTGTATAATGGTTAAGTACGATTATAGACCTGTTAATAATCTGAAAATTTATTTATAATTTACATTTTTAGGTATATTTTAAAAAAGAAGTCGCATCTCGATAAAAGGTGACTCATCAAAAAAAGACTAAGGGGCAAAAAAGTTTTAAAAACACTGTGTTTAACTAATGGTACCACAATAATAGTTTAATTTAAGTTAAAGAAGCCGCATCTCGATAAAAACTGGCTTATCGTAAAAATACTAAGAGGCAAAAAAGTTTTAAAAACGTTGTGTTTAACTAATGGTACCACAATAATGAATTAATTGGAACGTACACAAAAGTTTGGGGGGTTTAAGGGAACAAAATCCCCATAAAATTTTTATGTGTTGGACAAATTTCACTATAATTTTGTTTTAAGATATTCCTGCATTAAGAATGATACATCTCCATTTTCAATAAAAAATCTCACATAGTTTTTGATATATTGAAACGCTTTTACTTTTGATATATTGAAAAAAATCTATTTTCATTTTGTAACTTCAAAGGGCTATAACTTTTTTTATTAGCACATTTGTACTAAGGTAAGTTAGGTTCAATCAAACTATTCTTGACCCCAAAATGTGTGGTATAATTTATGACCAATCTTTTCGGGACACCCTGTATAACGCACTATTTCTGCGACTATAATGTAGCACTTCTGGTTACAACTTTCTAACAGAAAACGATATAAAATTTTGGGCCTGTGCTGGATGAAGCATCAGGACAATATAGGATAAGAACTAACAAAGAGCTCGAAGAACTTTACCCAGACGCCAACATCATAAAAGAAATAAAGTCCAGAAGACTCCAATGGGCAGGATACCTCAGAAGACATTCTGACCAAAGAACAGTAAGACTAGTGTGGGAGGAAGTCACAACTGGAAGAAAACCACGCGGACGCTCTCGACTCCGGTGGCGAGATAATATACCAGGAGACCTAAACACCATGGGCGTGGAGAATTGGATGGAGGTTACTCAAGACATAGAACAGTGGACGCATGTTGTCGAATCGGCTAAAACCCACGAAGGGTTGTAACGCCACGGAGTAAGTAAGATATAAAATCCAGAAGTGTAAATTTGTTCTCGTCTTGCTAAGGTTCGTCAAATAATACAGGGTGAGTCATGAGGAACTGTACATACTCCTACCTCGTATAGAGGCTCCTATGGGGAATAACAAATGACCATTAAAAAGTGTCTGCTCCCATAGTTTAATAATATACAGGGCGAGGTTCGCATTTTGACAGAAATTTATATTCGTCATAATTTTTGAACGGTCAGATCGATGTGTCTCTTATTTTGGTCAATCGTTACACTATTACCACCCAATCAACTGATTTAGTCAAACTAGAAAAAAATCAGGTCCGGCTGTAAAAAATTAGTTCGTTTGGGTCTTAGAAAAAATTTCACCCTGTATACGCTTTTTGAAAACTCTAATATGAATTTTACAAATTGGACAAATAGGCAATTAAAGTGGCATATTTATTTTTTTCCCCACACGATTACTTAATTTTTTATAAAAAAATCAATTTTGACTATGAATTAAAAGTTTGGTAAAGTGAACCACAGATTTAACAAAATTAACTTTTATTACAAAAATTACTTTTTTTTAAACAAATATTTAATTTATGTTAGCACCCAATCAACTGATTTATTTAAACTAGAAAAAATCAGGTCCGGCTTTAAAAAATTAGTTCGTTTGGGTCTTAGAAAAAATTTCACCCTGTATACGCTTTTTGAAAACTCTAATATGAATTTTACAAATTAGACAAATAGTCAATTAAAATGGCATACTTATTTTTCCCCATACGATTACTTAATTTTTTATAAAAAAATCAAATTTGACTAGGAATAATTATTAAAAGTTTGGTAAAGTGAACCATAGATTTAAAAAAATTAACTTTTATTACAAAAATTAATTTTTTTTAACAAATATTTAATTTATGTTACCACCAAATGAACTGATTTATTCAAACTAGAAAAAAAATCAGGCCCGGATTTAAAAAATTAGTTCGTTTTGGTCTTAGAAAAAATTTCAACCTGTATACGCTTTTTGAAAACTCTAATATGAATTTTACAAATTAGATAAATAGGCAATTAAAATGGCTTATTTATTTTTTCCCCACACGATACTTAATTTTTTATTAAAAAATCAAATTTGTCAAAATCGGAATATTAACCTAAAAATGAAATCACGGTAACTCGCTACAACTCTGTTCCATTTTAATATTTTTTTTCTGAAATTTTTTGCAGCACATATCTCTTACCATTGTGAAGACTATGAAAATTGTTGTAGACTTTCAGTCTTCTTCTCGTAAAAGTTATGAATTTAAAAAAATAAAAGTTACAGATTCGTGAATTGCAAAGTTAAATCCCAAAAATTAAGTGAAAAAATTTAAAATTTATCTATTTGATCACGTCTATGTTAAACTATAGATTCCAAAGAGAAGTGTATGGGGAGTTTTAGATCTAGACGTGTTATAAAAAAAAATGGTGAAACTTTTAATTTTAAGAAAAACGTTGTTTAATTTTTTTATTTTTATGGAAAAATTGCGATTTTGACAAATTTGATTTTTTAATAAAAAATTAAGTAATCGTGTTGGGAAAAATAAATATGCCATTTTAATTGCCTATTTGCCTCATTTGTGAAATTCATATTAGAGTTTTCAAAAAGCGTATACAGGGTGAAATTTTTTCTAAGACCCAAACGAACTAATTTTTTAAAGCCGGACCTGATTTTTTTCTAGTTTGAATAAATCAGTTGATTGGGTGGTAACATAAATTAAATATTTGTTTAAAAAAAATTTATTTTTGTAATAAAAGTTAATTTTTTAAATCTATGGTTCACTTTACCAAACTTTTAATTCATAGTCAAATTTGATTTTTTTATAAAAAATTAAGTAATCGTGTGGGGAAAAAAATAAATATGCCATTTTAATTGCCTATTTGTCTAATTTGTAAAATTTATATTAGAGTTTTCAAAAAGCTTATACAGGGTGAATTTTTATCTAAGATCAAAACGAACTAATTTTTTAAAGCCGGACCTGATTTTTTCTAGTTTGACTAAATCAGTTGATTAGGTGGTAATATTGTAACGATTGACCAAAATAAGAGACACATCGATCTGACCGTTCAAAAATTATGACGAATACAAGTTTCTGTCAAGATGCGAAACTCGCCCTGTATATTATTAAACAATGGGAGCAGATACTTTTTAATGGTCCCCATTTGGGTACATTTGTTATTCCCCATAGGGGCCTCTATACGAGGTAGGAGTATGTACAGTTCCTCATGACTCACCCTGTATATCTCTTGTACTATTTCAGTGACTCTAAAACAGTACTGTCGGTTTCAACTCTAAAACCGGAAGTTCGAGGTAAAATTTCTCACCTTTAATACCATCTTTGAGTTACAAGCTTTCATTCAATACCTCATTTGTCATTCTACCTGTTTTAATAACGAAGGAGTTATATTCGGGGACAGGCAGATGGATTGATAGACATGCATGCAACCGGAAGTATATATACTCCTTCTAATTTACTTAGCGTTGCACGTCATCCGCGTCATAGACCGTGACGTCACATGATACCAACACGAAATATTTAGGCGGTAGATGTGTTCTTTTTTAGAATCATTTTGCCTAGTACACTGGCATTACAGCCACTAGACATATTTTATTACGTACGCGTAGAAATAATATTTAAAGATTTCTGTTAATGTTAACTTAAAGAAATACACAATAATATTTTTCATTTAATTTGTATAAATGGATTATAAACCGTTTTTATGAAGCACACTTGTTCGGAACACACTGGAACTGTAATCGAACGAAGGTGATATTTTGGCATAAATTGGCAACATTTATTTGACAGTTGCGGTGATGACACTTCATATTTGTATTTATTCTTTACTAGAAGTATTTGTTTCTTTATATTTACTGTTTTTATTATGTACTTTAACGTAAGATTATAACTTAATTCTTGTTTTTATTTCTTAAGTTTTTATTTATTTACATTGAATATTAATTTGTTTTGCTGTATAATCCACTTCCGCAAAAATTATGTGATGTATTTGATTTAAAATGAATTCAAGAATTTTTTGTAATTGGGCAACAATGTCAACTTAGATCTCCAACGTAAATAATGACGTGCAACGGTAAGTAAATTAGACGGACTGTATTTGTTTTCGTCTTGGTAAAGCGAGTCGAATAATATATGGATTGTACTATTTCGGCGACTTTAACAGTACTTTTGGATGCAACTCTAAAGCCGAAAGTCCAAGGTCAAATATCTCACCTCTAATGCAATCTTTGGGTTATAAGCTTTTATTCGACACCTCATTTGTCAATCTATCTATTTTAATAACGTGCAAGTTAAATTCGCGGACAAACAGACGGACGGGAAGACAAAAATGAAAGCGGAAGTATATTATATTTGCTCCCGTCTTGCTAAGTCACGTCAAATAATAAATTGCTTGTAGTAGTAGGAGAGGAAAGTATGCTAAATTTTCAGTCACTCGAGCGTTATAGGGACCCTATTGGGTTGTGAAGATTAGGTCTTAAAACCAAAAAGAGTTAAGCGAAATTTTCCATTTAAGTGGGGACTTTCCATTTTTAATTTAATTTTCCATTTCCAACAATCGTTTTTTTCCGATTATAGGACCATCTCTCCATAATTCGAAAAAATGGGGCCTACTATTTAAGTTTTTTAAGTAACCCCTAACCCCGCCTCCGTGGGGTTCGTGTTTGGTGTTATTTGAAAGATTTCTCAAAAATATTAAATACGTTCAATTTGCAGTTCTTCGATCTGATGTTAGTTTCGTGAAATATCGCGGGGTTCCTATTTAAAATTTTATATTTACCCCCACCCCTCTCCGTGGGAGATCGTGTTTGGTATCATTCAATAGATTTTTGAAAAATATTGAACACGTATTTTTTAGTTTTTCGATCTGACGTTTATTTCTCGAAATATTCGCTTTTTTCTTGTGAAACTTTGTGACTCACCTATTTCCTTACGCCCCGCTCAAACCGTCAGATTTTTTAAATATACACTGCTCTGCATGTACTTAACTTACCCTATCTTAATCTGACGATTTCGAGTTTTTTAAGGATGGATTTTTTTCGGACCCCCCTTAACGAACTCCCCTGTATTAAAATCCAATATATGGTAGTGGTAGTGGTACATTTACAGGGTACAAGATTTCTGCCATGTGATAACCTGAAGCGCTCGAGTAACTGCAAAAATCCCCGCTTGGGCTCCCCTACCACATAGGTCAGGAAATGAAGCTGAAAAAAATGGCAAAACCTCGAAAGTTTTTCGTCCGGCATTGATATGTACAAAAATTTGGGATTAGAAGAGTACAGAAAAAAAAGTAGAATTACGTACAAAAACATTTATTTACACAATAATACGAATTTACAAATACAAATAGTTTTTTAGTCATCTTCATCGAGATCGATGTCAGGTTACTATACAGGGTGTCCAGAAACTCTACCGACAAACGAAGACAGGAGATTCCTCAGATAATTTTAAGACAATTTAACTCAATTCCTCTAGTCTGAAAATGCTTCCTAAAGGAGCTAGAGCTATTTGAAGATGGCATCTGGTAATTAGTTTTTCTTAAATATCTCCAAAACGCTTCAATTTATAAAAACGAAAATTGATACACATATTTATCTTCCAGAGATAAATCGATTCCGTTCATTACACATTTCTAGTACCGGTCATAGGCGTCCGTTTTGGGTAGGACAACAGTTATAATATCGCATAACTTTTTTGTTTTTATTTTTTAAGCATTTTTGAGAGTGGATTATTAAAATTTTATAGTGCTAAAAGGTACTCTTACTTTAAGTCAATAGAATACATCGTTTTCTAGAAAATTCGATGTGAAAATTTTTCGTTTTTTGAATATCAAAAAAAATTTAAACAAAAACTATTTAGAAAAACAAAACTGGTACGTTTATTTATATTCCAGAGATGAATCGATTTCATTAATTGCGAATTTCTAGTACCGGTCATATGCGTCCGTTTTGGGTAGGTCAACGGTTATTTTATCGCGTACCTTTTTTGTCTTCAATTTTTAAGAATTTTTGACACTAAATTATTAAATTATGAGGTATTCTAGTACTAAAAGTTACTCTTGCTTAAAGTTAATAAAATACCTCGCTTTTTTTGAAAACTTTTTTCAATTTTTTTTTTTCGAACTCAGGAAACGAAAAATTTTTAAATCGATTTTTCTAGAAAACGGTGTGTCCTACCTCCTTAAAGCAAGAGTACCTTTTAGTACTAGAATACATCACAATTTAATAATCCAGTATGAAAAAAATCCTTAAAAGTTAAAGACAAAAAAGTTATGCGATAAAATAACCGTTGCCCCACCCAAAACGGGCGCCTATGACTGGTACTAGAAATTTACAATGGTTGGAATCAATTTATCTCTAGAAGATGAATATGTGTACCAATTTTCGTTTTTCTAACTAGAAGATTTCTGGAGGTATTTAAGAAAAACTAATTACAAGACACCATCTTCAAAGAGCTCTAGCTCCCTTAGGAAGCATCTTCGAACTATGTGAATTTGGTTAAATTGTCTTAAAATTATCTGAGGAATCTCCTGTCTTCATTTGTCGGTAGAGTTTCTGAACACCCTGTATATGTTAAGCTCAAACTCCAAATTCGGACAATGTCCGCAATTTTTACTCACTTCACGATGAGGACAACGTGAATTACCCACGTCGCGGAGTGAGCATTTTATTCGGACATTGGCCGAAGCAAAATACCCAGAACGCGTTGTGGGTAATCAAAAGTACTCAATTTTCGAAATAAACACGTTCACCGGAGACTGAGCAAAACCATAATACCCATAACCCGACGTGGGTAATCTCTTTTACAAACGTCAGGTTGTGGGTATTTGTAATTTGCGCAAAAGTCGAAAAGCCTTCAAACACAACCATACCCTACACTTCTTCTTCTTTTGGTGCCTATTCGTGTCGAATATGGGCAATCATTCTGGGTATAATTATTTTATTAACTGGTGCTTTAAATAGATTAGTTGTTGTTATGGAGAACCATTTCCTCAGATTCTTTAACCATGATTTCTTCTTCTCCCAATTCCTCGCCTTCCGAATACTTTGCCTTGAAGGATTAACTTCAGTAATCTGTATTTAATACCGTTTCTCATTATGTGTCCGAGATATTTTTAACTTTCTCCTTTTAATGGTATACATCACCTCTCTTTCTTTCCCCATTCTTCGTAATACGGTCTCGTTGGTTATCTTGTCCGTGCATGATACCATTAGGATTCGCCTATATATAGCCACATCTCGAAGGCTTCAAGTTTTTCTCCATCGCTTCAGTGAGTATCCAGGATTCAACTCCGTAGTACTTATAATATTGAGAAGATATAACATCGTAGGAGCCTTATTTTTATCTCCAGATTAATGTTGTGGCTTTTAAAGAGTTTGGCCGATGACGCTAATGATGTTATTTAATGCATTTCTCTATTCTACATTTTATTTATTCGTAAAGAAGCAATGATGTCATCCGGGTTCAAACAAGGTTTCATCAGATGTGCATGCAGGAAGAACTGTTCGGACAAATCTTGCAAATGTCTAAAATCAAACATAAAATGCAATTCTAAATGTCACGGTAGCACTTCTTGTGCTAATAAGTAAAATGAATATTTTCTGAAAAGAACTGATAAACATTGAAGTTGGTAAATTTATGAAAAAGATTCATATAAAAGGCATGTATGAAAACGTTTAATATTTTTTTGAAGTAAAAACTTCTTTAGGGACGTTGTGCGATTTTTGGATAGGAAAAAAAGCATTGAATTCGCGACCGTTATTGCGACCGTCATCGCGACCGTCATCGCGACCGTCATCGCGACCGTCATTGCGACCGTCATCGCTTGTGCTATATAGTATTTGTATGTATATATAAATTGTATAGAAGTATTTAAATTTAAAATAAATGTAAAACCTATTTTAGGACGGGGAAAAGATTTATTTCGCGGCCTTCATAGCGACTGTCATCTCATCGACGAAATAAATTTTGTACTTATCTATATTATGTGTATCTATACATAAATTGTATAGAAGTATTTAAATTTAAAATAAATGTAACACCTATTTTTCGATAGGGAAAAAGGATTTATTTCGCGACCGTCATCTCTTCGGCGAAATAAATTTTGTACGTATATGTATTGAAGTGAAAACTTCTTTAGGGACGTTGTGCACTTTTTGGATGGGAAAAAGTATTAAATTGGCGACCGTCATTGCGACCGTCATGGCTTCGAAGAAATAAATTTTTAAAGTGGAACCTTCTTGGGGGTCGTTGTGTACTTTTTGGATGGGGAAAAATTATTAAATTAGCGACCGTCATCGTTTCGACGAAATAAATTTTTGAAGTGAAAATTTCTTTAGGGACGTTGTGCACTTTTTAGATAGGGAAAAAGTATTGAATTAGCGAACGTCACCCCGACCGTCATCGCTTCGGCAAAATAAATTTTTAAAGTGAAAACTTCTTTTGGGGACGATGTGCACTTTTTAGATGGGGAAGAAGTATTGAATTAGCGACCGTCATCGCTTCGGCGAAATAAATTTTTGAAGTGAAAACTTCTTTAGGGACGTTGTGCACTTTTTGGATGGGGAAAATTATTAAATTTGGATGGGGAGAAAGTAATAAATAAGCGACCGTCATCGCTTCGACGAAATAAACATTTGAAGTAAAAGCTTCTTTAGGGACGTTGTGCTCTTTTTGGATGGAAAAAAGTATTAAATTATCGACCGTCATTCCGACCGTCATCGCTTCGATGAAATAAATTCGTGAAGTGAAAACTTCCTGAGGGAGGTTGTGCACTTTTTGAATGGGGGAAAAGTATTGAATTATGGACCGTCATCGCTTCGGAGAAATAAATATTTGACGTGGAAACTTCTTGAGGGACGTTGTGCACTTTTTAGATGGAAAAAAGCATTAAATTAGCGACCGTCATCGCTTCGGTGAAATCAATTTTTGAAGTGGAAACTTCTTGAGGGACGTGGTGCACTTTTTGGATGGGGAAAAATATAAATTAGCGACCTTTATCGCTTCGACGAAATACATTTTTGAAGTGAAAACTTCTTTAGGAACGTTGTGCACTTTTTGGATGGGGGGGGGAAGTATTGAATTAGGGACCGTCATCGCTTCTACGAAATAAATATTTGAAGTGAAACTTATTTAGGGACGTTGTGCACTTTTTCGATGTAAAAAAGTATTAAAATAGCGACCGTCATCGCTTCGATGAAATCAATTTTTGAAGTGGAAACTTATTGAGGGACGTTGTGCACTTTTTGGATGGGGAAAATATTATATTAGCAAACCTTCATCGATTCGACAAAATAAATTTTTGAAGTGAAAACTTCTTGAGGGACGTTGTGCACTTTTTGGATAAGGAAAAATTATTAAATTAGCGACCGTCATCGCTTCGACGAAATAAATTTTTTAAGTGAAAACTTTTATAGGGACGTTGTGCACTTTTTATATGGAAGAAAAGTATTGAATTAGGGCCGTAATCGCTTCGACGAAATAAATATTTGAAGTGAAAACTTATTGAGGGACGTTGTGCACTTTTTGCATATAGCACTTTTTGGATATAGCACTTCTTTTAGGATGGGGTAAAAGCATTGAGCTCGTAATTTATATACTATAAGAAGTTTTCACTTTTGTCGGCACTCCCACGAGTGCCTTTAATTTTTTTTTCTAATTTCAATTATAAGACACCTACTTGTTGTATTTTACAGTTCAGTTTTTTCTTTAATCAAATAAATGGAATTTCAAGGAAAATTAGATTTTATTTTACTTGTTATTATGGAATTAGTGTAGGGTATAGTTGTGTTTGGAGGCTTTTCGACGTTTGCGCAAATTACAAATACCCACAACCCGACGTGGGTAAAAAAGATTACCTACGTCGGGTTATGGCTATTATGGTTTTGCTCAATCTCCGGTGAACGTGTTTATTTCCGTACACGGCAATTGAGTACTTTCGTTTACCCACAACGCGTTCTGTGTATTTCGCTTCGGCCAATGTCCGAATAAAATGCTCACTCCGCGACGTGAGTAATTCACGATGTCCACATCGCGAAGTGAGTAAAAATTTTGGACCTTGTCCGATTTCGGAGTTGGAGTGTAACATATACATTGAAAATGATCTATTACACTACCAAGCGGGCTATTCGAATTTTTCGAAAAAAAATTGGTTTTATAAACCAATTTTTGGTGATAAAAATTTTTTCACATATAAGTTTGTAGCATTTTTTGAAGAGCTATAATACTATGTAAATTAAATTCTGTAAGATCCCTTAGTTTTTAAGTGGGATGAGTTTAAAGGGCTAGAATAAGGGGGTGTTTGCTCGTAACTAGAGGTTTTAAACATCTATACCTCACTAAATATTCACTGTAAAGAAAATCTATGCACAAGGAAATTTTAGTTATTAAAAAGGCTACAATTTAGTATTGTATCATTTTTTTCGTATCTCCAGTATTTTCGTAGATATTTTGGGTGAATAGGGTGAAAAATACGAAATTGCAAAAAATCAATTTATCCTTAAACTCCAATTTTTATAAAACTAGTTATTTTAAATAGATCAAACTTCTTAAGTGTATTGATAATACATATATAAAAATAATTACAGAAGGGTGAAGATAAATTTGAATTAGGGTGGTATTTATTGGGTTGTTTTCACTGATTTTTTTGTAGAAAAAAATAGGTACCGACCTTATTTTGATCATAAGTTGCTCAATTTGTATGCTAGAAACTTTTTAGTTATTGTTTTGAAAGGTCCAACTGTATACTTGACAAAATATTTGATAAGTTTGTCTCCAAAAATTTAAAGTTTTCCCGTTATTTGGCTTTGAATACTATTTCAAATTATTCATTTGACGAAAAAAGCTAACATTTAACATGCCGTATCTCGGTTTGAATTGGTCGTAGAAAAACTATAAAAAAAAATTTTGTTTGTGTTTCTAAAAGATATAATTTTGATATCCACGGTTTTTTGGATTAAATGCATTTATCGAGTTATTCTCAAAAAACATTATAAAAAAGTCGATTTTTTCGTCAAAAAACTGTTACTTTTAACCGCGAATAACTCGAAAAATATTAGTTTTACGAAGAAAACGTAAAGAACATTTTTTTCTTAGAATTACCTTTTCCATCGATTTCCCTGATTAAAATGTAATGAAAAATCCCCACCCTGAAGATGGGGTCGCAACCACCTTCATGGTTTTAGCGTACAGCTCCATGATATAGAAAATGATCCTTGGGCTATTCCCTGCCTTCTGTGAAAGTTTCAAGTATATCCATGCTGGACGAAAAAATTGCGAGCCAAAATGCTTCATTTTCTGGCCTCATAGGCTATTTCGGTGACTTTAAAATAATACTTGCGGTTGTACCTCCAAAAACCAGAAGTCTGAGGTCACCTCACCTATAACACCTTACTTGCAGCGGCGTAGCTACCGCCGTATCAGCCGTATCAATTATACGGGGTGTCCGGCATGCAGGGGCCCCACCATGTCAAAACAAAAATTTCATTTAAAAAAATGGAACAAAATATTCTACAATTTCACTATTAGGACGTTTTGTTTATATTTATTTACCGCCGCCGACTATACCATAAGAACAGATTTTCTTTGTTTAAGCTAATTTTCATTGTCCATTCACTATTGACTGTGTGTGAGGCACCGTATAACGCAAAATTGCAATTTTTGTAATCGCTTTACTTTTGAATATTTCATTGTTAGGCTACCGGCAATAACGTGTAATCTATTCTTTATCTATAAATTGTATTTAAGTATATGTATCTAGAGTAGGAAAAATGAAAGAATACCCATGAACGAACATATAAAACACGCTGTATTTTCCTGTCACCGTGTCACAAAGAAAATTGTCCAATGCAAGTACATGTAACAATAATTATTACATGTACTTGAGCTGGCCAATTTTTTGTGTGACAGGGTGACAGGAAAATATAGCGTGTTTTATATGTTCGTTCATGGGTATTCTTTCATTTTTCCTACTGTATTTATCTTTTGTTTAATATCAAATTATCATTCTATTTTAAAAAAACTTATTTTAAAGCCGAAAGGTGAGATAAATTATTTTCCCGCAATTAGTCCCGCAATTGTCTCAAAAATTAAAAAAGCTTCATTTATGGCGATTATTTTGGATACAACTCGAGACTTGTCACAAATTGACCAACTTTCTGTAGTTTTTCGATACGTGTCAATAAATACTAGAAAACAATGAGTATGTAGCCAAAGATATCAAAACCTGTGAGTCTTTTTTGGGGTGCAGTGGAGAAGGACTTAAAACTCTTATTTTGAATAGTGTAACAGAATATGGAATTGATTTATCTAAATGAAGGGTACAGAGTCACGATGGTGCAAACGTTATGTAGGGTGCATTTGAAGGATTAAAAGCACTTATAAAAGAAACTTGCCCCAAATACAAATTACATTAATTGTGTGGCACATGTATTTAATTTAATTTTAAATGATGATGAAATACGCGTTTCTGAAGTGTCAATTTTTTTTTGATAATTTCGAAAACGTATCTACTTTTTTTGCTAATATTATAAAACGCTGGTCAATGTTAAGTAACGATAAATCGGAAAAATATAAAATTACTCTCTAGAAAGTATGTTCCACTAGATGGTCTTCGAGGTACGATGCTTTATCGGCTATAAAAAAATTACTGATAATGAAAACTTTGTATTTGAAATAAATTTAATTTCCACTAAAAAAGACGAACATGATGCATGTAAAAATATAATTACTGTTTTGGAAAATTAGGATTTTATAGTTAGTGCTTTTCGTCTTTTTTTTTTTTCATTATTGTTTGAAATAATCAACCCTGTTTCTAAAAAAACAATGTTACAACCCTAAAAACAACCCTGTTACAGAATTAAAACAAATTTACAGATACCAAAATTCATTTCATAATTTGATAAACAGAAAAATCAAAGAAATTTGTTAAACGACTCTAAAAATTTAGCAAAAAAGTAGGGGTTAAAAGGAAACAGTAGCGATCAACAGGTAGCGAAAACGCGTTCCAAGATTGCGGCTGTAATTTTGAATATTTTTTCGAGATATTTGGCACACGTATTCGTAATATAATAAAGAATGGCGGTACAGAGCCCAATTTGAAAAATATATTAATATGTGGAAATTACTCTGTAATTAAGTACAATATTAAAAAAACGAGCATTTACCGCCATTAAGAAGAACAAAAAAATACACTTTCTTCAAATAAACTTTTTTATCAGATGCCTAGATTTTGTGTCATTTTGGAACTACTAATGAAATAAACAATTTTAGTAGTTCCAAAATGACACAAAATCTAGGTATCGGATAAAAAAGTTTATTTGAAGAAAGTGTATTTTTTTGTTCTTCTTAATGGCGGTACAGGCTCGTTTTTATTAAATTTTATTTAATTACAGAGTAATTTCCACATATTATTATATTTTTCAAATTGGGCTCTGTATTATACCGCCATTCTTTATTATATTACGAATACGTGTGCCAAATTTCTCGAAAAATATTCAAAATTACAGTTGATCGCTACTGTTTCCCCTTAACAACTATTTTTTAAAATAAATGACGAAAAGTAACGCAGAATGAAAGATCAGGGCCAAAAGTACCTGAAAACTTCTATAGTGTTTATTTTAATATGTTACAGGGGTGAAAAAAAAGAGAAAATTCAAAAGAAACTTTTTAGTTATGCTAAGGGACTTTCGGCCCTCGGTAATAATGCTAATCTTTCATTCTGAGTTTAAATTTTTCAAAAATATTTATGAGGTTTCTCAGGATTTGAAAAAAATGAATACATTTCAAACACATTGAATATTTTGACAGGCGACATTTTGCGCCTATGCCCTTAACGTAACAAAATAAGCTTTTTTTTCTTATTTAACATTGTATTAAGGAACAAATTTAAAACCAAAAATTTAAAGATTAAATTACTTAAATAATTAGTATTAATTACTTAAATTAAATATTATTACTATATTTACTTAAATTAAATTACTGCTTTTTGTTCTAGAATCTTAGACAGTATACCATTTTAATAGCAATAGATTTTTCTTTCTACAAACTGTAATGTGCGAAAATATTAAGAAAATTTACCAAAAAATGGTTTGAGTGGCGAACTTTGAAAAATCGTATCTCGACTACTATCAATCTTAAAGACTTCTACCCTACGTCATTTTGAAAAAGAATTTTTTTTATGTAATTATGTTTATTTACAATCTACATCATTAAAAGAGTATTAAGTAAATTTGTTCCATGTTTTTGGGCATGAACAAGAGACTTCAAATGATGTCTCATCTTATTATATTTACGTTTAAGTTTTAAAATAGTTCCTGAGGCCAGGTTCTATCTAGTCTTCTTGTGGCAGGGCCATTATGGAATAATTCCTTTACTAACTCATTGTCATGGTGAATAGTACGCTCGTTTTGTGATTCCGAGGCTCGATGGATTTCTTCTCTGATGAAAGGTATAGGTAAGTCTTCGTAAAGTGTTTGATTAGTTACATACCATGGTGCATCCACTATTGATCTTAGAACTTTAGACTGAAATCTTTGGATGATATTCAGTGATGTTGACCTTGCACAGCACCAGAGGTGTAGTCCGTAGTACCAAATAGGTTTGAGTATTGCTTTGTACAGAAGAATTTTGTTTTGGATGTTGAGTTTTGATCTGCGTCCAAGGAGCCAATACATTTGCCGAAATTTCAAGTCTAGTTGTCTTCTGAAAAAGAATGATAGTAAGTTTTTTTCTATGAAGCAATACCTTCACGTACCTATATACCCGTGGAAAAAAAATATGGGACCAAAAACAAAAGTGTGTTCTTTCGTATTTGTTTTGGTTGGTTTTTTGAATATTTTTTGTCAAAATCATTATTTTTGACCATAGAAGGTGACATTTCGCAAAAATTTAAATTGATGAATTTGTGGAAGAGTTAAAAAAGCTAAAAAAGGGGTAGTTCCCTGGATTGGCTGTATACCTTATAGTTAAACAAACTGGAACATGAAGTAAAAACCACTTCTATGTAAAAGGTATATTTACTAAAAATTTTTAGAATCCCAGTGGATTCAATAAAATGAGTTCATCAGAACGTTTTCAAACCTATCGGTCCATCATCAGTGATCTAAAATCAAATAAGTAATCCCACTATTAAAATTAAAAAGATGGTTGAAATTGTGAAAGTTAAAAAATGTGGTTATGATTACTTACTTGAATACTTGCAAAATAGCCCCAGAACCAAACAATGGTTGTGATTATAAATAAATCTACATTATGTTGAAATAAATTTAAAATGGCTAAACGCCGATGTTAAAGGATTAAACCTCTGGGAACATGGTGAAACTCTACCCGAGGACCCAATCAACCATCTTCGGTCAACGATGACTACTAAGTGTCAAAGCTATGTAAGGAAATGCTTGATGTGACATTGACAGTTAAGGAAGAAGGTAGTCGATTTTCTAGGAATTTTAAAAACAAAGTCATGATCCAGAAGAAGATATGTTAAAGCTTTTAATATCTGAAATTGTCTGTTAATTAAATCTATTGTTGTTTAAAATTAAAAGATAATGTGTTTTACAAAATAAAATTATTTTAACTGTAGGTAACTACAAATTGACTGTATCAAATAAAATTAACCTGATCAAAAAATTTACAATATGATAAAGTGAGCTGATTAGTAGTAATAACAGAAATAAAATTAAATAAGTGGTGTTATAGAAGAAGTTTTAAATTTTGAAAAGGGATATTATTATATCAAGAAATTTGTATGTCCACAGCATGTGTATTGATGGTTGTATAGGTAGTAGGGAAATTATTGTTTGGATGTAGGTGAAAATTAAAAAAAATTTTTTTATATAGATTGGAGTTAGGATAAAGTCAATCTGATAGTAGAAAATGTGATTCAGGAATGCAATTATTATGGAACAATTTTAATGAAATTGAGAAAATTCTTGTGACAAACTGGTGAATATGTAAAATTGATAATAAATAATTGTAGGAAAACAGGTTGCCCAGTGGATACAAACTAAAATTTAATTAGTATAGAAAACAATAGGTGTAATGAATGAAATAGAATTAATAAAACAAAATTAAGAGAATGAATATTGTTATAATTTGATTAAAGAATGACTGAGTTTAACTGTGATAAATGAAATAAAGTGATGAAATGTTAGATGTGAAGATAAAAAATATATTTGGAAAAGGTCAAAGACAAAAAGCAAAGGAGTGTGATGTAGGGTCAAAGCATATTAGGTGAAATGAGTGAAAGAGAAAGATTGGAGAGTTGGGTATGAGGGTTGAACTGAATGAAGAAAAGAAATGAAAGAAGTGTGAAAAGAGGGTATGGTAAATTAATTAGGTTTTGATTAAGAGGAGTTTATGTGGTTAGTAATGATTAGTATGTGTAAGGAGTTTGGAGCCAGTAAGGGAACGAAGAAGATAGTTGACAGTGGGTAAATAGGATGAAGAAGATAGCAGATAGGATAGGAAAAGGGAAGGTATAACAAAGTAATAGGAATTATGAAAATAATTGACGGTGAATGGGGACAAAATTGCGGTTAAGGGATGTTTGTCGGTTAACACAATTGGGACTTTTCTTTAGGTCTTTGACAATTTCCAAATCCTCGTATAAGTCTAAACGGAGTGTATTTTTTTGTTGAATGTTGTGTATCAACTGGACCCCATCAGGAATCTTAAGTTCGTGTTTATTGACTTTTAAATGGTGTGAAAAAGCTGAAGTGGTATCTCTCTTACTGTGTTCTGCCGATCGGATGGAAAGAGATCTATAAGTTCTACCAATGTAGGTAGCATCGCAGTCTGAACAAGAGAGTCTGTATACCCCACTACGGCTCATGTAATGGATAGGGTCCTTGGTGTTAGTTAAGCTTTTATTGAGGGTGTTATTGACTTTAAATGAGATTTTGATGTTATCACAAGAATTAGAAATGATTTGTTTGACTCTTTCAGATAATTTGGAGTTATTAAACGGTAAGGAGGCATAAATTGGAGTAGTTGTGGAAGATGATGAGAAAGCGGATTGTTGAAGTAACTTAAGTTCTCTTTTCTGTTGAAGTTTATGGATGATGTCTGGGTCATAACCATTGTTGACTGCAATTTGTTTGATGATGTTCAGTTCTTTGTTAAATTCAGTTGTAGATAGAGGAATAGAGTTTAATCTATGTATAAAGCTACGAAATGCAGAAAGTTTATGTGAAAGAGGATGGTTAGAAGTGGAATGGATAACGTGATCAGTCTGTGTAGGTTTACGGTAGATACCAAAGTTGAAGTGGTCATCTAGTCTGGTAATAGATATGTCCAAGAAGTTAATGGAGTTAGAAGATTCTAGTTCCATGGTAAAAGTGATTTTAGGATGGATTAGATTGATTTTATGAAGTAAGTTGTGAGCTGAGTCGGAGTTACCAGATATGAGGACTAAAATGTCATCTACATAACGAAACCAATGTAATATCTCTGGATTTTTTGTGATATGATTGGATTCTAAATGATCCATAAAGACATCAGCTAAGAAAGGGGATAAGCAACTTCCCATTGCTAAACCATCTGGTTGTTGATAAAAGTTGTTGTTGAAGACAAAGTAATCTTTCTAACCAAAATCTTTCCATTTCACTTACACAAAAAACATCAATCAGAGACTCTTGCATCCAAACTATCAACAAATTCAAAACTAAACTTCTCTCTAATAACAATTCTTCTATTTCCAACATCAATTCCTCTTCTACTTCCACGTCATCTTCATCTTTTCCCAATTTTTCATTTAACAAGTCTAAATCCCTTCTATCCACACTCAAATCTATTAAAAATAAAATCAAAAACCAACACCTCATTTTTAGTAAAGCAGATAAGGGTAACTGCCTTGTTATTTTAGACCAACAACTATACATCGACAAAGTCACATCTTTCCTAAATAACAATAATTTTAATCTTCTCCCTGTTGATCCTTCAAAATCTTTTGTTTCAAAAATGAAAAACAATCTTAAACAGTTTACTGATTTCTTCTCTGAATATGAAGCACCTTACACCAAAATTCCGTCTAATCCACTCACTCCCAGGTTATACGGTTTACAAAGATACACAAGGTTGACATTCCCATTCGTCCCGTTGTCAGTTTCATCAATACTCCAGTCTCTATTTTATCCAAATTCATTCTTAACATTATTAAAAATTTTATTAACTTCACCCCACAGTTTACTGTTTTGAATTCTCGCCAATTAGTTGAAAAACTTCAACTTGTCAATCTTAATCCGAATATCGTCATGCTGTCTTTTGATGTTAGCAATTTATTCACTTCAGTCCCAAAAAATGAATCGATTAGTCTGGTCAACTCGCTTCTTTTAAATAATTCGGTGACCTCCACTACCACTTCATCTATTATAAACATTCTCAAATCTGCCTATCTCAAGATTACTTTGTCTTCAACAACAACTTTTATCAACAACCAGATGGTTTAGCAATGGGAAGTTGCTTATCCCCTTTCTTAGCTGATGTCTTTATGGATCATTTAGAATCCAATCATATCACAAAAAATCCAGAGATATTACATTGGTTTCGTTATGTAGATGACATTTTAGTCCTCATATCTGGTAACTCCGACTCAGCTCACAACTTACTTCATAAAATCAATCTAATCCATCCTAAAATCACTTTTACCATGGAACTAGAATCTTCTAACTCCATTAACTTCTTGGACATATCTATTACCAGACTAGATGACCACTTCAACTTTGGTATCTACCGTAAACCTACACAGACTGATCACGTTATCCATTCCACTTCTAACCATCCTCTTTCACATAAACTTTCTGCATTTCGTAGCTTTATACATAGATTAAACTCTATTCCTCTATCTACAACTGAATTTAACAAAGAACTGAACATCATCAAACAAATTGCAGTCAACAATGGTTATGACCCAGACATCATCCATAAACTTCAACAGAAAAGAGAACTTAAGTTACTTCAACAATCCGCTTTCTCATCATCTTCCACAACTACTCCAATTTATGCCTCCTTACCGTTTAATAACTCCAAATTATCTGAAAGAGTCAAACAAATCATTTCTAATTCTTGTGATAACATCAAAATCTCATTTAAAGTCAATAACACCCTCAATAAAAGCTTAACTAACACCAAGGACCCTATCCATTACATGAGCCGTAGTGGGGTATACAGACTCTCTTGTTCAGACTGCGATGCTACCTACATTGGTAGAACTTATAGATCTCTTTCCATCCGATCGGCAGAACACAGTAAGAGAGATACCACTTCAGCTTTTTCACACCATTTAAAAGTCAATAAACACGAACTTAAGATTCCTGATGGGGTCCAGTTGATACACAACATTCAACAAAAAAATACACTCCGTTTAGACTTATACGAGGATTTGGAAATTGTCAAAGACCTAAAGAAAAGTCCCAATTGTGTTAACCGACAAACATCCCTTAACCGCAATTTTGTCCCCATTCACCGTCAATTATTTTCATAATTCCTATTACTTTGTTATACCTTCCCTTTTCCTATCCTATCTGCTATCTTCTTCATCCTATTTACCCACTGTCAACTATCTTCTTCGTTCCCTTACTGGCTCCAAACTCCTTACACATACTAATCATTACTAACCACATAAACTCCTCTTAATCAAAACCTAATTAATTTACCATACCCTCTTTTCACACTTCTTTCATTTCTTTTCTTCATTCAGTTCAACCCTCATACCCAACTCTCCAATCTTTCTCTTTCACTCATTTCACCTAATATGCTTTGACCCTACATCACACTCCTTTGCTTTTTGTCTTTGACCTTTTCCAAATATATTTTTTATCTTCACATCTAACATTTCATCACTTTATTTCATTTATCACAGTTAAACTCAGTCATTCTTTAATCAAATTATAACAATATTCATTCTCTTAATTTTGTTTTATTAATTCTATTTCATTCATTACACCTATTGTTTTCGATACTAATTAAATTTTAGTTTGTATCAACTGGGCAACCTGTTTTCCTACAATTATTTATTATCAATTTTACATATTCACCAATTTGTCACAAGAATTTTCTCAATTTCATTAAAATTGTTCCATAATAATTGCATTCCTGAATCACATTTTCTACTATCAGATTGACTTTATCCTAACTCCAATCTATATAAAAAAAAATTTTTTAATTTTCACCTACATCCAAACAATAATTTCCCTACTACCTATACAACCATCAATACACATGCTGTGGACATACAAATTTCTTGATATAATAATATCCCTTTTCAAAATTTAAAACTTCTTCTATAACACCACTTATTTAATTTTATTTCTGTTATTACTACTAATCAGCTCACTTTATCATATTGTAAATTTTTTGATCAGGTTAATTTTATTTGATACAGTCAATTTGTAGTTACCTACAGTTAAAATAATTTTATTTTGTAAAACACATTATCTTTTAATTTTAAACAACAATAGATTTAATTAACAGACAATTTCAGATATTAAAAGCTTTAACATATCTTCTTCTGGATCATGACTTTGTTTTTAAAATTCCTAGAAAATCGACTACCTTCTTCCTTAACTGTCAATGTCACATCAAGCATTTCCTTACATAGCTTTGACACTTAGTAGTCATCGTTGACCGAAGATGGTTGATTGGGTCCTCGGGTAGAGTTTCACCATGTTCCCAGAGGTTTAATCCTTTAACATCGGCGTTTAGCCATTTTAAATTTATTTCAACATAATGTAGATTTATTTATAATCACAACCATTGTTTGGTTCTGGGGCTATTTTGCAAGTATTCAAGTAAGTAATCATAACCACATTTTTTAACTTTCACAATTTCAACCATCTTTTTAATTTTAATAGTGGGATTACTTATTTGATTTTAGATCACTGATGATGGGCCGATAGGTTTGAAAACGTTCTGATGAACTCATTTTATTGAATCCATTGGGATTCTAAAAATTTTTAGTAAATATACCTTTTACATAGAAGTGGTTTTTACTTCATGTTCCAGTTAGTTAAAAAAGGTTCTACAATAATTATGAGCAATATCAATATGAAGGAGCTGGGAGGCAAAGGGAAAAGAGCCTTTGTATAGAAAACTCTGACCGATTCAGTAATGTGAAAATCCATATGTCACAAAAAGAAACCTTCAGTATTGGAGTACTTACCTACTTTGCTGAAAACAAGTTACCTTAGGTATTCAGTTACGAAATTTTGGTCTAAAATAAACAGTAGTTTCAGGTTTTAATCATTTTCTTTATTGAATATTAATACATCGTCTGAATATTATTTTACAATAATATGAGTATCAGTCGATACACTGATCCACAATACAATGGGTCTGACATACTTTTTGGTAATAGTAAAATGAATCTTTTTTCGTTCTTGTTCTGTTGGGGTCATTCATATCCACATTTACCAAACCAAATTTCACCCTAAAAATCAAAATATAAAAAATGCAGAATTCTCAATTAAAACTTGTGTAGTAAATAAATAATAACTTTTATTGTAAAATACCAAATATTATCAAAGCCAAAAATAGTGTAAAAATAATTTATTATAGATACATATTATGATTAGTGTGACCAACTAGTCCGAAAATTCCGGGACATGGCCCGAATTACGAAGTCGTTCCCGGCGTCCTGGACAACGCTTCCGGGCCATCTGAATTTTCAACGTTTTGGTAAAATTCTATTTTGAAATTTTGAATACGTTTTTCTTCTAAGAATTCACATCAAATTGAATTGGTGGGACGAAAAATATGGACAACCGAAAATATGAACAATCGGGAAATTGCAACTTGGCATTGAAACCTTAAAAAATATTTTGTTCGTAAAATTTAATTTGAAATATGAATGTGTTGATTTTTATAAGTTCATTTAGGTCAATTTAAAATATGAATGAATTGATTTTTAAACATTTTTTCTCATTTTTAAGCAAATTCAATCATTCGACAAATATAATAGTAAAAAGTAATCAACATAAAAATGTTCTGAAGCTGTTTTCTTGTGGCATGTTTGACAATTATATTTTTGATGGGATTAAGCCACAATTGGTTGTAGTGATAATTACATTTTTATATTAACCTAAGATTATATTTATATGAAAACAAAAATATCACTGTCAACATAAAAATGTTAAATAATCAATAAAATTGTGATATTAGAAAAATGGCCCGATTTTCATTAAAAAGTCCCGGATTTCAGGTATTTTTTTACCACCTTGTCCCGAATTCGACTGAATGAAGTTGGTCACACTAATTATGATATCTATTTAAATAAAATTAATGCAGATAGAGTTATCTTCTTATTTAATCAAAGGATAAGTATCATCATCCTAGAAGTCACGATACACAAAGTAAAGTAGAATCAGATGCAATAAAATCTTAATTGTCAATCGTATTATCTACCTATAGATGTATTTTTAGTTCTAAACACAAAAGTTATTTTATCTAGCAATTATATACCTATAATCACATTACTTATACTTTAAAAATTATTTATATTAATTTCAAATTTGCTGCGTCACGTTTCTATGTTTTTATATCACAAAAAGTACCACTTTATAAAAAAGAAACCACTTTATACAAAATATTTATATAAAACTGGAAAACAAAACTAAACCTACTATGCATATCACAATCAGTTATATCAAGATTTCTGTTCTAAAAAAGAAGTTCTGTTCTTGTGCCTTCAATTTAAAGTAGATTAAGATGACTGGGCAATATGTATCCATCAAGTTTAAAAGCAAGACAAATAATAATCAAATGCTATGTTTTGCCAGCAGTGTTGTATGGATACCTATGAAGAGGTGGATGACTAGGTGGGTGATAGGAGTGACGTATCCTATACATTTTTTTAATGTCTTAAAGGATCAATAAAGTATGATTATGACTATGACTATGACTATGACTATAACTTTTATCGAAAAAGATTGATTTCCCACGTGCCTCATTCGAGCAGGGATAACATACATCCACATGTTGTATCTAAAACTTAATCCATCGACTTTTATTTCTGAAAAATGGCTGTGGCACTTAATGTCGCACTATTTTTAATGTTATATTCAGTGCAAAATTTCATTTTATAGCTCAACCGGTTTTAGAGCAATAAATAAATCGTCAGTTTGTAAGAAAAATTTTAACATCCCGTATCTTGGAAACGAAGAATTTGCGGACAAATGTTTATAAAGCAAACTGTCATTATTTTTCTCAAGCTGAATTACCCCTAAAGTTTTTTCGTACTTCTTTAGAAACACCCTGTATTGATGAAAAATATGGCTAGTTGCTAAAGTACCTAATTTTTTAAAATCCAACAAAAGCGAATGAATCAAAAAACAGAATGTTAAGAAAACCGTAGGCTATAGTTGGGTTTTAATTTAAGTATTATATCAATGCTAGAATATACCACAGAGCGAGGCGAGCTTTGAGAAAAAAACACAGTTTGATTGGTGCACCAGGTATACAATAATAATTTATCTATCTAGAAACAATATTACTACAGCGATATTGTTAAAGAATAAGGCTATAGCATATTTAAAAAATCACTTAAATCGGACGACAGGTTTAGGAAATTCGAGACATCAAAAATTACCCATTTTTAAGGTGGTGCGTTAATTTCTTGAAGTAGTGTAGTTTGTACTTACGTATACCCAGCATTCCACTCAAAATTATCTATTAAACTCCAAACATTATAACCAATGACGTTGACGCCATCATAATCCATTGCATCTTTTATAGCACTTAAATACTCCTAAAAAAGTAAATAACACTATTAGTGTAGGAAACAGAGGTCTCGCAAAATGGACACAAGTCCGTTTTTGTTTCTTTTTCTGATATATCAAGGGGTGCTTATTATGAGACTAACTTTTTCTTAAAAAATTTCGCCCCGGAACCCCCTTTTCATCCCTTTAAAGGAGGTAATTTGTGGTTTTTGAGAAACGTAACCCTTCCTGTACGTTTCGCAAAAAATTGCTATTGCTATTATTTATTTCCCAACATCATATGTCTATCACCCACTGTTTAGCGGGGTGACAAGTTGACAAGTTTTTAAAATAGATGTTTTAAAAAAATATATTTTCCCTAACTGTAATGGAAATCAAGAAGAAACCCTGCGGAAATTAATCACAAATTAGTGGCAGATTTTTGGTATAGGTTTCATTTAAGGGCAATTGCCCATTTTTCAATTACAGGGTGTTACATTTAAAAAAAAAACCCTTTTTATACCATCTGAACCGCTTATGCCAGAGTAACAAAACTTTCAGTGATTATCCATGTACTGGTATTAGTAATAAATTTGTATAATTCACCCTCATTTATTCCCCGGAACCATAAAAAAAGGAAATTCATAACGAACGTGATTTTCTTGGAATCCTTCACATATCATGCCCTTTATTAAAATGCTTCATATATCATTTTGTGCACGTTCTTATTACCCATGCATGGACACTAAAAGCGATTTCTTGATGCAACCCCTGCAAGAAAATAAATAAATAAAATGTGGGGTTGAAAAAAATTTTTTTTTGCTTTTTGGCCCATATGGGCATATGCTCCATCAATAGGGTTTTTCATAAATATATATGGTTATTGCAACATCCCTGCGGAAACTACCCCTATTCTTGAAAATAAACTCCAGAAACTACATCTATCCCTTGTCGAGCATGTTTTTACGATTTTCTCATTACCTATGCATTTTTTTAAACAAAGCTTATACTGAATTAAGGACCACCATTTTCTCTACAAATAAGGTTCTATGCATTTTTTTCGTATAAGCAACCGTTACGGCACAGTGGAGCCGTAAACCTCAGTAATGCTTTGGCAGGCTCCAGTTTTTGTTTTTTTTTTTTTTTCGTCACCTATTCATTTTATTGATAACTTGCGTATGGAAAATAAAAGAGCACACTGTTGGCTACACATTATGACCTATCCATATTTTACTTTCTTTGCACCCTAAAACCACAGTGGTGGCCCAAATTCAATTTTTGATTATTTCCTTTATTAATTCTCCTTTTTTTGGGGAAGTTCCGAGGAAAATATGGGGGTGCAATATACAAATTTGTAAATAATACTTATACATGGGTAATCGCTGAAAGTTTTTTACTCTAGCATAAGCGGTTCAGATGGTATAAAAAGGGGTTTTTTAAAATGTAACACCCTGTAATTAAAAAATGGGCAATGATCTTTAAATGAAACCTATACCAAAAAATCAGCCACTTATTTGCAATTAATTGTCGCAGGGCAATGATTTCTTCTTGATTTTCATTACAATTAGGGAAAATGAATTTTTTTAAACATATTTTTTAAAAACTGTAAACTTTTGGGTGCCACCCCCACTAAACAGTGGGTGATAGACATATGCTGTCAAGAAATAAATAGTAGGAAATATAGTCTTCTTTATTTAACTATTAAGTAAATTTTTTGCAAAACGCACAGAAAGGGCTACGTTTCGCAAAAATCACAAATTACCCCCTTTAAAGGGATGAAAGGGAGGTTCGGGGGCGAATTTTTTTAAGAAAAAGTTAGTCTCATAATAAGCACCCCTTGATTTACCAGAAAAAAAATAAAACCGGTCTTGTGTCCATTTTGCGAGGTTCAACATCTGTTTACTACACTGTATTGATAGACAAAAAAAAAGAAAATATAGTCTAAGATCCTATATAAGAACGACCTTCACAGATTTGTCTAATAGATAAAAATTATTTGATATGTAATTTAATATGTTAAAAATTATAAAAACCAAGGTGAACCTAATATAATTTTGTCCAGACTATATTTCGGCACGGACAGATATAATTTTAGATTATTTGGATCATTCAAAACAAAAAGGACTTGTGTAATTTTTCTGTTAACTTGATCATTTTCGAGTTATAAACAATTTAAAGTTAAAAAACTACGATTTTCTAAACTCAAAAATGTAAAAACGTAACAAATATCATTTTTGAAATTACGAAATACCTAAATTAAAGTTCAAATCTTATATATGTACCTACTATCATTCTTTGATAAGTAGGTACCTATTTTGAGCTTATTTTATTTTAAAACATTGTTTGTAGAACAAGACTTTACTCTCTAAGAGAGAAGAAAAAGCTATTTAAAAGAGAAGAAGAAGAAGAAGAAGAAGAAGAGGAATTCTGGAATGATCTTAAAGATGACAACTCTGATGTCGATTGTTTGTATTGTAGCGAACTGTACTCCCGATTTAAATCAAAGGAAATATGGATTCGGTATCAGATATGCCATTCATGGTGCCATTCATTTCAAAAAAAGTAAAACAGTTATATGCGAATTGTGTTTATAAATTATATTATGTGCTGAATAACATGTCTATTAAGCTAGAAAGACCATTTCATAAGGGAGCCATGAGACACACCCCATATTTTTTTGCTATTTTATTGCTAATTTATTACGCAAATTAAAAATTTATTGCTTCATCCCCTTCAGAGAAACAGGTGGCCATTCCAGCTTAATATTAAGCTAGAAAGGCCAACATTCATATACCCGGAACGAAAGTAGATAGAGAGTTGCTTCCGGTGGTCTATTTTATTGCTAATTAATTGCTAATTTGTTACGCAAAACAAAAATTTATTGCTTCATCCCCTTCAGAGAAACAGGTGGCCATTCCAGCTTAATATTAAGCTAGAAAGGCCAACATTCATATATCCGGAACGAAAGTAGATAGAGAGTTGCTTCGGGTGGCCTATTTCATTGCTAATTAATTGGTTATTTATTACGCAAAACAAAAATTTATTGCTTCATCCCCTTCAGAGAAACAGGTGGCCATTCCAGCTTAATATTAAGCTAGAAAGGTCAACATTCATATATTCGGAACGAAAGTAGATAGAGAGTTGCTTCCGGTGGCCTATTTTATTGCTAATTAATTGCTAATTTATTACGCAAAACAAAAATTTATTGCTTCATCCCCTTTAGAGAAACAGGTGGCCATTTCAGCTTAATATTAAGCTAGAATAGCCAACATTCATATTTCCGGAACGAAAGTAGATATAGGGTAGCTTGCGGCGGCATATTTTATTGCTAATTAATTGCTGAAAGATTGAGTTTACAAGAATTTACAAACTCACCCCCTTCAACCCCTACCGTTATCATCATTCCCCGGAATCCACAAAAAGTGAAAATAACCAGTTTAAAGAGCTAAAACCAAGTACGTATTTTTTGCTCATTAATTACTACATGTCTAAGCCAAAAATGAATGTTTTGCTTCCTCCCCTAACGAGCCACAATGGCTGCAGCGGTTTAATACTTAAGGCTGCAATACTCAACACTCCTATTTCAGGAAAGAAAGCAGATAGAGGGTCGCTTCTGGCGGCATATTTAATTTTTAATTAATTGCTGAAAGATGGGTTATACCAGTATTTACAAACTCACCCCCTCCAACCCCTACCGTTATCATCGTTCCACGGATTTCACAAAGCGTGAAAATAATCAGTTTAAAAACTTAAAACCAAGTGGGTATTTTTTTCTAATTAACGGCTGCAGGTCTACGCCAAAAACCAATTTTTTGCTTCATCCCCTAACGAGAAACAATGGCTACTGCGGTTTAATTCTTAAGCTACAATACCCAACACTCCTATTTCAAGAACGAAAGCAGATAGAGGGTCGTTTCCGGCGGCCTATTTTATTGCTAACTAATTGCTTATTTATTACGTAAATTACAAATTTATAGCTTTAACCCCTTCAGAGAAACAGGTGGCTATTCCAGCTTAATATTAAGCTAGAAGAGCCAACATTCACATTTCCGGAACAAAAGTAGATAGAGGGAAGCGGGTATTTTTTGCTTATTAATTGCTAGTTTTAAGCCAAAAATGAATGTTTTTCTTCATCCCCTAATGAGCCACAATGGCTACAATGGTTTAATACTTGAGGTTACAATACCCAACAGTCCTATTTCAGGAAATAAAGCAGATAGAGGGTCGCTTCTGGCGGCATATTTTATTTTTAATTAATTGCTAAAAGGCGGAGTATACCAGAATTTGTAAACTCACCCCCTCCAACCCCTACCATTATCATCGTTCCCCGGATTTCACAAAGATTGAAAATAACCAGTTTAAAGACTTAAAAACAAGTGGGTATTTTTTCTAATTAATTAACTTCTACGCATGTCTACGCCAAAAACGAATTTTTTGCTTCATCCCCTAACGAGCAACAATGGCTACTGCGATTTAATTCTTAAGCTACAATACCCAACACTCCTATTTCAGAAAAGAAAGCAGATAGAGGGTCGCTACCAGCGGCATATTTTATTGCTAGTTAATTGCTGAAATATGTTGTATATAACAATTGACAAACTCACCCCCTAACCCCAGTCGTTATCATTCCCCGGATTTCACAGAAAGTGAAAATTACCAGTTAAAACCCTTAGACCAAGTGGGTATTTTTTTTCCTAAGTAACTGCTGCAGGTCTACCCCAAAAACGCTTTTTTTGCTTCATCCTCTGAAGGGAAACAATGGCTACTGCGGTTGAATACTTAAGCTACAACACTCAACCCTCCTACTTCAGGGGCGGAAGCAGATAGCTGGTCGCATCTGGCGGCCTATTTTATTGCTATATTATGCAAAATAAAAATTTATTGCTTCAACCCCTTCAGAGAAACAGGTGACTATTTCAGCTTAATATTAAGCTAGAATAGCCAACATGCATATATCCGGAACGAAAGTAGATAGAGAGTTGCTTACGGTGGCCTTTTTTGTTGCTAATTAATTGCTAATTTATTACGAAAAATAAAAATGTCTTTCTTCAACCCCTTCAGAGAAACAGGTGGCTATTCCAGCTTAATATTAAACTAGAATAGCCAACATTCAGATTTCCGGAACAAAAGTAGATAGAGGGTAAGTATGCAACGTCCTTAAAAAACGAATTTACTAAGAGAGTTGACCATAATTTTTGCACTTATGCGTGCTAATAATAAGCTGCGAAAGAATTGAAGCATAGGTTTCAAAAATTAAAGCAAGTGTTGTTTATTTAATTTTAATTTATTTTATCGTTAATGTACATTAGTAATCTGGGCGCTATTTTTTTTGTTTCTTTAACGAAAAATGATTTTTCTAGTAAATCATCGAAGCCCATCTAAGATGTGTTTCCTCTTCGATAGGTATAGGTTATGTAGTGACCACCTCGATTTTCATTAAATCAGACAAACTGGTTCCTCTTACACCAGTGTATCCGATAGCACCCATTATTACTAGCTGATGATCGTCGTCGTGGGGTATGTTTAAATTTTTATGGAGTGTCTTTAATGGTATGGTTTTAATTTCTTCATGTTCATTATAGACTTGAAAAACCACAACATCCCCTGCAATGAATGTAAATTAATTAACTTTTGTTTTTTATAAAATACCTCTAGAGAATTTGGAATGAAATTGAGTACAAAAAAGACAAAAAGGGTGGTCATTAGCAAGCACTTAAACAGAAGTGTGAAGGTCAATGTCGACGAAACAGATCTGGAAGGAGTGAAGGAGTAACAAGAATAACGTACCTTGGAAGCAACCTTGATGAAACTTTGTACCACTCACTGGAAGTAAGAACACATCTGGAAAAGGAACGTACAGTGTTTTACAAAATGCAAAAAGTTATATGCAACCTCCAGCTGGATATCTCATTGACAACTAGAATACATAAGTGGTATGTTTTCTCCATCTTCCTCTATGGGGTTGAAGCCTGGATAATGACAGAAGTAACAGAAAAAATTCCAAGCATTCGAACTCTGGTGCTACCGTAAAATGCTCAGAATGTCCTACATGAGCCATACGACAAATGCAGAAGTCTTTCGGAGGATGAACAAGGAAACAGAGCTTATGATTATAATAAAAAAACGGACAATGGACAAATATGACCTCCATAGAACTATCCAGGATGGCTGCAAATAAGATTAAATGGTTAAATGTAATGGTCAACGTCCTTAAGGATAAGGCACCGTAAGAAGAAGATAAAATATATGAGTAATTCCACATAAATTCTCTATATTTCTGTCACAGTTTGTGTATTTTTTGAAATTTAGGGGCATGCTTCTGAAACCACTTTTTGTTCGTTCTTTAGGACCTGAAAGTCAAGCTTTTTTGGAAATTGAAATTGAAACTTATGTCGAAATCTGTCCGAATTATCTTTCCTATCCTTGTTTGCATTCATTAAATGCTATTTTGTAAATTGTTTGGTACAATATATCAACACTCTCGATGTAAACTTGCACGCTAAAGAAGATGGCCTTAACATAATTTGTCTGAAGTCCAAAATAACGTTCCTATTACCTATTTTTGAAAAAGAGACAAGTGTATTTTAGCATGTTTTTAAAGCAAAGGAACATTCCTACTAGCTATTTTTGAACAAGTGTATTTTAGAATTTTTTGCGTTTTTCTGTACTCCGACTATAATTTCAACACAAAAAAAAGATACAAGAAACATTTCCATATGGCATAAACAGAATTTACCTAAAACCGTAAGGAACTATCCTATAAGCTATTTTTTAATGAGAGATTAGAGTATTTTAGCATGTTTTTTTTTCATTTTTATGCATTTATTTGTAGGTACTCTGGTCATAATTACAACGATAAAAAGTAACAGGTCGGTAATATTTTCGATGTAAAATTTTACACTGAAAAACATGATACTAACAGAATTTAGCTAAAGCCTGAAGGGACTTTCCTATAACCAATTTTGGAAGGAGAGATTAGTGGATTTTAAGATGTTTTTTAAGCTTAATTACTTTTTCTACAATCCGTTTTGATGAGCCATTTTGGTGGTGATTTAGTTTGAGATTTTTAGCTGAATACAATATTAAGAGCAGTAAGGGTATTCTCTTAAATTACTTTTAATTATAAAAGTATTATTTTTAAATCAATTGATCACGAGAACGGCACATGAAGATGGATTGTAGAAAAAATCCACTAACATCTGCTTTAAAAATAGCTTTTATGAATGTTCCTACGAGCATTGTATTAATTATTCTATTAGCGTCATCTTCTTTATCCTGCAATATTAAATCCAAAATGTTACCTGATCCTTTTTTTAGGGTTGATATTATGGACAGAGTGCAAATAAATACATAAAAATGAAAAATGATGCTAAACTACGCTTGTCTCTAATCTCTCCTTCCAAAATTGGTTATAGGAAAGTTCCTTCAGGCTTTAGCTAAATTCTGTTAGTATCACGTTTTTCAGTGTAAAATTTTACATCGAAAATGTTACCGACCTGTTACTTTTTTATCGTTGTAATTATGGCCCGAGTACAAATAAATGCATAAAAATGAAAAAAAAACATGCTAAAATACTCTAATCTCTCATTAAAAAATAGCTTGTAGGATAGTTCCTTACGGTTTTAGGTAAATTATGTTTATGCCATATGGAAATGTTTCTTGTATCTTTTTTGTGTTGAAATTATAGTCGGAGTAGAGAAAAACGCAAAAAATTCTAAAATACGCTTGTTCAAAAATAGCTAGTAGGAATGTTCCTTCGCTTTAAAAACATGCTAAAATACACTTGTCTCTTTTTCAAAAATAGGTAATAGGAACGTTACTTTGGACTTTAGACAAATTCTGAAGGCCATCTGCTTTAACGTGCAAGTTTACATCGACAGTGTTGATATATTGTACCAAACAATTTACAAAATAGCATTTAATGAATGCAAACAAGGATAGGAAAGATAATTCGGACATAAGACATAAGTTTCGATTTTAATTCCCAAAACAGCTTGACTTTCAGGTCCTAAAGAACGAACAAAAAGTGGTTTCAGAAGCATGCCCCTAAATTTCAAAAAATCCACAATCTGTGACAGAAATATAGAGAATTTATGTGGAATTACTCATATATTTTATCTTCTCCTTACGGTGCCTTATCCTTAAGGACGTTGACCATTACATTTTCCCATTTAATCTTATTTGCAGCCATCCTGAATAGTTCTGTGGAGGTCATATTCGTCCATTGTCGTAGGTTTTTAAGCCAAGAGTTGCGTCTTCTTCCTGGTACCCTTTTGCTATTGATTTTGCTTTCGATTATTTTCGTTAAGTTGGAGCAGTTCATACTTTTGATTTCTTACAATAAAAAAAACTTAATAATAATAATATTGCACTTATTTAACACAGTATACAATACTGGTATTATACCTTAAGAGTGGCTGCTGTCTACATTCGTTACACTGCCAAAGAAATCCAATGCAAAAGAATGTTCAGAACATCGAACAATATCTTTAATGAGCCATCTACTAAAGATATTTCTAAAAATCATCCACAACCGAGTTTATCAAAAGTTGGAGTCAGATATTAGTAATACACAGATGGGGTTCAGAAAAGGACTAGGTACTCGAGAAGCTCTCTTCGGTTTGAATGTTCTTACACAAAGATGCCTAGACGTTAATCAAGAAGTACATGCATGTTTTATCGATTTTAAAAAAGCGTTTGACAGAGTACGCCACGATAGGCTAAGAGACATTCTTGAAAGAAAAGACATAGATAATAAAGATCTGCGAATAATTCTCAACTTATATTGGAATCAGAAAGCTAACATCAAAATAGAAAACGAGATATCAAAAGCAATAGAAATACTTAGAGGAGTAAGACAGGGATGCATTTTGTCACCACTGCTATTTAATGTATATAGTGAAAGCATCTGTCAGGAAGCCCTTTTGCAAGCAAATGAAGGAATCGTAATCAATGGAGAGGTTGTAAATAATATTCGATACGCAGACGACACTGTACTAGTTGCAAGAACAGTAGAAGAATTACAACGATTACTTACAAACATAAATATTGCTTTCAACAATTATGGCATAAACATTAATATCAAAAAAACCAAGTATATGGTCTTCAGTAAAATCATGACACAACCAGCACATATTAGTATAAACGGCATTCAAATTGAAAAAGTATCAAGTTATAAATACTTGGGAACTTTAATAAACGAAACTAGAGACCAAAACAATGAAATAAAAAGACGTATCGAAATTGCCAGGGCCACCTTCATAAAGATGAGAAAATTCTTCTGCAACAGAGATATAAGCATCTCTCTACGATTAAGAATGCTAAGTGGCTACGTATTTAACACGCTATTATACGGTGTAGAGGCCTGGACTCTCAAACAGAACAACATAAAAAATATTGAAAGTTTCGAGATGTGGTGCTACCGTCGAATGCTGAAGATAAGTTGGGTTGAAAGAATCACAAATCTTGAAGTAATACGAAGGATAGGAAGAGACCCAGAAATTTTATTAACGATAAAACGAAGAAAACTCGAGTATTTGGGTCACCTGATGAGAGGTCATAAATACGCATTACTTCAAAATATAATGCAAGGAAAAATAGAAGGAAAACGGAATCCAGGCCGTAGAAGAATGTCGTGGATGCGGAATTTGAGAGAGTGGTTTGGCTGCACCCCTAATGAACTTTTTAGGTCAACTGTAAACAAAGTCAGGGTAGCCTTGATGATTTCCAATCTCCGATAGGAGTGGCACCAGAAGAAGAAGAAGAATAAAAAAAATTGTATTTTCCGTTTTTTTCTTATAAGCATAAGCTCTGTTTCCTTGTTCACCCTCCGAAAGACTTCCGCATTTGTCGTATGGCTCATGTAGGATATTCTGGGCATTTTACAGTAGCACCGGAGTTCGAATGCTTGGATTTTTTTTGTGTTACTTCTGTCATTGTCCAGGCTTCAACCCCATAGAGGAAGATGTAGAAAACATAGCACTTATGTATTCTAGTTCTCAATGAGATCTCCAGCTGGAGGTTGCATAGAACTTTTTGCATTTCGTAAAACACTGTACGTTCCTTTTCCAGATGTGTTCTTACTTCCAGTGAGTGGTACAAAGTTTCATCAAGGTTGCTTCCAAGGCACGTTATTCTTGTTACTCCTTCACTCCTTCCAGATCTTTGTTTTGTCACAGTGTGAAGGTCAATGTTTTGTCGACATTGACCTTCACACTTCTGTTTAGGTGCTTGCTAATGACCACCCTTTTTGTCTTTTTTGTACTCAATTTCATTCCAAATTCTCTACAGGTATTTTATAAAAAACAAAAGTTAATTAATTTACATTCATTGCAGGGGATGTTTTGATTTTTCAAGTCTGTAATGAACATGAAGATATTAAAACCATACCATTAAAGACACTCCATAAAAATTTAAACATACTTCACGACGACGATCACCAGCTAGTATTAATGGGTGCTATAGGATACACTGTTATAGGAGGAACCAGTTTGTCTGATTTTAATGAAAATCGAGGTGTTCACTACATAACCTATACCTATCGAAGAGGAAACACATCTTGGATGGGCTTCGATGATTTACTAGAAAAATCATTTTTCGTTAAAGAAACAAAAAAAAATAGCGCTCAGATTATTAATGTACATTAAAGATAAAATAAATTAAAATTAAATAAATAACACTTGCTTTAATTTTTTGGTACCTATGCTTAAATTCTTTCGCAGCTTATTATTAGCACGCATAAATGCAAAAATTATGGTCAACTGTCTTAGTATATTCGTTTTTTTAAGGACGTTGCATACTTTATTTTAAATGTACAGATTTTACGGAATCTGATAATATTACCATTTAGTTATTAAAAAAACGATATACAAAATCTGAGCATTGGGTCACGTGCTACAGATATGTGATAATGGATATCGACAATTTAACATAGACTCTAAAGTATAAATAACTCTACAAATCAATATTGAACTGTACAGATATTCTTAATGAGCATTTAAGAAAATTATAAATGAAATATGAGTGTTGGGTACTGTGGGTTTATTATAAAACTGCAGTAGCCATTCTTGCTCGTAAGGGGATGAAGCAAAAAATTCATTTTTGGCGTAGACCTGCAGCAATTAATTAGCAAAAAAATGCCCACTTGATTTAAATCTCTAAACTGGGTATTTCCACATTTTGTGAAATTAAGGGGATGAAAATAACGGTAGGGGTTGGAGCGGGAGTGTCTGTAAATGCTTCTATACCCCACCTTTCAGTAATTAATTGGCAATAAAATATAGCGCCGCAAGCGACTCTTTATCTACTTTCCTTCCTGAAATATTAGTGTTGGGTATTGTAGCTTAAGTATTAAACCGCAGTAGCCATTGTTGGTCGTTACGGGGATGAAGCAAACAATTCCTTTTTCGCGTAGACCTGTAACAATTAATAAGCAAAAAATACCCACTTGGTTTTAGGTCTTTAAACTGGTTATTTTCACTTTTTGTGGATTCCGAGGAATGATTATAACGGTAGGGGTTGAAGGGGGTGAGTTTGTAAATTCTTGCATACCCAATCTTTCAGCAATTAATTAGCAAAAAAATATGCCGCTGGAAGCTACCCTCTATCTACTTTTGTTCCAGAAATATGAATGTTGGCTCTTCTAGCTTAATATTAAGCTAGAATAGCCACCTGTTTCTCCGAAGGGGTTGAAGCTATAAATTTGTAATTTGCGTAATAAACAAGCAATTAATTAGCAATAAAATAGGCCGCCGGAAGCGACGCTCTATCTGCTTTCGTTACTGAAACAGGAGAATTGAGTGTTGTAGTTTAAGTATTCAACCGTAGTAGCCATTGTTGCTCGTTAGGGGATGAAGCAATACAATCGTTTTTGGCGTAGACCTGCAGCAGTTGCTTAGGAAAAAAATATTCACTTGGTCATAGGTTTTTAAACTAGTAATTTTGACTTTCTGTGAAATCCGGGGAATGATGATAACGGTGGGGGTTGGAGGGGGTGAGTTTTTAAATTGTTGTATACCATATCTTTCAGAAATTAATTAGCAATAAAATATGCCGCTGGAAGCGACCCTCTATCTACTTTCGTTACTGAAATAGGAGAATTGAGTGTTGTAGCTTAAGTATTCAACCGCAGTAGCCATTTTTACTGGTTAGGGGATGAAGCGATAAAATCGAATTTAGCGTAGACCTGCAGCAGTTGCTTAGGAAAAAAATACCCACTTGGTCTTAGATTTTTATACTGGTAATTTTCACTTTCTGTGAAATCCTTTGAGCGATGATAATGGTAGGGGTTGGAGGGGATGAGTTTGTAAATTCTGGTATACCCAATCTTTCAGCAATTAATTAGCAATAAAATATACCGCCGAAAGCTACTCTTTATCTACTTTCTTTTCAGAAATATGAATGTTGGCTCTTCTATCTTAATATTAAGCTAGAATAGCCACCTGTTTCTCTGAAGGGGTTGAAGCTATAAATTTGTAATTTGCGTAATAAATAAGCAATTAATTAATAATAAAATAGGCCGCCAGAAGCGACGCTCTATCTGTTTTCGTTACTGAAACAGGAGAATTGAGTGTTGTAGTATTCAACCGCATTAGCCATTGTTGCTCGTTAGGGGATGAAGCAATAAAATCGTTTTTGGTGTAGACCTGCAGCAGTTGCTTAGGAAAAAAATACCCACTTGGTCATAGGTTTTTAAACTAGTAATTTTGACTTTCTGTGAAATCCGGGGAATGAGAACAACGGTGGGGGTTGGAGGGGGTGTGTTTGCAAATTGTTGTATACCATATCTTTCAGAAATTAATTAGCAATAAAATATGCCGCTGGAAACGACCCTCTATCTGTTTTCGTTCCTGAAATAGGAGTGTTGGGTATTGTAGCATAAGGATCAAACCGCAGTAGCCATTGTTTCTCGTTAGGGGATGAAGCAAAAAATTGGTTTTTGGCGTAGACTTGCAGCTGTTAATTAGAAAAAAATACCCACTTGGTTTTAAGCTTTTAAACTGATTATTTTCACTCTTTGTGAAATCCGTGGAACGATGATAACGGTAGGGGTTGGAGGGGGTGAGTTTGTAAATTCTGGTATACCCCATCTTTCAGCAATTAATTAAAAATTAAATATGCCACCAGAAACGACCCTCTATCTGCTTTCTTTCCTGAAATAGGAGTGTTGAGTATTGTAGCGTTAAGTATTAAACCGCAGTAGCAATTGTGGCTCGTTAGGGGAGGAAGCAGAAAATTCATTTTTGGCTTAGACCTGTAGCAATGAATAAGCAAAAAATACGTACTTGGTTTTAGCTCTTTAAACTGGTTATTTTCACTTTTTGTGGATTCCGGGGAATGATGATATCGGTAGGGGTTGAAGGGGGTGAGTTTGTAAATTCTTGTAAACTCAATCTTTCAGCAATTAATTATCAATAAAATAGGCCACTGGAAGCAACTCTCTATCTACTTTCGTTCCGGATATATGAATGTTGGCCTTTCTAGCTTAATATTAAGCTGGAATGGCCACCTGTCTCTATGAAGGGGATGAAGCAATAAAGTTTTGTTTTGCGTAATAAATTAGCAATAAAATAGCAAAAAAATATGGGGTGTGTTTCATGGCTCCCTTATGAAATGGTCTTTCTAGCTTAATAAGACATCTGAATAACCTTCTAGTGAACTTAGTAGAATATTACGCATTTCTTCTTAAATTTTTGTTATTATTTTTCGTAATAAAACATAAAAATAATTAAGTTCTTTTGTTTAAAAATAAATGGTGTGCCATCATAGGAAACGTGTGTCACCAATGATGGCATACTTGCTAATTAAAAAAAATTAATAGCATGCAAAAAACGTTTAAAATCAATACTATATTGTACAAAACTTAAAATGTAGCTTAGTTGGAATCACTTGGCATCACAAAAATGCCTCGAAAATTTTAAATAAACTTAAAAAATTTAGTTAAAATTAGGTTGCTGTCATAGGCGACTCTCCCCTACACGTTAGCATTGTTTTTATTAAAGAATGTTTTCCTCCTAGTACATTAGATAACTAAGTTACTTACCGTTAAATAATGAGTTCTGTTGGGATCATTTAGTTGACCAGTGAAATCAGAATATCCATTTTCCGTTATTAATATTTCTGGATTAAAATATTCCTGTTTAAACCAATTTAGCAATTTACGCATTCCCCAAGGAACTACCTACAATATTTTTAATTGATTAATAGAAGACCGGCAAAACAAACAATTTCTGTTTATTTTATTTAGCGTATGGACTTTCACAGTACGATAAATACACAAATATAATATATTATTATTCAAACACTAAAATATAATGAATGAATCTAAATATTAATGTCCAATTTACATAGCCATGCAATTGCTTCTGGGGAGCATTCCACAAAGTCCTGGAGGTTTCCACGGTAGGCACGATTTAGGCAATCTGACACACAATGACTTACGGTCTGTCTAGGTGATCCACAATCGAACTGTGGACTTTCCGCACTACCCCATTTGAACAGAGGCTCAGCACATTTACCATGTCCGGTACGTATGCGATTAAGCCTCGCCCAGGTGGACCGGGGCAGACCCGATCCGATGAAACCCTGGGTTGGGGTGGATATCTGAATATAGACTGCTGCTATTGTTAGCATCCATCTTGTGGACCATTACCTTTGTATATCATAGGAATCACCAATTGTTCGGGCAGATCTGATTGGAGGATTTCTAGACCTCAGTCGCTGGTGCTCTTTTGAGATGTCTGGTATGTCTTGATGGATTGGTAATTGTATGTTGGCTACAATTTTCTGGTACTCTCTCACTAATGCTGCTGTACGGCGTAGATCTGTAGGAGCAATATTGCTCAAATTAGGCAGCCATCTTACTGGGGTTGATTTTATTTTTCCAGTGATTATTCTCATGGTTTGATTAGGTTGGGCATCGATTTTGTTTGTATGTGCACTATTTAGCCATACTGGTGCACAATATTCTGCCACTGAAAAAACCAAAGCTAGAGTAGAGGTCCGAAGAGTATCTGCAGAAGCACCCCAAGTTGTTCCAGCAAGTTTTGTTATTATATTGTTTCTTGTTCTCAGTTTACCGGCTGCGTTTGTAGGATGGCTTTTGAAGGTAAGTGTTCTATCAAGTGTGACGCCTAGATATTTGGCGTTGTTGTTATGTTTGATAGCTGCATCATTTAGAGTTACATTGGGAGTATCGCCCGCAAGTTGATTCGAAAGGTGAAAGAGACAGGTTTCAGTTTTGCTTGTGTTAGGACGTAAGCGCCAGTTCTTAAAGTAGTTACTTAGTGTAGTTAGGTCCTCGTTTAGAGCTCGTTCTCCAGCTTCCTTACTATTATCTTGGAATTCAATGGCCAGGTCGTCTGCATAAGCGAATTTTCTCGATTTTGTTTCAGGTATATCTGCCGTATAAAGGTTAAATAATAAAGGAGCTAGCACTGAGCCTTGAGGTAAGCCGTTGTTTAGTTTTTTAACGTTACTTCGTGCATCATTTATATATACCTGAAACAGTCTGTTAGTTAGTAAATTGTTTATCAGCTGACAGGTTTTGAGACAAGGTATGATTTTCATCAACTTATAAATAAGGCCCTCTCTCCACACAGTGTCATAGGCAGCCATAAAACAATTTCTATGAAAAATATGAACTAAAAATAAATAATATAAAAAAAGACTAAATATATGATAATAACTAAGATTATTTCATTCATAGGAGATTCTGACCAATAAAAAGCTACAGAAATAAAATACAGCAATAATAATTTTTGATAATATCCCGTCGTCAAGCATTACGACAGATGCCCTTCGTTACTACGCAAAAATGAACATTCACTGACATTAGTGACAATTCATATTTTACATACAACTTGTCACAGAGAACACCAAGGAACAGGTTTAGCAAATATTCAAGTGCAGATATCAATAAAATATTATCTAGTTAAAAGAATTTAAAAAGACAGTTTGATTCATGAAATAATCTCAGCGAATTACACTCGATCTCTAAAATTATTATCGACTTGTTTCCCCTGTGACACTTTGACATAATTTCACTCCCCTTCCCCTTCGGGTCGTGAAATTAAAACTGTCAAAGTGTCACTCTGGAAACAAATCGATAATTTTAGAGCCCTCGTGCAATTTCTACTGAAACCAAATATACAAACAAACATACTCTTCAATAAAGAGCTTAGATTAGAACTAAGAGTAAGAGCTCTGAGATGCTACGTTTTTTCGATACTACAAACAATATGAACTTGAAAACTGGACACTGCAGCAAGAGCACATAAATAAGCTACAGTCATTTGAAATGTGGTGTTCCAGAAAGATGCTTAGAACATAATGGACACAGAAGAAAACGAATACGGAAGAATTGCGAGAAATGGGTAAAGAATACGAAATAATCGACATAATAAAAATAAAAGAGTTAGGTCCAATATCTGGGATACGTAATGAAGGGGCAGCAATATGAAATGCTAAGACTAACAATACAGGGAAAATAAGACGAGGAAGGAGTATAGGTAGAAGAAGAATATCATGATTAAAAAATTTAAGGGATTGGTTTAAAAGCAGTTCTATAGAACTTTTCAGAGCAGCGGTAGATAGATAGAATAGGTGAAGATAATGATTATGATAACCAACCTCCGATTTGGAGTTGGAACTTAAAGAAGAAGATAGGGCCGTAACTACTATTGGAGCAACCGGGGTGCCCCAGGCCAAGGGGGCCCCGCAGGTGCCCTCATTTGGTTGACCGTACATAGATTTTAACGAGGAAAATAAAAATATGTATTTTAAAAGCCGATTTCAACGAAAACCGAAATATTTTCAAATGACACAATTTTAAAAAGACCTTACAAGGGCACCCTAGACCTCAACATAAAGCTTTAATTTTTCACTGGGGAAATTAGTCTGTTCGACTAAAATGCAATTGGAACAGAACAGGGGCCCTTAAAGCCTGAGCTAAGCTGGGTCCCCGAGACCTTAACATAAAAATTTAAATTATTACTTAGGAAATTAGTTATTTCGGCGTAATAAAACCTAAAATGCCATTGGAAAAGGGGGCCCGGGCTAAGCTGGGGATCCCGAGACCATTCGTAATGATATTAAGATATCCAGGTTACAACAAGTCCAGTAAGGAATGCCTCAGAGGAGTATTTAATCGCCCATTCCATATAACATTTTTGTTTCAGATTTGCCAACAGATGTAAGAACATTTTCTAACAAATTTGTAACATCAGTTTCAGGTTCTATAGGTTTCTCTTTAGAAACTTCAGTCATGAAATGCATTAACCTTCGGATGACCAAGGGGGGTGATTTTGACCCCAATGTATGTTTTTATTTAATAACTTCAGACATATTTTCAATTTTAAACTCAATATTTTTTATTTGACTTAAATATCATTCTTAGTGTTGCCCAAAATCGGTCTTGGTCTTGCAGTCTTGGTCTTGTTATTGCGTTTTAGCAAGACCAAGACCAAGACCAAGACCGCCTTATTTTAGCAAGACCAAGACCAAGACTGACCGTGCAAGACTTGAGCAAGAACAAGACCAAGCCTGCGAGACTCTTGCGTCTTGCAGTTTGAGTGTCGTTTTATGGAATAATACAGGGTGTAACACAAATACAGGTCATAAATTTAATCACATATTTTGGGAACAAAAATAGTTCGATTGAACCTAACTTACCTTAGTACAAATGTGCACATAAAAAAAGTTACTGCCCTTTGAAGTTACAAAATGAAAATCGATTTTTTCCAATATATCGAAAACCGTTGGAGATTTTTGATTGAAAATGAACATGTGGCATTCTTAAGGCAGTAGTATCTTAAGAAAAAATTATAGTGAAATTTAGACACCCCATAAAAATTTTATGGGGGTTTGGTTCCTTTAAACCCCCCCAAACTTTTGTGTACGTTTCAATTTGATTATAATTGTAGTACCATTAGTTAAACACAATGCTTTAAAAACTTCTTTGCCTCTTGGTACTTTTTCGAAAAGTCAGTATTTGTCGAAATATTTTGCATATTATTTGTCAAATCCACCACATATTTGTATATGGCTACATATATGTTATGTTCATCTGTGATATGGCTATTACGATTATGGAGACTTGAAAATAATAGGAAAATTTATTTATGATTTACATATTTAGGTATACAGTCGAACCCGCTTATTGGAATAGCCTTCGTGCCAATCAAAAGTATTCTTATAACCGGGATATTCTAATAACCGATCATTGGTCGCTAGTAGAAACGTTTCGGGACCGCAAATTTCTATTCCTTAAACCGGGATATTCCTTTAAGAGGTATTCTAATAAGCGGGTTTGACTGTATTTTAAACCAAATTAAAAAAGAAGGCACATCTCGATAAAATGTGCCTCATCGAAAAAATACACAGAAGCAAAAAAGTTTTAAAAACACTGTGTTTAACTAATGGTATCGCAGTAATAGTTTAATTGGAACGTACACAACCATTTGGGAGGTTTAAAGGAACAAAACCCCCATAAAATCTCTACGTAAACATATTAGAAAAGAAGCCGCAACTCGATAAAAACTGCCTTGTCGAAAAAATACTAAGAACCAAAAAAGTTTTAAAAATATTGAATTTAACTAATAGTATCACAATAATAATTTAATTGGAACGTACACAAAAGTTTGGGTGGGTTTAAGGGAATAAAACCCCCATAACATTTTTATGGGGTGCACAAATTTCACTATAATTTTTATTTAAGATATTCCTGCCATAAAAATGCCACATGTCCATTTTCAATAAAAAATCTCTAATAGTTTTCGATATATTGGAAAAAATCGATTTTCATTTTGTAACTTCAAAGGGCTGTAACTTTTTTTATATGCATATTTGTACTAAGGTAAGTTAGGTTCATTAGAACTATTTTTGGTCCTAGAATAGGTGATTTAATTTATGACCTGTATTTTTGTTACACCCTGTATATTAGTTCGGGTATATGCTTAGAGACTATGAGATACAAAAAAATATGTAACAAAAATTTGGAAAAATGGATTTATCCGCATTATGAACAATACGATGAACATACATACCGAATTAAAAATATGAACACTTATTTATTGGATACGTACTCAGAGGTCATAATAAATTATTATACAATGTAAAAATAAAATATTTCATTCTTTCCTAATATCAGACGACGCCTTCGCTCCAAAATTAATTACAATTGAGCAATTGTCTAAATTTTGAGAATAGCAACCTTTCATAAAATAATCTTCTTGTGTTGTGTGTATAACAATATCGCATTGAAACTTTTAAAGAAGTATGTCGCCTATAAGGTGATAAAAATATCATACGAATACCATATTCACTGTTACGGACAACCACTCAATTGTTTTTCCTTATCCATATCGTAAAGACTAAACGTCCTACTTTTTGCAAGGTGTGCAATTAGATATTAGATCAATCGGCCAAACAAAATTTTTTGCTGAAAAAGCACTAGATAAGATAATGCATGGCTACCATGTATAGTCCATTTGCGCACGGTAAAATGTTACAAAACCTTTAAATTTAAAAAAAAAAAAGAGATATTTATTATTATGTAAAAAGAGTTATTGGCCGATGTGTGATTTTGCCATTGTTTTTTTATTGTTAATGAAGAACTTATGAGAGGATGGGTGATCGGGCTGCATTAAAAACTAAAAAACAATATTTTTTAAAATGAAATAAACAAATTACTTATCGACCACTGATAAATAAAGTTTAAACTTCAGTTTAGGCACTTCGAGATTTCGAAAATAATATTTTTTTCCACCTACCTCTACCGAAAGTATACTTTTCCGGACCTGATTGTAGGGAGCAAAGTTGTACTTTTCCTCCCTAGGGAGGAAAAGTAAAAGTAACGTCATGGTATGTCATTCATGAAATATAACTTATTGACGCCCTGTATAATATCTATTTTCTATTACGTAAGTATCTATACATTTTAACATTTATTTATAAAACACTCTGTATTTTGCAGAATGGTAAAAAACAGTAAATTGTTATTTTGATTTAACAATTACATTAATAATTTGACTTATATTTGACAGTTGACAGTTATATTGTACCTACTTGTTAGATTTAGTTCTAATAAATTTTGTTGGTTAGTTACATAAAATAAATTAAGTAAAAATGAAAAAATTACTTGTTATTTGAGGAAGGTGGAAAAACCATATGTATAACATGGGAGTAAAGTGCCTTTTCCTTCCTTGAATGATTACTGCCCTCCGCTACGCGTCGGGCAGTAAACTTCATTCTCGGGAGGAAAAGTAGCACTTTCCTCCCTTGTTATACAAATAGCTATTATGTACTTGTGTTTTTGAGCCTTGAACATCGTCATTTTTCGATTTTTTTCAGTTTTAAATTGTTTATAACTCGGAAACGAATAACTTTAGACAAAAACTGTCTGCCAGGGCTGAAACAATTGATTTTTATAATCTGTTTAATTTTTTTTTAATAAATATAGAAATAACTCAGAAATTACGGCATTTCGGTATAGGAAATATTACATGAAAATTAATTAGTAGTTATTATGGTTCAAAATGCAAAAATATTATTATTATTATTATTATACATAAACAAGGGCAGAGGGACAAGTCCCTATTATGCCCAAAAACAAAGAAATTACATAAGTAACCTACTAGTAAATACAATATAAAAAAACAACAACAACAACAAAAAAGATACAATTTGGGTTTAAATAAAAAAATATTTCAACTATAATAGAAAACTGTCAAGTCTGTTTTTAAATGTGTTGGTAGAGGGGGCTGAGACAATGTTATCATCCAGATTATTCCAAATATCGAAAACTCTATTTGGTAAAAAATTCTGTCTTGGTCTCGTACAAAAGTTCTCTTTCTTCAGTTTAAATTGGTGACCTCTAAGCCCGACCGCACATCAAAGAAACATGAAACGTACATTACGTTTCATGGAAATAAACCACTGCTAAACAAATATACGTCCGGCCATTTATGAAACTCTCCGAAAATAAAAATGTGTCATGAGCATGAATCACACTCGTTTCATTGGTAGGCGGACTTTGAGATTTGTTTAGCAGTGTTTTAGTTTCATGAAACATGTTTTTCGTTTCATGTTTCATGTTTTTCGTTTCATGTTTCTTTGGTGTGCGGCTTGGCTAAGGCGTTCATCTTGATTGATTGTAAAAATTTCGTCGAGATTTCCGAAATTAAATTTTAATATTTTGAATGTGGTTATTAAGTCGCCACGTTGTCGGCGAAGTCCAAAAGAAGTTAGGTGGGCCATACTGAGCCTTTCTTCATAGGAAGGTCTTCTCAGTCCCAATGGAATTCGAGTGGCTTTTCTTTTGACGTTTTCCAACAAAATTTTGTCTCGAACCAAATCAGGATACCACGTTGGGCCAGCATATTCAAGAATCGGTCTTATGTAAATAGTGTAAAGTTTACAGAATGACTGCATTTAAGCTCTCGAAAAACACCTCCGAATAAGATATAGTCTGGAGTTCGCACGTTTACAAATAGACTGAATATGGTCGGACCACGTTAGGCTGCTGTTTACAATAACACCGAGGTCGTTATACGAGAACACTGAATCTAATGGTTGTCCGTTAACGAAGTACGGCACAAGTGGATTGTTTTTACCAATTCTAAGCACTACACATTTTTCTGTGTTTAAGGGTAGTAACCACTGGTAACACCAAGTAAAAATAGAGTCCAAGTCTCTTTGGAGGGCTAACTGGTTTGTGATAGGATTGGCATATATTTTTGTGTCATCAGCATATAACGATATTTTACTTGAAACATAGGAAGGAACATCGCTGGTATAAACGAGTAAGAAAAGCAAGTTTGACATTTAATAAGGCGTTAGTTCGATGGCTCTACTCGATTTACTTGGGAACAAAAAAAGAATGAAGGAAATTGCTCCATGGGAAGCCGAGAAAATGCATTTTTTTAACGTATACCGATTTTGAACTTTGAGGGTTACATTTTCTCCAACCTAATTTTTGATTGGAATTTTGCTATTTTTGGCAATTTTCACACGTATTATCGATAGTTTTTATTATAATAATATATGTTATGAGGATTTTAAAGATATGAAAATTGGTGTGGAGAAAGAGGATAAAAATAAAAAGGTGATGGTTTAAAAATTATGATCCTATTGTTTATATCTTTGCCGTAAATTTCGTTTAACTTTGACCGGTTGTATCTCAGGAACTACTCGTCATAATTAAAAGTTTTTTCTTTTAAAAGAAGCGTCCTGCCGCTGTCTTTCGAATACCGTTTTCACAATTTAATTTAGTTTAATATTTCCCGAGATATTCTATTTGTTTATAAGCCAAAAAATTGTTTATAATTTTAAAATATTCCTGAGGCCGCTTAAATAGTCCAATTTCAATTCTGTAAAGTACATTATATAGAAATAGTGTCTTTTTATGAAAAAATAATACTTATTCTTATGCATCATAATTATTGTCGTTATTATAGCGACCGTAAATTTTTAATTAACATTTCAATTGTTGCTAAACTGTTCATTCAATTTCCATCGGCTTCTGGAATTATAATATATACGGAAAGTGATTTTACGTTACCAAGTTATTTAATTATTGATTAACAACTACTTATCTAAAAGTTTAGTTGAAAATTAAAGATTTTGTTGGAAAACCCCGCTTTTCCGGGGAAAGTTTTCGTCGAAGTAAACCGGAAAAAACACGTCTCTATGCAGAATTTAATTGCGGTGAATTTTTATTTGAGTGTTTTTGGTCTAGAGTTAAAATCTTTGGAGTTATAGAGCAAAAATTTAAAAAAACACGATTTTCAAGCGCCATTTTGTTTATAAAAAAAGTATCACACTATCTGCGGACTTTGCATATCTATATTATTAATATATACAATCATAAGATTCGATTCCAGGAATAAAATTGCTGGTAAATAACTTTTCCCAAAAATGTCCTATTCTCTGATAATGAGCCCAGACTATTTGTATTAATTCTTGTTAAAAAAAGTCAATCTTAAAATTTTCAACTAATAGCAAACAAAAATTTTCAACTAATAATAGTGTCAAAGCTATTGCGTACTGTGCTGTAATTTAATTGGTATTTTTTTTTATTTTTTATTTGAATAAATGGCAAATTATAGAACTCTTTTATTCCATTTCATTTCATATACCTAATGTGAGAGTCCATCAATCCCTTTCTAGACAGAAAATGTTCTTTAAAATACAGTCTAGATAAGTTTATGTCGTTTGTTTGTTTTTTTGTGTTTTCACCATGTTTTAGCACATGTCAGGTTACTAAATGCAAACGTTTATTAAGAAACAGACCTACTCCCGTCGGACATGGTAGATAGCCCAGTTAGTTAGAGTATAGGCAGGGATAGTTTAGATCGTGGGTTCAAACACACCTAATGTGAGTTGTTTTATTAATAAATAGCAATACGCTAGTGGGTAACTGCGAGACTTGCAAGACTCTTGCTGCAAGACCAAGACCAAGACCAAGACTGGGAGTGCAATACCAAGACCAAGACCAAGACCAGGTGTACTGGTGCAAGACCAAGACCAAGACTGTCCAAGTCTCGTCTTGGTCTTGCATTTGGGCAACACTAATCATTCTAGATACCCTCATATTTTGTAGTAAAAAAATCCCTATATTTTACGAAAAAAAATATTTTCAGAATTTGGGGTCAAAGACGAAGTTTCTTGGCCTTCCATGTTCTAATTTTATATTAAGTAAATATCGTCTATTATGTGGAATTGTTTGTAAGAAACATTCCAATATTGAAAAAAAAATGTTTTTTAAACTTGTGGCGACGTAAATTAGTGTATATTTTAAAATTAGTTTAGTTTATGTTCTGAATGATAATTCCTGTTTTTGTTTAGCTGTAATAAAAATATGTTTTACTAATGTTTTTTATCATTTATTGATACCATACTAACATTAAAATTACGAATACATTATTTTATTTCTTAAAACAACTTAATTTTTTTGTCAATTGTCATTTTTGACTTGGGGTCATTTTTGACCCCCGTTGGTCATCCGTGGAACAAAAAAATGTTGGTCATCGGAATGTTAAAATGAGTTTTCAAGTGGTTAAATATCAAACGTTTTTCCCGACCCCCCTTCCGCTGGGGGTAAACCCCCCGGTAGAGGGCCCCCAGACCACGTTTGCTTCGGGGCCCCCAACATCGTACTTACGGCCCTGGAAGAAGAGGCAGAAAAAGAAGAGCTTATTTAAGGTAACTGTTGACTATTCTAAGTCAAAATTATTCATAAGAATTTAATAAGTTAACCTTTTTATTTGAGTTAATATAATTAAAATTCAATATGGATAGCTATTAGATGAAGATTATAATATAATTTTTGTACTTCTCTCTTAAAAATTTAGGAAAATTTGATATACGAATTTAGCCATCCTTCAGGATGGCTAGGTTCACTAGTGATGTTGCCTATAGTTACTTTCGAGTATTCTTTACAAATCGTTACTTTTGTATAAAGTAATCATTACAGTATTCGTTACTTTGATTACTATGATTACTTTTGTTGCTTTTGTATTTGAGTACCGGTAATCATATCGAGAATCGTATTTCTCAGTAGGTAGGTATTTTGTATAAAGTAATCATTTACAGTATTCGTTACTTTGATTACTATGATGACTTTTGTTACTTTTGTATTTGAGTACCGGTAATCATATCGAGAATCGTATTTCTCAGTAGGTAGGTATTTTGTATGGGTATTCCCATATAACAACGACCTTCACCGATCGGTTTAAGGGATAAAAATGATTTGATTACTATGATTACTTTTGTTACTTTTGTATTTTGTAACAAAGTAATCAGAGTAATCAAAGTAGATACAATAGTCGTTACTCGCTCTGATACGATTGGTACGAAGTAACGAAGTAATCAGAGTACTCAAAGTAACGATTTTCCTCTCTGTATAGTAATCGTTACTTTCGGTATTCTTAAGTAACGAGCACTTTGTAACGAATAGTTACTTTTTCAACATCACTAAGGTTCACCCTACTTACGAGCCTCTCTGATGAAGGGTAGTCCTAAAAACATGTGTCAGAGGATGGCAAGAGACTCGAATTGAATCGAAACCCAACCGTCTATATTTATTTTATATCATATTGATATCTATTATTGATTCTTTACGATATAACATTTATAACATATATTGAGGTATGTTTTAATAATTTTAGTATATACTGTTTGTCTGCTAACATAAAAGCTATGATTGTAGATATTTCCAACACTTTATTAACTTAATATTTGCAATTATTTGTTTGAATAAGTCTAGAATGAATGTCTTACTGGTTGCATCAAATGATAAATAAAATAGGATTTAAAAATCAAACCTTTAACCAAATTGAACCAGAAGAATCCCAGTCATCGCGTTGATACTCGTAGACCCCAATGTCTTTCTCAAGAGTAGGGTCTCCAATTTCTGGTTCGTCAATAGCTCTAATTATACTTGTCGTATATGAATTGACAGCTAAAAAATCATTTGTTCCCTTAATATATTCTATTTCTTCTTTGGTGAATTCAGGTAGACGTGATTTAGGATAACCTTCTAATTTGCTTCTTAAACCTATACGAGATTTCATAATTGGTGGCCAATCCCCATGATATAGAGCGTGTCCAAATAATCCCCACTGAAATACATAAATGAATGCGTTAGTTAACTTCTATGAGATATGAATTAAGTTGAAACTTACTGAAAATTGCATCTTTGTTTCAGCTGCAATAATATCATCAGTTTTATCTGTTTCCGGTTCGTACCAGTTTAAATTAAGGACCATTGCAACCTTACCTACAAAAAAATATAATGTATTATTAATATACAATACAATAATGTATCATAAAAATATTTTATATTTCGATAACGACTTTCGACGTGGAAGTCGAAACGTCAATAAATTAATTGCAAACTAGAATTGTGGCTTATTTCCCAAAGAAAACATTACATTACATAACTATGTCACAAGGAAATAGCTTCAAAACAATTATCTTCTTCTTCTTCAGCCTGTTTGCATCCACTACTGGACAAAAGCCTATCCATGACCTCTCCACTCTTCTTTGTTTTGTGCAATTTGGTGCCAGTTTCTCCCTACTTTGGCTTTAACACAGCATCCGACAGGTGGGGTATAGTACACCTCAACAATACTAAAGCGCCTAAAGCATAAGGAAATTTTGATTGAAAGTAGTCACACCCCACATGGCGGATTTTGTACCTTATGCATAATTGTTTTTATTTTGTTTTACTGCTATAAATAGGTAGGTATAATTAATTGAATATTACTAATTATATATTTTAACATATTTTTTATGAGTTTAGGCTAAAATGAATTACGAACGAGAACAAGCACGCCTTCAGGCCTTATGGGATGAAGCAGACAGTGACGAATGTATGACCAGCTTCAAGATGTTAACGTTCCAGATATCGCATACAACTAAACGTAAACATATTATTTGAGATTCTTTAACTATTTCAGTTGCTGGGGTTTGTCACACCCCACCTGTCTGTTAGTGGCAAAAAAATTCACCTGTCGGATGCCGGGTTAATGTCGTCTAGCGATTGTTTTTGTGGTCTCCTACGACTGTGTTCGCGTGGTCTCCAGTGTACAATGTTTCTCGTCCACCTGTCGTTGTTTTGCCGTGCCACGTGTCCTACCCAGTTCCATTTAATTTACGCAATTCTTCCAATTACATCTTCCACCTTCGTCCTGCTTCGCACGTCCTCGTTTCGTATATGTTCTCTCAGAGATACTCTCGCCATAGCTTGTTCTATTGCCCTCTGTGTTGTTCTTAATCTATTGACTGACATCTGTGTAAGTGTCATCGTCTCCATTCTGTAGGTCATAATTGGTAGAATACAACTGTTGAATACTCTTTTCTTTAGATTTATTGGTATCTTTTTGTTTTTCAACACATCACTGAGTTTTACTACTGCTGCCCAAGTCATTCGGATTTAGAGATTGCAATTATTGGATCCAATATCCAGCACTCCAGCTGGATCCAGCGATTTTTTTACATGCTGGATCCAGCAAACCGTGCTGGATCCAGCAGCGCGGATCCGCAAACGTGCCAAATTCGAAAGAGGTTACTTAATATCTTCATTAGCCTCTTTATTCAAGGACGTGAGTCGGCAACTTGCCATCATATTGCGCTAGCAGTAGCTTTGTATGCTGGAAAGTTTCTACAGCCTAAAAGTTTGCATCTATAAAGCGTTAATAGACATTGATTCTGTGATAAAATTCTGTGCTGGTGAATGGTCAATAATCAATCAATCAATCAAGTTGATCTCCACTCTTTAACCGGTGAAACTGGATGTAGAAGCTATTTGCAGAAAAAAGTCTACTTTGATAACGGCCGACACAACCTTGAAATTTGTTTTAGACAAACTAAGTAGCCAGGACTCTAGCATTAGTGCCGATCTATCGGAAGCACTACTCAACAGAATCGTGGAACGGCGAACTCTCTGAAATTACAGATACATTAGTGTAAGTACCTACTTACACTACTTACACTAATATACACATAACATGTATATTATGAATACCTTCTACAAAAAGAAACCTAACAGAAAGTGGACATGGGTTGCACCTAACGGAACCACCAAAAATGAAATAGACTATTTTCTCTCAAACAACAAAAGAATATTCGAAGACGTAACAACAATAAACAACGTAACAACGGGTAGTGACCATCGTATAGTTAGAGCAAAAATAAATATTAACATGAAAGAAGAGAGGAAAAGAATATTTAAAAAAACAACGCGAATAGATGCCTTTAAAATAAAAACAAATGAAGAGCAATTCCGAGAGGTCTTAGCGGATAAGTTCAAATATGATCCTTCACATAATCAAGATGAAATTGATGAAATTAACAAAAACATCAATAAGAACCTTCTCGAAGCCGGACTACAGGTCGCAAAGAAAACAAGTACTAAAGAAGACAAAATAAGCAACGAAACTAAACAACTAATGACGGAAAGACGACAACTACTAACGCAAAACAAACGCCATACTCAAGAATACATAGAACTTAATAAAACAATTAGAAAAGAACTAAAACGCGACTTACAAAAATGGAACGAGAACTTAATAGAGCGAGTCATTGAAAACAACAGAGGCTTAAAATGTCTAAGACCCGCATTGGGTGTTCAAAAAATCATTAAAATTAAAGACGCCAATAGTAAGGAAGAGAAGGACAAATATAAAATAACAAAAATAGTCGAAGACTTCTACAAAAGCTTGTACAGCTCGCAAAGCCAGCCTAATGAATCAACAAAGGAGAACGTCAAAAGAAAAATAAAAAACGTGGGATCAGAAGTACTACCAAATATAAAGGGATTCGAAATAGAAAGAGCTTTAAAAGAACTAAAAAATAATAAAGCTCCAGGACAGGACGGTATAATTGCCGAGCTCTTGAAAACAAGCAAGACAGTAACAATCCCTATACTAACAGAGCTATTTAATAAATGTATCCATAATAGCAAGATCCCTAAAGACTGGAACGAAAGTCTAGTAATACTTTTACACAAAAAAGAGGACAAATAAGACCTACAGAATTATAGACCGATATCGTTGCTCAGTCAAGTATACAAACTATTCATGAGAATTATTAACAACCGGTTGACCTACAAAATGGACAATTACCAACCAGTGGAACAGGCTGGCTTCCGCAAAGGATATAGTACATCAGACCATCTGCTGACAATGAGAACATTGATAGAGAAGGCAAATGAATACCAACTACCCGTATTTCTTGCCTTCGTAGACTATGAAAAGGCGTTTGATAGTATCGAGATGTGGGCCATAGAACAAGCTATTAATAATTGTAGAATAGATTCGAGATATAGACAACTAATACATAATATAATATATGAAAATGCAACTATGATAGTACAACTAGATGAAAATACAAATCCCATCCCTATTAAGAGAGGCGTGAGACAAGGAGACGTAATATCGCCAAAGCTTTTCAACCTAGCACTAGAAGACGTCTTCAAAACGACAAATTGGTCAACCTATGGCATTAACGTTAATGGCAAGAAGCTAAATCACCTCAGATTCGCTGACGACATTGTGATTATAGCGAGCTCATTCGAGGAACTGCAAATTATGATAGAGGAACTCGCAGGCAGCTCCCAATACGTCGGTCTAAAAATGAACATGAAGAAAACAAAAATAATGACAAACACAGATGACCCCAGACGCATAACTATAAATGGCAGTGAGATAGAAAAAGTCCAGGAATATATCTACCTAGGCCAAATCCTGAAACTTGACAAAGAAAACCAAAGTGCGGAAATTAATAGGAGAGCAAGACTAGCATGGGCAGGATTTGGAAAACTTGGTTGGATACTTAAGAACCGCAAAATACCTCAATATTTGAGGACCAAAGTGTTCAACCAGTGCATCCTTCCTATCATGACATATGGGTGTCAAACCTGGACCCTAACCAAGGCAAATATGAATAAACTAGCTACAACAGAAAGAGCTATGGAAAGAGCAATGTTAGGTATACGACTGTCAGATAAAAAGAGGAGCGACTGGGTAAGATCAAAAACAAAAGTCGAGGACATAACAACAAAAGTTGCCAAACTTAAATGGAGCTTTGCAGGCCACACTGTTAGACAAAAAGACCAACGTTGGAATGCCACGATACAACATTGGAGACCTTACCAAAGTAAACGACCGAGAGGAAGACCACAGATGAGATGGGTTGATGATATTAAAAGAGTAACCGGAACGAATTGGAAATATGTTGCTCAGGATAGAGACCGATGGAAGGAGTTGGGAGAGGCCTATGTCCAAACGTGGACGATAGAAGGCTAAGAAGAAGAAGAAGAAGAAGTACCTACTTACAAAATTCAAAAAAGTATGACGAAGGACTAAACAACCCTGGTTATTTGCCCATGCTGAAAAAAATGCAATGTGACAAGAGATGAAGAATTTGTTGTTGAGTCCTATAAATAAACAAGTGAGGACATAGAGAGAACAAGAGGACATAATGGAAGAAGATGGGCCAAACTATTCCGGAGCCCGTGAATTTTACTTTGGAATAAGAACTTGAGATTAAATTGAAACGAGAAAGAGAAAACTTTTATAACAAAAAAAAACTGGTTCTCAAAAAGATTACGAAGAGATTTTGGAAAAAGAAATAGCCGTTTATGAGATCGAAGGAGTGAAAAGCGATCATTTCTGCATGCTCTATGACTATTTGATGACCTTGAAACCGACCAGCATAAAGGCCGAAAGGGCTTTCTCCGCAACCGACAGTTGCATATGTGCAGTTCTGTATGAAGTAGGTTACGTCTAGGTTTTTTAAGATCTCACTTCCCCAAAAACTAAATAATTCATGTTTCTGTTGTTTAGAAATTTAGGATACAGACAAAAAAAATTAAAATCGTGTTTTTATTTTAATTCCACATTTTGCTGGATCCGCGCTGGATCCAGCTGGATTTAGGCCAATCTTGCAAAAATCCAGCTGGATTGAAACTGCTGCTGGATCCCTATTCGGATTCTTCTAGTTATCTCTGCCGTTTGATTCTGTTTGCCTAGTTTTATCGTGTGACCTGGGTATACTTATATACTTTTCGACACTTTCGAGTTCACTTCCATCTAAGTTGATTGTAATATTTTGATTTGTCATCACTTTTGTTTTATTTAAATTCATTTTTAAGCCGATCTTCTCAGATTCTCGTTTAAGCTCTTTTAGCTTGACTTGCAGATCAGTTCCTCTGTATTGTTGCTTATGAGTACTATGTCATCGGCAAATCGACTTAAAAATCTACCATCAAAACAAGTATAAACAATTAAATTATTTAATGGCTACTTTGACGAAAACAATCGTACAAAAATATGCAAAAATATTGTATTTACAGAATAACAAGGTTAGGTACCTATTGAGAACATTTACATGGAACTAAAGATAATTTAACTGTCTTTTATTATAAAGAATAGAATACCGAGTATGCCATTTAAAATAAGAATAGGTACTCTATGTGATTAAATGAGAAAAATATAAATTTTTGACAGCATCTTGTCTAAGATATCTAAGTATATCGCCGGTGTCTGGTGACGTGTTAGACATAACAACGACATACTTGATTTTAATAATTGTTACAGCTTACAAATTAGGAATTCATTAACTATTTCAAAAAGGAAGGGAGATAGGTATAGAAAACCCTAATAGAAATTGTAAGGTAAGTACATTTTCCACACGATAGATTAATAAAATACAGAGTGTTTCATTTAAAATAAGTATGATATTATTGCTTTAATTTGTTTATAGAAAAATCTAATATTTTGACCACCCTGTACAAAGATTGTTATAGCAAACCCTAATAAATATTGAAAGTTAAGTAAATTTTCCACACAATAGGCTAATAAAATACAGGGTGTTTTATTTAAAATAAATATGTTATTACCGCTTGAATCTGTTAATAGAATAATGTAATATTTTGACCACCCTGTACAAAATTTTGTTACAATACATATATGTTTAAATATATTTAATGGTCTATTATTTAAATCTAAGAAAAAATTTGTCAGCGATTTTTGATTCGTAGATATTTATTTTTTTCTGAAACCTTACATTTTTATAAAAAATCGAAATAAATCAAAACATCCTGTATTTAGGTATAGGGAACCCTTATAAAAGTATAGCTTATTTTTAAGGTCATTTTTTAAGGCGCACTCTACTTAGCCTCTTATTTCGTCCATGATACATTTTCTCCGAGTTTGTGCTGGGTGTGTACTACCGATCCAACACCACTTTCTGGACTTATTTCCTTTTCTGACTTCTATTATTCGGTCAGGTGTACAGTTGAGTCCCTGAATCTTTACCCGTGCGTCATCATTTTAAAGTATACGAAATATTTTTTTAACTAAGTTAATGGCACTCGCATAGCCAAAAGGTCAGTCATGTTTTCTTATAGTTTTATCAACCATTGCTTGCTTACATTTATAAAGGTACGTAGTACATTGACTAACAATAATTTGTATACAATACAATAATAGTGTGTTAGTGAATGCCTAAGGATTTTGTTTACGTATTTTTATTATTTTTTTATATGTATTTTTTTCTTTTTTTAATTTTTTTATTTCCCTTCGTTTTATTAGGATTTATGTATATTTTTTGATTGTTTTGTTTGTTTTGTTTTTTTTTTATTATTACTATTTTTTTTATTATTTTTAGTACATATTTTTTTGTTGTTGTTTGCTTCTTTTTTTATTTATTTTTTTAATTATTTTTTCGTTTTAGGCTTACAATGAAATTTTTTTGTCTGTCGCAATACTGCTTACAAAGTAATGTTAGTAGATTTTACATACTGATATATAATATTATAAATACTATTATCCTCTAATGTCAATAGATTTGAAACATTTATTGGAAATTTCATGTTGTAAGATATTAAATTTTGATAAAGCTTGTCAATTTCTAATTTTTTAAAGGACATACAAAATAAGTCGATGACAGTAAGTGACTTGCTGTTGCGTTTAGCAAATTTCAATTTCCGACTTATCATTGACTTATTTCGTATGCTTTAAATGATGACGCACGGGTAAAGATTCCCGTACCCAACTGTAACAGATCTTCGTTTCTGATTTTGTTAAACCAGAGAATACGAACAATTCTTCGTAGACATTTATTAACAAAGACGTGCAGTTTGTCTGTAAGGGTTTTTGTCACTTTTCACGTCTCACATCCATAGAGTGGAACAGACATGACATTTGACTGGAAAATTCGGATTTTTGTCTTTGTAGTATACTGACCAGACCTCCAAACAAGGCTAAACATGCTGAATTCTTGTTGAGCTTTTAGTATCCTCGCACGAATATCGTCTTCTGTACCTCTGGTTTTGTGCTATGACACTTCCAAAATATCTAAAAATATCTTGACTACGGTATATTCTTAGATCAAAAAAGGTTACATTCTAAATGTCATGAAACTTTGATATTTTTTATCGCTTTCATACTATAACTGTTATGTATCAAAGATTTCTTCTACACAGAATTTAAATACATGAACCACACATTTAAATACTTACCATGTTGTTTAGATCTATATTCCTCATCATACATGTGCCAGATTTTAGCATGAGCTCTAAGTAAATTTGCAGCACAGTCGTAGACCTTTTCTGCACCGTCATATATACAAACTTCGTGTGGTTCATTTATAGTAAACCAGTATTTTACATCGTCTCCAAATTCATCAAAAGCAACTCTCGCAAAATCTCTAATCCAATCCGGAAAGGATTCATTGTAATACCCCCCTATATCACCAAGTACTTGAGGAAGGTCTCCATGACTAATGGTTACAAGAGGTTCGATATTGTTAGCTTTCAGTTCAGCTATAAGATTCTTGTAGTAAGCTAATCCAAGGGGATTGATATAATCATTGAAACCTGAAACAAAAGTTTTGTTGATTTTATTTGTGGACTACGAATTTTTATATAAATCTTAAACATAAACCTAATCTTAAACCATCAATTTGCCCACTTTGATCTAAGTGACGTAAAGGTTTCTTCTTCCAATCCATTTTTTAACATAGATTGTCGACTTCACTTTTCCATGATCTTTTCGGTCGTCCTCTCATTCTTGTTTATCTTGGGCTCCATTCGGCAACCTTGTTTAACATGTATTTTCTGCTCTACGTACGTGGTCGTACCATTTGTCTTCTTTTATCTATATACTGAAGGGCAACTTTTTCCACTTTCATCCTTCGCCGTATCTCTACATTTGATATCATGTCTCTTCTGGGCAGGCCACAGCATCTTCTCAAGTATACCATTTCGGTGGCCAGAATGCTCCTTTGTTTTTTGAAGTGAAAACTTCTTTAGGGACGTTGTGCAATTTTTGGATAGGGGAAAAAGAATTGAATTCGCGACCGTCATCGCGACCGTCATTGCGACCCTCATCGCTTATGCTATATATTATTTGTATGTATATATAAATTGTATAGAAGTATTTAAATTTAAAATAAATGTAAAACCTATTTTAGGATGGGGGAAAAAGGATTTATTCCGCGACCGTCATCTCTTCGGCGAAATAAATTTTGTACGTATCTATATTATGTGTATGTATACATAAATTGTATAGAAATATCTAAATTTAAAATTAATGTAAAACCTATTTTTGAATGGGGAAAGGATTTATTTCGCGACCGTCATCTCTTCGATGAAATAAATATTAGAAGTGAAAATTTCTTTAGGGACGTTGTGCACTTTTTGGATGGGAAAATTTATTAAATTAGCGACCGTCATCGCTTCGACGAAATGAATTTTTGAAGTGAAAATTTCTTAAGGGACGTTGTGCACTTTTTGGATGGGGGAAAAGTATTGAATTAGGGACCGTCCTCGCGGCCGTCATTGCAACCGTCATCGATTATGCTATATATTATTTGTATGTATATATAAATTGTATAGAAGTATTTAAATTTAAAATAAATTTAAAACCTATTTCAGGATGGGGGAAAAAGGATTTATTTCGCGACCGTCATCTCTTCGGCGAAATAAATTTTGTACGTATCTATATTATGTGTATGTATACATAAATTGTATAGAAATATCTAAATTTAAAATAAATGTAAAACCTATTTTTGGATGGGGAAAAGGATTTATTTCGCGACCGTCATCGCGACCGTCATCTCTTCGATGAAATAAATATTAGAAGTGAAAACTTCTTTAGGGACGTTGTGCACTTTTTGGATGGGAAAAATTATTAAATTAGCGACCGTCATCGCTTCGACGAAATGAATTTTTGAAGTGAAAATTTCTTAAGGGACGTTTTGCACTATTTGGATGGGGGAAAAGTATTGAATTAGGGACCGTCATCGCTTCGACGAAATAAATTTTTGAATTGAAAATTTTTTAGGGACGTTGTGCACTTTTTGGATGGGAAAAAGTGTTAAATTAGCGACCGTCATCGCGACCATCATCGCTTCGACGAAATAAATATTTGAAGTGAAAACTTCTTGAGGGACGTTGTGCACTTTTTGGATGGGGAAAAAGTATTAAATTAGGGAACGTCGCCGCTTCCACGAAATAAATTTTTTAATTGAAAATTTCTTTAGGGACGTTGTGCACTTCTTGGATGGGGAAAAGTATTGAATTTGCGACCGTCATCACTACACTGAAATAAATTTTGTACGTATATAAATTACGTGTATGTATACATAACTAGCATAGGGCATACGCATCGCGTATATGATATAGGTATAGCACTTCTTTTTGGATGGGCAAAAAGCATTGAGCTCGTAATTTATTTACTATAAGAAGTTTTCACTTCTATCGGCACTCCCACGAGTGCCTTAAATTTTTTTATGATCCAAATTTCTGCTGCATATGTCATGATACTTCGTACTACTGTTTGGTATATCATTTTTTTTTTTGTTTTTTGTCTTTTTTACAGATTACACTATGGAATTGTTTTATACAAGATCGTGTCTGTCCCAATCTATTGTTTATCTCTTCTTCTGTTGTTTTCGACATTATAAAACCCAAATATTTAAATTTCTTCGTTCCTTTTATTTCTAGGTGTTCCTTCTATTTTACATATATATCCAAATTTTTGACGTCTTCTTTCGATCTCGCAGTTTTCCATTTTCTTTATATTTATTTTCAGGCCCAACTTTCTGTATTCCTCTTTTAGCTTTCTTACCATGTAACTAATATCTTCCTTATCTTGATCCATCACCACCTGGTCTACTGCAAAAAACAATATGTAGATGTTATAGTCAAAGCCCGAATTTCAGGCACTCCTAGGTTTGACTAGGCAATCCTCAGGTCTGACTGACGGTCTTAGTTAAAGCCCGAAATAAATTAGAGTTTCGGCCTTTGACTAGTCAAACCTAGGAGAGACTAAGTTGGTCAGGCAAAGGTCGAAATTTAATTTGATGAAATCGGGGTTTGACTAGTCAAACCCCGATCAGCTATTTAAATGTAATTTGTTAGATTAGGTTTAATAAAACGTAATTTTTTAATTTTAATGTTTATTATTTTTATATTGTCGTAATTAAAATAAAAAATGGTGTTTATTCTCAGATGTTGAGGCATTATATGGCATTTAGAGTTGCACAATACGTTAGACCTTCTTTTTCTTATTCTTTAGGTGCCGTGTCTGTATTCAGACGTTGGCCGTCATCATGTTTACAATTTCTTGAAATCTCTCTCTATCGGCTGCTGCGCGAAATAATTCTTCTACTGTGCAGCCACACCATTGTCTAATATTACGCAGCCATGAAAGTTTCTTTCGACCAATCCATCTCTTTCCCTCTACTTTTCCTTGTATTATAAGGCGAAGCAGATCTACACTTCTACACATTACACCTTCTACACTTACGTAATTTGAAAGAGCATTTCTTATTGCAGTAGCATTTTATAAATCCTTGTCATCCAAATTTAGAATCTTTTGTACTAAGTTCTCTTAGAGACAGAGACAGCTTAACGTCTGGAACATCTTCTAAATTGGGAAATTTCTTTTGCATTCTCTTATATTTGATTTCTTCAAAAAAGTGTACATATTTATTCCGTATTTCGTACCAACTCTATATAAACCGTCAATTGTTTTATCTTGTATGCTGCTCAAAATATTTCGAGCATCCTCTTTGACTCTATCAAAGCTGGGGATAGGTATTGTTACAGTTTTTCCGATCGAAATTGGAGAACATTTTTTTCACTTAATTGTTTCATAGCATTAGCCTGGACATGAAGACCTTCAATCGCATTTCCTTTATTTATTTTAATCTTTTCTGTCTGTGCACAATGCATGCTCGAACGCGTGCCAAGGAGATGCTCGAAATATTTTGGGTATCATAAAAGATAAAACAATAATTGACGGTTTATATTGGGACCGTGCAAGTTCGGCAAAGCGACACCTATTTCTACGCTCTGCAACTTTATTCGCACTTTTAATTATATTGGCCAATTATATTAGTCCTGGTTACTGGATAATTGTCAAGGCCATAGTCCAAAAAAATAATAAGAAGGAAAAATAAGATTCAGGTTATGTTATTAAAACGTAAACAATTGTATGTAGTAAATAAAATTAGTTATTAAAATGCAGTACTGCAAGCAAAATACAATTAATTAAATTTACCTTTATATAATAATTGCATATCATATCAATAATGTGGAGCAACATATAATTTTTCTTCTTCATTGACAGTAGATATGAAATGTACGTCAATTTGACAATTTCAATTGACAATATGAATTATTTAAGAAAGTTGCAATATTTCTCCGCTATTCGAGCACGATCGTTTCTCAATTCCCTTCCAAGTACTTGTACACCGCGAATAGAGTTGGTACGAAATACAGAACAATAAACACACTTTTTTCAAGAAATCAAATAATCAAAGAGAATTTTACTAATTTCGAAGATGTTCCAGACGTTAAGCTGTCTCTAAGAGAAATTAGTACAAAAGATTCTAAATTTGGAGGACAAGGATTTATAAAATACCACTGCAATAAGCAGTGCTCTTCAAAACCATGTAAGTGTAAAAGGTGTAACGTATTGTGCAACTCTAAATGCCATAATGCCTCAACATGCGAGAATAAACACTAATTTAAACAAAAAAGGTTTAAAAGTTTTCAATCTAATGGCATGTAAAACAACATAATATTACTCTATATCCCACTAGACTGAAAACAATGGGAACCTTTTATGGTTATACCTCCGAGGCTTCTACAATTTGCAAGCCATAACGGATGCTGAGACTAAGGAAGATGAGGGAATTTTACAATTTATAATTCACGTCTCATCTGCTCAGCGCGGTAAAGTTCCAACGAGAATGGTTCCCTTCGTACTCCAATCAGAGTAAACATATAAATAAAAAATGAATAACCATTTTCAATTTCGTTGCAAAACGAAAATACACCCGCATCGTATTCTAGTCCAATCAGAGAGTGCAGCAAGCACCTCTACCGGTTTCGAAACTTATTAGTCTCTCATCAGGAGGCACATATGCTGCTCTCCCCGATCCAACCAAAACAAACCCCGGCGTGGAGTCACGGATCGCAACGAATCGCAACGAAGTGCACGCCGGGGTTTGTTTTGGTTGGATCGGGGAGAGCAGTATATGTGCCTCCTGATGAGAGACTAATAAGTTTCGAAACCGGTAGAGGTGCTTGCGGCACTCTCTGATTGGACTAGAATATCGCGCGGCTGTAGTTTCTCTCTGATCCAACCTAAACAAACCCCGGCGTGCAGTCACGGATTGCAACGAACGAAATGGCATAGATGCCCTAGCGGCAACTGCTAGCAAAAGACTAAGTTTTCAATCTAATGGCATGTAAAACAACACAATGTTACTCTACATCCCACTAGACTGAAAACAATGGGAACCTTCTCTGGTTACACCCCCGAGGCTTCTACAATTTGCAAGCCATAACGGATGCTGAGACTAATTATAATTACGACAATATAAAAATAATAAACATTACAATTAAAAAATTACGTTCTATTAAACCTAATCTAACAAATTTTAATAGCTGATCGACGTTTGACTGGTCAAACCCCGATTTCATAAAATTAAATTTCGACCTTTGCCTGACCGACGTAGTCTCTCCTAGGTTTGACTAGTCAAAGGCCGAAACTGTAATTTATTTCGGGCTTTGACTAAGACCGTCAGTCAGACCTGAGGATTGCCTAGTCAAACCTAGGAGTGCCTGAAATTCGGGCTTTGACTATAACATAGAGATAATAATTGTATATAGGGTGGAAGGCACTTATGGAATAAAATTATTTCTGTCCTTGTTTTAAAGAATTTTAAAAAACGCTAAGACCCGTCCATTTTTAAATATAATTATACGCTTTATAAACCTAAATTTGATTGTACAGGGTGATTCACGCAAGTCTAGCATAGTCCATAAGCTTTATTTTTAATGGAACACCTTATATATTTTTATATTTTTAAAAGCTGCTTAACAACCTGATTTCATCGAACTACATCATGTATGGTATATTATGAATAATACAGGGTGAAATTTTGAAATTATAGTATGTGGAAACCACTTATGGAATAAAATTGTTTGCGTCCTTATTTTAAAAAATTATAAAAAACGCTAAGATATATCAACTTTTAAATTCAAATACAGTCGGAAAAATGAAAGAATACCCATGAACGAACAAACGAACATATAAAACACGCTTTATTTTCCTGTCACCGTGTCACAAAAAAAATTGCCCAGCGCAAGTACATGTAATAATAATTATTACATGTACTTGCGCTGGCCAATTTTTTGTGTGACACGGTCAAAGAAAAATACAGCGTGTTTTATATGTTCGTTCATGGGTATTCTTTCACTTTTCCTACTGTATGCACTGTTTAAACATAAATTTAAATATACAGGGTGACTCACGCAAGTCTAGCATGATCTTTAATTTTAAAGAAACACCCTGTATATTTTTATATTTTTAGAATCTGCTAAACAACGTCACATCAAAAAATTGTATTATGTAGGACCTATTATGAATAATACAAGGTGAAATTTTAAAATTATGTATAATTTTCGTCAAGATATTAAAAACCTACATAAAATTTTGAAATTAATAATTTATCATACTTTAAATAATGGTATTATTTTTAAATTAGCTAAATAAGACATACACTTTCTAAACTAAAAGTATAAATCTATTTGGTTTTGTATTTAAGGTCTGACGAAATTTATAAATAATTTCAAAATTTCACCTTGTATTATTCATAATGGGCCCTGCATAATACACTTTTTTGAGATGAGTTTGTAAAGTAGCTTCTAAGAAAAATAAAAATATGCAGGGTGATCCATTAAAACTAAAGATCATGGACTATGCTGTACTTGCGTGAATCACCCTGTATATTTAAATTTATGTTTGTAAACCGCCCTTTTGAATTTAAAAGTAGACGTGTCCCAGCATTTTTTATAATTTTCTAAAATAAGGACACAAGCAATTTTATTCCATAAGTGGTTTCCATACTTTAAAATTTCAAAATTTCACCCTGTATTATTCATAATACACCCTACATGATATAGTTCGTTGAAACCAGGTGGTCAAGTAGCTTTTAAAAATATAGAAATAAACAGGGTGCTCCATTAAAAATAAAGCTTACGGACTCTGCTGGACTTGCATGAATCACCCTGTAAATTTAAATTTATGTTTAAAAAGTGCCCATTTTTATTTAAAAATCGACGGGTCTCAGCATTTTTTATGATTTTTTGAAACAAGGGCAGAAATAATTTGATTCCTTAAGTGCCTTCCACACTGTATATTTGTCTTACGTATTATTTGTTTACTGTATTCAATATATTATTATAAAATGGAATAGGACAAAATATCGAAGAGATACTTACCATTTGGTAAAATTCTTGGCCACGATATTGAAAATCGATAATGGGTGGCGCCAAGTTCTTTAAGAAGAGCGACATCTTCTTTGTATTTGTGGTAGGAATCACAGGACACATCTGCTGTGCTATTATCTTCTATTACAGAAGGTATTTTGTGGTTGGTCGTATCCCATACACTGGGACCCTTTCCATCTTCGTTCCATGCTCCTAGAATTATTTGTAGATTAAAATATAATTGCAATATATAATTTATTTAAACAGAAATAATTGATAACCAGAAACAGTAATAGAACAGAATAGAACAAGTGATGGAGTTTAAATATCTAGGCATCACACTATCTAGCTAGAGAGTGTAAATATCAAGTAAATAGAGCCAAAGGTTGCCTGAATGAAACAATATAGAGAAATAAAAATATCGGAAAAGAAATGAAAGATAGAATTTACCAAAACAGTCATCAGACGAATAATACCATACGCGGTAGAAACACGGCCTGGCACAGAGAGGACAAGAAGATTCCTAGTTACAGCAGAGATGAAAACCCTTCTAAAAATGATGGTAAGACACTATGGGACAAAGCTAGAATAAGTATCCACAGGTATACGACGGAGATACAATGTGGAGAATATTAAAGAGTGGGTAAGAAACAGAAGAGTAGACTATAATAACCACATAAGCCGAATAATAACATTACGACAGTAAGGATTGGACGGCGAGAGACGGTTCCCCAACAGGAAGACGATCAGTGGGAAGACAACGACAACTTACTGGAGGCACATTGAAAAAACCGACAGAGTCATGTCTATACAAAAGTTCAAAATAGCTATTTGTATAACAAGGGAGGAAAGTGTAACTTTTCCTCCCGAGAATGAAGTTTACTGCCCGACGCGTAGCGGAGGGCAGTAATCATTCAAGGGAGGAAAAGGCGCTTTACTCCCATGTTATACATATGGGTTTTCCACCTTCCTCAAATAACAAGTCATTTTTTCATTTTTACTTAATTTCTTTATGGAACTAACCAACAAAATTTATTAGAACTAAAACAACGAGTAGGTACAATATAACTGTCAACTGTCAAATATAAGTCAAATTATTAATGTAAACATTGTTAAATCAAAATAACAATTTACTGTTTTTTACCATTCTGCAAAATACAGGATGTTTTATAAATAAACGTTAAAATGTATAGATACTTCGTAATAGAAAATAGATATTATACAGGGCGTCAATAAGTTATATTTCATGAATGAAATACCATGACGTCACTTTTACTTTTCCTCCCTAGGGAGGAAAAATATTTTCCTCCCTAGGGAGGAAAAGTACAACTTTGCTCCCTACAATCAGGTCCGGAAAAGTATACTTTCGGTAGAGGTAGGTGGAAAAATTTATATTTAACTATCGTTAGTACCACATAACGCAGTGAGATCACCAACAAAATCAAAATCTTTTGAGGATGATTGGATAGAAGAGTTTTTTGACAAAATAGACCCACCAACAGCAACATCTATGCCTAATGAATCTAAGAAAATCGGTATTGACAAAAATCATTTTTTATTTCAACCTATTAGACTAACTGAACTAAGTTATACCTTAAATAATCGTCCTAGCACAAGTTCTGGCTATGACCATATTAAGTACCCTATGATTAATATGCTTCCTGCAATCGCTAAAGATCTTTTATTGGAAATATTTAATGAAGTCCTATATGCAGGTACGGAAGAATTTAAAGAAGTCATTGTCATTCCAATTTTAAAACCAAACAAAGATCCGAATCTGGCACAATCATACAGACCAATTTCACTTATGTCTTGTATTCTCAAAGTTTTAGAAAGGATACTGAAAGTAAGACTTGAATGGTGGATAAATGAGAAAAACCTACTTCCAAATTTTCAGTACGGCTACAGACAAGGACGTGGTACTAAGGATGCCCTCGCTACTATTGTAACTCATATTCAAAATGCATATTCTCGAAATACATATGTACCAATGTTATGTTTGGATATTGAAGGTGCATATGACTGTGTTAATTTAGATATGCTAAAAGACAAAATGATTCATCGATTCGAAATACCTTCTCTTCTAGCTCAAAATATTGTCAATTTCTACAAAAACAGGAAAATATATATCAGGGTTGAAAATAATAAACTCATTGGACCAGGTTTTAATAGCTCAGGTCTTCCACAGGGGCCAGTTTTAAGTCCTCTTCTATTTAATCTTTACACAGCTGATTTTCATAATATTAGTATCGACAATATTTCGTTTAATATAATACAATATGCTGATGACTTTTGTATTTATACTGAATCTAAAAAATATAATGATGGCTTAAACACATTGTAAAATATCCATGAACATTGCCGTGAGTGGTTTAAAAAAAAAGATTTTGAGTTAGCAAACAACAAGTCTAACATTTGTACATTCACTAGACACAATGTACCTCAAAGAGAACAAATACAATTAAATGATGATTACTTTCCTGTTTGTAAATCAGTAAAATATCTGGGTATGATTCTGGATACCAAATTGACCTGGAAACTGCACGTTGATTTTTTGCTTGATAGATGCAGTAAAGCACTAAATTTTCTTAAATAAATTGCAAAAACTTGGTGGGGTGCAAATGTTGAAACATGTCTTTTATTTTATCGTTCATATATCAGATCTATTATAGATTATGGCTCAGTACTGTATGGATCGGCTAGTAAAAATATTTTAGGTCGCATAGATGTTATTCTAAACACAGTATTTCGCTGTTGCATAGGTGCTATGAGATCTACCCCTATTGAACCACTCTATGTTGAAACAATGGAACCGCCGACTAAATTCAGAAGGGAATATCTCAGTCAAAAATTTCTTCTTAAGATCCTATATTACAACACTTGTTTATATAAAGAAATTAGTACTTTAAATTATTTTGATTTAACAAATAAATATTGGGCTCACAAAAACTCGCCACCGTTATGTGACGCATTTCGAAACACTGCGGATAATAATACTGAACTTGCAGTTGCAAATAAAGTGGTAGATTTCGAAGATTTCTTTGAGTTACTAAATCAAGTAGATATAATACAACCCAGTTATCATGAGCACTCTTTATTAAACAGTATTGTTTTAAACAACTACCTTACAAATTGGTCAAAATCTGTTTGTATTTATGCAGATGCATCCAAAAGTTCAAATGGTACTGGTTGTGCCTTTTATATTCCAGATAAATTTATAGAAAAATGTTTAAACTGCCCTCAAATTTCTTCATTTTTACTGCCGAGGCTGCGGCGGTATATGAGGCTTTAATTTATTTCAAGTTGGCATCCTATAATTCCGCAGTAATTTTATCTGATTCATTATATCTGTGCTTACTGCTATTCAAACACCTCAACTACCTTGTAGTACTTCTAATCCATACATTTGTTTAATAAAAAAAATCTTATTTGAAATTAATAAACACACCCCAAAAATAAAACTTATGTGGATCAAAGCACATTCAGGACTTACACATAATGAGCATGTAGACCAATTAGCTAAAAATTCCTCATCCATGGAACAGTAACCAAATATCAGCCTTGCATTCTAGATGCTTTTGCTTGTTTAAGAACTGAACAGATGAAGAGCTGGAAAACACACTGGGAAAGGTACTGTAACATATCAACAACACAATACAGTTTGATACAACCGATTATTCCGGAAAAACCTTGGTATAAGAATTTCACCCTCCCTCGCAAATACATATCCACCATCAGTAGAATTAGATTTGGACATGCATGTTATCCTGCACATTTATTTAAAATAAACATATAAGATTCGAATATTTGTCAAGAATGTGAGGTTAAAAGTGACTTGAACCACATATTTTTTGAATGCAAAAAACATAAACACCTAACCAATCACCTAATTAAAAGAATTATAGACCAGAACATCCCACTCCCTGTAAATATTCTCTTTATTCTGTCACTGAATAAAAAGAAAATTTTTGACTGTTTGGTATCTTTCTTGTCGGATAGTAAAATATTATTGTAATTAGTTATAGGTAGGTATTTGTAAAATATGTTTAAAAAATATTAAAAAAAATAAAAAGAAAAAATTAAATAATAATAAAAACATGAAACAAAAAAAAATAAATAAAAAAAAATTAATAATAAAAAAAATAAAAAAAAATAAAAAAAAATTAAAGAAAAAAATCACTAAGAGGATTTAAACCTCCGCGGGGTTGAACCGGGTTGACATCCTATCGTAGTGACAAAAAAAACAAAACAAAAAACAAAACAAAAAACAAAACAAAAAAACAACTAAAATAAAATACAAAAAAGAATGCATTTATTTTAATATTAAGATTAATATTTTTATTTGTAAAATGTATACACTATGTGTTCTTGATAAACATTAAGTAGTATAATATATTTATATTTATTAACATAGTATGTACATTAGTAATGCGTGACCCGTCAAAATAGCCCGGTCAAAACAGCCCCGTCAGAAAATCCCCGTCAAAATATCCCGAACACAAAATAGCCTCGACAAAATAGCCCGCAAACAAAATAGCCCCGACAAAATAGATCGCACACAAAATAGCCCCGGTCAAAACAGCCCCGGCTAAAATAGCCCCGGCTAAAACAGCCTCTTATAAACAATTACATAATGATTTATACAAGGTGTCCAAAAACCTTTTTTTAATTTAACTTATTTGACAAAAAGGAAGAATGTATTTAATTTATTTAATTTAAAATGCATTTTACTGTTGCCCGAAAACAGAAAAAAATGTTTATATCCTAAATAAACATTGATTTTCGCTTAACTTAAATGTTCAAACTTCCAAGAAGCAGGTAAGACAGTACTCGAGTTCTCTGAAAAGACCATTTTTATTTAATGTGGTTAAGATAAACATCTGAATAGAGGATAATTACCGTTTCCGAAAAAATGTATTTTTAAGGAATTATTTCATGATGAATTCTGAAGGGAGCTTTTTTGTCGGGGCTATTTTGTAGGGGCTATTTTGTCGGGGCTATTTTGTCGGGGCTATTTTGTCGGCGGGCTATTATTCCACGGCTATTTTGTCTGCAGGCTATTTTGTCGGAGCTAATTTGTGTGCGGGATATTATGTCGGGGCTATTTTGTCGGAGCGTTTTTGACGGGGCTATTTTGACGGGGTACCGCTCTAATGAGTAGGTAAATAAGAAGTAAAAAATTGTAATAATATTATAATAACCAAGTTTCATTAATTGGCAATATCTTTAATACATTTACTTTTAGTTGAGACTGGCTGAATGACCATAGTCCAAGTAAAAAAAGAAAAAAAAAATAAAAAACGCAGTGAGATAACTATCTTTTATTTGAAGATACACAGGTACTTAGTAGGTACATACCTACTTCATCGTCACTACATCATCATATTATTATCCACTGAGATATTATAGAGAACCTATAAAAATTTATAAACACCTGATTAACTTTAGTCGAAAAGAAAAGAGTCCGAATTTAAACATAATATGGATGTCATTGGTATAAAAACGTCCTAAGAAACTTGACACACTACCTAGCTCTCTCTTCTGAAAGAAAAATTTAGTCAGATATAAAGGCCAATAGACTCAGATAGACAGAGCTTATGATATGCAGTAACGACAATCGCCTTATAAACAATGTGTTTTGGGAAAGGCTAGATGGGAGAATATCTGTAGGACGGTCTACAGAAGGGTGGAAATATGCAGTCAGAGAAGATGTGCAGTCAGAGAAGATCTGGAAAAAATAGGAGTGAGACAATGGGAAATAGTGACAAAAGACCGAGAAACATTAAAAGCAATTGCAAACGCGTCAAAGACTCACGAAGAGTTGTAACGCCATTGATGATTATTACTTTCCGTGTCCGGAACACCAACAACTCTAAATTCTGTATTTCCTATGGTTGGCCACATAGATGGCCCTGTCATTTGCTATAATTAAGTCTTCTTCTGTGCAGGTCTCTCTCATCTCTGTGCATGATAGTAGATGCCAGCTGGTCTGAACCGCGCCACAGTAGCAGGTATCGTCCTCCCGGTATCCCCATTTTTTGAGGTTACTAGCACAACGTGAAACGTCGGTTCTTAGTCTGTTTAGCGCTTTCCAAATCGGATACGGTAAATTGTGTCCAGCAGTCATTTCCTCTAAGGGAGGAAAATGTGTCGCGGTAACTGACGCTTGCCATAGGTGTATTCGGCGTATCTTTGGCGCTTCGGGGATGGATCTTGATGTTTTCAGGAAGCTTTTCCGAGATCTTGGCTGCGTTTGGTGGTCATATAAGTGGTGTCTTCGGTGCGTCCCCTACTTTTTTCGTTCTACCTCTGACGTGACCTTCCTCCTGATAGGTGGTGGAGCAATCCCAGCTATGGAGTATACCTCTTCGATAGGTGTCGGTCTCAGGCAACCCGATAGTATACGAACCGTTTCATTTAAAACCACGTCGACGTTCTTTGCGTGAGCAGAGTTTGCCCATACTGGTGCTCCAAACTCCGCGGCCGAAAAACATAATGCTAAAAGGGGTGATACACACACGAGTAAGTACGCGAACTTATGGCTCGCGACCTTTTTCGCGCGTGTATCACCTCAAGTACGCGTACTTTAAGTCCGCCGAGTAAGTACGCCGTCGATCCAACAAGTTTGAAATCTTACTTGTAACCCGTACGTGTATCACTGCCACGAGCCACGAGCCTCGAGCCATCATGTTATTGCGTTTAAAGTTACACTTATATTTTCACTAATTAAGCAAATTTCCTAGAAATAATTCAATCGTTTATTGTTGAAAGGAGACAAGTTACATTTTATAAGTTTTGAGAAAACCGTAAAACACTATTTTAAACTATACTAAATTATTTTGATTATTTGTTTTTGAGTAAACCTAATTATTTATAGGCTGTTTTATCCTCCTGATGAAAATATTACCATCTTATCTATGATATTTTGTTTGTTTATGCCTACCTTGTATTAAACTAAAATAGATCAAAAACAAGTGCTATACTTCACAACATGATTTTGACAGCTTACTTACCACACTTATAAAAAATCAAATTATTCTTCTATTTAACAAAACCTGATCAAACAAATAATCAAACTCTACTAAAAAACATAAGATTTCAGCAAAATTAGGTACACGGGAAATAAAAAATTTAACCACGAGGACAGTTTCTAAATTTTTTGCTACCGACGGCGACCGCGATCTTTAAAACCGCGTACTTTAAGTCTGCCGTGTATCACTGACGGCGAGCCGAGTAAGTCCGCGATCTTTAAACCCGCGTACTTAAAGATTGCGTGTGTATCACGCGCTTAAGGCAGAAGTGCGGAAAGTGTGTGGTTGTGCTCCCCATTTTGTATTAGTTAGCTTGCGGATGATATTATTTCTGGCACTTACTTTCTTCTTGACATCTTGACAGTGATATCGGTAAGACAGAGTTCTATCCAGACGGACGCCAAGGTATTTTGGCGTCTCGTTGTGTTACAGCATCTGACCACGCCATTCCACCTCCAGCGGCCTTCGGGCATGCTTGTTTCTTAGGTGGAAAGCACATACCTGGGTTTTTGTGGGATTGGGTTTCAGTGGGATTGATGATTATGATGAGAGTCAACTAACCTTAGAGGAAAAGAGATTAAACAAATTTAAATTTTAAGAAACAATAATACTTTGGAGCTATATGCCAAAGATAACAAAGATGGGGATGAAGCCAGAAGTATTTATAAAAGTATATAGTATATGAAGAACCTGTAAAAATATATTGACAGAACAAAAAACGAAATCACTCAATAGTAATAACGGACTGGATATTAAGTAAAACATCCAGAAACAGACTAGGGATATAAAGAAAAAGTCGGGTAAAAGGAGATATATGTAAAATGTATGCATGTGTGTGTATAAATAAATTTATAAATATTTTGTGGAACTTACCTTCTATTTGAAATGCAGCAGTTGCACATCCAAATATAAAATCAGGAGGAAACTTTTTGTTATTTAGTGCATCTAAAAATCTAAAATACAAAATTTAAGCTATTAGTTACCCAACTAGGAATCCAAAGCTATTATTAAATTCAAAGTCAAATATTCATATCATGTTAGCAAATTATTAAAAATAATTTGCAAAAGACGCCATAGTGACATCTATTATAAGCAAAACAAAAAACAAAGAGCCGGAGATCTGAAAATGTCTTACGTTGTAAATCAAATTCTGGTGATAATCTAAATCCGAGCTTTCTACAATTTACAAAGCAAACGGACGACGAATGAATATACGTGGGGAATCTACAATATGCAATTCACATAATGTAGTAAAATTTGGATTCCTAGAACTGTAGTAATTAATTAGTTGTTAAGTCGGCATAAGCCAGTACTCTATAATTTGTAATTAGTTCAAATTTAATTTTATATATACGCCATCACCGCTAATAACATTTCATGATTGACAGCGTTCTCTCAATTAAATAAAATAACTTGAAGAACTGGCACAACTAATACGACAATAGTTTTTAGAGGTTTGACTTATCACCTATTTTTTGAAGATCAGGCTCAGTAATATTACATTATTCCACACGCTCAGTATATAATATGGCGAGTAAATTTGTTCATATATAAAAAATTAAAAAATTTCTTCTGACTTTATGTTAAAAACTGTTCTTTAGTGTTTAATTTTAGGTCGTGTTTGTTTTCAATTTGATATATATATATATATATATATATATATATATATATATATATATATATATATATATATATATATCAAGCAGTGATTCTTGAGGATGCAGTCTATTTTGTGGGCCAAAATAGACTGCATCCTCAAGAATCACTGCTTGATATTTGAATATACAGTCAAGAATACCATAATCTTATATATATATATATATATATATATATATATATATATATATATATATATATATAATATATATATATATATAGGTTTTCCAGAGTTTTCACTGTATTCCATCACTCAACCGTTCTCTCCAGTTCTTTCTGTCTTTTTTGTAGTCCCCTTCCTGTAGATTTCTTTTTTCCATTGCTTCGGCTCCATTACTTTTAGTTTTGACATGGTATAGGTATAATGTAATAATTACAAAAAAAATGTTAAAATCCTTTATATAAGATATATTTTAAATTTGAAAATCCCTTAAAGGGCTATATCACAGAACGTTTTCGAATAAAAGAGTTCGAAGGGTGTAAGTAGGTTTTACATGCTTGAGCCACCAAAATGAGGTGAAAACACATACATATTGTACAATTATAGAAAATTTACATGTTGATTTACAATTAAGTGCGATATTTAAAATAATCCTAAATTTAACATCAGGCAACTCTACATATAGTGGAGTCAATGAAGGTGGATATGAGTTATTACCTCAGATTTCGTTGAACCTCCATCGATTTTCATAAAAATTGGTGAGTGGTTAAAGGATACCTCAAGGAACAAAGGTGACATAGTGCCAACTTGCGCTTTTTGTATTTTAGGGTTGAACTACACCCCTTTTTTAAAAATTATTTTTTAGATTTCTGAAAGTGCAGTCACTGTAAGTTTTCACTTCCTATCTCGTTGAACCTTCATCGATTTTCACAAAAATGGGTAAGTAGTTAGAGGATACCTCAAGCAATAAAAGATATATAGCATCAACTTTCGCTTTTGCATTTTAGGGGTGTAATACACCCCTACTTTTTAAATTGTAAAAAATGCAGATTTCCGCATTATGGCGCAAGTAATCTCGTTTAATTAAGAAAAATAAATATTTTTTTTTATATTTATGTGCATGAATTACATTTTTTTTTAATTTTTCAAACCTTATAGCAACCAAAAATCCGAAAATTAACAAGTCGAAAATCACGAAAACCTTATTCTTCTATATTTCTGAAAGTGTAGTGACTGAATGTTTTCACCCACGATTTCTTTGAACTTTCATCGATTGTCATGAAAATTGTTGATTAGGTAGAGGATACTTCAGAAAACAAAAGTGATATGGCACCAAGTTGCGCTTTCTGCATTTTAGGGGTGAAATTCACCTTTTTTTAATGATAAAAATGCAGATTTCAGCATTCTGGCTCAAGCAATCTAGTTTAATTAAGTAAAATAAATATTTTTTTACATTTATGTGCATGATTTATAATTTTTATTAATTTTTTAAACCTTATAGCAACCAAAAATCAGAAAATTAGCAAATCGACAAGCACGAAAAAAATTAATCTTTTATATTTCCAAAAAGGCAGTCACTGAAGGTTTTCACCCCTGATTTCGTTGAACCTCCATCAATTTTCATGAAAATTGGTAAGTAGTTAGAGGATACCTCAAGAAACAAAAATGATGTGGTACCAACTTGCGCTTTTATCCTGGGGGTGGATGTTACCCCTTCTCATGGGTGAACACTATTTTATTAAAAATAACCCCATAATTAGATAGAGGAGCAAATTCTAAGCAAAACTTCCTTTCATCAAGTTTATAAATTTTTTATTTAAATAATATTTCATAATTTAATAAAATATTATTGGTACAGTAAAACCTGAAAATAACGGCCACTAAAAATAGAAAACAATTGGCCGTTATAGAAATGTGGCCGCTAATGCTAGGTTTCCTTTTCCACAAATACATAAAATATAATTGAAAATTTAATTATTTTAGTAATTAAAGCAAATCTAATTAAATATAATTCTACAAACAAACGGAACGTACTAAAACTAAATTCAATTTACTACAATATAAAACAATATCTATACGAAAAAACAACTACAAGAAAAACAGAATTTTTGTTTGTTTTACATTTTTTTTAGATAAACGAAACATACTAAAACTAATTTAATATAGGTAATACATAATATAAAACAACATACTATAGCTACTACGAAAAATACGCTTATCACTAAAGTATCGTCGTGCTTCCATGCTATATTCAACAAAACCAACTTGGTAGGGCCTTTAATTAGATATCGCAAATCACTTTGGCTGAGTTTGTCTGCATATATATTATGTTTGAGGAATCCCTTTTTTTTTGTGAGACTGGATATAGGACATTTCTCAAGTATGAATTCACATTCATGGTATATCGTTGCCATACAGGGATAATACTCTATGCAATGTTATGGTACAGGCTAGGTTAAATATGAAGTAAATGTGGAAGATATACACTGGTTATTCATTTCAATTTAATTGGATTGTTTTTTAATCGTTTAAAATATTTAAAATAATTAAAGACATAAAGTTACGGATTTCAAAAATAAATTCAGTTCTCACTGGCACGGTGGGAAATAATAAAGTGCCATACAATAGCATTTCATTACAATGCTCATTACAGGCATTACAGGCTGCTCCGTTTGAGAAAACTCATACTCTCAAACTTTGAGAAAACACTCATTCAGTTTCGACCAACCCTGTACTAGCTAAAATTAAACGTTTTGCTAGATTAATAATTTTTAACAATAATACATTATATTAAAAATCACTTGAACATAAATTGATTTTCTGATGTCAAATCACTACAATTATACAGGGGGTGAATATTGCTATGAAATTTAAAATAAAAACGTAATTATCTTTTAAACTACTTCGTATAACATCACAAAACCTGATATTTTAAGAAATAAAACATAGAGGAGAATCCAAAAATGTAAAAATATACAGGGTGTTCCATTAAACAAAAGATAATTTTGTTTCACCCTCTCAATATGGGTGGCCCTGTATATTTGGAAATGTATTTAAATTCTGATATTATCTATGCCCCAATCTTACCTAAATAAACTTTTTTCGTATCTCCAACAACAAACGACTAATTGGACTTCCCACAACCTGTATACATACAAAATCTCCGCTATAAAATTTTTTCAAAGAAAATGTTATTGGTTTTTTAAAAATAACTCCGTTAAATTTTGAAATATGAGATTTATCCAAAAACCATTACAAAGCTAAGTAAAAGTTCTATAACACTGTATTAAACATAATTTTGTAAATCTTTTATTTTTTTTTAAATACAAGGTGAAAGGGCCCCGGTAACATGGTTCTCGCAGTAAAATTTAGGTTTTAAATGTTTCTATCTCGGTTATTTTGTCGTAAAAAAATATTAAAAAAAGTAAAAGCTTAAATAAAGTTAAAACTAAAATTTTGTTCTCTACCATTTTTTAAGTATATCGAGTATTTTTGGAGTTATTATCAAAAGAAAATGAAATTCACGAAAATTTGAAAAATTCTAATTTTTTTTAATCGTATTTTTTGTCAAAAATGTGCATTCTAAACCTGTCAAAATTGTTGAAGTTATTACTCATGTTAAAATAAATAAAGTTTTAAATGGATTACTATAAATTTTAATTTTTGTGGAAATGACGTATGTTTCATTTTTCATTCTTCCCTAAAAAATCTGAAAGGGTCCTCTTATTTCCATCACAACTTGCTTAATTTTGATGCTATCGACTTCTTATATAGCTTTTTGATAATTACCTTTAAGTACTTTATTAAAATGTTTAATATCAATATTTAACAAAGTGCATCGTTTTCCTGTTATTTAAGCTTGAATACTAAGATTTGAGTACTCGCGGAAAAAAATATACATTCAATTGCATATAACTCACTTTGTATATGTAATAAAGGATTTTTCGAATAAGGAGCTCATTTATTTTTATATTATCTTCGATTTTGGTAATAACAACTTTTTTGAAGAAACTTATGGTTTTTGAGTTATTTATGAAAAACTGCTTTAAAACATGGATTTTTTTCAGGAAAAATCAAAACTTTTGATCTTTAATAACTCAAAAACTATTGATTTATTGAAATAACTTTATATAACAAATTTTACTTATAATTTGTCCCTTTATCGATTAGTGGTATTATTTTTAATAAAATAATTTCCACCCCCGAGAAGGGGTGGCATCCCCCCCCAGGGTAAAAGCGCAAGTTGGCACCATGTCACCTTTGTTTCTTGAGGTATCCTCTACATACTTACCAATTTTCATGAAAATCGATGGAGGTTCAACGAAATCGGAGGTGAAAACCTTCATTGACTCCACTAATATGCAAAGTTGTTCTTTTACAGTCTGTAATGTGAGGAGCGGCCTCCTGGACGAGCAACCCATGTGTTGTGGGGAATCTTGCGTTGCCTTATGTTAAATCGGGGATTATTTTAAACATCACTCTAATTTAATATAAACATGTACCTATATTTTCTGTAATTGTACATCATTTAAAGAGTTTTCACCCCTATATTATGGTGGCTCAAGCCTGTAAAAACCTGTTAACCGCACTGATGATGTACTCGTTAGTTCGAAAACGTTATGTGATGAAGCCGTGTAAGGGATTTTAAAAGTAAGTATAACTTTTATAAAAGATTTTAACAAATTTAATTTGTGATTAATGATATACTGCCGACTACAGGACATAATTTTTCTTGTGGGTAATAATTACAATTAAGTATTGTCAAAGTATTTCAAATTTTTTTCCATATTTCAAGTTCCCATGACATTGATTGATTAAACTATTATATGCTTTTTCTCATGAGCATCTTTCAGTGCGTCACAGTTTTTCGATTTCATTCTAACGCATTAAATTGTATGTGACAGAAAAAAACGCACGTCGGTGATTACATTTTATCGGTGACATTTATAACATTTATTCTAGTTGTCAATAGATGGCGCCATAATCGAAAAAAAATTATTTACGAATTATATAATATATCTACGAATATAATCTGTACAATTTATAACACTATACAAATCAAAGAAAATACCATTTTATAAATGCAATAAACACAATTGATTTGTTTTTATGCCAAATTGCAAATAAAATGTGACAACTGTCAGATTTAACTAAAATGTCCTGTCACTAAAATGTATATTATCACGGACTTACCTTTTTTTCTATCATTTGTGACGCACTGAAAAATGCTCATGAAAAAGAGATTTCATAGTTAATGAGCAATAGTAATAAATGTATTATGTAGTTAATTCTATAATATATTTTTTTATTTTGTGCAAAAATATACATTTTATTGTTATTCAATTATGAAATGGGCTTAAATAATACAATAACATAATGTGTAACATATTTAATTATTACGACCTTATATCTTTATTAAAAAACATTTTTACATAAATTTAAAAAATATTATGAGGCATACAATTTGTGAAGAAGTATTTGAAAAGTATTAGAGTATTGATAGTCCAGAAAGCCACTGCGCATCCGCTAGGAAAAATATTCTAATTCGGATTTTTTGGACAATCTTACTCAAAAAGGACCCCTTTTAACAAATTTGCATGTTGCCAGGACCAAACGTTGGTCAAAAATTTTTTAAACGTTTTTTTTTTCTGTTTTTTTCCTAAAATTATTTTTTTTGCATAGAACAATTTTTTTTAGGTTTTTGGATCATCCCAAATAGAATAGGTCTTTAGTAACTTTTCGCTAAAGTTGATAGTTTTTGACATATAAGCGATTAAAAATTAAAAAATTGCGAAATCGGCCATTTTTAACCCTCAAAAACTATGTGAAAAACTGAAAATTTGAATGTTGCCAAGGTAGGCAGATATTCTTTAAACATCGATTGATGAAATCCTGAAGAGTTTTTTGCAATACAATATTCAAAACTCCTTTGTTTATTAATTGCTAATCAAGCGTGCGCGACACTATTTTCCACCGACAGTATGGTGCAAATGAAAGGAATAAATTCGTTATTTCGTAAACCGGTGACTTTAAGGAAGAATTCCAAAACAGGTCGGTTTTTATTTTTAAGTTATGATATTGTGGCGTATATAGTATACTAGTGACGTCATCCATCTGGGTGTGATGACGTAATCGATGATTTTTTAAAATGAGAATACGGGTCGTGTGCTGGCTCATTTGAAAGGTTCTTCAATTCTCTATTCAGTAATATAAACATTTACAAAATTATATATACAGGGTGTCCAATAATTTAATTTTTTTGTCAATTTGCCAAATGATTTAATTTAATAAAAATTTTTTGGACACCCTGTATAAATAATTATGTACATGTTTATATTACTGAATAGAGAATTGAAGAACCTTTCAAATGAGCCAGCATACGACCCGTATTCTCATTTAAAAAAATCATCGATTACGTCATCACGCCCAGATGGATGACGTCACTAGTATACTATATATGCCACAATATCATAACTTGAAAATAAAGACCGACCTGTTTTGGGATTTTTCCTTAAAGTCACCGGTTTACGAAATAACGAATTTATTCCTTTCATTTGCACCATACTGTCGGTGGAAAATAGTGTCGCGCACGCTTGATTAGCAATTAAAAAACAAAGGAGTTTTTAATATTGTATTGCAAAAAACTTTTCGGGTTTTCATCAACCGATGTTTAAAGAATATCTACCTACCTTGGCAACATTCAAATTTTCAGTTTTTCACATAGTATTTGAGGGTTAAAAATGGCCGATTTCGCAATTTTTCAATTTTTAATCGCTTATATGTCAAAAACTATCAACTTTAGAGAAAAGTCACTAAAGACCTTTTCTGTTTGGAATGATCCAAAAAACCTAAAAAAATTTTGTTCCATGCAAAAAAAAATAGTTTTAGGAAAAAAACAAAAAAAAACGTTTAAAAAATTGTTGACCAACTTTTGGTCCTGGCAACATGCAAATTTGTTAAAAGGGGTCCTTTTTGAGTAAGATTGTGCAAAAAATCCGAATTAGAATATTTTTCCTAGCGGATGCGCAGTGGCTTTCTGGACTATGAGCATTTTCCGTGTAGGACATATTGAAAAGGATTGAGAATAAAGATTGAAACAATAAACGGGACTTAAGAAAAGAGGTTTAAAACTTAGTAAGACAAAACAGGATATTTGGAATATTCAGTTAAAGATAAGTAAATGGGAAATAGATGGAGATGCATACAATAGAATTAGCATCGGGTTGATGAAGTGGAAATAAGCGGGTAATATGTTATGGGCAGAATAGACGACGCTAACATTGAAGTAGTAAAACAGCTCACATACCTGGGTGTAGTGGGTGTACAGATAACTGAGGACGGCAGTGAGGAGGAGGAAATAAACGTTATTAATACTTTTGAAAGAAAGATATCAAGGAGAATATTGGGACCTATTTGCGACAATGGTATATAGAGAATAAGGTTCAACCACTAGTTATATCGATATTTAAAAGAACCCTCCATAGCAGATTATGCAAAAATACAAAGATTGCGCTGGGCAGGTCATCTCATAAGAATGTACAATGGCTGAACACCTACTAGGACGCTTGGCTGAACTATAGCGGGACGTCGGCCAGTAGAAAGACCAAAGAAGAGGTGAATAGACGGAGTAAGAACCGATGCTAAAAAGATATTGAGGATTGATACCTGAAGGAAAGCAGTCAGGACAAAGATACATTGACGCAAATGCTAGGGGAGGCCAGGACCCGACTTGGGCTGTAGAAAGACGGTAGCGTCACGGGAGAAAGAGAGAGAATTTGTTGTGGAGCAGAACGATGCTATTGAAACTGAAAGGAAAATTCTATTAAACTGCTATAAGATCAGCAATTATTTATATAATTGAATGTTGGGTAGTTAAAATAAAGTTATGTAAAATAAAAAAGGAACAGATTACATTTGAAGGAAATAAGAATGCTTAGATAGATAAATGAAGTGATAAACAAGGATACAATTAAAAATAAGTACTTATATTAGTGGTAATCAAAGAGCGGCACCAATTAATGCCAAAATGAGAAGGCATAGGTTAAGATGGTTCGGTAATGTTCAACGTGGAAACGTTAATCACCCAATACGAAAAATTGCTGATCTGCGGGTTTCTGGAAGGAGTAGGAGAGGAAGACCAAAGAAGACCTGGGGAAGCCGCTCATTCAGTAGGTACATGTCGATAAAGGTATTTGATATTGGTTAACCCAAGATAGAAACTTATGGTGAAATGTAATTAGAGAAACCAACCCAGCATAGGGATACTGGCAAAGAGAATAAAGATGAGTATGTGTGATACAATACAGCCTCTTACGCTCTATTTTGGTCTAAACGGTTTGGAAAGAACTTTTTGATTTTTACTTTTCCGAAAGTGTTTTCATATGGTTTTTATATAGCATTATATAGAATTGTATGTTTTGGAACTACCATATTTTCTAAAACCAGGGATAACCTTCCGTTGGTGTTTACCTCGTTCTAATTTCGAAGGAAGTAATTTATGTAAGTTAATCTCTGGGTACATACTTTTTTTATCAAAATAAACAAGCTGCGGTGGCTAGGCCACTTACAGAGAATGAATGAGCTGGAGCCGTCAAAACACATTTATAACCAAAGATTGGATGGAGTGAGGAGAAGGCACAGGCCCAAAGCTCGATTTAAGGAGCAGGTGAAAGACGACTTTAACCGAAGAGCGAGTATTAAGCATACGAAATTGGAAAACCAAGACGAAGGATAGGAAGGAATGGAAGCTGATTCTGGAATAGACCAAAGCCCACCATGGGTTGTAGAGCCAATTATGTTGTTGATACATACTTTTTCTCGAAAATGTGTTTTCTAAAGATGCTTTTGTCAGTCAGTCTTGTCAGTTAAACATAACTATCATAACAATCATACTTTATGACCCCGAATCTTTCACTTTGGATTCTGTTGGAGCCTGTTTTATATCAAAATAATTTCATTTTTTAAATGCTATCTCCAGCCGTTCTTCTATTATATCAGAAAAGCTTATATCAGCAAAAAATGATAAATTTGAAGATGCAATAAATGAAAAAAAAAATCGAAATAAATAATACGAAGGATTCTGAAATTACATGAAAAACTACATACTGTGAGCGACAGAATTATAGGAAGGGAAGAAAGTAATTTTGGCAAAACGAGTTACAAAAGAAGCAACCAGAAAAAGAAAAATTGTAGCAAAAGTTTACAGATAAAGGAGATGAATCCATTTAAACTACATTTCTCACCTGCAGTGAGGTTATTAAATATAAAATTGCTTTTATCCGTAGCATTGCAGAGAGATTAGGAAGAATGACTCAAAACTACGAGCTCAATAGTACTAATAAGTAAATAAAGCTAAAAGAACTGTCTGTTCAAACAAATAAAAAAACTTTACACAGACTTAAAGAAAAAGAGTGGAATGATACATACAATAACTTTGTGAGTCAATATAGAAAGATCATTATTCGACTGTTGATTATATTATAATAAAAAGTTATAGTGTTAATCAATACCTAGGTATGTATAATAATGCAAATGCAATAACACATCAAGGGAAAGGTGTTTCCACTATAATAAAAGTAGAAATACCTGTGTATTATTCTATAACTATTAGTTATTGAAGTTATACTTCTTTAGGCACGAGGGTGAATTTTTTACATTCCCTGGCGCATGCGCACACCGACAGTATGGTATTAGTCGCTACATCTTTTAAGTTATGTAGCGCAAAATAAGGTGTGCGTGAAAAGAATACATTATTAGTGTTTTTAGTAAATATATTTATTATAATTTTTATGTCTGTGGATTTGTCTTCCTCCTTATAAGTATTATTGAAAATGTTTATTTTCAATTAATGTATCTGTCACCGTGATTGTAATTATGTCCGAGAAATGATCGACTGAATACAAAAGCAGTGGTAGTTGATCGGTAGAGCATTCGCCTAGGAATCGAGAGGTCCGAGGTTCGAATCCTGACAAAGTCATTTTTTTTTTTAATTTATGGTATTCTTTTTGTTCTTTCTAAAATTGGTTTAATATTTAAATACAATACAAAAAAACTGTTTAAAGTAGATAGGTATATTGATTTCGTTGAAATCATAATATGAAGTTAGATTATATTATAATAGAAGTATAACTTCTTACGTGCGTACAAAGTACACACACATTCTTTTTCCGTTTAGTAGGTATCTAGGCAGATTTTTATCATTCGTGGAGTGCTGATATGAGAATTTTGATATGATTACAATGAATTAAATAGGTGTATCAATTTTCTTTTTTAAGAATATTAGCTTTTTTCTGCTCGTGTTGTACAAAATACGGATTTAAAAAAAACGAAGGGAGCTTATTTATGCTAGTTTTGCAGGCGGGCACCTTACCTATACCCTAGCGCCGGTACTGTGTTAATAATCACAATCAGCCTTTTTCCTTTCACGATCCTTTGCTTTATCTCTTTTTCGGTGCGCCCACTCTTGTTGATTATTGTTCCCAAATTATATATTTCTCACAGTTCTTGATTGTTTCATGTTCGATAACAATTAGATCTTCTACTTTATTCCCGATGCATAAGTATTGCGTTTCGTTTCTATTTACAGAAAGGCCCCCCTTTTCATAAGTTTGAAACGATTATATACGTTGGCGATTAAATTGGTTATAATAATTTTCTTTGCAGCAACTTAACACGGATATCTAGTACTATTCTCGGAGAGTTCTAAGAGAATGTCCTTTTTCGTTCTGGGAATATTCTTAAGCATGAATCATAGAAAAAAATTTGACTGATATTTTCACTAAGTTCTTTCTTTTAACATTTAAATCGGTGATAGGAATATATTATAAAATAGTTAAAGTTCACAATCAATGGGATCTGACAACAGAGATCATATCTAGAATTGAAGTAAAGACTAGATAAAACCGTAGAACTTTATCAAAATTAAATACATACTAGGTACATATTTACTAAAAGAGACTTTTCTTCTATTAGAAGAAGAGAAAACAAAAAAGAAATAAAGAAAAGCAGAAAAGAAAAGAAAACAAAAAAGGCAAGAAAAGAAAAGAAGAGAAAGAAAAGAAAGGAAAAGAAAAGAAAAGAAGAGAAAGAAAAGAAAGGAAAAGAAAGAAAAGAAAAGAAAAGAAAAGAAAAAAAAAGAAAAGAAAAGAAAAGAAAAGAAAAGAAAAGAAAAGAAAAGAAAAGAAAAGAAAAGAAAAGAAAAGAAAAGAAAAGAAAAGAAAAGAAAAGCAAAGAAAAGAAAAGAAAAGAAAAGAAAAGAAAAGAAAAGCAAAGAAAAGAAAAGAAAAGAAAAGAAAAGAAAAGAAAAGAAAAGAAAAGAAAAGAAAAGAAAAGAAAAGAAAAGAAAAGAAAAGAAAAGAAAAGAAAAGAAAAGAAAAGAAAAGAAAAGAAAAGAAAAGAAAAGAAAAGAAAAGAAAAGAAATGAAAAGAAAAGAAAAGAGAAAAAAAGAAAAGAAAAGAAAAGAAAAGAAAAGAAAAGAAAAGAAAAGAAAAGAAAAGAAAAGAAAAGAAAAGAAAAGAAAAGAAAAGAAAAGAAGAGAAAAAAGTAGAAGTTTAAGTAGAATAAAAACTACTAGGAATTATTTAAAAGTTTAAGAAAGATAATAAGTAGGTACAAACTTGTAAAACTTTAAGAAAAATTTAAACAAAAGTAATAAATTCAAACAGAAAAGAAAAAGACTTAGAAATATTTGAAGTAGAATAAATTATTATAGTCGAGGAAATGAAACTAAAAAAATGGAAAAAAAAATTGGGGTTCGGCTGTAGTTCATTTTCTATATTGAGCCGTTGTACGCTTTCGGTTTTTGTAAGGGTGAAAACTGCCCCTAATTGTAAAAAAATTATTAAATAACATTTTAAACTTTAATATTGTCAACATTTGGTTCTTATTAGTTACATAATGATTGTTTTATGCTTTAAGATATACTATCATAATATTTTCACTCTTAAAACCACCCTTATTGGAGCTATATATAAAAAATTTACTTATCCTAAAAGAATAATTTCGGCTTGCATCGATTTACATAAAAATGTGGTGTTAGGATCATCTCACTCTGTACTTTATATTGTCTATCATGCTCAAGGGCGTTGATTATTTTTAGGGGTGTAAACTACCCCTTATTGTCAAAAATTATATAAAAACATTGTAAACTTTAATATGGGTAAAATTTGGTTTTGATTGGTTAAATAATGATTGTTTTATGCTTTAGGATATAATATCATAATATTTCAACCCTTAAAAACCACCCTTAATAACATTCCAATTTTTATAAGTAGATACTTTAAAAGATTTATACAGAAAAAAAGTAGATTTAAAGAATTAGAAAAACATTTATTTACACAAAAATACGAATTTACAAATATGTACAAATACAAATACAAATAGTTTTTTAGTCATCTTTCAGTATACGAACCGGTTCTGTGGTATTATATTACATTGAAAATGCTCCATAAGCGGACTACTCGAAGTTTTCGAAAAAAAAATTGTTTTATAAACATAGCTCCTTCATTTTTGGCGATAAATTTTTTTTTCAAAAATGATTTTGTAGAATTTTTGAAGAGATATAAGACTATGTAAATTAAATTCCGTAAGATCCCTTAGTTTTTAATTTGGGTGGGTTTAAAAGGCTCGAATAAGGGGGTGTTTGCTCGTAAATAGAGGTTTTAAACAGATATAAATATCTCGCTAACTGTTCACTACGATAAAAATATATGTAAAAGGAAATTTTAGTTATTAAATAAGCTACAATTTAGTACTCTATTATTTTTTTCGTATCTCCAGTATTTTCGAAGATATATTGAAGTACAAGGTGAAAAATACGAAATTGCAAAAAATCTATTTTTTTTTTTAAACTCCAATTATATTAAAATTAGGCCTTTTAAATAGGTCAAACTTCGTGGGTGGGTGTATTGATAATACCAATATAACAGGAATTACAGAAAGGTGAAGACCGATTTTTAATAAGGAGGGTAGTTAGGGGGTTGTTTTCACTGATTTTTTTCGTAAAGAAAAGTAGGTATCGACCGTTTTTTGATCATAAGTCGCTCAATTTTCATGCTAGAAACTTTCTATTATTTTTTGAAAGCTATAATCGTATACTTGAAAAAAGATTATTAAAGTTTTCCTCGAAAAAATGCAAAGTTTTCCCGTTATTTGGCTTTGAATATTTCAAATTATGCATTTGACGAAAAAAGCTAGCTTTTACCATGCCGTATCTCGGTTTGTAATGGTTTTAAAGATATTATAGAAAAAAAAATTTAGTTTCTGTTACTAAAAGATTCAATTTTAATATCAACAGGTTTTTTGAATAAATGCGTATTTTTCGAGGTATTCTCAAATAACCCTCTAAAAAAATCGATTTTTTCGTCGAAAAACTGTACTTTCAAGCGCGAATAACTCGAAAAATATTAGTTTTTCGAAGAAAATGTATAAAAAATTTTTTTCTTAGAATTACTTTTTACATTGATCTACATCAGAGGTTCCCAACCAGTGTACCGCGGCACACTGGTGTGCCCTGAAGTCCCTGTAGGTGTGCCGCGAAATTTGATTGTACTCACTACCATTATAGAGATTATTTACCTAAGTGTGCCGTGGCTGAACCAGTTTTTAAGTTAGTGTGCCTCAAGCTAAAAAAGGTTGGGAACCGCTGAATCTACATGGTTAAAATGTAATAAAAAATTCCCACCCCCCGAGATGGAGTGGCAACCACCACCAAGGTTTTAGCGTACAGCGGCATGATATAAAAAATGATCCTTGGACTATTTCCTACCTTCTGTGAAAATTTCAAGTAAATTCAAAATGCTTCATTTGTTGGCCTATTATGATATGGTATAAAACTACTTGGTCAAGATAACAAAGAATATAAAATGAGTAAGAATATAGTTAGAATATAGAATGAGATATTAAAAAAGTAAAGAGTAATATTTTTGCATCCCAAAAACTAATTTTTGCGAACCTTTAATCTTTATCGAAATATAATTTTGCCTATTTGAATTTATTTGTTAAAAATATGTACCTATCAGGTTCTGTATATAACTCACCCTAAATTAAGGATAAAAAATATCACTGCAATAAACTTTATGCACAACATATTTACTATTCATATAAATTATAATGAATGAATTCATCCAATTTATAAGAGCATAATAATAATTACGATTATCATATTTTTATGTCATTGGCAGAACTCTTATGAACGTGATTAATAAATAAAAAGGGTACTTGTGTATCTTAATTTTGCTAAAATAGGTACTCATTCCTGATAAATGTATTTGTTTTGTGAGTTTAAGAGATTAATCTAAAATAATTATACCTACCTAACAAATATTTTTTGTGATATAATAATAAGTGTTTTGTTTTGGTAGTACCGACATTTTTAAAATAGCTTTTTAGAAATCTGTAAAAGGACAAGCAATGGAACTTTGTAAGACCTAGGTTTTCAGCCAACATGACCGGAAGTAAAACCGGAAGTCGGTACTCTTCATGAACTCTGCGTCAATTGATAAAATATACGATTTCACTAATTTGGAGACCCCCCCTTGCAAAAATTAAAAAATAAATAGCGCTGACTTTTTGGGCTATTTATGAGCTCTCATATTCCGCAAATTATAAATTTTGAGCTCTTTCTACTGAGCAGGAATTTAATATTTTATTGGGGGGGAGCTGAATCAGCCCCCCCCCCACTACTAAAAAATAGGGATGTTGAATAGATCTTTGCGGCAGAATTACGAGCTATTTATGAGCTCTCGAAATGATATAGTTTAGATTTTTGAGCTCATCCCCTTCACCCCCAAAAAAACCCTTTAATTGATTTAACTTAAGAGAAAGATGCTAAGAAAAATTAAAATTTATCGTATCGCGGATATAATTCGTATAGCTGATATATTCTAAGAATAAACTCTTAAATCAAGCCCATTTTGATTATTTAGTTACAAATCCCTTCACAAGAAAACCCCGTCTTCCCGGCTTAAGAGAGAGTTGTACTTAAAATAAATTCAATTTATTTTTTGGCTACATATCGTTTACTAATTTATGAGCTCCCAAAATATACGCATTTAGATCATTAAATTGCAATTTCTTTTGTATAGTGCAGTCAATGAAGGTAAAAATAAAATATTACTTTTAATTTCGGTGAACCTTCAAGGATTTTTACGAAAATTGGTGAGTGGTTAGAGGATACCTTAAGAAATAAAGATGAAATAGTGCCACCTCACGCTTTTACCTTGAGGGTGGATACCACCCCTTCTCGTGGGCGATAATTATTTTATTAAAAATAACTTCAAAAATCGATAGAAGGACAAGTTATAAGCAAAATTTGTTAAATAAAGTTATTAAAGGAAAGCAATACTTTTTGTGTTATTAAAGATCAAAAATTTTAATTTTTCGTCAAAAAATGCATGCTTCAAAGCTGTTTTATAAGTTATCATTACCAAAATTGAAGCTTTGAAAAACCTTTTATTATTAATTAAAAGTGAGTTGTAGGTAATTGAATGTATTTTTTTAAGCGAATACTCAAATCTTATTATTCAAGCCTAATTGGCGGGAAAACGATATATTTTATAAAATGTAAATATTTAATATACGCTTGTCAAAGTACTCAGCAATACTTAACAAGTGAGCTACTGACGAAGTTGATATTATCAAATTTAAGCAAGTTACAATGAAATTAAGACGAACCTTTAGAATTTTTTAGGAAATCGTGAAAAATAAAACATACGCCATTTCCAAAAAAATTAAAAATTTTTAGTAATCCCAAGATTTTCTTTACTTTAGCATAAGTAATGACCTTAAACGTTTTGACCGATTTATAATGCATATTTTTTAAAAATATGCATTTATTTACCGATTTAAAAAAATCAAGATTTTTCAAATTTTCGTAAATTATTTTCTTTTGATAATAACTCCAACAATGCTAGATATACGTAAAAAATGATAAAGAACGATATTTGAGTTTTTTTATTAGCAAAGATTTTACTTCTTTTTATTTCTGTATGAATCAAAATAATCAAGATAGAAACGTTTAAGGTCCGGTTTCACCAACAACAAATAAATCAATGAATAGTTATTCCTCAAATAAAATTTGGTAGACGTTTAAATGTTTATTTTGTTTCAATATAATTTTAATAATTTAAGGTTAAACTGACGAACTTACTTTCTTATAAATATTTACAGCGAGATTAACTTGCCAATTTACTCGAAAAGTATATATTTATTTAATAAATAAAATAGGTCTTATTTGACGTTACTAAAATTGAGAAATGTCATTTTATTGGTTGAATAATTTTAATAATAGAATAAACTACTATCGTTTTTTGTCGTTGGTAAAACCAGCCATCAGCCTAAATTTTACTGTGAGAACAATGTAACCGGAGCCCTTTAACCTAATATAAAAAAAAAATAAAGTGTTTGAAAGATTAAATGTAATACAGTTTTATAGTTCCTCAAAGTACCTTTTAATTATCAATCCTAAAAATTAACGGAGTTAACGGAGTCAAAAAAAAAAACAATAACATTTTTTTGGAAAATCAACTTCTTCTGGAGCTCATTTGATATGTATTTCTAAGTACTTTGACAAGTATTTCGTAAGTATATGTTATAAAATGCATCGTTTTCCCGTTATTTAGGCTTCTTCTTCTTCTTGTGCCACTCCTATCGGAGATTGGAAATCATCAAGGCTTTTTAGACTTAGGTCCTTAGATTTAAGTATTCGCAGAAAAAAATATACATTCAATTACCTATAACTTACTTTAAATTAATATTAAAAGGTTTTTCAAGTAAGTAATTTATTACCGATATTTTTTATAAATAGAATAATAAAAACATTTTGTAAAAACTTACAGTTTTTGAGTTATTTATGTAAAATCGCTTTAAAGCATGCATTTTTTGACGAAAAATTAAACTCTTTGATCTTTAATGACTCAAAAAGTATTGATTTATTTTAATAACTTTATATAACAAATTTTGCTTATAATTTATCCTTCTATCGATTTTTGAAGTTAATATTCATAAAATAATTTTTACCTCCGAGAAGGGGTGGTATCCGCCCTCATGGTAAAAGCGCAAGGTAACACCATGTCACGTTTATTTCTTGAGGTATCCTCTAACCACTCACCAGTTTTCGTAAAAATCGATGAGGGTTCACCAAAATTGAAGGTAATAATTTAGTTTTACCTTCAGTGACTGCACTATACAAAAGAAATTGCAATTTAATGATCTAAATGCATGTATTTTGGGAGCTCATAAATTATTAAACGATATGAAGTCGCCAGAAAATAAATTGAATTCATTTTAAGTACATATAACTCTTTCTTAAGCCGGGAAGATGGGGTGGTTTTCTTGCGAAGGGGTTGTAGCTCAATAATCGAAATGCGCGTAATTTAAGAGCTTATTATTAGAATATATAAGCTATACGAATTATATCCGCGATACGATCAATTTTAATTTTTATCAGCATGTTTCTCTTAAGTTAAATCAATTAAAGGGTTGTTTGGGGGTGAAGGGAATGAGCTCAAAAATCTAAACTATATCACTTAGAGAGCTCATAAATAGCTCGTAATTCTGCCGCAAAGATCGATTCAATATCCCTATTTTTAAGTAGTGAGGGCTGACTCAGCCCCCGCCCCCACTAAAATATTAAATTCCTGCTCAGTGGAACGAGTTCAAAATTTTTAATTTGCGGAATATGAAAGCTCATAAATAGCTCATAAATCAGCGCTATTTGTTTTTTAATTTTTGCAAGTGGTGGGGGGCAGCTCAACACGGGTAATTTGGAGTCATTTTTACCTCCGGATATTGATATATAACATGCACTATTTCTGCGACTATAATGTAGCACTTCCGGTTACAACTTTTTAACAGAGGAAACGATATAAAATCCGAAAGTGCAATAATTTGTTCTTGTCTTGCTATGGTGCGTCAAATAATATACTGCTTGTACTATTTCGGCGACTCTAAAACTGTACTTTCGGTTTCAACTCTAAAATTACCGGAAGTCCGAGGTCAGATTTCCCACCTTTAGTACCATCTTTGGGTTACAAGTTTTCATTCAATACCTTGTTAGACGTTATACTCCAGGGAAATAAGTCAAAAATATACCATGTTCGGGACACTTGAGCAGCCAGGTTGCAAATGGGTTTTTTGGGTACTATATACCTAATACATTATACCTACATACAAAAATGCCCGTCACAGTTCGGACGAGAAATTTAGTTATTAACAAATAAGTGTCAAAAATGGCAGTTTTTTCGTTTAAATCGCTACGGGTAAAAATAGGGTAATTAAATATCTTATTTATTCTGTTATTCTCATAGTAGATGAGAAAAGGTTTAAAACGGCAGTTTTTGAATTTCGGTTCGATCATTTGTTGCTTCATAAATTGCAAAATAAGACTAAAATTTCGAAAATAAAAAAATTGCTATAACTTTTGTGAAAATGACCTTAAGACTTTCATATTGCACGAAAAGTTGAGACAAATAGTCCGTATAATGCACAAAAATTTTTAAGATGATTCGTCAATTAGTTTAAATTTTATTCAATTTGTTTATCCCAATGAGCTTTTTTTCGCAATAATATTGTTCAGAAAATAGTAATGTAATAGCAATTCTGTGAAAACCACATGAAAGGAGAAAAGTCATGATTTCAAAATATTTAAAAAAAAATCATTAAAAGGCATTTTTATCATTTCGAAAACATTTTACTAAAGTAGGGTCATTTTTAGTTCATAAACAATTTGAATAACTTTGTTAATATTGACTGTAGATTAAAACTGCTTTAGGATTTAAAAATCTGGTATTTTTATACGAATTTTCAAAAAAACACTTTTTGCCTAGGTTAATTACAGTCAAAGTTAGCCACTTTTTTTATTTAATTGACAGCTACTTTGTTTATAACAATTAAACAACCCACCTAGCGCCATTTCGAAGTTGAAGGTATATAGTTTATGTGTAAAAGTTTGAGTAAACTTCAACTTCAACAAAGTTGTTAATAAAGCTTTAAAAATAACGTTCTAATGAAATCGATTTGTGGTCGGTGGAAATGAATTATTAAAATCCGTGCACTCAAAAAATGAAACTGATTCTTCAAACATATGCTGCGATTAATATCTCCAGAGCTTGTTGATGGATTTTGATCATAATTTTTTTAAATTGTATGTACTCGTAGTCTTGTAGAGTACGTTATGTACGTAAATCCCCACCTATCATTTTAAAATGTTAGGGGGAGTTCCCCTTATCACTCAGGGATATGAAAAATAAATTACGACCGATTCTAAGACCTACCGAATATACATATATAATTTCATAAAAATCGGTCAAGCGGTCTCGGAGGAGTATGACAACTAACACTGTGACACGAGAATTTTATAGATGTAAATATATAGATGGGTATTAACAAATAGGGGTTGGTGATGGAAAAGTATAAATTAAGGGTTGTATGTATTTTTTAATCCTACATTATATAAAATTAAGATAGACAATTTTGTCCAAAAAAATAAAAAAAAATGTCAGGGGGGCAACCCCCCTTATAACTTATGGATATGAAAAATAGATTAAAACCTATTCTCAGTCCCATAGGATACACCTGTAAAATTTCATAAAAATCGGCCAAGCCGTTTCGGAGTAGTATGGTAACTAACACTGTTACAGGAGAATTTTATGTATATTGAAGTAACTGTGAATTAAATAATAAAAGTGGCTAACTTTGACCGTAATTAACATAGGCGAAAAGTGTTTTTTGAAAATTTGTGTAAAAATACCAGCTTTTGAAATTCCAAGGTAAATTTACTCTACAGTCAATATTAACAAAGCTATTCAAATTGTTTTCAAGTCAAAAATGACTCTACTTTAGTAAAATGTTTTCGTAGTGACAAAAATTGCTTTTTAATGATTTTCTTCAATAGTTTGAAAACAAGACTATTGTTCTTTCATGTGGTTTTCACAGAATTTCTATATAATTATTATTTTCTGAACAATAACCTTACAAAAAAAAGCTCTTTGGGATAAACAAATTGAATAAAATTTAAACTAATTGACGAATCGTCTCATAATTTTTTGTGCAATATATGGACTCTTTGACTCAACTTTTTGTGAAATATAAAAGTCGTAAGGTCACTTTCGCGAACGTTATAGCAAATTTTTTATTTTCGAAATTTTAGTTTTATTTTGAAATTTTCGAAGCAACAAATGATCGAACCGAAATTAAAAAACTGCCGTTTTAAACACTGGCTCATCTACTAAAAGAAGAATACTATAAATAAGATATTTAATTATCTTATTTTTACCTGTAGCGATTTAAACGAAAAAACTGCCATTTTTGACCCTTATTTGTTAATAACTAAAATTCTTGTCCGAACTGTGACGGGCATTTGTGTATGTATAATTTATTAGGTATATAGTACCCAAAAAACCCATTTGCAACCTGGCTGCTCAAGTGTCCCGACAAAAACCTTATTTCCCTGGAGTATTATATTCGCGGACAGATAGACGGACCGACAGTTATGAAAGTATATATATTTGTTCTCGACTAGCTAAGGCGCGTCCAATCAGGGCCGGATTTAAGGGGTGGCAGGCTGGGCAGCTGTCCGGGGCCCCCACATTCCGGGGGCCCCCACAAAGCCTCAAACGTAAAAAATAAAAGCAAATTATTCGCATATAATTATTTTTGTTTTATATAAAAATTTGTACCGCCCACTCTCTAAATTTAGTTGCAAAAGCAAAACGCTGCAGATGAGTGTTGTCCTGCTGCCACAGCATTCTTTAATTTCTTATTAGAACTATATTATGTATTTTTCACTTACTCTACATATACATCACTGGCAGGAAAGTCCGTCACCCAAAATGGTTAAGCTTGACAATTTATAACTTTATTATTTGTACTCCGATTTTCCAGATTCTTGCACCAGTCTGTAGGTACATGTATTGGTGTCGTTTTATGTTATTCCGGTAACACAAAAATTTTGCTTGCATGGCATTATACAGGGGTGAATGGAAGCGTTGTATTTTCTCCTAACTTTTAAACATTATGTGGAAAAATGTAAGAGCTGATTTTGTTTCATATTCCTGTCATATTATCCCGGAGGCATCACTAAAATTTTGTTTTTGAAGTTATACTTCTTTAGGCACGAGGGTGAATTTTTATTTTCCCGGGCGTATGCGCACACCGACAGTATGGTATTATAGTCGCTCAAACGTTATACGCGATCTGGTTGGGTGTTACAATCATCTGTCAATAATTGTTCAATATGGAGATTATGGATAAACAAGTGTATATTAGTTTTTATTGTTGTGATGGCAGAGAAAAAAGCAAGTTTATAATTGTTGTGACTTTTTAAATAGTTTTTAAAAGCGACAGGTACGTAATAATTGTAAATGTTTCAGTACCTATCCTAATAAAGAATTACATAGGTACCTACCTATTTGGAAAATTTAAACTGAATCTACCAAAATAGTATGTAATGCTTTGATTTACAGAATTTGATTACCATCAAAATGTCTACCAATATTCACCTAATATATTGTTATTCCACAAAATATTCCTTTAATTCCACAAAAATCAAACTAATTTGATTAATTTCATATAAGTAATAAATAACTGTCAAAAAGTTTATGGTGTAAACGTTCAGTTGGTGTATATTCCCACATGACAGAAACGAGAAGATGGAGCAATGGGAAAGCACTTTGATTTTCGATCGGCGGGATCGACGGGAAGCGGGTTCGATCCCCAATGCAAGTTACTATTTTTTTAATTCTTTTTATACATTTTATGATTGTAAGTATATTATTACATAATTTTTTTCAGAAAATACGTATTTAGTTAAAAGTTTTGGCAACAATTATTGTTCAGAAATCATTTCTTCGTGGCATTTTTAGTAGTTAAATTAAATATAAATAAACTGTTTAAAGTATAACGTATAATAAACGCTGGGGTTTGTTTTGGTTGGATCAGGGAGAGCAGCATATGTGCCTCCTGATGAGAGACTAATAAGTTTCGAAACCGGTAGGGGTGCTTGCGGCACTCTCTGATTGGATTAGAATATGGTTGGGCTGTGTTTTCGTTTTGCAACGAAATTGAGAATGGTTATTCATTTTTGATTTACATTTACTCTGTGTGGAGTATGAAGGGAACCATTCTCGTTGGAACTTTACCGCGCTGAGCAGATGGGACGTGAATTGCAAATTGTAGAATTCCCTCATCTTCCCTAGTCTCAGCATCCGCATGGCTTGCAAATTGTAGAAGCCTCGGAGGTGTAACCAGAGAAGGTTCCCATTGTTTTTAGTCTGGTGGGATGTTGCAATCTGTTGCAATCCGGGACTGCACGTTGGGGTTTGTTTTGGTTGGATCAGGGAGAACAGCATATGTGCCTCCTGATGAGAGACTAATAAGTTTCGAAACCGGTAGGGGTGCTTGCGGCACTCTCTGATTGGACTAGAATATGGTTCGGCTGTGTTTTCGTTTTGCAACGAAATTGAGAATGGTTATTCATTTTTGATTTTTTTTTTATATTGATTTCGTTGAAATCATATAATAGAAGTATAACTTCTTACGTGCGTACAAAGTACTCACATTCTTTTTTTGAATTATCCGAATATCTCTTTTCTTGTAAAAGCTGTACCATTTTTTGTAAATAAAAACACCGATGGGCTCATAAAATAGAGGTTGGATTGATAAGATTAGAATGACTCGCATGCAACGCAGATGTTAATCCTACTGAGCATTTATGGGATGAAATAAATAAAGCTATTCACCGTCATCTTAGTCCTCCAGAAAAGGGCCTAGCCGGGTAAGATGATGAAAAGTGCCCCCAACTCGATTCGAATTCCATATAGGTCATCGTTTAGCATATACAGTGAAACAAACTTTCAGAAATTTTTAGCCCCCTAGGTGGTCATGTGATCCACCTAAAGCCTAATTAGGCTTTTTATGTTTTTATTTTTTATCTCAGCCGCATCGAGAACTAGCGAAAAACTTTAAATAAAAAAGTTGTAAGCTTTAAAAAGTTCTGTCCGAAAAAAATTTTTTTTTAATTTTTTGCGGAAAATTTAAATTTTAGAACGATTTTAAAATTTTAAATGAGTATAAAAAAATAACTAAGACATTCGTTTTCACTAAAAAAAATATATAACATGTATGTTTGCATAATATTTCACCCTGAATTTTTTCAAATTTTTAAAATTGGTGAAACGCACCTTTAAAAATGAAAAACCGCATTTTTCGGTTTTTTTTCGTTTCTTGATACAATTTTATACATGTTTTTCAAAAAAGGTAATAACGTCACTACAATAGGTAAGAAACTGAAAAATAATTGGGGTTTGCTTAATAAAAATTTTTTGTAATGCCATCCATTTTCAAGATACAGGGCGTTGAAGAAAACAAAATTTTACACATTTTTTACGATTTTGCCGAAACTACTGGCAACATTGTAATAAAATTTGGCGAATTTTAAGAGGTAGTTGTTGTGCATTTTCTGACATACAACTAAGAATTTTATATTTATCATTGGCGCGCATACGGGTAATGGTCTGAACTTTTTAAAGAAAAAAGATAGTACGCCACTGACATATTTCAAATTAATATTCGTTTTTGAATTCCTCGTTCAATTTGTGACAGTAAATCTATCTTCTTATTTTTTCATACGACGCGCCATTTTTATTCAAAAAAGAAAACATCTTAAACCCTTACAAAGTATTCGAACTTCTATTAGTAGTTTCCACCACAGCACAAAGCAGTTTCCTGTTATGTATTGTGGTTTCCACATCTACATAAACTCGTACATCCATTTCGAATAATTAGTAAAACTAATTCGAATACTTTAGAAGCGTTAAGATATTTTATTTTTTGCAGCAAAACGGCGCCTCGTATGAAAAAATGAGAAGATAGTTTTTTTTATCGCAAATTGAATGAGGAATTCAAAAATGATTGTTAATTTGAAATATGTCAGTGGCGTACTATCTTTTTTTCTTTGAAAAGTTCAGATCATTAACCCTAAGCGCGCCAATGATGAATATCAAAACCTTAATTGCATGTCAAAACATGCACAATAACTACCTCTTAAAACCTGCCAAGTTTTATTACAATGTTGCCAGTAGTTTCGGCAAAATCGTAAAAAATGTGTAAAATTCTGTTTTCTTCAACGCCTGTATCTTGAAAATGGATGGCGTTACAAAAAATTTTTATTAAGCAAACCCCAATTATTTTTCAGTTTTTACCTACACCAGTGACGGTGTTACTTTTTTTGAAAAATATGTATAAAATTGTATCAAAAAAACGAAAAAAAAACCAAAAAAATGCGGTTTTTTATTTTTAAAGGTGCGTTTCACCAATTTTAAAAATCTGAAAAAATTCAGTGTGAAACATTATGCAAAAATACACGTTATATATTTCTTTTCGTGAAAACGAATGTCTTAGTTAATTTTTTATACTCGTTTAAAATTTTAAAATCGTTCTAAAATTTAAATTTCCAGCCAAAAATTATAAAAAAAATTTCGCACAGAACTTTATAAATCTAACAAATTTTTTATTTAAAGTTTTTCGCTAGTTCTCGATGCGGTTGAGATAAAAAATAAAAACATAAAAAGCCTAATTAGGCTCTAGGTGGGTCACATGACCACCTAGGGGGCTAAAAATTTCAGAAAGTTAGTTTCACTATGTATGCTAAACGGTGACCTATATGGAATTCGAATCGAGTTGGGGGCACTTTTCATCATCTTACCCGGCTAGGCCCTTTGGTACAGTTATGACCCTTGTAAAGGAATATCGGGCTATTCCCCAGGCAAGGATAACACATCTTTATTCGATGTCAAATAGAGATTGCGAGCAGTCTTTGCTACAAGAGGTGGACATACTCGCTATTAATTGTTTTGTTTTCTTGTTAATTTTGTTTTGTTTTGTTAATTTTAGTGCGTTTGATATTTTTAATTAAAAAAACCTTCAAATCAGTGTTTTTATTTACAGCTCTTACAAAAAAAGAGATATCCGTATAATTCAAAAACCAAAATCTTAGTGATACCTCCAGGATAATACAAAATGAAACAAAATCAGTTCTCCAATTTTTCCACAGAATTTTTCAAAGTTAGGAGAAAATACAACGCTTCCATTCACCCCCGTATAATGCCATCTAAGCAATTTTTTGTTACCGGAATCATAACAAACGACATCAATACATGTACCTACAAACTGATACAAGAATATTGAAAATCGGAGTACAAATAAGAAAGGTATAGATTGCCAAACTTAAACAAAAATTTTGGCTGGCGTAATTTTGTGCCGGTGAGTATAGATATAACTTGTTAATTGAATTTTTAATCACTAATAGTATAAGAGCTGTGAGACATTTTTGAGTAGGTATTTTAGGCAACCTGAAAATTTTTCAGGTGACTCTTCTATGATAGCCTAATACAAAAATGCCGGTCTGGCTGGAGGGTAGCGGTTATTTTCCCCAAAAAATCCCCCCCAAAGTCAAAAAAGGGTAAAAATTGTTATTACAAAAAATATCATTGATATGACTTGAAAGTAAATTTAAATATTCAAATATAAAGAAAATAAACAGGCCAGGCGATTTGAGGGCGATTTTAACTCTGCAAGATACTTGCATGGACGCCCCAGGAGTATTTTCAGGGGGTGCATCTGAACTTCAGAAGATTTCATCTGAATCTGTACATACTTTTAACAAGTATAAAATATACAACTATACATGCATAGCTATGTATATTCCTTCCGGACAGGGAGGTGCAATTGTTATTTTGACAGGGTATTTTTTAATTTTAAAAATAAATATTCTACAAAAGACAGTTTTTTTTGGTGAAATTTTCCAATTGCCATGTGATTAAACAAATTACGCGTGCATATAATTGAAAATCGCTACAAGTAAGCAGCAGTGTGAGAAAGAGCGTATACCGATAGCTATTTGCGTCCTCTGTTGTAGTTCAGTGAGTCCGTTCGCCCGAGAAAATCACGTGACCTGGCGATATCCATGCTGTTGTGCCTCGAAACGTTAGAGTAATTATTATATGTATATATCATAGTTTTTTTAAGTAATTTTTCTTAATTAAAGGAAAATAATAGGTACTATACAATAGATTTTGCAAATATGATAGAAAAAGACCAATTAATTATTATAAATATATAGGTAGAAAATATAAAACTATAAACTAAACTAATTCGGTGTCCGAATCTTGTACTTCTTCTTCACACTCCTCATCTGAGCTTAAATGTTCATTCTGTTCTTCTTCGTCAGACTCCTCTCGAGACTCGGATTCCTCTTCTACATGATCTGTAAATAGTTGTAATATGGATTTAGAATTAATTAAAAATTAATCAGTGATTAATTAATTGAGTTGCTACGTATTCTCTGTCATTTTATACAGGGTCGAAGCCTGGACAATCACGGGCGCATCTGAAGAAAGACTTACTATTGTTGAGATGTGGTGTTATCGAATAATGTAAAAAATATCATGGACACAACACTTAACAAACACGGAAACATTAAGAAAGATGAAAAAGGCAAAAGAAATACTCAACACTATGAAGGAAAGAAAAATGAGCTAAAATAAATATTCATTCTCTTCTCCTTCGTCAGACTCCCCTCGAGACTCAGATTCTTCTACCTGATCTGTAAATAGTTGTAATATGTATTTAGAATTAATAAAAAATTACCAATGCTTAATACTTTTTATTTCTTAGTGTAGGTATGACCAAAGTAGCTCATGTTTCTTTCCTTCATAGTGTTGAGTATTTTTTTGCATTTTTCATCTTTATTAATGTTTCCGTGTTTGTTACGTGTGTCCATGACATATTTAACATTATTCGATAACTCCACATCTCAACAACCGCAAGTCTTTCTTCAGATGCGCTCGTGATTGTCCAGGCTTCGACTCCTTATAAAAGGACGGAGAATACGTAGCAACCCAACTAGTTAATCACTATTTAATTTTTAATTAATTCTAAATACATATTAAAACTATTTACAGATCATGTAGGAGAGGAATCTGAGTCTCGAGGGGAGTCTGACGAGGAAGAAGAGAATGAATATTTAAGCTCAGCTGAGGAGTTTGAAGCAGAAGTACAAGATTCGGGCACAGAATTAATTTAGTTTATAGTTTTATACTTTTCTACCTCTATATTTATAATAATAAATTTGACTTTTTCTATCATATTTGCAAAATCTATTGTATAGTACGTATTATTTTTCTTTAATTAAGAAAAAGTTACTTAAAAAACTATAATATATTATAATAAATACTCTAACGTTTCGAGGAACAACAACATGGATATCGCCAGGTCACGTGATTTTTCTCGAGGGAACGGACTCGCTCAGCTACAACAGAGGACGCAAACAGCTATCGGTATACGCTCTTTCTCACACTGCTGCTTACCTATAGCGCTTTTCATTTATATGCACTCGTAATTTGTTTGATCACCTGGCAGTTGGAAAATTTCACCAAAAAAACTGTCTTTTTTAGAATGTTTATTTTTAATATTAAAAATACCCTGTCAAAATAACAATTGCACCTCTCTGCCCGGAAGGAATGTACATAGTGTTATGCATGTATAGTTGTGTATTTTATACTCGGTAATAGTATGTACAGATTCAGATGAAATCTTCTGAAGTTCAGATGCATCCCCTGAAAATAATCCTGGGGCGCCCATGCAAGTATCTTGCAGAGTTAAAATCGCCCTCAAATCGCCTGGCCTGTTTATTTTCTTTATATTTGAATATTTAAATTTACTTTAAAGTTACGTCAATGATATTTTTTGTAATATCAATTTTTACCCTTTTGTTTAACTTTGGGAGGGATTTTTCGGGAAAATAACCGCTGCCCTCCAGCCAGACCGGCATTTCTGTATTAGGCTATCATAAAAGAGTCACCTGAAAAATTTTCAGGTTGCCTAAAATACCTACTGAAAAATGTCTCACAGCTCTTGGACCATAATAGTTAAAGGTTATAATCAGATTAAAGGAGCATTATCCAAAATTTCAGAAGACGATGAGCAAGAATTTAATACTCGTAGCGATGAAAATGGTTTGTATAATTGAAAGTGTTTTCTGGAAACAGGAATATTTGCAATATTTTGAAATTTTAGAGAGGACAAACAGCACAAGTCGTATTCTCCAAGCTCCAACTATTGACCTTAATTCAGGAGTGGCGGTACTTAGATCACTTCTTCATCAATTTATATTCTTTTAAGGAATATTCGACTCCACTGAATTATGGAACATCTCCAGAGACTGAAATGACAACATCAGAGAAGTTTAGGACTCAAAATTTTACTATTATAGATCAGTTCAGTTCCTCTTTAAGTCAGAGGCTTTCTGCATGTAGTGATGCCCAAAATCGGTCTTGGTCTTGCAGTCTTGGTCTTGTTCTTGCGTTTTCGCAAGACCAAGACCAAGACCGCTTTATTTTAGCAAGACCAAGACCAAGACTGACCGTGCAAGACCTGAGCAAGAACAAGACTAAGCCTGCGAGACTCTTGCGTCTTGCAGTTAGGATTGAGTGTCATTTTAGGGAATATAGTAGTTCGGGTATATGCTTAGAGACTATGAGACGCAAAAAGATATGTAGGTAACAAAAATTTGGAAAATGGACTTGTGCGGATTATGAAAAATACAATAAACATACCTAGCGAATCAAAATATTCATTAAAAGAACACTTGACATATTTATTTGACACGTACTCAGAGGTCATAATAAATTATTAAAATGTAAAAATAAAATATTTTGTAATGAATACTTTCCTAGCAGACGACGGCGACGGACGCCTTCGCTCTGAAATTAATTTATGTTAATTGTCTAGATTTTTAGAATAGCTGCCCGATCATAAAATAATTGTCCAAGCGTTGTGACGCCGACAGTAATATCCTATTGAAACTTTTTAAAGATATGTCGCCTAAAGTTAATAAAAAATATAATACGACACACACTCAATTGTTTTTCCTTATCAGTTAGTATGATTCTAAAAACATCGTACTTGTAAACTTTCTGCAGAGTGTCCAATTTTATATCAATGGGTCAAACAAAATTCCTTTTAGAGAGATAATGTTCTTTAATACAGTCAAGTTTATGTCATTTATTTGATTTTTTGTGTTTTAACCATGTTTTAGCACATATATGTAATATAAGGTTATTAAATGCAAATGTTTAAAGAAACAGACTGACTCCCGTGGGATATGGTAGATAGCTCAGTTAGTGAGAGTATAGGCAGGGATAGTTTAGATCGTGGGTTAAAACCCCACCCGATGTGAGTTGTTTAGACATTTATTAATTTGGTTGGTTTTTACTATGTCTACAGGGTGAATCATGAATCATGAAAATGGGAACGAAGGGGTTTTAAGGAGTGATCTATTTAATGAAAGTATTTTCATCTATTTCCTACTTCCGATTATACCGAATGTTGCTTATAACTTCGGTTTTTTTAATGGGGCACCCTGTATATTTTTACATTTTTAAATTCTCCTCGATGGTTTCGCTGTTAAAATATAAGGTTTTGTAATGTTATATACGGTAGTTTAAAAGAGAGTTACATTTTTTTTCTTAATTTCGTAGTAATATTCACACCCTGTAGAATTGTAGTAGTTTGACATCAAAACTCTACATATGATTTTTAATATAGTCTACTATTATTAAGAATTGTTAGTATAGCTAAATTTTTAATTTTAGAATAAAGGGTTGGTCGAAACTCGGAATGAGTATCTTCTGAGTTTTCTTAAATGGAACACCCTGTATTTTAGTATTGAAATGAAATGATATGTTTTATTTCTTAAGCATTCCCTATACCCAACTGCTTTAGTTTGTGAGTTATTGGTGATTCAAGCCAAATATTAATTGAAACAAAAAAATAAGTGAAATATTATTAGGTTGGTCGTGAATATATTCTCTCGCAAATAATTTTTCGGAAATAGATACATATTAATCTAGACTGATCCTAAAAATTACCAATAATGGTTGACCTATCAAAATTCCTACGTAGTTAACATTGTTGGCGCGATTAACATTTAAGCACAAATTAAAGCAGTTCTTTCTTCTTCTTCTTCGTCTAGCCATTCACGTCCACATCTAAACATAAGCCTCTTCAAGTCTTCCTTTCCATTGTTTTTTGTTGTACGCTATTTGTAGCCAATTTTTCCCGGCAGTTCGTTTCAGATCATTTGTCCATCTCATAGGAGGTCTGCCTCTGGGTCTTTTGTGTTGGTATGGTCTTTAGGCTAGAATTGTTCTGTGTCATTTGTTTAGATCGCTTCTAGCTACATGTCCAGCGTATTCCTATTTCAATTTTAATGATTTTTGTGCCACATCGGTGACTTTGGTTTTCTGTCTTATCCGTGTGTTTGTTTTCCTGTCCTTAAGTGATATGCCAAGCATTGCTCTTTCCATTGCGTGTTGAGTGACTCTGAGTATGTTCATATTCTTTTTTGTGACTGTCCATGTTTGTGCCCCATATGTTAATATCGGAATAATGCATGCATCAAATTGTGCCCCATGTGTTAATATCGGAATTGATGCATGAATTAAAGCAGTTAGGTATAGGGAATGCTTAAGAAATAAAAAAATACCATAAAATATCATTTCATTACAATACTAAAATACAGGGTGTTCCATTAAATAAAAGTCAGAAAATACTCATTCCGAGTTTAGACCAACCCTGTATATCAAATGCAACATTTAGATATACATACTAATAATTTTTAACAATAGTAGACTATATTAAAAATCATTTGAACATAAATAAAGTTTTTGATGTCAAATAAATACAATTCTACAAGGTGTGAAAGTTGCTGTAAAATTAATAAGAAAACGTAATTATCTTTTAGGTACCCTATATGCCTATATAACATTACAAAACCTCATACTTTTAGAAAGAAGACATAGAAGACAATTCAGAAATGTAAAAATATACAGGGAACCATTTTAAAAAACGAAGTTATAAGCAACTTCCGGTAAAACTTGAAGTAGGAAATATATAAAAATATTTTAATTAAATAGATCACTCTTCAAAACCCCTTTATTCCAATTTTCATGATTCTGTTGTCTAGTTCTTGAGATATTTCTAATAGGAAGGTTATCTGCCTCAACCTGTATGTTAAGTAAAGCTGAAAATGTACCTACACGCTTATGTTGTTCTAAGATCTAAAGTAGCGTTTCATAAAAAGCAATATTCTAGTGGGTAACTGCGCGACTTGCACGACTCTTGCTGCAAGACCAAGACCAAGACCGGGAGTGCAATACCAAGACCAAGAACAAGACCAGGTGTATTGGTGCAAGACCAAGGCCAAGACTCTCTAAGTCTCGTCTTGGTCTTGCATTTGGGCAACACTATCTGCACATATGAATCCATTCATTCAAATTTTGTCTTTTTACATCATTTGAAGAGTACAGGGGAAAAACAAGAAATGTCACATTTTATACATATCGAGATAAACACCAATAAAGGTTTAATTCCTATGATATCTAAAAACTACTTAGGAGATTGTTAGCAGAATTTAGCAATTATTAGTCTATAATCTTAATATAATATTCATCTATATTAACTTATTAATTTAATAATGCACCAAAAAACTGCTAACATTCCTTATTTTTGTCCAGTGGCGTGCGGACAATTCTGGTCCTTATATAGACTGATCTTTCTGGTTATTGTTCTGAATCGATAGTCTAGTCCAGCGGTTCTCAACCACCGTGTCGCAACACACTGGTGTGCCGGAAGAACCTATTAAGTGTGTCGCGAGATTTACGAATACGATATTTTTATTTATATTTCTTTACTTGTTATAATATACCAATCATGCATTTAACCATTTTTTTAACTATTAGGTATATACCACGTTATACCAATCAATAAAGTGCCAATCCCTAATTGTTTCCACTCTAAGGGCCGGTATTTCAACAGCTAATTAAGCGTTTGCTTAGCTAAGCCGGTGTCAAAAGTTAAGGAGAAGCTTAAGCTGGGTGCCGTATTTCCATGATTTTTTCAACTAAACTGACCCTCGACTGTCAAATTAATTGGTTTGGTACCTCTGAATACGTCAAAATTCCAGAACTAACTGTTCTGAGGTAAAAACCACTACTATTGACATTTAATTTTATCTTGTCATCTGTATTTGTCTTATTTTTACTTCACTTAATTTTGTGTACATGGTACATATGTACATACTCACCGAAAACAGATCGACCAAAAATCCCGAAACAGGTCGATTTTTATTTTTAAGTTAGGATATTGTGGCATATATGGTATACTAGTGACGTCATCCGTCTGGGCGTGATGACGTAATTGATTATTTTTTTAAATGAGAATAAAGGTCGTGTGCTAGCTGATTGGAAAAGTTCTTCAATTCTATATTCAGTAATATAAACATTTATATAATTATTTATACAGGGTGTCCTTCTAATTATTTTTTTGTCAGATATTAACTTAATAAAAATTTTTTGGACACCCTGTATAAATAATTATGTAAATGTTTACATTACTGAATAGAGAATCGAAGAACCTTTTAAACTTTCAAATGAGCTACCACACGACCCCTATTCTCATTTAAAAAAAAATCATCGATTACGTCATCACGCCCAGACGGATGACGTCACTAGTATACCATATATGCCATAATATCATAACTTAAAAATAAAAATCGACCTGTTTCGGGTTTTTTCCTTAAAGTCGGCGGTTTACGAAATAACGAATTTATTCCTTTCATTTGCACCATACTGTTTACACATGCAACGGTGGAAAATATTGTCGCGCACGCGTTACTAGAAATTAAGAAACAAAGGAGTTTTGAATACTGTATTGCAAAAAACTCTTCGGGATTTTATCAATCGATGTTTAAAGAATATCTACCTACCTTAACAACATTCAAATTTTAAGTTTTTTACATAGTTTATGAAGGTTAAAAATGGCTGATTTCGCAATTTTTCAATTTTTAATCGCTTATATGTCAAAAACTATCATTTTTAGAGAAAAGTCACTAAAGACCTTTTCTGTTTGGAATGATCCAAAAAACCTAAAAAACTTTGTTCCATGCAAAATAATTTTAAGAAAAAAACAAAAAAAACACGTCTAAAAAATTTTTGACCCACTTTTGGTCCTGGCAACATGCAAATTTGTTAAAGGGGTCCTTTTTGAGTAAGATTGTGCAAAAAATCCAAATCGGAATATTTTTCCTAGCGGAGGCGCAGTGGGTTTCTGGACTATACATCTTCCAAATGGAATTTTATTTTAATAATCGTTAATAATCCAATAATAACATTATTACGCAAAAGTTGGTTTTCAAAATAACGCTGGAATTATTAATCTATAGAAATAATCTCAAAAACAGAAAACGAAAAGCAAAGGCTTAGACCAGCTCCCACGCCAGCTTAAAATTATTTGGTTTAAGCCTATGCTTAAGCCTCAAATTGAAGTGGACATACAGGCATCTAAGCTTAAGCACAGGCTTAAAGTATGTTTTGGCTTAAGTGCGGTTGGAAATACCGGCCCTATCTGTTTTTAATATTTAATATATTCATCTGTACTTACCTGCCACTAGCAAAAATTTGTACATATAAGGGTGTCGCGAATTTGTAAGAAGTACGTTAGTGCGTCGCTGACTAAAAAAGGTTGAGAACCGCTGGTCTAGTCGATAGTACTCAGTTTTTGCTACCACATGGCGAGAAAAGCCAAAATTCATGAAAAAGTGACATTCCTTGTTTTCCCCCTAAGTTTCCATTTGGAAAATTTAATTAATTTCCCAATGAAGTTGAAACTGACTCACTGAAGCTCACCGACATTTATAGCAATGATTTATATGAAAACCTAGATGTGGAACAGTGGAACTGGTACAATATGTAGAATTTTCAATTCATTTAAAGTAGAATGCGGCTCATCAAATACAAGTAAAGAACTTCAAATAAACCGACTGCTAAAAGAAAAAGATATGAAAGATGCGTTTCCAAACGTTGAGGTGACACTTCGTTTATATTTAGTTCTGATGCTAACTAATTGCATTGGAGAGAGATCATTCTCAAAACTTAAGTTAATTATAAATCGACTTCGATCTATGATGGGCCAGGAGCGTTTGAATCATCTCTCTATAATGAGTATTGAACACGATGTCTTAAAGCAACTAGACATGCACATAATCAATGAATTTTCAATTAATAAATCTATAAAAGTACCCGGACTTTAATCATACATGTTACTATGTTTATTTCTAATATTTTACTGTCACAAGATACAGTTCTTGTATTTTTTATTTATTATTATTAAACGCTTTTCTTTACTTCAATAGTTTGCATCAAATCTTTAGACGTTATTTTGACTGACTTTCTTTCAATGCAAATGAATGAAAATTTGCAGACATATGCATTCGCGGGAACAATACACAAATAGTAAATAAAAAATTATGTTTATTAATTGTTTATATAAAAAACGATTTTAATGGAAAATGCTTAAATTCTCTTGTTTTTTACAATGTAGAAACTTGAAACTTTTACGGATTGTAGCTAATGATACTATGACCTATACATAATTTCACTTTTTACGTTAATTGTATACGTTATGCTTCATAAATAAACAATAAAGTTTCAAATTTTGAACGCTCATATATTTGTTTATATATAAATAGGCGTTTATTCGTGTCAAATTTCAATACGATACGAAACAAAACTTCAACCATAACTCGAATTCAAAAAATTCGTGTTTTTATTGTAGTCTTAGAAAAACCTCCGGTAGAGACGTTTTGGGTTACAATTAACATTAGAATTCGTTTTGTCGTATTAATTAATTAAACGCTTTTCTTTAGTTCAATCGTTTGGGTCAAATCTTTGGACGTTAATTTGACTGCCTTTTCTTCAATGCAAATGACTAAAAATTTGCAGACATATGCATTAGCGGGAACAATACACGAATAGTCAATAAAAACAAATTTGTTTATTAATTTTTTAAATAAAAAAACGATTTTAACGGAAAATGTTTAAATTCTCTTGTTTTTTACAATAAAGAAATTTGAAACTTTTACAGATTGTAGCTAATTATATGAACTATACATAATTTCACTTTTTGCGTTAATTGTTTACGTTATGCTTCATAAATAAACAATAAAGTTTCAATTTTTTGCCGATTCCGACTACTTTTCATGTTTGTACATCATATGATTTATACATATTTTGATAAACATGACGATATATTTTAATGTTTGAAAAGTGTAGGACTAAAAAGTATAAAATAAAAAAATATGAAAAAATATTTTTAAGAAAAGCTTTTCTTTAGTTACGAGTGACTAAAATTACACATATAAAAAAATCAACCAAAAAGCAAAAAATAAAAAAAATTGAAAAAATCCAACACATTCGTTAAAGAAAAGCGTGGTGCGAAAACCGTTTAATCGATGAAGACGCGCCACGCTGTTCTTTGACGAATGTGTTAGATTTTTCAATTTTTTTATTTTTTGCTTTTTGGTTGATTTTTTTTTAATATGTTTAATTTTAATCACTCGTAACTAAAGAAAAGCGTTTCTTAAAAATATTTTTTTCATATTTTTTTATTTAAAAATATATTTATAAAAGTAAATCAACATTTTTTAATTTCTAAAAGAGAAAACCCTGTAGTCGGATGTATACCATACACTATATAGTTATAATAAGAATGGTAGGAGGTAGAACCCCACACTAATTATGCCCAGGGGCCCCCACTGCCTAAAATCCGGCTCTGCGTCCAATAATAAATTACTTGTACTATTTCGGCAACTTTAAAACGATACTTGAATGTCGAAGTGTCTGGTTATCATGATGTATGATTCATGCTCCTTTATCCTGACAATTAATGGTCTTACTAGTCGAGGAAATGAAACTGAAAAAATGGCAAAACCCCGCAATTTTTTCGTCCAGCATCGATTTGTACAAAAATTTGGGATTAGGCTCATTTCACCCTCTAGTTCATTTTATATTGAGCCGTTGTACGCTTTTGGTTTTTTAAGGGTGAAAACTACCCCTAATTGTAAAAATTCTAAAATAACATTTTAAACTTTAATATTGTCAACATTTTATTCTTATTAGTTACATAATGATTGTTTTATGCTTTAAGATATAATATCATAATATTTCAACCCTTAAAACCACCCTTGTTGGAATTATATATAAATAAATTGACTTATCCTAAAAAAATAATTTCGGCTTGCATTGATTTACATAAAAATTTGAGATTAGGATCATCTCACCCTGTACTTCATATTCTATATCATGTTAAAGGGCGTTGATTATTTTTAGGGGTGTAAACTACCCCTTATTGTCAATAATTATATACAAACATTGTAAACTTTAATATGGGTAGAATTTGGTTTTGATTGGTTAAATAATGTTTGTCTTATGCTAAAGGATATAATAATATCATATTTCAACCCTTAATAACATTGAAATTTTTATGAATAGATAATTTAATAGATCTATAGGTACAGAAAAAAAGTAGAATTAGAGAATTACAAAAACATTTATTTACACAAAAATACTGATTTAAAAATATGTACAAATAAAAATCCAAATAGTTTTTTATGGTAGGGGAGCCCAAGCGGGGATTTTTGCAGTTACTCGAGCGCGTCAGATTATCATATGGGGAGAAACCTGGTGCATTGCAGATGTACACAGCTCTTAACACAGGGGAGCTCGTTAAGGGGGCCCGAAAAAAAATCTATCCTTAAAAATACTCGAAATTGTCAGATTAAGATAAGATAAGTTAAGGACATGCAAAACAGTGTATATTTCAAAAATCTGACGATTTGAGCGGAGAGTAAGAAAATGGGTGAGTTAAAAACTTTGACAAAAAAAAAAGCGAATAATTCGCGAAATGAACGTTAGATCGAAAAACTAAAAAATAGGTGTTCAATATTTTTCAAAAATCTATCGAATGATACCAAACATGGCCCTCACGGAGAGGGGTGGGGGGTAAATTTACAATTTGAAATACAAATGACGCGATATTTAGCAAAATAAACATTAGATCGAAAACCTGCAAAATACACTTAATCAATATTTTTGAAAAATCTATCGAATGGTACTAAACACGACCCCCTACGGAGGTGGGGTGGGGGGTTACTTTAAAATCTTAAATAGGAGGCCCAAATTTTAATTCCAGATTTGGATTCTTTACATAAAAATAAGCAACTTTTATTCGAAACATTTTTTCAAATTATGGATAGATGGCGCTATAATCTGAAAAAACGATTGTTGAAAATGGAAAATTAAATTAAAAAATGGCAAGCGCCCACTAAAATGGAAAACTTTACTTGACTTTTTTTGGTTTTAGGACCTACTCTTCACAACCCAATCGGAAAAAACGATTGTTGATAATGGAAAATTAAATTAAAAAATGGCAAGCGCCCACTAAAATGGAAAACTTTACTTGACTTTTTTTGATTTTAGGACCTACTCTTCACAACCCAATAGGTCCACAAAGCGCTCGAGTGACTGCACATTTAGCATACTTCGCTCCCCTACTATTAGTCATCTTCCAGTATACGAACTAGTTCTGTCGTATTATATATGTTACAGTTCAAGTTGATTTTCAGTTAGAGTTGACTTTTCCTAGTTCGAGTCAACTCCTACTGAAACGAGCAGTAAAAGTTGATTTGAAAAATTTAAATCAACTTTTACTAGTTGAAGTTGACTCTTCCTAACCCTTGTTAGTAAAAGTAGATTATACAATTTATACGAGTATAATCTCACGTATATTTTTGATGAGTGTCTCTTTGTTTTGACCGTTTCAACTACTTATTAGTCCAGGCTGTAACGTCGCCCCCGTTAGGTAAATTATTATGATTCCATTTTTTTTGCACACCTTACTCACACAACTTACTCAAATACATCCTTATAACAAATACACAGTGTCAGGCGGTACCGCGGTTGAAAAATTGTTTAACCAATTTTTGTTAATTAAATTCACAAAAATAATTCTTATCTACTCTACCTCATATTATGTACAAGTTTTTATTGTGTGAAAATTGTAAATATAGATAGCAGTACATGAAGGGTTTAAAGTGTGCCTGATAGTATGATAAGATTGATCCAAAAGATGTCATAACCCAGACATCCAAAGTGAAAGTTCTCCTCCAACACCAAATTGTTCTATATAATCCACATAATGTTCAGAAAAAAGTCACACCATTTTGAGCGTCGGGTTTGGGGAGGAGAGGGGGGAGAAATCAGTTAATTCGTAGTTTTTTGTGTTTTTCGTCAATATTTCTAAAACTATGCTTTAGCGTAAACAATATTCTATACAAAAATGTTCTACATAAAATTTTAAATAAAAAAGGTCCAATGCATAATCCTTCTAAAATAAACGGTTCCAAAGTTACAGAGGTAGTATAGTATAATTGGTCCAAAAAAAGGCCTAACCCAGACATAAAAAATAAAAGTTTTCCTCCAACACCAAATTATTCTATATGGTTCACATATGGTTCAGTAAAAAGTTACACCATTTTGAGCGTCCGGTTTGGGGGGAGATGGGGGAGAAGTCGGTAAATTAGTAGTTTTTAACGTTTTTCGTCAATATTTCTTAAACTATGCTTTAGCGTAAACAATATTCTATACAAAAATGTTCTACATAAAATTTAAAACAAAAAAGGTCCTATACATAATTGTTATAAAATCAACGGTTCCAGAGTTACGGAGGGTGAAAAGTGGAGGTTTTCGATACTTTTTATATTTTTTGGGCAATTGATGATGATTTTGGGTGGTGAGGTTGACGTTTCTTTAAGGGCTTATCACTAACATACCATCAGTCACTGAGATAGCAAATTTGATTTATAAAACCCAATCCTGTTAAAGAAAATCAGTAGGAAATTGCCCAATAAATATAAAAAGTATCGAAAACCTCCTCTTTTTACACTCCGTAACTCTGGAACCATTGATTTTATAACAATTATGTATAGGACCTTTTCGTTTTAAATTTTATGTAGAACATTTTTGTATAGAAAATTGTTTACGCTAAAATATAGTTTTAGAAATATTGACGAAAAACGTAAAAAAACTACTAATTTACCGACTTCTCCCCCATCTCCCCCCCACCCCAAACCGGACGCTCAAAATGGTGTAACTTTTTACTGAACAATATGTGGACCATATAGAACAATTTGGTGTTGGAGGAAAACTTTTACTTTGGATGTTTAGGTTAGGCCTTTTTTGGACCAATTATACTATACTACCTTCGTAACTTTGAAACCGTTCATTTTAGAAGGATTATGCATAGGGCCTTTTTATTTTAAATTTAATGTAGAACATTTTTGTATAGAAGGTTGTTTATGCTAAATCGTATAGTTTTAGAAATATTTACGAAAAACGTAAAAAACTACGAGTTTACCGATTTCTTCCCCCTCTCCCCCCCCCCCCCCACCAAACCCGACGCTCAAAATGGTGTGATTTTTTTCTGATCATTATGTGGACCGTAGAGAACAATTTGGTGTTGGAGGCTAACTTTCACTTTGGATGTCTGGGTTGGGTCTAGTTATACCATACTATGAAGTAATAATGTATTTTAAATGGGATTTACTTTTTCGCACTATTTTTAGCACACTTTCATATAACCAAATATCCTTAACTTTCGCCTTGTCATGGTGATGACATGTGAGCAATAAATTACAAAAAAAGTTTTGACAGTTTTGTGGTTTGACAGAAGTTTGAATTTTTAAATGCCAAAGTTCTAAAAAATTGTAAAACAGGGCCCGGATTACGTACACTCGATACGCATCGTATCCGCCATGTTTTCCCATAAGGCGCTACAGTAAAACATGGCGGATACGATGCGTATCGAGTGTAGGTAATCCGGGCCCAGGAATGTATTCCAGTGGCGAAGAGTTGCAGTTTTTTTATTTGTTTTTTGGTAGATAAAATATTGTATGAAAGTGTGCGTGAAGTACTTTTTGCGCACTTAGGCGATGTATAGCACTCGGCCCGCTCGTGATCTAAACATCGCGTGCGTGCGCAAAAAAGCATACTTCACGAACTGTTTTATAAATAACTAAGTATTTCACTTCGGACAAATTTTTTTAGATTATTTTGGTCTTTCAGAGCAAAAAAGGTTTCTTGTGATTTTACTTTAAAATTGATAGTTTTCGAGTTATACGCGATTTAAAATTTGAAAAATGCGAAATGACCATTTTTAAGGCTTAAAACCTCTATTAAAAACTATTATTATGAAAGTCATAAAGTCACCTAATCAAAGTTTAAAGCCCCCCCTACAAGATCCTGAAGAAATTTTTGTCATTATTTTATTACTAAGCTGTTATTTTTAATTATCAACAATGAGCGCTAAAACCGTATTGAGGCGGCCGTCAATATGAGTGCGAGTAAGATCCTCCATTCCGACCGTCCAATAGTGCATCTCAGTCGCACTCACATTGACAGCCGCCTCAATACGCTCCTAGCGCTCATTGTTAATAATTAAAAATAACAGCTTAGTAATACAATAATGACAAATATTTCTTCAGTACCTTGTAGGGGGGTCGTTAAAATTTGATTTGGTGACTTTCTGACTTTCATAATAATAATTTTTAACTGAGTTATTTAGCCTTGAAAATGGTCATTTTCGCATTTTTCAAATTTTAAATCGCGTATAACTTGAGAACAATAAATTTTACAGAAAAATCACAAAAGACCTCTTTTGCTCCGAATGACCCAAATGATGTAAAAAAATGTTCGAAGTGAATTTTTTTTTGTGAATTTGTTTAAAAAAATGTTTAAACAATTTTTCGATTACGGTACCACCTGACACCCTGTGGATTCGTTATAAGGACCTCTTTTTGAGTAAGTTTGTGCAAAAAAATCGAACTGGAATAATTTACCTAACGGGGGCGACGATACAGCCTGGACTATAAATATCACGATTTGAACATAATATACAGTAACATTTAATTTCTAGAATCGGTTGTTTGTGTGAATCAACTTTTACTAAATGGAATTGGGAAGAGTATACTTTAACTAGTTGGAGTCTACTTTTACTAGTAAATGTTGAATAAAAATCTTCATTTTATATTTTTAATCAACTTTTACTAAAACCAGCCGTTTGAGTCGACTCGAACTAGGAAAAGTCAACTCCAACTGGATAATCAACTTGAACTGTAACATATACATTGAAAATGCTCTAGAAGCTGAGTATTCGAATTTTTCAAAAAAAAATCGTTTTATAAACACAGCTCCTTTATTTTTGGCGATAAAAACTTCTTTCAAAAATAATTTTGTAGGATTTTTAAAGAACTATAAGACGGTCTAAATTAAATTCCGTAGGATCCCTTAGTTTTTAATTGGTGTGGGTTTAAATGGCTCGAATAAGGGGGTGTTTGCTCGTAAATAGAGGTTTTAAACAGCTATATCTCGCTAACTGTTTACTGTAATGAAATTATATGCACAAGGAATTTTTAGCTATGAAAAAGGCTACAATTTAGTAGTCTACCATTTTTTTCGGAGCTCTAGTATTTTCGGAGATATTTTGAAGAAAATGGTGAAAAATACGAAATTTCAAAAAATCAATATTTCTTTAAACTCCAATTTCTCTAAAATTAGGCCGTTTAAATGGGTCAAACTTTTTGGATGTATTGATAATATAAATGTAAAAGGAATTATAGAAAGGTAAAGACCAATTTTTAATTAGGAGGGTAGTTAGGGGGTTGTTTTCACTGATTTTTTCATAAAGAAAAGCAGGTACCGACCTTCTTTTGATCATAAGTCACTCAATTTTTACGCGAGAAACTTTTTATTACTTTTTTTTGAAAGGGCTAACTGTATCCTTAAAAAATTATTTAAGTTTTCGTAAAAAATGCAAAGTTTTCCCGTTATTTGGCTTTGAATATTTCAAATTATACATTTGACGAAAAAAGCTAACCTTTAATATGCCGTATCTCGGTTTGTGTTGGTCGGAAAAATATAGAAAAAGAATCTGCTTTGTGTTACCAAAAGACACAATTTCTATAGCCAAAGTATTTTTGATTAAATGCATATTTTTCGAGTTATTCTCAAAAAACTCTGTAAAAAAAGTGGATTTATCGTCGAAAAACTGTTACTTTCAACCGCGAATAACTCGAAAAATATTAGTTTTACGAAAAAAATGTAAAACACATTTCTTAGAATTACGTTTTACATCGATTAACGTGGTTAAAATTTAACAAAAAATTCCTACCCCAGAGATGGGGTGGCAACCACCCCCAAGGTTTTAGCGTACAGCGGCATGATGTAGAAAATGATCCTTGGACTATTTCCTACCTTGTGTGAAAATTTCAAGTAAATCCATGCTGGACAAAAAATTGCGAGCCAAAATGCTTCATTTCCTCGACTATACGGTTTATCCCAGATAAAACTTGGTCCATTCATGATATTCTTTGTACCTATATACAGAGAGAGTCTGTAATTTGGAATAAATTCAATATCTCAAATACTAATTGTTTTTTTGAAAAATACTCAGACCCGTCGATTAGTATTTTAAATTGTCCTTTTTGACATACAATAATAATGTATACAGGGTGTCGCAATTTAGAGATATGACGTCATCGTTGATTTTCTTAAATGGCAACACTGTCATTTTGATAGCTATTTTGATAGGGTGTGTAAAGTTATACACAACTGCAAAATATCAAATTTTTATTCTCTACCATTTACAAGATAATAGAAAATAACAAAGTTACAGTATTTCTCATGATCATCTTTCAGTGCGTCACAGTTTTTCGATTTCTTTCTAACGCATTAAATTGTATGTGGCAGAAAAAAAGGCACGTCAGTGATTACGTTTCGTCGGTGACATTTTTATAACATTTCTTCTAGTTATTCTAGATGTCGATAGATGGCGCCATAATAAAAAAATAATTTTTTTTTAATTAGATAATAATATTACAAATATAATCTGTATAATTTATAAGACTATACAAATCAAAGAAAATACCATTTTATAAATGCAAGAAACACATTTGATTTGTTTTTATTCCAAATTGAAAATAAAATGTGACAACTGTCAGATTTAACTAAAATGTCATGTTAGAATAGATGTCATAAATGTGTATTATCACGGACTTTTAGCCCTCATCGATTGTCATTTGTTTCGAGCTTCTGTCATGTGTCACATAATATTATTATATCTACGTCATACGTCTTTGATTTCTATCATTGGTATATACCAATAACGTATGACGTAGATATATTAACATTATGTGACACATGACAGAAGCTCGAAACAAATGACTGTGAATGAAAAGCCCTATTTGTTACGCACTGAAAAATGATCATGAAAAGGACAATGTGTCTGTAATTTGGAATAAATTCAATAATTAAAATACTAATTGTTTTTTTGAAAAATGCTCAGACCCGTCGATTAGTATTTCAAATTGTCATTTTTGACATACAATAATAATGTATAGTATTTTTACTACAAAAACGTTATTACGTAGGTCAAAATTTTTGACGTAAGAGAACTGTCAAAACATTAGAATGTGACTTTTCATTATCGCCATGTTTATTATAAACATGCCAATAATGAAAAGTCACAATCTAATGTTTTGACAGTTCTCTTACGTCAAAAATTTTGACCTACGTAATAACGTTTTTGTAGTAAAAATACTATATACAGGGTATCCCAATTTAGAGATATGACGTCATCGTTGATTTTCTTAAATGGCAACACTGTCATTTTGATAGCTATTTTGATAGGGTGTGTAAAGTTATACACAACTGCAAAGTTTCAAATTTTTATTCCCTACCATTTACAAGATAGTAAAAAAATAAAAAAGTTATGAAAAACAAGTAATCAAATAATAATTGAATTTAATTATTTCAATTAAGCAAATGCTCATATCGTTGCCCATTGACAATTTGACAATAATTGAGGGCAACATTATGAGTATTTGCTTAATTGAAATAATTAAATTCCATTATAGTATGATAGAATTGATTCAAAAAATGACATAAGCCAGACATACAAAGTGAAAGTTATCCTCCAACACCAAATTGTTCTATATAGTCCATATAATGTTCAGAAAAAAGTCACATCTTTTTGAGCGTCGGGTTTGGGGTAGAGGGGGGATAAGTCGGTAAATTCGTAGTTTTTTACGTTTTTCGTCAATATTTCTAAAACTATGGGGTTTAGCATGAACAACCTTCTATACAAAAATGTTCTACATTGAATTTGAAATAAAAGAGGCAAGGACCAAGAGAATCAGAAAAGTCAATAATTGATTACATACTAGTAGAACGCGACAATCGAAAGGTAATCCAAGACGTTAGAGTCAGAAGAGGACCAGAAATAAGTAGTGACCATTATTTGTTGGAAGCTAGAATAAAGAATAAAAACAAAAAACCCCAGGAACATACAAAAGAAAACAAAAGAAAAATTGAATACGAATCAATCAGAACTTACAAGCTCAGAAACAAAGAGATTGCCCTAAGATACAAAGAAATGGTTGATTTAGAAATAGCAGCTCTGGAAAATGCAAATGATAGTAACAACCTAGAACAAAAATGGCAATCATTTAAAAATATATTACTGGAAGCGGCGAAAAAAGTATGTGGCATTAGTAAAAGGAATGACAAGGTGAAACAAACAAACTGGTGGAATGCCGAAATAAAACAACAAGTGAAAACTAAGAAAAAACTTTGGAATAATTATTTAGGAAACAAAACAATAAACAATTACAACAAATACAAAGAAGCAAGAACTGCAGTAAGAGATATGATAAAAACAGAAAAGGAAAAGAGTTGGCATCAATTTGGACAACAGCTGGAACACAATAGCAAAGAAAATCAAAAACTTTTTTATAGAACATTAAAATCTCTGAGAACAGACAAACCTAGTAAGGATATGAGAATTAAAAACAAAGAAGGAAAAATAATCACAGAAGAAAAAGAAATTATTGAAAGATGGCGACAACACTTCCAAGAATTATTAACTATCACAAAAGAGGATAGGAATAAAGAAAACAGTAACGCGACAGGTAGTGAAGAACAGAGAACAAGCATCGAGATAACAATCGAAGATACAATAGAAGCAATAGGCAAACTTAAAAACGGAAAGGCACCTGGACACGACCATATACCACCGGAAATGCTGAAGTACATGGGAATGAAAGGCGTAAAACAATTAGCTGAAATATTCAAAGAAGCAAGCAAAAAAGAAACAATACCAAAGGACTGGGAGATAGGAGTAATAGTGCCGATATATAAGAAAGGAGACCACAAAGATTGTAACAACTATCGAGGAATTACACTGTTATGTTCTTCTCTCAAAGTCTATGAAACAGTACTAGAAAAAAAGCTGAGAAACATTACAGAAACTACTTTAAACGAAGCACAGAGTGGCTTTAGAAAGGGACGAGGAGTGCAAGACCATATTTTCACGGTAAAACAAATAATTGAAAAAACGTTACTGTCTAAAAAGAAAGCATATATGGCATTCATAGACCTGGAAAAGGTATTCGACAGGGTGAAACGACAAACTGTGTGGGACAGCTTGATAAGAAGAGGGGTTGACGATAAACTAGTTGAAATCATCAAAAGTCTTTATAAGAGAAATAGGAACTACATAATACATAAAAACATGAAATCAACAGAATTCGAAACAACTGAAGGACTAAGGCAAGGAGGTGTCATGAGCCCAACCCTCTTCAACATCTTTATGGACGAAATCATGATAGAGTGCACACCACAACTAAAGAAATTGCATGTAGGGTACAGGAATCTCCATAGCGTAACCATTTCGGAATGTGCATTCGCAGATGATGTAGTAGTTATCTCAGAAAAAGAAGAAGACCTGCAAAATAACCTGCAAGCATGGAATCACGCATTATGTAAACAGGGTATGAAGATAAATACACATAAGACGAAGACCATGGTAATATCGCAAGAACCAGTCGTAATAAATATGCAAATTAATGAGGAGGCAATAGAACAAGTAAACCATTTCCAATACTTGGGCGTTACAATCGAAAATAATGGAAGGCAGGACAAAGATGTTGAAGAGAGGATAAGTAAAACATCAAAACTATTTCATGCAATAAAAAATAGCTTCTTAAACAAAAAGGAAATCACAAGAAAAACCAAACTAACTGTATTCAACACCATATATAGACCAGTGCTCACATACGGCTGTGAATCATGGATACTAACTAGAAAACTAAAAAGCAAGATACAAGCCCTAGAAATGAAGTATTTACGAAGAGTTAGAGGAGTGACAATGAGAGACAGAATAAGAAGCACAGATATACGCACAGATCTTAAGACGAAATCTGTACTTGAGTATATTGAAGAAAAACAACCAAGTTGGTGGGGACACATGAAAAGAATGAAAGACAACATACCGGTGAAGAAAATATGGGAAGCCAGGATACAAAAGAAAAGAAGTAGAGGAAGACCTAGAGAAGATTGGGATACAGTAGTCGCTAAAATCATCCAAAGGAAGGGGAAAACAATAGCAGAAGCAAGCCGATTAGCATACAATAAGAAACAATGGTCAACATTTGTACACACGTGAAAGGATGTACCAGTCCCGACACTGAAAAGTAAAAGGGACTCAAAAGACTATATATATATATATATATATATATATATATATATATATATATATATATATATATATATATATATAAAAGAGGTTCTATACATAATCCTTCTAAAATGAACGGTTCCAAAGTTACGGAGGTCCAAAAAAGGCCTAACCCAGACATACAAAGTAAAAATTTTCCTCCAACACCAAATTGTTCTATATGGCCCACATATTGTTCAGTAAAAAGTTACACCATTTTGAGCGTCCGGTTTGGGGGGGAGATGGGGGAGAAGTCGATAAATTAGTAGTTTCTTTACGTTTTTCGTCAATATTTCTAAAACTATGTTTAATCGTAAACAATGTTCTATACAAAAACGTTCTACATAAAATTTAAAACAAAAATGGTCCTATTCATAATTGTTATAAAATCAACAGTTCCACAGTTACGGAGGGTGAAATGTGGAGGTTTTCGATACTTTTTATATTTTTTGGGCAATTGATGATGATTTTGGGTGGTGAGGTTGACGTTTCTTCAAGGGCTTATCACTAACATACCACCGGCCACTGAAATAGCAAATCCTGTTAATGAAAATTTCTTTCAATCAGTAAAAATATTATAAATTGCCCAAAAAATATAAATAGTATCGAAAACCTCCACTTTTCACCCTCTGTAACTCTCGAATCATCGATTTTATAACAATTATGTATGGGACCTTTTTTGTTTTAAATTTGATTTAGAACATTTTTGTATAGAACATTGTTTACGCTAAAGCATATTTTTAGAAATATTGACGAAAAACTTAAAAAAACTACCAATTTACCGATTTCTCCTCCATCTGCCCCCCAAACCGGACGCTCAAAATGGTGTAACATTTTACTGAACAGTATGTGGACCATATAGAACAATTTGGTGTTGAAGGTAAACTTTTGCTTTTAATTTCTGGGTTAGGCCTTTTTTGGACCAAATATACTATACTCCCTCCGTAACTTTGGAACCGTTCATTTTAGAAGGATTATGCATGGGCCTTTTTTTGTTTCAAATTTAATGTAGAACATTTTTGTATAGAAGATTGTTCATGCTAAACCGCATAGTTTTAGAAATATTGATGAGAAACTTAAAAAACTACGAATTTACCGATTTCTTCCCCCTCCCCCCCCCCCCCCCCAACCCGACGCTCAAAATGGTGTGACTTTTTTCTGAACATTATGTGGACCATATAGAACAATTTGTTGTTGGAGGATAACTTTCACTTTGGATGTCTGGGTTTGGATCCAGTTATACCATATTACTATTTGATTACTTATTTTTTATAACTTTGTTATTTTTTATTATCTTGTAAATGGTAAGGAATAAAAATTTGAAATTTTGCAGTTGTGAATAACTTTACACACCCTATCAAAATATCTATCAAAATGACAGTGTTGCCATTTAAGAAAATCAACGATGACGTCATATCTCTAAATTGGGACACAGTGTATACATGATTATTGTATGTCAAAAATTACAATTTGAAATACTAATCGACGTGTCTGAGCATTTTTCAAAAAAACGATTAATATTTTATTTATTGAATTTATTCCAAATTACATACATAACTTTGCTATTTCTATTATCTTGTAAATGGTAGAGAATAAAAATTTGATATTTTGCAGTTGTGTACAAATTTACACACCCTATCAAAATAGCTATCAAAATGTCAGTGTTGCTATTTAAGAAAATCAACGATGACATCATATCTCTAAATTGGGACACCCTGTACACATTATTATTATATGTCAAAAAGGACAATTTAAAGTACTAATCGACGGGTCTGAGCATTTTTCAAAAAAACATTGAGTATTTGAGATATTGAATTTATTCCAAATTACAGACTCTCTCTGTATATACTATAATACATTCAAGGTATTCCTTGATCTCTCCTGTGTCTTGTTTGATTTGGTTTTGGACAGAATGGATCTACGCATATTTGATCGTTTTGAAGGTATTTTATAGATCTAGTTCTTCGATCTCTCCTCTGTCTTATTTGGTTTGGTTTTGGACAGAATAGATCTATGCATATTGATCGTTTTGAAATTATTTTGTAGATATAGTCTAGGCTCCAAATAGAGGTCACCGTGTCCTTTTCAATTCTGATGGACAAACTCAACGGTTTCTTATAAATTTTTGGCTGCTGATTACGAACTTTGAGGGTGGATTTCGATCCAAATGGTCAAAAAATTGTTATAAAAAATTTAATTGTTTATAAGGCTCTGGCTCAGAAACTCAAAGAGATAAAAACTAATGTTTCAAATAAAATTTGTTCGTTTATAAAAAACGAAGAAAACAACGTTTACTAAACTTAAATCCAACAATTAGAACTCAAGATATTGTAAAATTAGTGCACAATGCAAATTGGAAGTTACAAAATAAGTATTTTTCGAAGCTTTCTCAATCGTAACTCGGCTTCTACCCATGCAAATGAGCCCTGGAAAACCTCATTTTAAAGCTTAATGAATAGGCTTCCAAAAAAAGTTTGTTAAATTACTCTATCTTTATTTGTTTTAAAGTTATACCCGTTTGAAATTATAATTTTCTTAAAAAAACTATACATTAATTTGTTTATGAGGGTTTCAAGCCAATTTGAGCTATAAACATTAATACTTTAGTTAACAATAATGACACAAGAACTCAAAAGCAATATTTTGAGCTTACGAAACTGTTCGTAAGTTTATTTTTGGCCAAGATATCGATATTTTAATAGCGCGCTCTGAGGCGCAAGATGGCTCACCGCGTAAAGGTTCACGCGCTAACTTCTCGATGCAAATTATAATAGCATGATAACTTTTGAATGAAAAGTTCGATTTCAACCAAATTTGGTATATAGGTTCTTTTTTGATGTATAAGATCGAGCTCTTGAACCGGAAGAATCGGTTTACCAGAAGTTGTGTTTTTCCTGAATTTTTTGTAAAAATATGTTGTATATTTTTTCAATTCTTTCACCCTGTATATATTAATTTTTCAAAAAGGTAATACTGGTGCTGAAAAGAGCGTAAAAATATTTTTTAGGAAATATTTTGGACTCTTTAGTTATGTTAATTAACATTTAATAAATGCATAACGTATCTTCACATGTACGTAACTATGTGCGGCAGATTCTGAAAATAATAATATAAGAATTATTGTGCATTTAATGGTAGAAGCATATAATTTGATCCACACATACTACACATACAAAGATTCAAATTTAGATATGAGGCCATCTCAGATTTTGTCTTCTACAAAAATGGCGGGCATTCAAAATGAATCTGCCGCCCATAGGTGCATGGGAACATACATTATGCATTTATTAAATGGTAATTAACATTACTAAAAAGTTCAAAATATTTCCTAAAGAGTATTTTTACACTCTTTTCAATGGCGGTATTACCTTTTTGAAAAATTTGTATATACAAGGTGAAAGAATTGAAAAAAAAACGACATATTTTTACATACAAAAACAGTAAAAACACAACTTCTGGTAAACCGATTCTTCCGGTTCAAGACCTCGATCTTACTCATCAGAAAAAGAACCTATATACCAAATTTGGTTAAAATCTGACGTCTCGTTCAAAAGCTATCGTGTTATTAGTCACATATGTAGAGTCACCATTTTGAATGCCCGCCATTTTTGTAAAAGGAACAAAAACTGAGATGGCCTTATATCTAAATTTGAACCTTTATATGTGTAGTATATGTGGTCCAAATTATATACTTATATCATTAAATGCACAATTGTTTCACATATCGGCTGCATTAAAATAATTATAAAGTTGAATTTATAGTTTGACGTAGCGTAGACGTAGACGCAACGGATACGGAAGAAACGGACTGGAGACGTAAGAAATGTCAATTTATAATTCGACGTAGCGGAATTTTTGCGCATGAGTAGAAACAATGACTTAATTCAACAACATAGGAACATAGCCTATAAATTATACGAACCGTAAACAAACTTTGTGTTTATTTATTTATACTATTATTTATTATAATATATAGGTATCCGTTTTGTGTGTTACATGGATTAGGAAATACACGAAGGTATGCTCCTTGGTGCCCTGGGATTTCCAACTATTTTGTTTCATTTCCTAGTCTTTAAAATGTTTAATGTTTATTGGATTTACCTATCGTAGATATGTGTGGATAACCCCGAATTAGACTAATAAACAACTCATATTTATCTGAAATATATATTAAAACTACACTATGATATATTTGATATATTTTTATTAAATTATTAACTTATTGTAACAAATAATTAACAAAATTCGAATATGTTGACAAACAACTTTTTACAAAAGGGTTGAGGGGGCAGGTCCACTTTGAGTGACAGAACAAAATTCTTCCTTATGATTGGCCAGACGTAAGAAACGCACTGTAAAAGATGAAACTTGGCCAACTCTTCCGTTCCGTTAAATTTCTCTTACGTTCCGTCATCCGCTTACGTTCATTTTATAAACAAGAGTACACAAAACTCGGGTGTTGAACTTTTCCAGTGCGTCTACGTTACGTCTACGTCTAAGCTACGTCAAACTATAAATCCAACTTAAGTTGTAAAAAATTGTTGTATTAGTTCGTTATATAGTACCATTTTTTGATTTGAAGGATAAAAATTATTTTTGAAGGATAAAAAATATTTGACGGCCACAGAGATACAAGAATTAGTTGATATAAGTATTAGTGAACTTTAGCGGCAAAAGAAAAGTAAGTTTGAAGAAATTAATTTACACGACTACAATAGCGACTCGGAACAATCCAGAGATGAAGGGCTTCTTATGTGTATACACCGTTTTTAGGCGTCAACGCCCCTCGGTAGGAATCTATGGAGCAGTATCACCAAGCCGCAAGCCCTTATCCCTTGCCGTACCGCTCCTCCATAGGTCGATCAGACAAGAGTTTATTCCAGAATAAGTCGTAGATTCTATATATAGAATTTTAACTACGACGTTGGCCTTTTTATTAGTTTCAAATGACCGGGCTGGGGCTCGAACCACCGATCGTAGTCGGCGAACATAGTGGAAGCGGTTTCCGCTTACGGTAAAACCGCGCGGATCCGCTTTTAAACGTTTTCAAAATGAATGCACGTCTTTAAATGTACACGAACATAGTCAAAGCAGGTTCGCATGGGTCAACCGCTTTAACCCGCTTGGCCGCTTTTACTCGAATGAGAATTTAGTTTTTTCCGCGCGGTTTTAATGTTTGTACAATGAATAAGGAGGCATTAATTGCTGCCGGTTTTGAAAGATCCCCTATTTGGGACACGAGGGAGAACGATATTTCACTTTCTTTCATTATCTTATTTTAAATTTTGAAATATGTAGATGATGATATTCTCCATAAATTATTTTTCGCGATTAAAAAAATGTATACCAACTTTTTTTCTTTTTAGTTTAGTCAAAACAGAACCAAAAGCAATCATATCGTCATCAGAAGACGAAATTTTGCTCTAAGTTGTAGACGCAACTGACAAATTTGAACAATTTCTCTCGTTTTTTTTGCCCGTAAGCGGAAACCGCTTCCACTATGTGTGCCGCCGTATATCCGCTAGAATTGAATGTGCGCCTTTGCCCACTGACCACTGACATAGAAAACATCTCTCATCTTTAACTAACCCCATCTTTAAAAGTATAGTGTTATATGGATGCAAAACATGGCAACTTACTAAATCTCTAGAACGACGCCTACTTGCATTGGAAACGGACTTCTGGAGAAGATCGGCTAAAAAATCAAGGCTTGAAAGAATACAAAATGAAGAAATCAGAAATATAATGGGAGTCCAGTCAACCATCATATAAGAAATTCAATGGAGACAACTGATCTGGTATGGTCATATAGAAAGAAGGGACGACGACAGGCTGCCAAAACAAATTTTAAAATGGACGCCAAGGGAAAGAAGGAAGAGAGGAAGGCCTAAACAATCCTGTCTAGGCGGCATTGAGAAGGCAATGTCGAAAGGAACCTTCACCCTGGCAAATCGAACGACCGACGAAGCTGGAAACTGCGAACGAGAAAGCGAAAATAGCTATAAATAACCGGGAATAATAATAATAATCGCCAACGTTTGAAAATATTCTTAAAAAAAGAAAATTAATACACCTATAGACCAGTATACAGGGCGCATCTGTAAAAATATTAGTACATTTGGACGTTGAGAGGTGACTCAAATTTTTCCGCAGAAATTACTTGAAAATAAATCAAATAATAATATTTGAGTTATCCTCCCTCTCAAAAAGGTCCGGAACATTGTGTAAAGTTTAAATAATCAAAATATCAAAAAATGAAGGAAAAATTCGATTTTTTTCTTCGTTTTCTCATTATAACTTTAAAAGTATTCTGAAGCTATTTCCTTGTGGCATTTTTATAATTACGTATTTTTTATGGGAAATAAGCCACAATTTTACTAAAAAATGAATTTATTAACGTTTCGAAGCCCAAATCGGGTTTCGTTGTCAAAATACAAAATACTATTTTGTATTTTGTATTTTTTGACAACGAAACCCGATTTGGGCTTCGAAACGTTAATAAATTCATTTTTTAGTAAATTTGTGGCTTATTTCATATAAAAAATACGTGATTTTAAAAGTATTCATTTCCGAGAAAAGTTGTACTAACATAAAAGTTGCGTAATTAAATTTCCTACAATATAGAATTGGTTAAAAATTTTAAAAATAGTCACCCTTGTTGTAAAATAGCAATAATTGCGAAAAAAACATACAAAAACAAGTATTCGCATTTTACGTTTTTCAACCATTTATGCCACACTTAGGACCTTCATATTTCACCCAGAAAAACTTTATGATACAATAAAACAATACTGTAAATTTTATTAACATCGGTTCAATATATTTTGCAAAAAAAAATTTGCAATCCAGCTTTCGCAAAAAAAATTTATTTTTTCAAAATGTTACAGGACTGAAAATAAAGCAGATGGCAAGTTGAAATTTTTTTGCGTATAGAAGTGTAATGTACCTTTCATTTGCAATTTTGCAAAATTAAAATCGATTAACACCACGGCGTCAGGAATTTTTTTAAATAAACATTAATTATTGGTGCTACGCGCAGGACAGCGGACAGTTTGCTCTGATTGGGCATTCCAATGACCTTTGATAATGATTGATACATTTTAATTTTTATTACATTTCGATATAAATAAATAAATTTGTTTATTGCAAAATAAAAACACATATTTTATCCTTTGAAATAACACTTTTATTAGCAAAAACTTTCTTTGTTCATACATTTTAACTTAGAGAATAAAAGTTTATTATTTTTAAACATAAGCAATTGTTTAAACAATATTTCACAAACAATAATAAAATTAGTTTGATTTTTGTGGAATTAAAATATTAAAATACAACAAAATATCGACTAAGAAAATAATATATTAGATAAAGATTGGAAGAAATTTTGGTGGAAATCAACTTGTGTGAATCGACCACCGCTGTCCTGCGCGTAGCACCAAAAATTAATGTTTATTTAAAAAATTTTCTGACGCCGTGGTAATTAATTCATTTTAATTTTGCAAATTGCAAATGAAAGGTACAATACACTTCTATAAGCAAAAAAAATTTCAACTTGCTATCTGCTTTATTTTCAGTCCTGTAACATTTTGAAAAAATGAATTTTTTTTTGCGAAAGCTGGATTGCAAAATTTATTTTGCAAAATCTATTGAACTGACCTTAATGAAATTTACAGTATCGTTTAAATGTATCATTAAGTTTTTCGGGACGAAATATGAAGGTCCTAAGTGTAGCATAAATAGTTGAAAAACGTAAAATTCGAAAACTTGTTTTTGTACGTTTTTTTCGCAATTATTGCTATTTTGCAACTAGGGTGACTATTTTTTAAATTTTCAACCAATTCTGTCTTGTACGAAATCTAATTACGCAACTTTTATGTCAGTACAACTTGTCTCGGAAATGAATAGTTTTAAAGTTATAATCAAAAAACGAAGAAAAAATCGAATTTTTTCTTCATTTTTTGACATTTTGATTATTTAAACAATGTTCCGGAACTTTTTAAGTGTTTTGACGGCTCCATCTCATTCATTCTCTGTAAGTGGCCTAGCCACCGCAGCTTGTTTATTTTGATGCAAAAAGTATGTACCCAGAGATTAACTTACATAAATTACTTCCTTCGAAATTAGAACGAGGTAAACACCAATGGAAGGTTATGCCTTGTTTTAGAAAATATGGTAGTTCCAAAACATACAATACTGCTACTTAAAAACCATATGGAAACACTTTCGGAAAAGTAAAAATCAAAATGTTCTTTCCAAATCGTTTAGACCAAAATAGAGCGTAAGCGGCTGTATTGTATCACACATACTCATCTTTATTCTCTTTGTCAGTATCCCTATGCTGGGTTGGTTTCTCTAATTACATTTCACCATAAGTTTCTATCTTGGGTTAACCAATATCAAATACTTTTACCGACATGTACCTACTGAATAAGCGGCTTCCCCAGGTCTTCTTTGGTCTTCCTCTCCTACTCCTTCCAGAAACCCGCAGATCAGCAATTTTTTGTATTGGGTGATTAACGTTTTGACGTTGAACATTACGGAACCATCTTAACCTATGCCTTCCCATTTTGGCATCAATTGGTGCCGCTCTTTGATTTCCACTAATACATATACTTATTTTTAATTGTTTTTTTTTTATCACTTCATTTATCTATCTAAGCATTCTCATTTCCTCCAAATGTAATCTGTTCCTTTTTTTTACATAACTTTATTTTAACTACCCAACATTCAATTTTATAAATAATTGCTGATCTTATAGCAGTTTAATAGAATTTTCCTTTCAGTTTCAATAGAATCGTTCTGCCCCACAACACATTCTCCCTCTTTCTCCTGTGAAGCTACAGCCCTTCTACAGCCCAAGTCGGGTCCTGGCCTCCCCTAGCATCCGCGTCAATGTATCTTTGTCCCTGACTGCTTTCCTTCAGGTATCAATCCTCAATATCTCTTTAGCATCGATTCTTACTCCGTCTATCCACCTCTTCTTTGGTCTTTCTACTGGCTGACGTCCCGCCATAGTTCAGCGAAGCGTCCTAGTAGGTGCTCGGCCATTGTACATTCTTATGAAGTGATCAGCCCAGCGCAATCTTTAAATTTTTGCATAATTTGCTATGAAGGGTTCTTTTAAATTTCGATATAACTAGTGGTTGAACCTTATTTTCCATATACCGTTGTCTCAAATAGGTCACAATATCCTCCTTGATATCTTTCTTTCAAAAGTATTAATAACGTTTATTTCTTCCTCCTCACTGCCGTCCTCAACTATCTGTACACCCACTACATCCAGGTATGTGAGCTGTTCTACTACTTCAATGTTAGCGTCGTCTATTCTGCCCATAACATATTACCCGCTTCTTTCCACTTTATCCACCCTGTGCTAATTCTATTGTATGCATCTCCAACTATTTCTCATTTACTTATCTTTAACTGAATATTCCAAATATTCTGTTTTGTCTTACTAAGTTTTAAACCTTTTTTCTTAAGTGCCCGTTCACTGTTTCAATCTTTGTTCTCAATCCTTTTCAATATGTCCTACTAACACGGAAAATGCTCAATACTCTAATAATACTTTTCAAATACCTTCTTTACAAATTGTAGGCCTCATAATATTTTTAAAATGTAAAAATGTTTTTTAATAAAGATAAAGATAAGGTCGTAATAATTAAATATGTTACACATTATGTTATTGTATAATTTAAGAACATTTCATAATTTAATAGCAATAAAATGTATATTTTTGCATGAAATAAAAATATATATTATAGAATTAACTGGTACATAATATATTTATTACTATTAATTGCTTACATTATCAATCAATGTCATGGGAACTTGAAATATGGAAAAATAATTGAAATACTGCGACAATACACAATACTTAATTGTAATTATTACCCACAAGAAAAATAATTTCCTGTAGTCGGCAGTATATCATTAATCACAAAAAAAAATTAAATTTGTTAAAATCTTTTATAAAAGTTATACTTACTTTTTAAAGTCATCAGTGCGGTTAACAGGTTTTTACATGCTTGAACCACCATAATATAGGAGTGAGTGAAAACTCTTTAAATGATGTACAATTACAGAAAATATAGGTACATACATGTTTATATTAAATTAGAGTGATGTTTAAAATAATCCCAGATTTAACATAAGGCAACACAGGACTCCCCACATCACATGGGTTACTCGTCCAGGGGGCCGCTCCTCACCTTACGGACTGTAAAATAACAACTTTGCTATACAGGGTGAGACAGATAACTGGCCTATTAGAAATATCTCGAGAACTAAAGGCAACAGAATCATGAAAATTGGAATAAGGGGGTTTTGAAGGATGATCTATTAAATGAAAATATTTTCATCTCTTTGAAACTTCCGGTTATAATTTCGTTTTTGTAAATGGGACACCCTGTATGTTTTTACATTTTTGGATTCTCTTCGATGTCTTCTTTCTTAAAATATAAGGTTTTGTAATATTATACAGGGTATTTTAAAAGATAATTACGTTTTTTTATTAATTTCGTAGCAACATTCACACCCTGTAGAATTGTAGTAGTTTGACATCTAAAACTCTACTTACGTTCAAATGATTTTTAATATACTCTACTATTGTTAAGAATCATTAGTATAGCTAAATTTTTAATTTTAGTATACAGGGTTGGTCGAAACTCGGAATGAGTATTTTCTGAGTTTTCTTAAATGGAACACCCTGTATTTTAGTATTGTAATGAAATGATATTTTATGGTACTTTTTATTTCTTAAGCATTCCCTATACCTAACTGCTTTATTTTTTGTGCTTAATTGTTAATCGCACCAACAATCTTAACTAAGTAGGTATTTCGATAGCTAAACCATTATTGGTAATTTTAAGGACCAGTCTGGATTAATATGTATTTATTTCTGAAAAACTATTTAGGATTGAGTATTTTCACGGCCAACCTAATAAAATTTTACGTATTTTTTGTTGCAATTAATGTTTAGCTTGAATCACCAATAACTCACAAATTAAAGAAGTTAGGTATAGGGAATGCTTAAGAAATAAAAAAGTACTATAAAATATCATTTCAATACAATACAAAAATACCGGGTGTTCCATTTAAGAAAACTCAGAAAATACTCATACCGAGTTTCGACCAACCCTGTATACTAAAATTAAAAATTTAGCTATACTAATGATTCTTAACAATAGTAGAGTATATTAAAAATCATTTGAACGTAAGTAGAGTTTTAGATGTCAAACTACTACAATTCTACAGGGTGTGAATATTGCTACGAAATTAATAAAAAAACGTAATTATCTTTTAAAATACCCTGTATAATATTACAAAACCTTATATTTTAAGAAAGAAGACATCGAAGAGAATCCAAAAATGTAAAAATATACAGGGTGTCCCATTTAAAAAAACGAAGTTATAAGCAGCTTCCGGTATAACCGGAAGTTGCAAAGAGATGAAAATATTTTCATTTAATAGATCATCCTTCAAAACCCCTTTATTTCAATTTTCATGATTCTGTTGCCTTTAGGGCTTACAATACCGAGCCAAAATCTCAATACCGGTATTTTATATTTAAAATTTGAAGTACCGGAATCCCGGTATTAAAACCGGTATTATGAATAAAAAATATACACGTTACCTATATTTATACTATCCTCAGTTGTTATATCGACTTGTTATTAAATAATATATGAAACATATTAAATTTTGTTTTGAAATGAGTAGATGTTGTTTATAACATTACATAGAGAGTAGGTATAGATAGATACAAAAAATGTGCAAATAGAAAAACTATATATATTTGATTCTAGGATAAATTTTACACATAATAGGATAGTACTTTTACTTATGAAATTTGCTATTTGCAAATTAATTTAACTTTAAAATATATTAACACAAAGATTAACTTATTGTGACAAATATTTTATATGGATTATTGTGTATTTAGACCGCTATATATTTTCAGTTATTATTAATAATTCAGAAAATAAGTGAGCCTAATTTATACACCACAATACCCAAAAAAAAATGAAAAATAGATCTTAAAATGTAAAAACAATTCTGATTAATAAATCTTACGGCTTATTTATAAAATAACGTAGTCTTATTTTACATATTTAAGAATTTTTATATAACTCATTTTATGTATTTGTATAGACGAGATTTAATAATTTGGTTGTAGAAGCTGATATAACCCTTCGCCTTAAATTAACGACATTCACGCTTTTAGAAAGCACTATACTTGACTTGTACGTGTAATAAACGTGTTTAATAAATATTTTTACAATGATATTGGTTGTTTATCTTCAAAAATAATTTCTTGTAACAGCAAAAAATATCTTAGAAGAAAGTTTATTGTGCATTAATTCACTTTTTATAAATTAAGCTAATACCGAAATACCGGTATTCTTATTATAAATACCGGTATCGAATACCGGACAAAAATCGTCCGGGATCCCGGTATTCGGGATCCCGGAATTCCGGTATTGTAAGCCCTAGTTGCCTTTAGTTCTCGAGATATTTCTAATAGGCCAGTTATCTGCCTCACCCTATATATGTAGGGTTGCCTGATGTTAAGTTTAGGATTATTTTAAATATCACACTTAATTTTAAATCAACATGTAAATTTTCTATAATTGTAGAATATTTAAGTGTTTTCACCCCATTTTGGTGGCTCAAGCATGTAAAACCTACTTACACCCTTCGAACTCTTTCATTCGAAAACGTTCTGTGATGTAGCCCTTTAAGGGATTTTCAAATTAAAAATATATCTTAATAATAAAGGATTTTAACATTTTTTTTTGTAATTATTACATTATATACCATGTCAAAAGTCAAAACTAAAAGCAATTGGAACCGAAGCAATGGAAAGAAGAAATCTGCAGGAAGGGGACTACAAAGACAGAAAGAACTGAAGAGAACGGTTGAGTGAAGGAATACAGTGAAAACTCTGGAAAACCTTAATAAATATATATATATATATATATATATATATATATATATATATATATATATATATATATATATATATTATATATATATATATATATATATTATATATATATATATATATATATATATATATATATCAAATTGAAAACAAACATGAATTAAAATTAAATACATACTAAAAAACTGTTTTTAACAGAAAGTCAGAAGAAATTCCTTAATTTTTTATAGATGAACAAATTTACCCGCCATATTATATACTAAGCGATTGGAATAATGTAATATTATTACTGATCATAATCTTCAACATAGAGGTGATAAGTAAAACCTCTAAAAACTATTGTCGCATTAGTTGTGCCAGTTCTTCAAGTTATTTTTTTTTATTGAGAGAACCCTGTCAATCATTAAATGTTATTTGCGGTGATGGTGTATACATAAAATCAAATTTGAACTAATTAAAAATTATAGAGTGCTGGCTTATGCCTACTTAACAACAAATTAAATACTATAGTACTAGGAATCCAATTCTTACTACATTACGTGAATTGCATATTGTAGATTCTCCACGTCTATTCATTTATCGTCCGTTTGCTTTGTAAATTGTAGAAAGCTCGGATTTAGATTATGACCAGAATTTGATTTACAACGTATAGACCAAACTAACTCAAATAATAATATTTCAGTTATCCTTCCTCTCAAAAAGGTCCGGAACATTGTTTAAATAATCAAAATGTCAAAAAATGAAGGAAAAATTCGATTTTTTTCTTCGTTTTTTGATTCTAACTTTAAAAGTATTCATTTTAGAGAAAAGTTGTACTGACATAAAAGTTGCGTAATTAAATTTCCTACAATCTAAAATTGGTTAAAAATTTTAAAAATAGTCACCCTTGTTGCAAAATGGCAATAATTGCGAAAAAACCATACAAAAACAAGTATTCGCATTTTACGTTTTTCAACCATTTATGCTACACATAGGACCTTCATATTTCACCCAGAAAAACTTTATGATACAGTAAAACAATATTGTAAATTTCATTAAGATCGATTCAACAGATTTTGCAAAATAAATTTTGCAATCCAGCTTTCGCAAAAAAAATTCATTTTTTCAAAATGTTACAGGAGTGAAAATAAAGCAGATAGCAGCTTGAATTTTTTTTGCTTATAGAAGAGTACTGTACATTTTATTTGCAATTTGCAAAACTAAAATCGATTAACTATCACGGCGTCAGGAATTTTTTTAAATAAACTTTAATTATTGGTGCTACGCGCAGGACAGCGGATAGTTTGCTCTGATTGGGCATTTCAATGACCTTTGATAATGATCGATACATTTTAATTTTTAGTACATTTCGATATAAATAAATAAATTTGTTTATTGCAAAATAAAAACACATACTCTATCCTTTGAAATAACACTTTTTTTAGCAAAAACTTTCTTTGTTCATATATTTTAACTAAGAGAATAAAAGTTTATTATTTTTAAACATATGCAATTGTTTAAACAATATTTCACAAACAATAATAAAATTAGTTTGATTTTTGTGGAATTAAAATATTAAAATACAACAAAATATAGAGTAAGAGAGTAATATATTAGATAAAGATTGGAAGAAATTTTGGTGGAAATCAACTTGTGTGAATCGAACACCGCTGTCCTGCGTATATAAATTTATTTATACACACACATGCATACATTTTACATATATCTCCTTTTACCCGACTTTTCTTTATATCCTTAGTCTGCTTCTGGATGTATTGCTTAGTATCCAGTCCGTTATTACTATTGAGTGATTTTGTTTTTTGTTCTGTCAATATATTTTTACAGGTTCTTCATATACTATATGCTTTTATAAATACTTCTGGCTTCATCCCATCTTTGGCATATAGCTCCAAAGTATTCTTCTTTCTTAAAATTTAAATTTGTTCAATCTCTTTTCCTCTAAGGTTAGTTGACTCTCATCATAATCATCAATGGCGTTACAACTCTTAGTGAGTCTTTGACGAGTTTGCATTTGCCTTTCATGTTTCTCGGTCTTGTGTCACTATTTCCCATTGTCTCACTCCTATTTTCTCCAGATCTTCTCTGACTGCATCTTTCCACTTTTTTCTAGGCTATCCTACAGACCTTCTCCCATCTAGCCTTTCCCAAAACACATTGTTCATAACCGAGGCGATTGTCGTTACTGCATATCATAAGCTCTGTCTATCTGAGTCTATTGGCCTTTATATCTGACTAGATTTTTCTTTCAGAAGAGAGAGCTAGGTAGTGTGTATTTCTTAGTCTCTCTTTTCTTTTCGATTAAAGTTAATCAGGTGTTTATAAATTTTTATAGGTTCTCTAAACACCAGTGGATAAGAATATGATGATGTAGTGACGATGAAGTAGGTACCTATAAAGTACTTGTGTTTCTTCAAATAAAATTTGATAGTTATCTCACTGCGTTATGTAGTACTAACGATAGTTGAATATAAATTTTTTGAACTTTTAGTTTTTTCTTTATTATACTGTTTCTTTTTCTTCTTCTTTTTGTATAGACATGACTCTGTCGGTTTTTTCAATGTGCCTTCAGTAAGTTGTCGTTCCATAATTTTCGTGGTCTTCCCACTAATCGTCTTCCTATTGGGGAACCGTCTCTCGCATTCCTTACTCTCCTTACTGTCGTAATGTTATTATTCGGCTTATGTGGTCATTATAGTCTACTCTTCTGTTTCTTACTAGGCGAAGCAACGAAGCACTAAAAAGCCCAAAACCTAGGAATGTTGTGCAGTAAGATGAATCGTCATGCAACTAAATTAATCTCCGGCAAAAATTTTTGTGCATAAGAAAATGCATCTTTAAAGTGCATCTCGAAGAGATGGAAAATGAAAAATTTAGAACTCAGGAAATATCGACGGAAATGAGTTCAATTTTTATACTTGGGGTTTTGGAGGTCACTGAACACGAATTTCATGACGGCGATGGCCTCCGAGGTACCTGGTGCCCAGGGTGGAACTCATCGCCTGCGACGATCGAATAATTCGCGGGACGATCGAATAATTCGCAAAATGATGATTGGATCGAAAAACTGAAAAATAAGTGTTCAATATTTTTCAAAAATCTATCAAATGACACTAAACACGACTTCATCACTCCACCCCTTGGAGGTGGGGTGGGGGTAACGTTAAAACCTTAAATAGAAACCCCATTTGCTATTGCAGATTTGGATTGTTTTGGACTGATTGATTGGATTTGGATTGCAGATTCAAAGACTTGCATCATATTAAAAAGATGTACCGCACGGCTCTGGGTGTCAACACACGCTAGCATCTGTAAATGTACTGTTTTTACAAACCCTAACTGATTTCAACACCCTGGTGTCTACACACACTACCATCTGTAAATATTTGTCCGGAACGGCAAGAACTTTAAATTCTGTATAAAACTTCCAATCGTTGGTTACGTGGATGGCGCTGCCATTTGCTATAATTAAGTTTTCTGTGCAGGTGTCTCTCATGTTTGTGCATGATATTAGATGGTGACTTGGTGACTAATCTGAACCGCGTCATAGTCGCGGGTATGGTCCTCCTGGTATTCCCATTTTTTCAGGTTACTAGCACAACGAGAAATGGCGGTTCTTAGTTTGTTTGGCGCTTTCCATATCGAATACGGCAAATTGTTTCCAGTAGCCATTTTTCTGAGCGTCAAAATGTGTTATGGTAGCTGACGCTTAGCGTAGGTGTATTCGGAGCAGTGTTGCCCAAAGTGCAAGAATAAGACGAGACTTAGATAGTCTTGGTCTTGCGCAAATACACCTGGTCTTGGTCTTGCACTCTCGGTCTTGGTCTTGCAGCAAGAGTCGTGCAAGTCTCGCAGTTACCTATTAGCATATTGCTATTTATTTATACAAGAATCTACAGGTCGAGCAAGTCTTGTAAATTTCACGATTGCGAGCCACGTTTCACGCAACCGTGTTTGCGTACTTGTGTTTCGAGTTGCGTGGTCGTGCGGAGTTATATTTACCAATTCGCGCAATCGTACTTGAGACGCTGTGTCAGGTGAGGTGTTTGAAAATTTGTGTAGAGTGTATGAGCTTTCCTAACGTTCGGTTGTGTGACAGTTCAGTGTGGAAGTGATAATTCAAAAAAACGCAGGCGGCAAAAACAAAATAGGAACTACATAATAGAGGTAACTAACAAATTTCCTATCTGTTGAATTCCTAAATTTCCTGTACTTTCTTTGAATAAAATAAATTATACATTATCTGGTTAGGTAAAAAAGAGACAGCTTTGCATTACAGGGTTAATTATGGGGGACTCTACGGGGGGGGCTAACCCCCCCGGTGATGAGGAGATGTTAGATAATATAGAAAACACTGAAAATAATAGTAGTTTAAATAATACACCATTACGTGATAGCAATGCTAATTCAATCACTAATAATAACAATGAAATAAAAAAAGGAAAAAAACATTTCTATTATCAGTACACTGATACCGGTCCCTTTGAGGTATTTATGGAGTCAAAAGGCGATAACGTCGGTAATTATAGTTTTTTGAAATTAGCAAAATACATAAATGACAAAAAAATCGAGAATGTACTTAAACTTAGCAAAAAAGGAAAAAATCGAATTAGCGTTGCTTTCAAGAAATGGGAGGATGCTAATAAATTTGTTTTAAATGACGTGGTCAGAAATGATGGATATGAATTGTTTATTCCGGCAAATAACGTAACATGTAGGGGAGTCGTTAATAATGTAGATACTAGTATATCTGATGCAGATCTAATCAAATTTTCGGGATTGGCTTCGGTCAACATTAAAGTACTAGAAATAAGACGATTTAAACGAAGGTCTAAATATGACAAGGAGAAATATATTGATACAGAAACGGTCGCATTTACCTTTTCGGGAAAAGTAATCCCGAAGGAAGTGAATATATATGGGATCCCTTTTAGGGTAAAACCATACATGATACCAGTGGTTCAATGTTATCGGTGTTTTCTTTTTGGACACACAAAAAATCTTCGTAGAGGGGGAGAAAAATGTAAAAACTGCGCGGAAAAAATACATGAAGGGGATTGTTCGATGAAATGTTTACATTGTAATAGCAGCTTTCATATAAGTACCTATGAGGAGTGTCCAGAGTATGTGAGACAGCGGAATATTAAGGCTGTCATGTCTCTGGACAATCTTTCATACTACGAGGCATGCGAGAGATTTCCTTATGTTTCTACTAGAAAATCGCAAGAGAATAATATATTCAGAATGAGCCAGGAGGAATTCCCAACATTACATAAAACTCAAACAAATAATTTAGAGACAATTCCCATCAATATGCGATGGATAGAAAATGTAAAGAGTAACCCTGAACAACTGTTTAGTAGAAAAATTGAGAATAACTCAAACAAAAATAAAAGAAAGGCTAATGAAACAAATAAGACATACAATAAAGAAGTACACAATCAATATTTATTATCTCCAAATGGGAGAAGCGAAGAGAGAGCTCGTGCAGTAAACAATGAGACTCCTGGATGTTCCCGTACAGAGCAACTAGAGAGGGACACAGAAAAAACACTGAATGCGATATTAAAAAAACTAGATTGGAAACATAAGGAACATATAATCAATTACTTGAACCAGCTATTTATACATGAAAGCTCATCGAACCAAAAGTTGCTAGATTTAGATGGATATCAAGAATCCACTTATTATCCAATGGAACATAAAAAGTTTAAGCAGTAACTATAACAGTCTGAAATATTTCATAAGCGAACATAGACCCAAATTAATTCTATTAAATGAAACTTGGCTAAAAAATAATCATCACTTCTATCTAAGAGGATATGAAATACATAGGTTGGATCGAGGGGATGGTTATGGTGGCCTAGCTACTGTGGTTCATAATAGTCTGGATCACAAAATAGTATATAGGTATAATAACAATGTTAGTAAAATTCAAATTTTAGCAACAAAAATAATAGATTGGGACATTACAGTTATTAACATTTATATCCATCCTAGGGCAAAAATAAATTTAAATAGTTGGGTTGGACGCATAAATAAAATCAGGGGAAATAAAATTTTAATGGGGGATATGAATGCACATAATGCACTTTGGGGAAGTCAAGTGTCTGTTAATGTTAATGGAAGAATAATTGCTGAATCCTTAGAGGATTTGGATCTAGTTTGCTGCAATGATGGGAGACCCACGCGGATTACCCTACCTGGACAGAATGCCTCAGCGGTAGACCTAACACTAATTTCCTCGGAAATTGCAAATATATGCCAATGGGATGTGTTAGAGGATTCTGGAGGCAGTGATCATTTTCCAACTTCTTGCAAAATCGCAATTGTAAATGAAAATATAGTAACACAAAAAAGTCATAAAAGAAATACAAAGAATGTCAATTGGGAGAATTATGCTTCAAAAATAGAAGACTTGATGAAGAATGGGTGTGAAGACTATAATTCATTTACACAAATTATGGAAATGGTGAGTGATGAGGAAATACCTCTCTTGAAAACAGAAAAATCTATAAGAAAAAAGAAAAGCCCTCCCTGGTGGGATAAGGAATGCTCTAATTTAATAAAAACAAGAAAAGAAAAAATTAAAAAATATAAGGAAGAAGCAAGCAATGAAAATTATATTGAAATCAAAAAAATATTTGCATACAGTAAAAAAATATTTAAAACAAAAAAAAGAAATAGCTTCAAAAGCTTTTGCAATGGATTGACAAGGGACACACCTCTATCTGAAATATGGCGAACAGTTAAGCTATTCTCCACATATCAAAATGCTGTAATCCCTGCTAAACTTCCCAACAAAAACATAGCTCAGAACATATTAAATAATTTGGCAATTGACATAACAGATCCTGAGTTCACGGTTACCCTAACTAACGAGGATGTGGAGGACATTTCAAGGCAGGAAATAATAAGTGTCATAAATAAAAAGGATAAGGCTACTGGCTTAGATCTTGTAACATATAGCATGATAAACAGACTTCCCCTGGTGGCGCTAGATGCATTGTCAAAAATATTTAATCAAATAGTTAAAAGAAACACAGGTTTTCCACAAGAATGGAAAAACACCCTTGTCATTCCCTTTTTAAAACCTAATAGAGACCCTTTATGTGAGGATAATTATAGAAACATAGCTCTAGAGTCATGTGTAGGCAAAATTTTGCAAAATATAATTAAATTAAGAATAGAACAAATAACGGAAAAAAAATCGATACTAAGCCCTAAGCAGTTAGGTTTCAGAAGAAACAAAGGGTGCAACGATAACTTAGCTTTAACAATTAATTATATTAGAACTGGATTTAGTAAAAATTTAAATACAATAGGAATTTTTTTGGATATCAGTAGGGCATATGATACAGTCAATATATATTTGCTATATAAATACTTATTAAAGTATGACATCCCAATAACTTATGCAAACTTGATCTTGCAATTTTTGCTCAACAGAAATATCTACGTTAAAGACAAATCAAATAATATATTAGGCCCAATGCAAGCATCCACTGGATTGCCTCAAGGGTCTCCACTCAGTCCAATATTATTCAATCTCTATACTAGATCCCTACATGATTTAATTAACCATGAGATGGAGTGTTTTCAATATGCAGATGATTTTGTAATTCTGGTGCAAGGATCTGATATATACAAGCTAATTAATTCCTTAAATACCCATATAATAAATTTACAGGAGTGGTTTGAGAAACACAACTTTAAAATTTCAGCACACAAATCAAAAGCAATAATATTTAGAAAAAGAAGTCAGGCTTATAACTTCCCACATTTGATATATCAAAATATGGAAATTCCATGGAAAAATGAAACAAAGTATCTGGGATTTCATTTACAGTGCAATTTGAATATGACAATTCAAATTAACGACATGATAACTAAAGCAAACAAAGGAATAAATGTCATGAGAGCAATTTGTGGTACAAAATGGGGAGCAGACCCGAACATTCTTTTGAGTTTATACAAAGGAATAGTTAGATCTCATTTAGATTACGCAGCCAATCTTTTAAACCCCTGCAGTAAAAGTTTGATGATGAGGTTGGAACAAGTACAGAATGTTGCCTTGAGAATCGTAACGGGTTGTCTACGTTCTACACCCATCTTAATATTGCAAGCAGAGTGTTCAGTAACAACGTTACAAGTTAGAAGGGAGATACTAGCACATAAATATATACTCAAACAAATGCCGGAAAAAAACAATATCATAGTAAAGAGTCTAAATAAGCTAAATGAAGCAATAAATGCAAACAATAGATTCTGGAGGAACAAGGTCATACCAGATTACTCACTAGCATATACAAATATACTCAAAAAAACAAAAAACATAATTAGATATAAAATCAGTCCTATATATGAGGTAGAAAGAAAAACTCTTCTATACCCCATTACAATTAAAAGTCTAGAATTTGAAAAATATGAAATTGAATCGAACGAAAAGTTCATAGCTAAATATGGTGGAATATATAATAATCATACCCACGTATATACAGATGGATCAATAGACCCACAAACAAATCAATCGGGATTTGGAATTTACATCCCAAGCATCAATTATAAATATTCGTCACGACTCCATAACTATACACAAATCTGCACAACTGAAATAATAGCGGTATACAAAGCCATGTCGGTATGTATTGAAAAGGAAATCATGAAAGCAGTGATCTTTGTAGATTCAAAAAGTGCCTTATCCAAAATATCTAGTCACAAATGGGACCAAATGGATTATGTAACTATAATGACCAAAAAACTACTAGTTGATGCAAATAATATGGGATTTTCAATAGGATTAGAATGGGTACCGGGACATCAGGGGATTAAAGGCAACGAGGTGGCAGATAGCTTGGCCAATATTGGGAGAGAATTAAGAGTACCATATGATGTAAAAAACATCAGCGCAGATATCTTTTGTGTTACAAAAAAGAACATCTTGACTCAATTTTACAATAACTGGTATTCCCAAATTAAAGGTAAATATCCGGACTATTATGGACTGCAGGGTAGTTTCCCTATAAAACCTTGGTATAACAAATGTGGGTATTTGGGTAGGAACAATATTACTAACCTTAATCGTTTACGAAGTGGACATTGCAAAACTCCTTGTTATCTCCACAAAATAGGCAAAACGGAAACACCGATATGCGAATGCGGTACTATGGGAACATTGGTACACATCATCTTTGAGTGCCCCATAAATAAACATAGAGATATGGATTTGTATCTAGAACTAATAAAAGCTGGAATAGACAGTCCAATATCTTTACAGAGCATTTTATATAAACCCTCGAATAAAGTTATTAAGATAATCAATAAATTTATCAAATTTTTTCAAGTAGATCTATAGAATTTTCAAAAAATAATAATAATAACAATAACAATAAATAAATACTTCAGAAAATACAGGGAATCTCCTAAAATGTCAAAAATTATATTTGTATCCTTAAAATCCTTAATCCTAACCGAAGGTAGCCAGCCCTAAACCTATGTGAAAATGTTTGGAAGCTACCCCCAAACGAGAAAAGTCTTAAGTTAACCTTAAATGTTGTAACACTTTTCCCCCTCTATCTACAGAAAAACAAGAAGAAGGACAAGGACCACATAGGACCAAAAAAAAAAAAAAAAAATAGATCTGAAGTTGACAGGACCCTGGTTGTGCATTGCCTTGAGCAAGACGCGCATAACCAATAACATGTACTGGGTAAATGATTAAAAAAAAATCGAAACCCAAAAAAAAGGAAGAAGAAGAAGAAGAAAATTTGTGTAACTTGATTGCTTGATTCTGTGGTGTGAAGGTGGTTAAATTTTTGTTTTATTTTTTTTGTTTTGTTTGTTTTTGTTGTTGCGAATATATCGCAGAAAGTTTTTAGATGAAGTAATTGTATGATGAAGATAACACAGAAAATACAAGAGGGCAGCATACTTTGCAAAACAATTGTTACAATTTGAAATCAACAATTTGTTAAGTTGTTGTCTTGCAGGTAAAAAAAGTGACTTTTTAAAAAAATTATATCTTGGAAACTAAAAATTACTTTTATTTATAATTGAAACATGTAAAAGTATAGTACTCTCAAAAAAATTTCAGCCAAAAATATTCATTTTTGTAGAGTTGACTGCAATTTTTCCACAACAGCCCTTTTTTGCAGTGAGCAGCATAACAAGTCCAGTCTCATCTGAAATCAAAGTTTCTTGTAGTTTATACCTCTGGCTAGTGAATGAACAAAGGATTTTTTATTAGATGAGGTCATTTTTGTTTTATAAAAAAAACTACTTTAAAAATGAGAAAAATTGGGGTCAAAAATGTGTTTAAACTTATGTAAAATCTTCAAATTTCATTTTTTTTAATTCCTTCGTTCATATTCTAGCCAGAGGTATAAACTACAAGAAACTTTTTGATTTCAGATGAGACTAGTTATGCTGCCAACGCAAAAAAACTTAAACTCTACAAAAATGAATATTTTTGGCTGAAACTTTTTTTGAGACTACCTTAAGTACTATACTTTTACATGTTCCAATTATAAATAAAAATAAATTTTAGTTTTCGAGATATAATTTTTTTAAAAAGTCACTTTTTTTACCCACAAGACCTATGTAACCCCTTAAAAAAATGTTTGGAAGAATATGTTTGATGGCCAAGATGCATACATATATTTAGAAGGAAAGTTCCTGATTTCTGTAGTATAATACATAATACTGAAGAGGAACTAGCCCTAAGCTCCGGACTCCACTTGCGATTTGTAGTTGTGGAGATTGAACACATTCTTTCAAATAGAAGTCAATCCATGATTATTTAGTCACAAATGGATTGACTTGTATTTGAAACAATGTGTTCAATCTTCCTGATTACAAATCGCAAGTGGAGTGCGGCGGTAATAACACCAAAATATTCCATATAGGTCCATAGAAGGTACACAGACATTGAAAAATTCCTGGAATATCCCCGAAAACATGTTCCCTGAACATCCCAGGAAAATCCTATGTCAGCATTTTAAACATTACCTGAATGTCTTATTGGAACATTCCATGAATGTCCACGAATGTTCTCTGGACATTCAAAATATATTTTGTAGACATTCCCTGGATATACCAGAAATACAGTGATGAGCGCTCTAATAACCGGCAAAATAGCACAAAAGATGTATTAAGTAGTGAGATAAAAAGACGTGAAACTAGTTGAGCTGGGAAATTTAGCGATATTAACTTATACATTTAGATTGTATTGATTGTGTACCACCTTCAGACGTATCAGACGAGTTTGGAAACTACCACTGTCACAGTGACAGTTTTAGTTGACATACTCCTCCGATATGTGTAAAGGTGGGATCAATATAACGTAAATTTAAAGGTTAATTTCGCTAAATTTCCCAGCTCGACTAGTTTCATTTCTTTTTATCTCACAACTAAATATGTTGCCCATATTTTGCCGGTTATTAGGGCACTTATCACTGTACATCCTTGCTGATGTGACAATACCTCCTATCTGTTTTTTCATGAGTTTTGTATGAGAGATGGAAAAACATGTTTTAAGGTCACCTCCTGTGTTCATATGTAAGTTTTGACTTGTTTTGTAGTTCATAGATAGTTTAATTTACTACAAAACAAGTCAAAAAATATCATACGAAAACAGGAGGTGACCCTAAGACAAGTTTTTAGTCTCTCTTACAAAACTCATGAAAAAACAGATAGGATGTATTATTACATCACTGACGATATGTGGCCATACCAAATAATACATCCTTGATAAATATAAACATTTTTATTGAACAAAATCTTTTCATACATTCTTTTAATGCAATTTACTGATATTCCTAAATATTTCAAAAAAATGTGTCACATTTGCTTTGTAAACCTTTCTTTTGCCTTTCGTAGCCACATATTCCGTTTCCTTCCTGGTTTTTTGTAGACCACTTCTCTCAGCTGATTCTAAAAAAAAAATGAAATAAATGGTAATTTTTCTATCCTTTACAATTAACAATCAGAAGAAATATTATTTACAGATAATGATATGCATAATAATAATAGGTTTGTTCTAGCATCAGTTTGAAACCATCAGCGAATAGTGGACCAGAGCGAGTAGAGGGGATCGCACTGGTGACTGTATTATGTTCTTTTACTGACCAACTGTTTGCTGATGGTTTTTGACTAGTTTGACTGTTTGCTAGAACAAACCTAATAATAATAAATATTTTGTATTTTGACAATGACATCTGATGTGGAAGTCAAAACATTAATAAAATTATTTTTTCAAGTTAACTTTCACATGCGCGTCTTAAAATTGTACTTTTAATACTTATATCATAAATAACTATTAAAACTATCTTAAGAGAAAACAGTATCGATCAACAGGTAGCGAAAATGTGTTCCAAGATTGCGGCTGTAATTTTGAATATTTTTCAAGATATTTGGCACACATATTCGTAATATAATAAAGAATGGCGGTACAGAGCCCAATTTGAAAAATATATTATTATGTGGAAATTAGTCTGTAATTAAATACAATATAAAAAAAACGAGCTTGTACCGCCATTAAGAAGAACAAAAAAATACACTTTCTTCAAATACAACTTTTTTATCAGATTTTGTGTTATTTTGGAACTACTAAAATTTTTTATTTCATTAGTAGTTCCAAAATTACACAAAATCTAGGCATCGGATAAAAAAGTTTATTTGAAGAAAGTGTATTTTTTTGTTCTTCTTAATGGCGGTACAGGCTCGTTTTTTAAATATTGTATAATTACAGAGTAATTTCCACATATTAAGAGGATCGGTACGTATTTTCGGCTGCAATGCTATTCAAATGGGGATTCATTTTTTTCAAATCCTGAGAAAACTAATAAGTATTTTTAAAAAATTTAAACGCAGAATGAAAGATTACGTTATTAGCGAGGGCCGAAAGTCCCTGAGAACTTCTATAATGTTTATTTTAATAAGTTACAGGGGTGAAAAAACTAAGAGAAAATTTAGTGTGATTTTTAATTTCAAATATCTCATTCAAAATAAACTTTTTATTTATTCTAAGGGACTTTCGGCCCTCGGTAATAATTTAGTCTTTCATTCTGCGTTTAAATTTTTCAAAAATATTTATTGGTTTTTTCAGGATTTGAAAAAAATGAACACAATGCCGTGGTAATATTTTCCAAATCTGTCTTTGTCTTACAACGCACTCAACCGAATATAATATTGTCAGCATATATTGTCAGTCAGACACTGACAATCAGTGACAATTTTAAATATTTGACATTGCATCGGGAATATTTTGAGAAATTGATTAAATATTATTGATATATAGTGTATTTGATAAATAACTGATTTAAGACGTGAACTTAATAAAAAGTTATTTATTGTGTATTATTTGTGGAAGATCCAAGCAGAGAATACATCAGATTGATATATCCTGTGATCCAAGTATTTTGTTGTTAGAGATGTTCAAAATTGTAAGCGTTCCAAAATAACAACATATTATTAAAAAATCACTTTAACACTTTTCCTCTTTTCTCGATTGATTATTAGTTTTTGTTGTACAAATAAATTATTACAATCACTGAAAACATAGTTAGTGAAAAAATTATCACATTTATTAACTGAATTAATAATTTGCAATTATAAAAATAACAGTTATCCAAGAACATTCAAAAGCCATCTCTTTAAATTAATTATGACATTTTCAAGTAGAATGACATTCTAGTAATGTTTACATATCCACACCAGTGTGAATTTTACTACACGTAATTTGCCGTGTAAAGACAGAAAAAGTAGGGATACACGTAAAATATTTGCGAATTATGTACCCATAGCCTTAATGAAAAATAAACCCTATCAAAAATCTTCGTAATTTCATCATTTTTCTTGTTGGCATAAACGACAATTTTTGATTTTCTTTTCTTTTTTCATTAATGGCATATATCCCTTTTAACCGCCATATTGACTAACCTTACAACGATGCGATCGACACAAACGCCAGAGGTAAGTTTGGCATATTCACCAATGTTATATCTTGATTGGACATAAGCGCCATTTTATAGTTTTTAATTTATTTCAGACATTTTCAGCCACATTAATGTTCACAATAAATTAAAATTTGAAAAAAAATCACCAATTTTTTTGAATCACTGTGCAGATAAGCAGAATTGGTAAAAATAAAAATAATCAGTTTTTTGTGTTTCCTGAAAAATCAAGTGAATGTCGTTTATGCCGTTTTGGCTTGACAGCGTCGATATATTTTCAGTCAGACACTGACAATCAGTGACAATTTTAAATATTTGACATTGCATCGGGAATATGTTGAGTTATTGATTAAATATTATTGATATATAGTGTATTTGATAAATAATTGATTTAAGACGTGAACTTAATAAAAAGTTATTTATTGTGTATTATTTGTGGAAGATCCAAGCAGAGAATACATCAGGATAATATATTCTGTGATCCAAGTATTTTGTTGTTAAAGATGTTCAAAATTGTAAGCGTTCCATAACAATATATTATTAAAAAATCACTTTAACAATTTTCCTCTTTTCTCGATTGAGTATTAGTCTTTGTTGTGCAAATAAATTATTACGATCACTGAATACATAGTTAGTGAAAAAATTATCACATTTATTAACTGAATTAATAATTTGCAATTATAAAAATAACAGTTATCCAAGAATATCCAACACCCATCTCTTTAAATTAATGATGACATTTTCAAGTAGAATGACATTCTAGTAATGTTTACATATCCATACCAGTGTGAATTTTACTACACGTAATTTGCCGTGTAAAGACAGAAAAAGTAGGGATACACGTAAAATATTTGCGAATTATGTACCTATAGCCTTAATATATTTTTCAAATTGGGCTCTGTACTGCCATTCTTTATTATTTTACGAATACGTGTGCCAAATGCCTCGAAAAAATATTCAAAATTACAGTGACAATCTTGGAACACGTTTTGGCTACCTGTTTATCGCTACTGTATTACCTTAAAACATTGTAATTTGCTAAACCAGTATATTTTACTCTACTACTACTCTACTAGCTACCTCATTTTCCACTGTTTCTAAAGACTTGTTTACATGGGTAGAGTTTTGAGGAGAGTAGAGTAGCGGTAGTACTCTACCAAAAATGGCTTGATACCATTCACATGAGGAGAGTACAAGTATAGTACTGATGCTAGTATAGTGAAACCGATTTTTGTATTTTTAAACACTCTTGATTATAAGTGCACCTTAAATTCTTAATTTTTTGCTTAAGCTCGTTTACTCCAAAGCCCCCTTTGCCATTCTTTCGACGATTTCATCCTCCGCAGCTTGCTGCAAACTTTTATTTCTGTAGTATACACTACCTAAATTCCATAAACACTGGTATTCGCCGTATTATAGCTCTACAAGTTTTAAAGTTTCATCTTCAGTGAACTTCATTTTCACTATTTACACAAAACACAATTCCAGCCAGAATGACAGCGCCCCCATGTACTCTCCTACCTACTCTATTCTGCCATAATTGAGCGTGTTCCATGGGTAGAGTGTGCAGCCGAGTAGACATTTTGGCAGTAGTGGTGGTCATAGAGTAGTTACTTTGCCATAGGTGGCTAGTCACTCTACTTTAACTCCAACTATACACTCTACCAGCTATTCTACTGTGCTGAGCATTTTTACAGGTAGAGTTACTCTACTCTATCAAGTACTTGCATCATTACTCTACCTGTGTAAACAAGTCTTAAATCTACTGAATGAAAATCTACTTAATCTTAATCTACTCTTAATGAAAAATGTCTAAAATCATTTACCCACCTAGTATTATTGTAGAATTTAAGACAGTCCAGTGCCTTATAAATAATTTCAATATGAATATTTTTTCCTTTAATTCTCCTTTGATACCACTCCATTTTAGATTTTGGGGAACTTATTTCATTGTGTTTATAGCCCATATTTATTGAAGGAACCCAATCTGGAGATTGTTATTATCGATTAAGTCGGCTGGTTTTCCTATAAGATTAAAATGTTAACATCTTCAAAAATCGTTACTGTTGTAATTGTAACTTACCAGATATAAAATGATTACAGCAGACAGGACAGGAAAATTTTCATTTCGCTAGTAAAACCTGTACATTGTATTGCATTTAACCATTGTTGTCTCTCAGATACCTTATTTAGTTCAGTTTAAAAGTGAACTTTATCTCGACTTTATCACAATTACTTTGCATTTCACACTTCAAAACACAACACCAATGAAGCATATTATCGTTAAATTAATCTTTGTACAACACAAAATTACAAAGAAATACAACTAAAATTATCTAAAACTCATTAAGAACAGATAGAATAAGATTTATCTTTTACACCCAGTAGCCATATTGACATATTGATTTAATTTTGACAGCATGTTGGAACGGATTTAAATTTGGTAAATATAACTCCGCACGACCACGCAACTCGAAACACAAGTACGCAAACACGGTTGCGTGAAGCGTGGCTCGCAATCGTGAAATTTACGAGACTTGCTCGACCTGTAGATTCTTGTTTTATTTATTAAGCGTTACTTTAGATACGTACATTTCACATATTCTAAAAGTGCCGCTGGGGGATGGCGTCTATTCGTAGTATTATAGTAGGTGTAAGAGAGTGAAAGTATTCGAAATCATGAAATAACAAATGTTATATTATATAATTTTTGTTTGTAGTCTGCTGCGCGATTAAAAAGAATGATGAGTTTAAATTTATTTATCTAAAGATAAGCATACCGAAAACTGAAAAGGTAACATGATCTGTTTCGCGATTAACAACGCGACATGTGTCGGTGTCATAAACACCAAAATAATTGCATATCGAAGAAAGAAACTTATTGTTCATTATGTTAAAATATAATAGAAATAGACTTTTGTTTGATAGTTAGTCGAAAATAGCCGCGCATTTATTTCAGCAAATTTCGGTTTGTTTAACTGATATCGCACACTCAGCACAAACAATGTTTAGTCTAATAAACTTAGGCCGATAAAATTTGTAATACAATTTTATTAGGTATATTTCTTATCAGCTAAGCTATCACATATTTTTAAAATGTTGTGGCGGCTATTATCAAAATATGGACAATTAATTTCAGAGCGAAGAAATCGTCTGCTGGGAAAGCATGTTCAAAATTTTTTATTTTTACATTGTACTTATGACCAGCCCTGAGTAGGTATCAAATGTGGCAAATTTTCTTTTAATCGATATTTTGATTCGCTATGAATGCTTATGGTATTGTTCGTAATGTGCATAAGTCCAATTTTACAAATGTTTGTTTTACATATTTCTTTGCGTATCATAGTCTTTATACATCTAAGCATATACCCGAAATATTACTACTTACATGACACCCGGTCCTAACTGCAACACGCAAGAGTCTCGCAGGGTTAGTCTTGTTCTTGCTCAAATCTTCCAGGCTCAGTCTTGGTCTTGCTAAAATTAAGCGGTCTTAATCTTGGTCTTGCGAAAATGCAAGAACAAGACTGCAAGACCAAGAGCCATTTTGGGCAACACTACGTCGCCCCCGTTAGGTAAATTATTCCGATTCGTTTTTTACACAAACTTACTCAAAAAGAGGTCCTTATAACAAATACACAGGGTGTCGCACAGGGCAACACTAGTTTGGAGCATCTCTGGTGTTTCGGGTATGGATGTTAAATTTTTCATAACTTTTTCCGAGATTTTAGTCTACTTGGCCAAGCTTGACTTTCGTTCTACTTCTGACGTGACGCGCCTCCTGATGGGTGGTGGGGCAATTCCAACTATGGGATAGATCTCTTCGATACGAGTCGGTTTCAGGCAACCCGATAGCATACCAATCATTTCGTTTAGGGGGACACGAAAGTAGCCTTTACTTACATTGTGATCACTTGTGAAAACAATCGGGCATGGTGTTTAATAACAAATTCATAAATCAGATTGAACTATCCACAGAATTTTCTTTGTATTTAATTTTGTAAAAACTTTGAAAACTGTTTATGAAAATAGCCTAATATTTATTATGGAATAACTCTTATGCAGTATCGATGAATAGAGAGTACCTAACTGAAACATTCGTTTATTGAAAACTATACAAAAAATTGGATTCATTTTGATTGAGTTATAAAACGGTAAGATTGAGTACTTACCTTCATTTCGCATATTCATAACAGCCCCCTTCACAAAAATCACTGACTATTACCTACTTTAGGGACAAGAATCGACCAGTAATGTAGTTTTTGAAATGTTCATTTTGGCCAGCGTTTTATGTAAAATACCACTCTGTACGACGTGTGCTATTGGCGAAACTAGGAGAAGAGGTATATAAAGGTAGAGATGGAGGAACGGTGTAGAGGGCGATGCCAGGAAGATCGGTGTTGCCAACTGACATCAAACTGTAAGGAATAAGGGCATGTCCAAGGTGCACGCTAGTTTTCATAGCCAGCGCTGAGTCCTTGTGCGAATAATCCTTCTTATTTAAACGGGCCTGTCCAAAGTGCACCTGTGCGCTGTTATTAGGATTATTCGCACACGGACTCAGCTTTCTGACTCGAAAACCAGCATGCACCCAGGACGTGCCCTAGACTGAATGGAGCTTAGGAAACACGAGGCTTAGCTTAAGCCGGAGGAGAATCCATGGTGATATGATGTGGCGTTTGACAGGGCTTGGTCGATTCGCCATACATGAAGAGCATGTTTTAGGGGATCAGGGTCTGGGCTAAGGTTGGTCGGGGCGGTTTTTAGAATTTGACAAACAAGCTCCATCGTGGTATACTGGTCTGGCCAGATTGTCTCTCCTCGCCCTTGCTACCATTAATACTACTACCTATTATGAGGTCACATGACTCGGCCCACTTAGGAGCCTTCCATATCCAGGCCTTGACTATTTTATTTTTCTAAATTTTTAAATTTCACGGATGAACTATTTTTAATGGGAAATAAGCCACAATTTTACCAAAAAAATGATTTTATTAACTTATTTACTCATTTAATGATATAAATATTATTTACTCATTTAATAGTATTATTTTGTATTTTGACAACGAAACCCGATTTGGGCTTCGAAACGTTAATAAAATTATTTTTTTGGTAAAATTGTGGCTTATTTCCCATTAAAAATAGTTTATTATAAAAATGCCACAAGGAAATAGCTTCAGAACAACATTCACGGATGAAAGTTAGCTTTCCTTTTTCTAAGCCTATTATGTTTTTTGAAAATGTGCCAAGATAAGACATACATCTGTATTTTCTAGTACAAACAAAAGCTCTTATTGGTGATTAACCCTTTCACTGCGGATTACTCGAAAGACGTCGTTCACCCGAGGCTGACGATATACCAAAGTAAGTTGTCCGTGCCGATGTCGTCAAAAGACGTCATCCGCCTGTAACTTAAGAAGCTAATGACGTCTTTCGACGTCATCCGTAGCGAAAGGGTTAAGGAGTCCGTTGGCACTTCACGTTAATATTTTAACTCTGTTGACTTTTCTTGGTATGGGGTATCGCTCCCTGATCGATGTATTCCAGTCTTTTCCAAAGTTCATCAAAAATTGATATCAATTGTTCTTGGTTTTTCCAGTTTAGTTAAAATGAATTTTAGTGTATGTTCAATGCAAGTGATGACTATCTCTCGTTTTAGGCTTTATTTTTTTTAAACTATACAGCGTTGGCAAATGTTAAGTTTTTGTTAATTCTTTTATTAACGGAATGTTGTTTTTAGCTGATGTGTTCTTATTTATAAAAATTCTTATTTTTTGTGGTTAGTCCATCTCACCTTCACTTTACAGTGTAAGGAACATAGACAATGCAGTTCTTATGAGAGTTTTAGCGCCGTGATGCCGATTTTATCAAAAAGAATTTGTAATCGAACATTCATCATCATCCAGCCTTCTGCATCCAAAGTTGAACATAGGCCTCCCCTAATTTCTTCCAGTTTTGTCGATCTTGGGCTTTCTGCAACCAATTCCCAGCAATCCTTTTGACGTCGCCTGTCCATCGTGTATGTGGTCTACCTCTACTTCTTCTGTCTTCTCTTGGTCTTCACACTGTAATTTTTGGGTCCACCTCCCGTCCTTCATTCTGGCTGCATGGCCCGCCCAATTCCACTTCAGCCATGCTACTCGCTCTTTGACATCTGTGACGCCTGTCCTTCTTCTGATTTCTTCGTTTCTGACTCTGTCTCTGAGAGTCAGTGCAAGTAGTGACCGATCCATTCTTCTTTGGGCCACTTTTAAGTTTCGTTGCTGTGGCCTGGGTTAACGATAATGTTTCGGCGCCGTAAGTCATGACTGGAAGCACACATTGGTTGAACGTCTTCCTTTTCAAATAATTTGGTAAGTTGCTCTTGAAGATGTCCGATAGAGCTCCATATGTGGCCCATGCTAAGGTGATCCTTCTCTGTAATTCAGCAGTTTGATTGTCCCTGGCAATTTGGATTTCATGCCCTAAGTACATATTTATATTTATGGACCAATGCTATTTCGTTGACGTCGACTTTTGGATTTTTGCTTGGTACCAGGTTTGTCATGTATTGTCTTTCCAAAATTTATGTTTAAACCAACTTTTTTACAGGCGGCATCTAACTCAGTAAGCATAGTTCTAATCTCTTTTAAGTTGTCTGTTATAAGAACTATGTCGTCTGCGAATCGTAGGTGGGAGAAGCCTTTCATCGTCGACATTTAGTCCTTTGGAATCGAAAATTAGAGAGATTAAACTAAAACTGTTTTAGAAAGACAATCTCCAATTTTAGGATTCATATGCGTTTAAGTTTATTTGATATACTACAGTTATTACGCATATGAATCCTAAAATTGTAGAGAACATCCCACAGCATGGCACGTCCCCCTCCCAGAACGTCAACGTTTCTCTGAAACACTCCTTTGACGTGACGTTGTGTCGTTGCCTGTCCATTCCTGCATATTTCTAGCGTTTCTAGCATTGCATGTTTGTTTGGCGAGATCGTCTCTTCAGTTTGAAGTTTAAACTAAACATAGTACATAATACTGATCCTGAGACATTCTGTCTCGGGATTTAGTATTTATTTATTATATATATTTATATTTTACAAGTATTTATAAAAACAAATTTCGTCATCATGTAGTTCTTTAAACAATGTATGGTACCTACTTCCCTACGTATTTTCTATTAAGAAACATTCTTCGTATCCACAACTCTTTCTTAGGTTTATTGCTCGACTGCCCCTCTTCGTCCAACATTATTGCAATTATTGATATTATTTTGCTTAATTTGCTCATCGCTTAACTTTTTGTTGTAATTGAACAACGTGACAAACCTTGGTGAACGTTACTGCACGTATAGTGTGAATGAGCATTAGTATTAACGTAACGTTGCCGGTCCGTGACGCGACGTTGACGTTCCGTAAAATGCGAATCGACCTTGATACGGCAGAAAGGTAATATTATATTATTATTAATGTCTTCTTCGGAGTCAAAAGTTATATCAAGTTTATGTAATTTTGTACTTTCGACTAATGCAATGCCTAAGCCTTCATTTTTATATCACTGATTATTTACTAGACAAGGCGAAAACGGCGGGTCCTTTGGAGAAAATATTCCCATGAGATTTTTTTACATGATCACATTCGTGAGACATACCAGAATAAGATTCAAGAAGTCGCCCACACGAAAAGTGGTCCAAATTTTTTTAACAATTATTTTTATCAAATTGCAAAAAATCAATATTTTCGGTCCGGACAATTTTTTTTTATGTTTTTTGGACCATTCTGGATAAAAAAGATCTCTGGTAATTTTTCTCTGAAGTTGATCGTTTTCGAGGTAAAAGCATTTTAAAATTGAAAAAAACGAAAAATGGCGATTTTCAAGGCTTACGAGGAAACAGTAGCGATGTTACGATAATATAATAAAGAATAGCGGTACAGAGCCCAATTTGAAAAATATATTAATATATGGAAATTACTCTGTAATTAAATACAATATTAAAAAACCAAGCCTGTACCGCCATTAAGAAGAACAAAAAAATACACTTTCTTCAAATAAACTTTTTTATCCGATGCCTAGATTTTGTGTCATTTTGGAACTACTAATGAAATAAAAAATTTTAGTAGTTCCAAAATGACACAAAATCTAGGAATCGGATAAAAAAGTTTATTTGAAGAAAGTGTATTTTTTGTTCTTCTTAATGGCGGTACAGGCTCGTTTTTTTGATATTGTATTTAATTACAGAGTAATTTCCACATATTAATATATTTTTCAAATTGGGCTCTGTACCGCCATTCTTTATTATATTACGAATACGTGTGCCAAATATCTCGAAAAAATATGCAAAATTACAGCCGCAATCTTGGAACGCGTTTTTGCTACCTGTTGATCGCTACTGTTTTCTCTTAATAACTCGGTTAAAAGTAATTACTACGAAAGTCAGAAAGTGACTAAATCAAAGTTTAAAGCCCCCTTACAAGATCCTGAAGAAATTTTTGTCATTATTTGATTATTAAGCTGTTATTTTTAAGTAATAATAATATAGTATGATAAGTTTGATCCAAAAGATGGCATAAACCAGACATCCAAAGTGAAAGTTACCCTCCAACTTAAAATTGTTCTACATGGTCCACATAATGTTCAGAAAAAAGTCACACCATTTTGAGCGTCGGGTTTGGGGGGAGAGGGGGGAGAAATCGGTAAATTCGTCGTTTTTTGCGTTTTTCGTCAATATTTCTAAAACTATGCGGTTTAGCATGAACAACCTTCTATACAAAAATGTTCTACATTAAATTTTAAATAAAAAAGGTCCAATGCATAATCCTTTTAAAATGAACGGTTCCAAAGTTACAGAGGTAGTATAGTATAACTGGTCCAAAAAGGCCTAACCCATACATCAAAAATAAAAGTTTTCCTCCAACACCAAATTGTTCTATATGGTCCACATATGGTTTAGTAAAAAGTTACACCATTTTGAGCGCCCCGGTTTGGGGGGAAGATGGGGGAGAAGTCGGTGAATTAGTAGTTTTTTTTTTACGTTTTTCGTCAATATTTATAAAACTATGCTTTAACGTAAACAATATTCTATACAAAAATGTTCTACATAAAATTTAAAACAAAAAAGGTCCTATGCATAATTGTTATAAAATCAACGGTTCCAGAGTTACGGAGGGTGAAAAGTGGAGGTTTTCGATACTTTTTAAATTTTTTGGGCAGTTGATGATGATTTTGGGTGGTGAGGTTGACGTTTCTTCAAGGGCATATCACTAACATACCATCGGCCACTGAAATAGCAAATTTGATTTATAAAACCCAATTCTGTTAACGAAAATCAGTAGGAAATTGCCCAAAAAATATAAAAACTATCGAAAACCTCCACTTTTCACCCTCCGTAACTCTGGAACCGTTGATTTTATAAGAATTATGTATCGAACCTATTTTTGAATAGAAAATTCTTTACGTTAAAGCATAGTTTTAGAAATATTGACGAAAAACGTAAAAAACTACTAATTTAACGATTTCTCCCCTATCTCCCCCTCAAACCGGACGCTCAAAATGGTGTAACTTTTTACTGAACAATATGTGGACCATATAGAAGAATTTGTGTTTAAGGAAAACTTTTACTTTGGATGTTTAGGTTAGGCCTTTTTTGGATCAATTATACTATACTACCTTTGTAACTTTGAAACCGTTCATTTTAGAAAGATTATGCATAGGGCCTTTTTATTTCAAATTTAATGTAGAACATTTTTGTATAGAAGGTTGTTTATGCTAAATCGTATAGTTTTAGAAATATTTACGAAAAACGTAAAAAACTACGAATTTACCGATTTCTCCCCCCTCACCCCCCAAACCCGACGCTCAAATTGGTGTGACTTTTTTCTGAACATTATGTGGACCATAATATAGAACAATTTGGTGTTGGAGGATAACTTTCACTTTGGATTTCTGGGTTTGGGTCTAGTTATACCATATTAATAAGCGCTATGCACGTATTAGGCGGCCGTCCATGATGAGTGCGAAAGAGATGCCATTCAGGCAGTCCAATGGCGCATCTCACTCGCACTCACATTTACAGCTGCGTCAATACGATTTTACCGCTCATTATTAATAATTAAAAATAACAGCTTAGTAATAAATTAATGACACAAATTTCTTCAGGATCATGTGGGGGGGGGGGGCTTTAAATTTGATTTAGTCACTTTCTGACTTTCATAATAATAATTTTTAACAGAGTTATTAAGTCTTAAAAGTGGCCATTTTCGCGTCTTTCGAATTTTAAATTGCTTATATCTCGAACACGATCCACTTTAGAGAAAAATTGCAAGAGACCTTTTTTGTCTGGAATGGCCCGAAATATCTAAAAAAAATTGTCTGGGCCGAAAACATTGATTTTTGCAATTTGATTAAAAAAAATCGTTAAAAGACATTTTGACAACTTTTCGCGTGGGCGACTTCTTGAACCTTATTCTGGGATGTCTCACGACTGTGATTATGCAAAAAAATCTCATGGGAATATTTTTTCCAACGAACCCGCCGTTTTCGCCTTGTCTATACGACGATAGGCCAATCGATATTATAAAACAGTTTTTTTGTTGTTTATTTATTTAGACCGTTTAAAATAAATATATGCGTTTTAGTCTATAATTACATTCAGACATTGACTTTTATGCAAATGCAAATAAAGGTAGGTGCACAAATTATTATGGTAAAGGTTAAAAAAAACCAAACTTAAACACTCTGCAACTATGTAATATTCGGTAGATGTAATTAAACTATCTGATTGGTTACAAATTTTGAACTTTGTCAAAAGTTAATAATGTACGTGGACATTGGAACTACTTTGAGTGTCAAAAAAGTAGAGATAAAAATATCTTAAAACATATTTTCGAAAGAGCCATATCAACAAAATTATATTAGAGATTTTGTTTTAGATTGCTTAAAATATTTATTTTCAACATTACTCTCACTAATTTTTTTTAAATTGACAACTTTATACATTTTTACATAGTTTAGCGAACTACACAGTTACACATCAATATTAAACTACTTACTCGAGTCACCTAGTAAGAATTATGTCAAAGTTTAAAAGATTTATAGCAAAGTTTTATTACAACTTGTCTTTTTATTCAGAAATGAAACGTCCACATTTTATAAATATATCAACACAAAGAATGTTCTAGATCGACTAAAACGTCGAATATTAAATTTATTTTAGTTAGCGTATTTTAAGATAATTTATAAATGTAGAAAAGCATAATTTTGAAAATTATTAAACCCGATCGAAAGGATTATTTTCTGTAGGACATATATGTATATGTGGTATAAAACTGTTATCATGATGTGTTTTAAATCTTAAACAATACTCACAAGAGAATCTCTGTTATCCGACAATTTACAAAGCAAATAAATTCAGCAGGCATATACACCGTTTACTAAAAGAATTAAATTAACATCATATTATTAATGAGATTATGCAATATAACTAGTGATCTTCAATTTGCTTTATGCTTGGGTGCTGGTGCATGAAGGAATCCAAAGGAATTAACTAGCGGACTCATTAAAGCAAGGCACTGGAGAAGAACCATTTTGGAAAAATCAGGGTATTCAACATTGTTTAAAGAAATGAGATCAAAAAAAGGCAACAACAATTGGAAATCTGAAACTAACGACAATTACAAAACTTGTGATGGGGAAATAGGAAAAAAGACTTATTGGTGGAGTTAAATAAAAGGACTGGGACCTTTGCTAAGTTATTCTAGAACTATCTAGACCTAGAAAGTTTACTTGGTCGAGCACATGACAAAATGCATATTGGACGGACGTACGCTAATAGGGCTGACATACTATGGAAAATACTCAATCAACTCAATAATCATAATCAGAGAACCTGAAACAACAACCATATATGCATGGATACAAGGCACTAGATGATCCACAATAAGGCAATTGGGTACAATATGACCAGATTATAACACAATAATGACAAATAGAAGATGTCTCACCTAGTTCAAGAAAAAAAATCTATTTTGTACAATTTGATTAGCAGCAAAGAAGTGATAAACGCCCAAGACGTTTTGTATACTTGATTCCTGTAGAAATACTAGTAATATTTTGTATTTTGATGACGGCGGCCGAATCGGAAGTCGAAACGTCAATAAAATCAGTTTTTAAGTTAAATGGTGGCTTATTTCCCATTTATAATAATAAATCCTATAGGAAAGCAATACATATACATTTTGCTTTAAATGGTACTTCAGGAAAGAGTTTTATATACAGAGATTTTCATCAAAACCATTTTGCCTAAGTACTAGAGGGTTAAATGCATTTAAAAAGTGATATAATCGTCATCAAAATACTAGGACTAGATAATTTTATAAACGCATGTATTCATAATCAAAACATTAGAAAACCTGTCTCATTAGTTTGAAGCAGTCAATTTATATAAAGAAAATTAACAAACTGCAAATTTGAAAAAGAAAGCAAATTGTAGACAACCAAAACACTTTTCACATAGTAGAACCTCCTGAAAGAAAAAAATATGAAGATAGCATGTTCTCACGTACGCACAGCCGTAAAACATTACGTTGGAAGAGGCATTTCACAATCGGTTGAGATCGTTTTGAGATTTGCTGCTACATATTACAATATTATAAATACGGGAATAAAGTTAAAGTCTAAAAGAATGACACAGAATAATAAATTCATCACATGAAGTACTTTCATGACCGTACCAAAATATGTATATTTTTAGATATAATATTACCAAACATTTCGGTTCTTCCTGTATAGGGCTTTTCATCGATTGTCATTTGTTTCGAGCTTCTGTCATGTCACATATTCTTTTTCTCATGAGCATCTTTCAGTGCGTCACAGTTTTTCGATTTCTTTCTAACGCATTAAATTGTATGTGACTGAAAAAAAGGCACGTCGGTGATTACAGACATTTATAACATTTATTTTAGTTGTCCATAGATGGCGCTATAATCGAAAAAAAATTATTTACGAATTATAATATATATCTACGAATATCATCTGTACAAGACTATACAAATCAAAGAAAATACCATTTTATAAATGCAATAAACACAATTGATTTGTTTTTATGCCAAATTGCAAATAAAATGTGACAACTGTCAGATTTAACTAAAATGCCATGTTGGAATGTTATAAATGTGTATTAATGTTATAAATGTGTATTATCACGGACTTACCTTTTTTTCTATCATTTGTGACGCACTGAAAAATACTCATGAAAAGGACCATATTAATATATCTACGTCATACGTCTTTGGTTTGTATCATTGGTACCATTGGTACATACCAATAACGTATGATGTAGATATATTAATATTATGTGACACATGACAGAAGCTCGAAACAAATGACTGTGAATGAGGAGCCCTATAGATGGGTTTGTGTAGAAGACATTTCTTTTTAAACAATATATTAGTATAATTTAAGTTTTTAGAATATTTTAATATGATTCAAGTTTCATGCAATTTTTCGGGTAGTTTCAAACTAGCTCAATGGAAAGGAAATATTATTTTCTGTTACTGTAAGAAATATTCTTAAATTATTTGTAATTTACATTATTAGATTAATTGTGCAAGAGTTAAGTAAATACAATAAAGAATATAGACTCAACAAGCAGAATTCCAAAAAACATCAATCTCGTGCAAGTGTTGATGATACTTTCAAATTAACTAATGCTATGATGTGTGTTGCCATTTATAGATTAATAAAGAACTCAAATCTGGACCCTATCATTGATAAAATTATGACATGTATTGAAGAAGACACGGAGTTCCGAAATTATCTAGAATGGTATAGAAACTTTAGAAAGAACTGAATTTCAGAATTCATGTGGACTCATTAAACATCTAAGATCTAACATCACGAGAAAAACCAAATGCAAAATATACAAAACCCTGATAAAACCGGTCCTTATATATGGATCAGAGACATGGACACTGACGAAAAGCGATGAGAACTTATTAGGTATGTTTGAACGAAAAATCCTTAGACACATATATAAGGGGGTGAAAGAAAATGGCGTATGCCGCAGAAGATATAATTTTGAACTATACGCAGCATACAACGAACCCGACGTCATAACATCCGTAAAGATCGGACGTCTGCGTTGGATGGTCCATGTTGAACGAATGTTGGAGACCGAAACACCAAAACACATAATGAAGCAAACACCAGTAGGGAGAAGGTCAAAGGGAAGACCCAAACTTAGATACGTGGAACAAGATCTGAAAACACTTGAGATTACCCACTGGAAGAACAAAGCAAGGAACAGAACAGAATGGCGGAAAATCCTAGAACAAGCCAGGACCCAAAAAGGGTTGTCGAGCTACTGATGATGATGATGATGAATTTCAGTATGAAAACATAAGGGGATGGGTACGTATTTTCGGCTGCAATGGTATTTAAATGGGGATTCATTTTTTTCGAATCCTGAGAAAACTAATAAGTGTTTTTGAAAAATTTAAACTCAGAATGAAAGATTACGTTCTTACCGAGGGCCGAAAGTCCCTGAAAACTTTTATGTTTATTTTAGTAAGTTACAGGGGTGAAAAACTAAGAGAAAATGTAGTATGATTTTTAATTTCAAATATACCATTCAAAAGAAACTTTTTATTTATTCTAAGGGACTTTCGGCCCTCGGTAATACAGTTATCTTTCATTCTGCGTTTAAATTTTTCAAAAATACTTATTAGTTTTCCAGGATTCGAAAAAAATGATTACATTTAAAATACATTGAAAATTTTGACAGGCGTCAAAATGTTCCTTGCCTCTTAATACAAAATGTCTCTTAATTAAAGAACGATTAACTATAGACTAAACAAGCCAGAGATTCAATTGACAAATATGTTACCTACATAAAACATAGATGAATGCATAAACTAAAAACTGGCAAGACGTAAAGATTAAATCAGAACGACAGTCATTCTTGGAAGGATGTCGAAAAGTCTGAATTGGGATCAAGAAAAAAGACTTGATTATTGTGCGTATTGGAAGTTTTGAAGGTTTTGTGGAAGATTGATTGTCAACTGTTAGTTCAAACCGGAAGGGTGGTTATTAGGAAGACATCGATGGGGATGTTTAAAAAGATTGGTTAGTTAAATGTTTGATATGATTCTGAATATCATAGGTATGGACGATAAAAATTATCATTCTAGGTTGCCAGAAGCGTTGTCAACAAGTATTAAGAGTATATTTTGACCTTATTTGTAAAATATAAACAGCAAAAGATCCTTTAAGAAAAGAACATTACAATCAGCCGTATGATGGATAACCGAAGTTATCTTTAACGTTTGAGTTAAAGTTAAGATTACTCTCAGGTATAACGATGCCCATAACTATTTAGGTAAAATTCGGTGTGATGCATTCTTCACAGTTATGAGATAGTTATTTCTTAAACGTTATATTAGAAATAAGATTTGAGGAACAAAGTTTGAAGTAACAAAGAGAACCTTATGTAGAAATAGTACAAGTTGGAGTGAGCACGAGAGATTGTTCGGAACATGCTACAGGATGGGTAGATGACCGTAAAAGTAAATACCCATCGTCGGCCACCGCCCATGACCGAACAGCAAACAGCTGTTCGGGTTCGGTGGTGTTTCAAACGGTAGATAGAAACAGGGTTGCCAGATTGGTGTATTTTCCCACAATTTTGGGGTAATTTGAAAGCGTCTAGGAAAATTTTAGCATCTAGGGTCATGGTAAATTAAATTTGCGATGTATATTATACTCCCATATAATCGAAGACGATAGGAACGAAGGGAACAAATCCTGAACCTGAGACAACTCATTGAAAAGTCTAGAGTCTAGAGAATTTCAAGTATCTATGATTATATGCTTCGTTGACTACCAAAAGGCATTTGATTGTGTAAGCTGGATAAATCTGTGGTCAATTTTAATAGAAATGGGCGCACCAATGCACCTGGTGACACTTATTAAAAATCTGTACCAGTCTAATATAGCGACAGTACGGCTAGATCAGAAGTTCTCAAACCAATTCAAGACCGAGAGAGGTGTTAGACAAGGATGCGTGTTGTCACCTGACTTATTTAACATTTATGGTGAACATGTCATGAGGATGGTTTTAGAAGGATGGGCCGGTGGAGTAACAGTAGCTGGTAGGAAAATCTCCAATTTAAGATTTGCTGATGACACTACACTTATAGCAGCAAATAACCAAGAAATGTTTGATCTTCTGCGAAGAGTTGAGTACGAAAGAAATAAAGTTGGTCTGAAAATCAATAAAGCTAAGACAAAAATAATGGTGGTCGACAGATTTGACACTATTCAACTGACTAACAGATTACAGGAATACCAGATAGTAAACACCTTTGTCTATCTCGGGTCTAGTATAACTAACGATGGTAACTGTGAAGCAGAAGTTCGGAGACATATTAGTATGGCAAAAAATGATATTTGGATAATGGTATGGCAGATCTATCTCTCAAAATATCAAGATGAGACTGGTGAATGCCCTTGTATTCTCAATATTTCTATACGGAGCAGAGACTTGGACTCTTTGCGCATGCGAGCGCCAAAAAATTGATGCCTTTGAGATGTGGTGCTGGAGAAGAATGCTGCGCATACCTTGGACAGCTCATAGGACAAACGTTTCCATTTTAAACCAACTCAATATTAAAAAAAGGCTGTCCACATTATGTCTGCAACGAATTCTGCAATTATTTGGTCACGTGGTTCGCAGAGGTGACGACAGTTTGGAGAGATTAATTGTTTCTGGAAACGTTCCGGGGAGAAGATCAAGAGGACGATCACCAACTAGATGGTCTGACCAAATAAAGCATTCAGCTGGAAACTCATTGTGCGACGCTCTTAGAGCAGCTGAAGATAGAGACCAATAGAGAAACATTGTTAGGAATATTGGAAGAAATCACGATCCTCAGTAATGGGGAAACGACAGGAGAGAGAAATTGAACATGTTACCGACTCGATGAGGATCGATAAACATATACTGTTCCAAGTCTGGATTAAAATATTGGAAGTGTAATAAGCTATTTTAAGCGAGGAAAATACATTCTCAATACATCTGTTACGGGGTGGAATTATATAGTGGACAAACAACATACGTAATAATTAACATGAGTGTTACCTTTAAATTTTGTGATACGAGGTTTGTCTATGTAGTTTTGCATATAGCCGCTTAGAGGGCGCCACCAGTAAAACCTTCCGACACAAATGGAACCTCATTTTTTGTCAAGTGTAGATACAGTGAATTTTTGAAATTAGCAATTAGCCAAGAACATTTTTGAGCAATAATTTTTTACAATTTTCGGAGAGGAAACCAACAACAATGTCTCGCTGAAATGGTTTCTGTGTTTGGGAAAGAAGCATCACACCAGTCAACTATTTCCCGCTGATATTGCGAATTTCAACGTGGTCGCTCCAGTCTCAGCGACGAATCCAGGCCAGGTCCAGCCAAAACACCAGTCACACAGCAAAACATTGATGCGGTTCGTCAGCTAATTAAGGATGACCGCCGTGTTAACATACCATGAGATAGAGGCATCTTTGGGCATTTGAAAGATCTCGATCCAAAAGATCTTACGTGAAGAACTGGGTGTTACGAAGTTGGTTTCCCGTTGGATCCCTCATTTCCTCACAGAAGAGCAAATAGCGGTTCGCGTCAATTGGTGTCGAAAAACAAAGTTAACTGTCACACAACCGTGGAACGTATTATAGGTTTTTTGGGTCGCTGAATCAAATGGAAGTGGTCTGGAAGCCCAAATGTGGTGCGTTTAATTGTTATTAACAAATTATGCTAAAATTAGGTGTTGTTCAGGAATTATTAGAAACCCTGTAAATAAATTGGTAGTGTTAAGGTCTTCTCTGGTGTATTTTTGGTCGCTGAATCGAATGAGACTAGTCGCGAATACTCAAAATGTGTTCTTATTTTATTAATAACAAAATAATTGTTTATTCGCCGAAAAGATCGAAATAAGTTATCTACAGCAAGTTTGTAGTCTTTTTCATAGTATTTTTATAAGCTAAATCGATTGTCACTAGTCGTGATAGCTTAAACCACGTTCCGACTTTGTTATTAATAAATTATTGCAAAAATAACGGTTTATAGTACGTTTACTCACGGTTTTTGCTCTAAATTTTAAAAAACATTTGGAATGACATGAAATTTGGCATGCACGTAGCTAACATGTCAAACAAAACAAGTGATATTGTGCCGATGTATGCTTTTACCCTGGTCGTGAGTGTCACCCCGTTTCGAGGGTGAAAGAAGAAACTTTTAAAAGAAGTCCGGAATTGGATAAACTGATTCATTCTAAGCAACGTTTGTTCTATAATTTTTTCACTAAGTCAATACTTTTCGAGTTATTTGCGAATGAATATGTTCATTTTTCAACAAAAAAACCAAATAACTTGAAAAGTATTGACTTTGTGAAAAAACTGTATAGAACAATGGACTTATTTTAAAGATTTCTTTTTTCATCCCCGAAAAGGGATAAAACTCACCCCCAGGGTAAAATCAGACATCGATACAATATCACTTGTTTTGTTTGACTACGTGTATGCCAAATTTCATGTCAATCCAAGTGGTTTCTTAAAATTTAGAGCAAAAACCGTGAGTGAACGTACTATAAACCGTTATTTTTGCAATAATTTATTAATAACAAAGTCGGAACGTGGTTAAAGCTATCACTACTAGCGGCAATCGATTTAGCGTATAAAAATACTATAAAAAAGACTACAAATTTGCTGTAGATAGCGCATTTCGAGCTTTTCGGCGAATAAACTATTATTTTGTTATTAACAAAATAAGAACATATTTTGAGTAATCGCGACTAGTCGCATTCGATTCAGCGACCAAAAATACACCAGAGAAGACCTTAACACTATCAATTTATTTACAGGGCTTCTAATAATTCCTGAAAAACCCCTAATTTTACCATAATTTTTTAATAACAATTAAACGCACCACATTTGGGCTTCCAGACCACTTCCATTGGATTCAGCGACCCAAAAAACCTATAATATCACCATCAAATCGCGACGAACCAAAAGTATCCAATCCCTATGTTGAGATTAGACTAATAACCGTTTTAACAATTATTGGTTTTAACCTATGCAAAAGTGTATCGATCTTGGTGGGACATATTTTGAAAAGCAATAAAGCACTTTAAATCTATATTTTGTGTCTTTATGGCTATACGCAAAACTAAAAAGATAACCCTTTTACACTACCTTTGTACAGTTCACCAAGAATAGCTGAAAGTCTGAAAATAACCACGCCCATGATGCGCATTCGTCATCCGACGGATCTCGCACTGAGCGTTCACTTAATATCTACCGTTTGTAACGTGAACAAGTCGGTACAGTCTGCGAAACATTTTTTGTAAGTACGAACCGCAAAGGAGAATCAGTTTAAAATTTGCAAATTTTGTTTAAATCGAATCTGAAGGGAAAAGTTTTAAATAATCAGACACGGGAAGTGATAGCAAACGTGATTCATTTTATGATAAATGAAGCGAAAAACAATGAACCGTGTAGAGATTTGAAAAAAGTGCAGGAATGTGTGGTATTGGCAACAGGTGTTAGTTTAAGCAGCGTTCAAAAAATTGCTCGGGAAATGCAATTAATTGAAGATGGCGAATATTCCTCATTTGTTGGAGTTCTTAACTCCAAACAAAAAGAGAAAAAAAAAGCGCTTCAAAAACGTGCTTGGACGATTTTGATATAGGGCGTCTTCGACGTTATATAATGGATTTTTGTATAACACAAAAACAAGTCCCAACTGTGAAACGCATACATAGAACATTTGCAGAGGAGTAACTACTCAGGTTCCATAGAAAGCCTACGAACAGTAATTAGAAAGATGGGATTTCGTTGGCGAAAAACCAGAACTAATAGAAAATTATTAATGGAAAAGCCTAATATTCAACATATTAGACTGAATTTCTTACGTAGTATGAAACGTTAAAGGAACTCAAATCGCCCAATTATATACATGGATGAAACATACGTCCATTCATCTCATACCTACCAAAAGAGCTGGTCTGATAGTTCAAACAAGGGCATACAAAAACCAGTATCTAAAGGACAGATGCTTGTGATAGTGCATGCTGGAGGTGAAAGTGGGTTTGTTAAAAACGCTTATCTGCGCTACAAACCTACTATAAAAACAGGAGATTATCATGATGCAATGAACTACGACAATTACAAAAAGTGGCTTCAGGATAAACTGATACCAAATTTGCCCCCGAACAGCGTTTTAGTGATTGTTAATGCACGGTATCACAACGTACAAACTGAGAAATGTCCAACTATGTCTTCAAGGAAAGCAGAAATGCAGCAGTGGCTGACAACGCGAAATATTTCCTTTACAGATGACATGTTGAAATTTGAATTATACGACATTATAAAATTACACAAACCTCTGTTTAAAACCTATGAAATTGACAAAATACTCGAGGATAAAGGACATTCAGTTTTACGGTTACCCAAGATATTATCCGGATTTGAATCATATAGAGTTAGTATGGGCTTCTATGAAGCAATATGTCGCTGAAAAAAAGTCAGTTTTGATTTTAAATTAGTGAAAAGTTTGTGTGGACTGAATAAAACGATGACGACAAATGCTATGGAAATGGATACGAGAAAGGTTATAAATATCTCTTTTAACAAAAAGTACTGGTACAAAGACACCATATTTATGCTTCACCGGGACCGAACATCTAATTTCTATTTAGTATTGCAATAGACGATTTTATTACTACTTTATTACCCTACTGCTTACGCCCTTTTTCTCCGAAACCTTTTGGTCAATATAATGGTAATGTAAAGTATAAATAGTCAATATAAAAATATAATTTTTGGTTTATAATGCCATAATTTATAGCAACACAAGCGGTTTTTGTTGGATCTATTTTATTACATCTCACTTTGTAAAAAAATACTACAAATATACTGAAGAAAAGTAATGACAGTAATAATAATTGTGTACGGGACCTATTAGAAACTATTCAAACTTTACGTTTCTATATTTGTGTCTCCGACTGTACCTATATTTTAAAGTTGACCCGCGCGTACAGGCTATCTTTTTCCTTCCGAGTGCGTTCTCACTTCATTGTTCGCGCAGGCAGTTAGAATTTCAGACTTTCAGCTATTCTTGGTGAACTGTATATATGTGCGAAATGTGCGTGCATAAGTATTATATGTGCGCACTTGTACATAATGTTATTATATGTACTTTGGGATATTGTAGCAAACAGTAATTTATTATCTATCGTGACTTAGCCAATAAGAAAAGAAAAAAAAACCTTGTACACTCTGGACGTGTGAATATTTAATGATTTATTAGACTGCGTAGTTTTTACAGACTTTAAATTTATATAATCAAAAAACCAGTCCTCATATTTGAATAACTAGAGACTCTATTGTAGCTTGTTTATACCAAATAAATAAAACCATATTGACCGCAATATATGTTTGTGACAAAAATATTGCATATGTCAAGTTTAAAATTCCTCTCAACGAATATTGAATATTTTAACCTGTGTAACTGGACATTGTATTCGTGTATAGAAGGTAATGAAACAATTAGATATTTTACACATTCTTAATATTCGATTTAGATTCTCAAAAATCCTATACATTTTTTAAATCTACCTAAGCTCTACCTAACTATTTATTATATTTTATTCGTTTAAATAAAGGTTTATCAACTACTGAGACACTTTCATATACGATACTTAAATTACAAAATAAAAATTTCTAATTTACATTGACTACAGCTATATATAAGTAGAGCCCACAAACTATATAAAAAATAATATTGAAAAATGTCATGACTGCTCTTATCAGCCCTTATTTATACTTTTAATGTAAAGATATTCAAATCGGACAATTTTTTGACACTCATTATTTACCTTGGTAGTATTTCATTGCTCTGATCAAGCCTGCTAATCGATGATAAGAGTTATAGAAAATAATGGTGAACTAAGAGAAAAAAAGGATACAATTAATTTTAAATAATAGAAAAACATACATAGACTAAAACAAGTTTATACATAAAGAAAATCCCCCAGAGGATTTGCATACATAAGTCTTTAAAATTTAATGTAATATTCATATTCTATCACAAGTACATAAAAATATAGAAATTTGTCTAGAGACGTATTGCTTGTATTATCAGTTTATGGAAATTTTTGTTAAAAAAAATTATTGTAAATTCATATACCGGGTGGTGAATTGGAAAACGGGTCATAGGAAACTCAATGTAAAATTCTAAACTGTTGAACTCCTGCTTCCCTAATTATTTTACATCAAAAGACATTAGAAACTATTAATTTGTAGATGATTGAAATCTGTCTTGAAAACAACTGTTAAAATTGTTCTACGAATTAAACATATTCCGAAATTTTGTAAAAATGTAATACATTTTTCAGTTTTTCAGCCCAAAATTAGGCCACACGCAGTGCAATAATGTGTCAGAATGAAGTTATTATTTTCACATTTTTGAACTGTCAATATTTTTATTTTATCATTTATTGTTTAAAAACAATACAGTTGATAAGATACCCTCAGTTGCGGAGAAAGTATTAATAATAAATATTTTTTATTCAGTCAATGGTGTGAGCACTGTCAGTTAAATAGTAACGTGTGGCCTAACTTTTACACACATACCTACTGTGGCAGATGTATTATATTTTTCAAAATTTTGGAATGCGTTTAAATCGTAGAACAATTTTAACTTTTGATTTTAATACAGATTTCAATCCTCTACAAATATTTTCTCATTACTTTTGATGTAAAATAATTAGGGAAGCAGGAATTCAACAGTTTAGAATTTTACATTGAGTTTCCTATGGCCCGTTTTACGATTCACCACCCGGTATAGCTTACATTAGTACTTACTCAGTATGTCTTACAGATTCATTAGACCCATAGCAATAGATGTCAATCGATTTAGTCTACATTTAGGTACCGTCCCTATAATAATATCTCGTTTATGGTCTTGTAATGTTAATAAAGTTAATTATACATCGTATAATTTAGATATATATGCCATTTTTTTGTCAGTCTTATTCTAAATTTTTAATACTTCCTACAAATATTTCTATCCAAATTACGAATTGTCTTGTTGGCAATGTATAGTTTCTGCAAGTACATGGAATTTGTACATTATTTTATTTGTTTTCGGGACCCTCTCCTTTCAACTATATTCACGCCGACATGAGAATTCACTCGCTAGACAACCTCACTTAATTAACTAATAGCACCGAGGATGACTTGCGATGTTGTACGAAGGTCATTCGCAAAAAAGGTTCCCTATGCCGCTGAGAAAAATTGTGACGTGCTGGGAGAAATCTGGCAACACTGCCTTACACACCAACTCTCCCTCTCGCTTATCCTACTAGTTTAGCATCGCTGCATTGCGCAGTGTCGGCCTGGCAGCTTTCGAAGATGGAGGTCCCGGTCATTGTTACCGCCAATATGAAATTCATGCTGTGATACGTTTTTAAATGCAAAATGGATTTTACCTATTGACATTCATCGTTAGTTTTATTTACATTGTACTATTTTGGTCGAGATGCTGGAATTGCTTCATCCATAATATGAATCTAAACTGACGTTATAATTACACTTTTATCTACGTACTCAATAGAAATACAACTTGTTTCAGTCAAAGACAAACAAATACTAACATCTAAACCAGCGATATTCAACCTTTTTCTTTCCTGGGCCACATAGTAGCTATTGCCAAGATGAAGTAGTATACTTATTGAGAAACGGAAATACTTGAATGGTGAATAGGGGTAAATGAGGCCGTTCTAGACATAATAAATTTATTGCTCCACCGACTTTATAACCGAGTTACAAGGTGTTTTATCGATTTTGCCCATTTCTTTCTGGGCCCATAACTTTAGAACCACCTTGTATATTTTTTTGATATTTGGTACACATATGTCACATTTAGAACCCAAACCACTAAACTACTAATCACAAAAAAAAATCCAGGTCCAGATTAAACAAAATTATAAATCCATTGTGACCTTGAAACAACATCCTGTATATTGAAATTTTCAAAACCCGTTTGCACATTTGAAAAGAGCTTTAATGGAGCTTCCATTTTTGCGCAGATAATTCAATGACTTTAATTTTGAAATTACGTTGAAATTTTTAAGAACTCGAACTTTCAACACAAAAATTTCGATATAAGTTCAAAATTAATGTCATTCAATTGTCTGCGCAAAGAATTGAAGCGAGCAATTAAACTTAGTTTTTGTGCTCTTTTCAAATGTGCCGACGAGTTTTCAAAATTTTAATATACAGGGTGTTGTTTCAAGGTCACATACTTTTTCTTTTTTTTTTTTTTTGTTAATCCGGACCTGAACTTTTCTTGTGATTACTAAATGGGTCGTTGCAATGTTATAAATAAGTATTGATTATTTTTAAAATGAGTATTTCTTCATTAACTTTACTAATTTATTATTAAAAGTTTCTCATTTCTCCCAGCACATCGCACATACGGAACCTTTTTTTACAAATCACCCTCGTATTACAAACGTTTTTGATTTATATTACAGAATTATTCATCGAAAATTAGTTTCGTAATTTTTTCGTACTTACTATCGTAAGGCAGAAGAATCAACTGTATGTAGAAAACTAAAAGACGGTACAAAAGTCAATATTTTTTGTCCTGTATCGATTGAATTCTACAACCGTTATAGGGAGAGGTAGATAAATGTGATCAAATGATACTGAAAATAAGGTTGTATTCTCACAGAGAAAATAAATCAAAATGAGTTATTATTTGTCGACGTGTGGATTACAGAAGGTCAGATTAATCTTCTTACGACAATAAATATAAACAAAATGTACCAAAACGACAACAATTATAGAAGTAAAACAACCGTAATCGACATCATGACCACAGTGTTCACGTGCATTCTTTAAACCTTTGAATCAGATAGATATTTCAGGTTTTCTTCAAATCAACAGCAAGAATATGTCTGTAAAAATCACAAAGAAATAAAAACATAAAATAACTGTAACACTATTTTTTAATGTGTGGTGTCAATAACTCTCAACTAATTATTAAAGAAAACTCATACAGAAAATTCAGAAATTCCATTCAAAATTTATTTAATTTATATGTAATGTAGTGTGGATGCTTATGAAAATTTGAGACTGGCATAAATCTGTTAGATCAAGTACAATCTGAAGAAAACATTGCAAAAATAATAATGAAACTTTCTTTATCACTTGTGTCTATTGGACGTATTTAGAAATATCGTTAGACGTATCTAGAAATATCGTTAGACGTATAAGAAATATTTAAGTATGTTACAATAACAACAAAAATCATATAGTTAGATCTTTTATAGTTATATTAAAATCAACGGTAAATTCTCAGAAACTGATAATACACAACTATTACCATCCCATTTACTGGATTCATATTGAAAATGCTTTGGAACATAACAAGAAATGAAACTGTTATCCACAAAATAATAAATTCTTGCAATGAAATAAATAAACTTATTTACAAACGATTACAGATAAAAATAATTATGTAAGGTGATCTTGAGAGTATATATACAAAATATTAAAAATGATGGTATATGTACACCTAACCTACAAAATATAATAATTATAAAAGCAATGACCAAATAATTATGAATCACTTTCGTAACGGTTCATAGTATACGGAGAAGTTCGAGATACAGTTTAACACAAGTACACAAATTTTTTCTGTATTTTTACACAAACACTTTGGCCAAGCCGTCTGCGCCCGCGCTGGCTATATATGGCCTTGATGGATGGAAAGCGACATCTAGAATACTTTCATCGAACTTCTTACGATGAGCAGTTATTTCTTGCACACAAGTTTTGTTGTCCAAGTGCCATAACCGAATTGAACAATCGTGCGATCCTGAAAATAGATCATAGATTTAGCAAAATATTTATATTGGAAGATATTGCATTTTATTGTAAAAATAGTCCTAATAGTCCCAGTGACAATTGTCAACACATAACATACAGAGCGCAATTATTTGTATTCAACATACCAATTGGTAATTATGCTATGAGAACACTCGATGTCGCCTTGATACAAGAGCCCTGGGTATTCCAAGACCAAATTAATCAAAGAAGTATTAATAATAGGCAAGGAAAGTATGCTAAATGTGCAGTTACTCGAGCATCATGGTGACCTATTGGGTTGTGAAGAGTAGGTACTAAAACCAAAAAAAGTTAAGTTAAATTTTCCATTTAAGCGGGGACTTTCCATTTTTTAATTTAATTTTCCAATTCCAACAATCGTTGTTTCCGATTATAACGCTATCTATCCATAATTCGAAAAAATGTTTCGAATAAAAGTTTCTTATTTTTGCGTAAAGAATCCAAATCCGTAATAAAAATTGTGGGATTCTATTTAACCTTTAACTACCCGCGCATCAAGTTATAACACAACTACACGTGTGGCGTACTTTATACGCCACAAGAAAATACACTTAAAACAGCGGATTTGTTTTTTTTTTTTTTTGAAAAAATACACGTAGTTGTTTGATATAAACCTTATTCGGCATTAGTGAATACTTGGAGTTCCTTCTCAGTAAGCCAATTGGGATTTATAACTGGAATCATGGAATAACTGGATTCCATGATAAATAAAATTACTAATAAAAAAATTTTTAAAATGTGATTTTTTACAGGAGAAAAAGTATTGTTTATAAAGAAAAATATATTTTATGCCATAATGACTAAAAAAGAATTGAATTATGTACTTATATTCATGATACTATAAATAACAATGCTTATATTACTACTTATATTACTATAATCGGGGCGTATATGGTCCACCACTGGAAACAGCAAATAATAAACTGTAAATTACGATCTTCCCAGAACGCCAATTATAACGAAACTAAAACCAAATTGTAAAGCACATTCCTGTGATAGGTTAGAGAGATAAACAAGGTCAAAAATGAAATTTTTAAATAAATTTGCAGTCGAATTCTTATATCTGGCGTACAAAATACGTCAGCGCGTGTAGTTAAAGGTTAATATTTTAAAGTAACCCCCCACACCACCTCTGTGGGGGTCGTGTTTAGTGCCATTCGATAGATTTTTCAAAAATATTATGTAAATACATGTATATAGCAGTTTTTCGATCTGATGTTCATTTCGCGAAATATGGCGGGGTTCGTATATAAAATGTTAAATTTACCCCCACCCATTCCCGTGGGGGTTCGTGTTTAGTATCATTCGACAGATTTTGTGATAGTTTTTTTTTGTGAAATTTTGTGATTAACCCATTTCCTTACGCCCCACTCAAATCGTCAGATTTTTGAAATATACCCTCTTTTGTATGTACTTAACTTATTTTATCTTAATCGGACAATTTCGAGTTTTTCTAAGGATAGATTTTTTTTTCGGGCCCCCCTTAACGAACTCCCCTGTATTAAGAGCCAATATATGGCAGAGGTACATTTACAGGGTATGGTATATACAGAGGTATTTACAGGTGACGCACTTGAGTAACTGCAAAAATCTCCGCTTGGGCTCCCCTACCATATGTATTGGCGAAAAGCTTATGTATATAGCAGATCTACTTATATGAGTCCCGATGATTTGTATTCGCGGTGTGCAAGTACTTGGAAAGGGAAACGAGAAACGACCGTGCGCGAGTCGCGGAGAAATATTGCAACTATCTTAAATAATTCATATTGTCAATTGAAATTGTCAAATTGACGTATATTTCATACCTTCTGTCATTGACTCAGAAAAATTATATATTGCTCCACAATATTGATATGATATGCAATTATTATATAAAGGTAAATTTAATTAATTGTATTTTGCTTGCAGTACTGCATTTTAATAACGGATTTTATTTACTACATACAATTGTTTACGTTTGCTAAACATAACCTGCATCTTATTTTTTTCTTCTTATTATTTTTTTGGACTATGGTCTTGACAATTATCCAGCAACCAGGACTAATATAATTGGCCAATATAATTAAAAGTGCGAATAAAAGTACAGAGCGTAGAAATAGAGGTCGCTTTGCCGAACTTGCACGGTCCCAATAGTTAATGAAAAATGTAAAATAAACCAATGAGCTAGAGTAATTAACATGGCTATTCTGAGTTTGTTTACGGCAGATCTGAATACTTTGGCAGATGACAATCCGAACATATATGTTTGATAGTTCTTCTTCTAGGATTTCAAGATTGTTCTGCAAGTCTTCTCTGTTTTCTGCTATCAATACCATGTCGTCTGCAAATAGTAGCTCCGATAGTTGAGTCCGCTTCATTTGCCAGTATCCTAATGTTAGTTTTCTCATTCTTATCTTGGCTTTCTTTATCGCTTCATCCAGTACCACTGAGAATAGTAGTGGACTCAGCACGCATCCCTGTTCGATGCCTTGACTTGTAGTAAATTCTCTGGATTCCTCGTTATTGGTTCTTACTGTATTTGTATTATTTTTGTACATATCCTTTATTACTTCTATTATGTGTCTGTCCACTCCCCTTTCTTTTAGTGTCTTCCATACGTCCTTTCTTCGGATTCTGTCAAACGCCTTTTCCAGGTCAATGAAGCGCATATGTGCTTCTATTCTTCTTGATTACCTTCTCACTTACTTGTCTTAATGTGAATATTAGGTCTTGCGTGCTTCTGTCCTTCCTGAATCCACACTGTGTGTCTTCCATAGTTTTTTCTATTTGAGCTTTTATTCTTGTCTCTATTATTCTTGTGAATACCTTCACAGGGATACTTGATATGGTGATACCTAGGTAATTATTAAAGTTTCTCTTGTCTCCCTTTTTGTGTATTGGTAATATAATGTCTTTCTTCCAGTCCTTTGGTAATTCTGCTCTATTTATGATATCATTATTAGTTCTTTCATGATATCCATTCCCTCTGTCCCCATGAATTTTATCATTTCCGGGGTGATATGATCCTTGTCTGGTGCTTTGCCCAATGTTACTCTTTCTATTGCTTTCTCTAATTCCTCTCTTGTTATAGATTCCACTTGTTCTTCTTCATTCCTTTCTTGTATCTCCCAATCTCCCATATGTTGTCCGTGTCTGCATGAGTTAGCTCTTTGAAATGCTCCATATTTCCATTATTTGTTTTTCTTCTGTTAATACGTTTCCATTCTTGTCTTTTATATTTGGCATCGTGTGCTCCTTCTTTTGTCTGAGTTGTTTTAATGCGCCATAGAAGAGTTTTTGGTTTTCCCTATAATTTTTGTCCAAATCTCTCCCATGCAATATGCCTTTGTAATGTGATTATAATGTTGGATAAGACTCTTAATTTATAAAATAAAATAAAGATTCTTAATTTATAATTGTATACAAATTGCAAACTATCAGAGTTTTAGAGTATTCAAGTCACCTATTAATCACTTTATTTTCGATATATTATGTATAAAAAATTACCTGAAAGTATATAAAGTCCGTTTGGATCTACAGCTAAACTGGTAACAGCGTCCAAATGGGCAACCATTGAATGCACCATTTTTCCAGTATGGTTATCCCAAAATCGAATGTGTGTGTCCTCATGAGCAGTGATGGTTAGAGGTAGTGTTGGATGACAAACAACCTTGTTTATTTGTCTAGCACGGCTATTTACACCTAATTATAAAAAGAATGAATGAATTTACCGTTTTATTGTCATTTAATAATTATTGAAAGCAATAAACAAGTTGAAACAGTGACAAAAAATTGAACCGTTCGGAAGAAACGGACTCTATCAATTACTGGAAAGAAAAGAATAAGGGGCTTCCCTGTTTTATACCCTCCCTGCCTTAACCCCTCTGTCAGTTGTCTATTCTAACCTTCATTTTATTTTTTTAAGAACATCTATCGTTTTGGAAGCCTTGCTGTCCATCTTCAAGTAATATTTTCCGTTTATTATTGGTTAAAATTTGTGTCGTTAGTTTCAGTGTGGTGTTTAATAGATTGATTTCACTATAGTTTTCCGGTTCGTTTTAGTCACATTTTACAACAGGATTTTTCATTCTTTAGATACTTCATTATATCATTATTTAAAAAAGAATAATTGGTCAACGCAATGAACAAATTTGTTTGATTCTAATTGAGACAGTCAGCAGATGTCACCACCATTTCTGTCAGGGTAACAATGTCACGCGTAACTAAGATACATCCAAAATGCATAGACACCAAGTTGGATACGACCCTATTCATAACACACCAACACGTCATGCTAATATACGTTATACCGCTGGTACCTATAAGTAATGTGATTCCTAATACATTTTCAGTGAAAATAGTAACTCTGATAAGTGTTGGCGATAAATTTTTTTTTATATGCGTGTCCGCGAAGATTATAACTCCCAAAATATTTATGACGAAAAGATTTAGTTCATAATAGATGCCGACGAATACAATTATTTCCTTTTCTGTTCTCGCGAAAAAAATTATTCCTGGAAGATCTACAGCGAAGGAATCATTTTTCAATAAGTGACTACAAAAAAAAATAATTTTGTTAATGTACCGGCGAATACTATAATTTCCAAAATGTGGGGAAAACAATTACCAGATAGCGGCGAAAAAAATTATTGCTATTTACGTGCCCAAGAAGATTATAGATTTAAAAATATACGAAAAGAATTATTTTTAGACAGGAACAAGAAAAAATAATTATTTTTATATGTATATCCACGAAGAACATAACTCACAAAATATTTATGACGAAAACATCTAGTTCTTAATAGATAACCACGAATATAATTATTTACGTTTCTGTTCTTGCGAAAAAATAACTCCTTGGAGATTTACATTAAAAATATTTAATTATTCGGCAACACCAAATTTTTTTTGCATGTACATCATTTCATCACTCTAAAAATCTTTATAATAAGCTTTTGTAGATTAAATTTTGTACAGCCATTTCGGATATTATAATATTATGATTACATACACACACATACATTTACATACACATCTGATGGATCTACTCGAAAAATTACATCGATTGGTGATAAGTTGAGTTGTTTCTGATGTGAATTGACAAAGTTACATTTCCGTACGATGCCAAAGCTTATGTCTTCGCCGTCGCGTTAGGATTATTCTTTTCGCCGAGCATTATTAGGATTCATAATCTTCGCAAACATAGAAATAGAAATGATTTTTTTTTGCTGTCATTCGTCTAAGAGTAATTATTTTGGCCGAGAAATTTTTAGTAATATTAATTTTCGTGGAAATATAATCAGAAATAATTCTATTTACAGGTTATTATTGTGAACTTTTTCTTTTCACCGCACCATATTAGAAGTTATGGTCTTCGAGAGTATAGACCAGAAAAAATATGTTTCGCTCTCATTAATTCAGGTTCATACTTTTCACCGCGCATTATTATGAGTTATAATCTGCATGAATACAGAATTAGAAATAATTTTTTTCAAGATCGAAGAATAATTATTTTCAAGGAGAACATTTTAGTAACTATAATTATCGTGGACCAACAAACAGAAATGATGTTTTTTGCTGATACTCCTCAAAAAATAATTTTTTTCGCTAACACTTTATTAGGGATTATAATTTTCACAATCATATCGAAAATAATATTTTTCGCGGCGTTCATTGAAAGTTATACTCTTCACCGTATTTTTCGGAGTTATACTTTTCGTTTTTCGTAGGCGGCGGCGATACATAATATGTATAATGTATATTAGCATGACATCATTTAGGGGAGTGCATATAGATTTTCACTTCGGAAAAATCAAACAAGATAGAACTTTTTGCAATTTCATTAAGAAATGTTTGATAAACAACATATCAAAAAGTTCTACTCGAGAAGTGGGTGCTTCATTTTTTATTAAAAATGAACTACAAAATTATATGTTTTTTAAATAACTCCAAAAATATAAATTTTAGAAAAAAAAATGACTTGACCATTGAAAAATTCAGAAAATTTTACAAAAAAAACCTCATATACAGAATTTTCTAAAATTAAATCTGTATCTTCTATAATTTTTTATTTATAACGTTAAAGTCACCCTTTTCACAAAAATGGGCGCACTGTAAACTAGGGTACGGCGAAGTGCACGGTTGAGTTATTTTAATGTAATTCTTTAACTAATGGATCAATGAAATTTTACAAATTGAACATGAAAGAAGAATGATTAAGCTATCTTATGGTTATAATAAAAAAAAAATAAAATGTATGGGTATAAGTACGGTGGGGGCGGAAAGTGAGCCTTACATTAATTTTGTTTAAAAATTATTTAAAAATGTGTAACTAATACAATTTTTCTTATAACACTATCAATTTTGCACAACTTACCTTTCAAGCATCTTACTAAATGATGTTTCATTCAAAAAAATTTAATTCAAATGATATGTCTCAAAAAATGTAATTTTTGAAATCTGCATAGTTTTATAGAATTACCACCACTTTAAGACGGTATTACTCAAGTTTGAACAGATCTATTACAGTTTTATAAATGCTTTATTAAAGCTTAGGATGTAATCATCAAAATGCACTAAATTATTTTACTTTAGAAATGAAATAGACTATTCCTTTTTGAGAAAATTAAGAAAGATAACAAAAATGTAATACAAAAACCGAAAATTACCAGCTACAAAAATGTTTATACAAAGTGATCAAAACTTTTTTCTGTAAAACTTAACTAAAATACATTTAATAATAAGCTTCAACGATAATAAATGTTAAGCAAAAAATTTTTTTCGTACTCTTATATAAGACTTATGCTCTTATATTCTTTTTTATAACTCTTATACAGTATGTCTGCGTAACTTGGAACCTATTGATAACTTTTTTATTATCAGTTTTACGAAAAAAAGTTATTCTTTATAAAATACTCTGCATCATATATAATCTAAGATTCAATTATCAAATATCAAATTTAATTAATTTTATACGAGGTATGTCAAAAAATATGAATTTCACTCAAGAGTAAAGTACCGTTACATTTCACAATATCGAAAATTGTTATTAAGAAAAGTTGTTTGGAATTAAAAAATTTGTTTTAGTGTTTAATTCCATCCATCCAATGGCACTACAGCCCAAATCGAGCCTTGGCCTCCTTCAATAAGCTTCTCCAATCATTTCGATTTACCGCTGTTCTTTTCCATGAACGCGTTCCCAGGAAGTTCCTGGCATCCTCATCGACTTCGTCTTCCCATCTCTTTTTAGGTCTTCCAACCGGTCTTCTTCCCTGCATTCTTGCATTCAGCAATTTTCTGGGGATTATATTCTCATGCATGCGGACCATGTGCCCTGCCCACCGTAATCTCTGCAGTTTAGTGTGTTGTGCTAGAGTTGGTTCGCTATATTGCTCGTATATTTCTCTATTATACCTAATTCGCCAGTTGTTATTTTCCCTTATTGGGCCCAGTATCCTACGTAATACTTTTCTTTCAAACACATCTAATGCATTGGCAGATTTCTGTGTCACCACCCATGTTTCGCAGCCATAACTTACTATGGGCCTGATTATTGTTTTATATACCCGGAGTTTTGTTTTCCGGTGTACGTCTCGCGATTTGAATATGTGGCCCATCGCGAAATATGCTTTATTTGCCAGCACAAGCCTTCTATTTATTTCCGGTTCTTCTTCACTGCCTGCAACCAGATCCATTCCTAGGTCCTTTAGTGTTTAATTACATCCTTCTAATTAAAATATTGTGAATAATAAAGGCACTTAACTCTTCAGAAAAATTCATATTTTTTACATACCTCGTATAAAATTTAAAAAGTTTGATAGCTGATGGTTGTATCTTAGATTTTAGACCAGGGAGAGCATTTTATGAAGAATAACTTTTTTTCGTAAAAGTGATAATAAAATAGTTATAATTGTAATAAAATGATGATAAGTTTACGTAACTTGAGAAAAAATTGAAAATTTTTTTTCGATTAGAATGATGTAATTGTATATTTAAACATAGTTTTTAATTTCAAACAACTTTTCATAATAGCATTTTTTGATATTCTGGAATATAAAGGTACTTTACTCTTTAACGAAATTCATATTTTTGACATAACTCGTATAAAATTGATAAAATTTGATATCTGATGGTCGAGTTTTAGATTTTTGACTGTCCAGAGCATTTTATGAAGAATATTTTTTTTTCGTAAAATTGATAATAAAAAAGTTTTCCATGTGGTTCCTAGCTACGCAGACATACTGTATAAGAGCTTCTGTATAAGAATTTTCAAATTGCAATGCCATATTCGGATTCAGCATAATCAAAAACAAAATAGAAACATATTTTTGATCAAAGTAAAATGATGAATTTAACGATATTTTTAAAATTATTTATACAAAACAATTGTTATTGTTTAAACAATTAATAAACAATTTGCGGCCAAATCTGCAAGTAGAAATTTTTACTTTAACATGTATATAAACTAACAAAAAAAGTTTTAGAAAAATATAAGCTTGTTTGAATTTTTCCGAAACAATGCATGTTTTCGTTCTAATTGCACTCCCCTAATTAATTCAATTTATACATAATGTATAGTAGAATATAGTATTTTTACTACAAAAGCAAGATTACGTAGGTCAAAATTTTTGACGTATGAGCACTGTCAAAACATTATAATGTGACTTTTCATCATGGCCACATTTATGTCATTACTTGTCAGAAATATTTTTCTTTGGTTTTGTTTACTATAAAAATAATATCTATAATTATTTATTCTAATTATTGATGTCAATTGGTTTTCATTACTTGCCGAAATATATTAATTAGCAACAGTATTATCATAGTGTAGGTATAATCATTAAAATAGATTATTTCACAGCTCACAGCATAATTGACCGCAACCAGCAACACTGAACTGTCATTTGCGTTTAAATGTATGAGTATTGTACGAATGTCTAAAATATTTAACTAAAATTATCATTTTTTAGAATATTAAACTTAAATAATTGTTTAGAAAATTTATATTATTGATAATAATAAATGTTTTTGGTTATTTAATTAATATAATTCTCAATGTAATCGCGATTACGTTTTTTTTTTATTAAAATACCATGTGGAAGCTTATACAAGATCGGACAGTTCCGTGTTGGTGTCGTATTTTAGCTGTGCTACACAAATTTCAATTCTGGAGTTGATGTTATGGAATATCATTATTTTAATTAACATTAACAAATATTTTAGCATATGATTAAAATATATTTCGGCAATTGATGAAATCCGATTGACATCATTAATATAGATATTATTTTTATAGTAAACAAAAACAAATGCCCGATTTCACCAACGATACCTAAATATTTAAGAATTACCTAAGTGGGTTTAGGCACTTCCTACCTCTAAAACGGATTTCACCATAGGATACGAATTGCCTAAACCGCTTAAGCATTACCTTACGTTAGGATACGGATTTCGATCTCCCTAAACTTTAGGTATTACTTATCGTTGACAGTCAGGTTATATTTTTACAATTTTGACTAATGTACTTGTGACGTTTGTCAATAATTTGCTTCTTACTTTAATTTTGCTGTTATTCTGTAATTAGTATATTAGTTGAAATTTTGTATTTTCTTTTATATTATTAATATAATATGTGTTGGAAAATATAGAAAATCCTTTGGAGTTTTTTACAGGTCTATTGACAAAATTATGTAGTCTACCTACTACCTAACAAACTAGTGTTGTGTTTCAAAAACCCATTCATGATTATAACTAAAAGTGTGTCATTAAAAAATTAATAATAAAAAGCAATTTTCAACATATTATTTATTTTAAAATTATTTCGTTAATGACAATTCAACCAACTTCAATTTTTCGTCATATGTGAAATTTACAACTCTTTTATTTTCCTCAATTTCACTGTACATACAAATAACATACAAAATAACTATAATAGTACAAAACTGAATAAAACCAAATTGGCAAACAAACAATAATGACAAATAATGAAAAAGTAAGAAAATGTCATCTTATTCTTCTTTTTATTTATCAAAAATAGTTCAAACACACCGTAGGTAATACCTAGGAAAGCATTTCCTAGATAAGCAGTTCTTTTAGTTGTGAAATGCGATTGTTTCTAAGTATTGACTTAAGAAGTTCCTATCGATAAGAATTACTTAATAAGGCAACTGTTTAGGTATCTTTGGTGAAATCGGGCAAAAGAAACATATCTGACAAGTAATGACATTAACATGCTTTTATGTCAGAAATTTTGACCTACGTAATCTTCCTTTTGTAGTAAAAATACTATAGCATAGTATGTACGATTTCCACTATAGTATTTTTACTACAAAAGCAAGATTACGTAGGTCAAAATTTCTGACGTAAAAGCACTGTCAGAACATTAGAATGTGACTTTTCATCATGGCCACGTTAATGTCATTACCTGTCAGATATTTTTCTTTGTTTTTGTTTACTATAAAAATAATATCTATAATTCTATATTCTAATTAATGATGTCAATCGGATTTCATCAATTGCCGAAATATATTAATCATAATATGCCAAAATATTTGTTATTGTTAACGACAATATTGATATTCCATAACATCAACTCTAGAATTGAAATTTGTGTAGCACAGCTAAAATACGACACCAACACGGAACTGCCCGATCTTGTATAAGCGTCCACATAGTATTTTAATAAAAAAACGTAATCGCGATTACATTAAGAATTTTAGAATTATAATAATTAAATAACCAAAAACAATTATTATTATCAATAATATAAATTTTCTAAAACAATTATTTAAGTTCAATATTCCAATAAATAATAATTTTAGTTAAATATTTTAGACATTCGTACACTACTCATACATTCAAACGCAAATGACAGTTCAGTGTTGCTGGTTGGGGTCAATTTATGCTGTGAGCTGTGAAGTAATATATTTTAATGATTATACCTACACTATGATAATATTGTTGCTAATTAATATATTTCAGCAAGTAATGAAAACCAACTGACATCATTAATTAGAATAAATAATTATAGATATTATTTTTATAGTAAACAAAAACAAAGAAAAATATCTCTGACAAGTAATCACATAAACGTGGCCATGATGAAAAGTCACATTCTAATAAAATCAATGGGAAAATTCCAATAATAATAGATATAGGTCTGTGCTAATTGAAATGGCAAGTACCTAGTTTTTTTCGAGCAAGGAAGCATGTTGCTCTTTAGGCACATACATAATTTAATCTTTTAACATCGACTAGTAGTCACAATATTTTATTAAAATTTATAATGTAAGCCATATATTATGAAGTTACCACCTTCATTGGTGTGCTAGTTCCAACTACTTTGCGGAATGCACTGAAGATGTTCTGATTAGAACGAAAACGTTTTGCAATCCATGTGGATGACTTTTAGATAGTTTTTAAATAAACAATTTTATACCAGAATACAATTTGAAGTTTTTACTTCTGTATAAGTTTTTCATATTCTAATGTTTTGACAGTGCTCATACGTCAAAAATTTTGACCTACGTAATCTTGCTTTTGTAGTAAAAATACTATAGTAGAATATATATTTATTTTTCTTAATATGTATGCGAGTTGGTGTGTTATGGATAGGGTCGTATCCAACTTGGTGTCTATGCATTTTAGATTTATCGTAGCTACGCGTGACGTTGCGACCCGGACAGAAATGGTGATGACATCTGGTTATTGTCTCAATTAGAATCAAACAAATTTATTCATTGCGTTGACCAACTATGCTTTTTTAAACAATGGTTATATTGTAATCTTTTTTTTATGAGCTGTGCTCTAAATGATCTGTCATCATTGTTTCCCGTTATTTTAATAGTTCGTTTGTTATTTCGTCCATGCCTGCTCTGTTCTTTAATTTTGTTTTGTGCTTCCTCCACTTCCACTATGCTTAATCTGGATTGTCCATCAGTTGTCTGTCAATCAGAAGGTGGTGTCTTATTCATGTATTCTAGATGTGTTTTTTCTTTGCATTTTTCATTTACCTCCTTACAGAACCATGGTATTATGTTGTGGAATTTCTTATTCCAATTTACTTTTAACCGAGAGATTCTGTTGTAGCGTTTATAATATTCATTTTTAACCAGCTCTCCTCTACTTCATCTTCTTTAGCGATTCAATTGCTATTAATTGCTTATGTTAGTAACCTTTCATATACAGTTGAGTCCGCGAGTCTTTACTCGTGCGTCATTAATACCTGGTGAGATAAAACACATACTTTTTATTTAGCATCATTCTCTTCCACGCATGAAATTAATGACAAAAAGCCGCCTGTTATTAAGTAAAAACACATGTTATTTTTATGAACGATTTAGACTCAGTGTATTGAAAAGAGATAGATACAAAGAAAGACGATTGGGGATGTCTTCACATATTTTAAGTACAATTTCTGACGTTTTGGTTTTGTTTACTTTTGTGGCTGTCAGTTTGTTGAATTTTTTGCTGTTATTTTGTCGAATTTTTGCATTTTGAAGTTTTTTATAGTATACAAACAGTTGTTTGACGACTAATTTTATATTGGAGTTAGAAATTTTGTAATAAGTTTGTTATTTTACGATAAATTTTGACAACATACAAAGCTAACCTCATTGTTGACACAGTTGCATGCTTGTGTTTAAGGTTCCGCCAAAGTGAATAAAATAACAAAAAGAAAATGTTATTGAATTTTTTTATAAATTGTTTATTTATTTATTAATCAATGATAATAAAATAATTTATTAAGCTACTTCAAATGTAGCTGTAATTATGCACCAAAATTTTAAAGCAAAACTTAAATTTGACATTATATTTATTTGATAACGTCAAATTTTATAATAACCCGTGATCGGAATAATATCCATTTGCCGTTGCGTTTAGTAAATTTCCGACTTATTTCGTATACTTTAAATGATGACGCACGGGTAAAGACTCGCGGACTCAACTGTAAGTACGTTGTTGAGTCATCTTGTAGGTTATCAACTGGTATGTTTGTGATGTATTGTGATATGGGTTATTGCCGAATATTGACTTGATCATTCGTATTTTCGCTACTACTAGTTTGTGATCATTTTCAGTACGAATTATTTTAATCGTTACATATATGTATACATATTCTTAAACTGATAGTAAATTTGTAACATGAACTAAAAAAATGCCAGAAAATGTTGTTGTTGATGTTTTCCAAATATGTTGTTTAGTTATTCTAAACATATTTAGCCCAGTCGGGATAGCATTTGACCTTGCATTACGAGCTGTCCCAAATTTTATTTTTCTAATCTTTAGGGGAGTCAATAGTAGTGTAAATCTAAAATCTCGACTGAATGCCACCGTTGCGTTAGCCGCCATCTTGATTTTAAACGAGAATCGTTTTTGCTCAATATCTCCGCCATTTTCAACTTTTCGACAAAAAGTGTACAAACTGAGATTGATCAGGCGATTTTCTTTAATTTCGCTTACTGTAGTTTTTCGTGTGGTCGATATTTTCCAAGTTATGGGGAAAATAGTGACAGTTGAAGGGATAATTATTGAATTATTAAATTATCTCGTTTATTATTAGTTTTACAACAAATATGTACCTATACAAAAATGAAGAAAATTAAATTTTGTATAATTTTGATTTCTTTCATTTTTTTGATAAAATAAATATTTAAGGTAGTTCTTGTGAGGTAAAAGTGCGAGTGTAAGACCTGATTGATTTTATGGCAATTGTTTTTGTTCAATATCCCGCCATTTTCAACTTTTCGACAAAAAGTGTAAGGACTGAAATTATTGCAATTACGATTTACTACAATTTTTCGAGAAAACCAGTTTCGGGTCTACGAGGGGGGAATGGGGAGATTCCCCCAACAGGCTCCAAAAGTTAAAATGAAATATAAAAATATATTAGTTGACATGAAACTTAAAATATCGACAGACAAATTCAACCAATAAAACCCGCAATAGTTAATAAAATTAAGTGAATATAATGCATATTAGTTATTAATTATGTCTTTTATGTTCTTTGTACTTTGTTTGGTTGGTGTTTCATTGGAAGTTTCAAAAATTGTATATAATATAATTCTCTTTATTTTTGTTTACATACAATTATGTCGTAAACTTAATAATAAATGAGACAATTCAATAATTATGCTTCCCCTCCGCTTCCACTACTTTCCCCCTTAACTCGGGAAATATTGATCGCATAAAAAAATTGTGCAAAAGAAATTGTAGGAAATTGCATTTCCAACAATTTTAGTTAGGTACTACTGTTTTTATCGAAAAGTTGAAAATGGCTGAGATATTAAGCAACCACGGTTCTCCTTTAAAATCAATATGGCGGTAAATGCAACCGCGGAATTCAGTCGAGATTTTAAATTTACACTACTATTGATCTCCCCTAAAGGATAGAATTATAAAATTTGAGGCAGCTCGGAAACAAGATTCAATTCAATAATTATCTATACACTTAAGTCGGAAAATATCAACCGCATGAAAAAAATTGTTAAAAAGAAATTGTAGGAAATCATACTTGGAACAATTTTGAAAATGGCGTAGATATTGAACAAAAACAATTCTATAAAATCAATCAGGTTTGACGCTCGCGCCATTACCGCATACATACTACCTTAAATATTAATTTTAGCAATAAATGAGAGAGATCAAAATTGTGTAGGATTAAATTTTCTCTATTTTTCTATAGGTACATTATTGTAGTAAAACTAATAATAAACGAAATAATTCAATAATTATGCTCTTACTGTCACTATTTTCCGCCATAACTCGGAAAATATCGACCACACGAAAAAATTGTAATAATATAAATTATAGAAAATCACATTTTAAACAACTTCCTGTTCCTATACTTTTTGTCGAAAAGTTGAAAATGGCTGAGATACTGAGCAAAAACGGTTCTCGTTTAAAATCAAGATGGCGGCTAACGCAACGGTGGAATTCAGTCGAGATTTTAATTTTACACTACTATTGCCCCCCCCCCAACTAAAGATTAGAAAAATAAAATTTGGGGCAGCTCCTAATGCAAGGTTAGGCCTGTTATTCGTCTAACCCGACTGGACTAATTTCTTCTTCGTTTATTTTTGTAATGCTTGCTTCTACGTTATTTCGATATATTTATCGGCGTATTTCCGTTTTTGTTATGTTCGTATTTGTAACAATTCTTATATAATTTTAAGTTCTCGTTTACCTTTGGAGCTAATATAATTCGAAATTCTTATATGTAAAAGGGTGAATGATACTTTTTAAATTTTACTTGGTAGCTATGTTTAATGTACATAAGCAGCTTGTCTACTTACCATCAGGGGCAGTGGATTCTAAACGAGTTACAGGTTTTCCGGTTTCCGTATCAAATATGACACAGTTTAAACTAGAATAAGATGCCACAATTCGATTGGGTTCGTCCCTAACAAAAGCAACACTTGAAGGAATGCCGTCTATATCCGAAATAAAGGTTGACAACAATTGTTGCTACAAAAAAAAATAAGAATTAAGATTAAGGATTAAATTTATATTCTTTCTACGTTTGTGCAAAAAACAAAACTTTAAGAATTAAATTTTATATTCTTTCTACGTTTGTGCAAAAAACAAAACTTTCTTTAACTATATTTGGTGAAAAACCTGGTGTTTATTGCAATAATACAATCGGTAGAATTTGGATAATATAACAACAGTTCTATGCCCTGTTTTTAAACTATACCTTGTTTCTAAACTAGGAGTAATTTAAATTTACCGCGCCGTAATGCTTGTTTGTAATTGGTCCAACCTCAGGCAAGTTTACTCCACTGTTGTGAAATTTTGACACTACCTATTGGCATTTCATACGTTAATTTAGGTATATCGGCGATTTTTTGGGTTTTCTGCGTTATTCCTTTCTGGTGATTTTTCTAGTGACATTCATGCCTATTCTGTAACTCATTTCGATGATAGAAGTCAGGAAAATCGAATAGAAGTGGCCAAGTCGAATAGAAATAGTCAAAATCGGTATTCCATAACTCCCTACAATCGGAATAGTGAAGAGAAATTACTTCGACACCATTTACCCTGTCGAAATTAGATTTCGATATCAGAATTGTGTTTGACGCAAGCGCATTGTATTTTGTTTTGACGTTTATATTTTATATCTACTAAAAATAATTTATTACTACTTATTTATCATTATTTATAGTATTTTTACCTTTTGTATCTGCTTAATTTTTAGTCTGTGGTGGTATTTACTTAGGGAAGTGTATATTTAATTGAGACATGTTGTACGAGTATGCACTCAACCTATTTGGCATCTGATTGCTGAATCAGCTGAATGTTTGCCAGTCACAGTGTTGCCAAACTTTTTTTGTTTATTTTTTGTACAATTTCAGTCAATGGCATAATGTACAAGAATAGATCGTACAAGAAAGTTTAAAATATAAAGATAGACTTATAGCGTTGATTGATAACTATATCATACCAGTTTACTTGTATTTGCATCAATCAACGCTTATAGAAAAGTAAATAATTATAGAAAAGACGCTGTTTTTGGGAAAAGTTGTTTATCAGTTATTTTAGCTGGAATCAAATCTTAAGATTGTATATTATTAGTAATATTTTATATCATACCTACATTTTATCTTCATTTATCTTTTTTATTTAGCAGTTTATGTTCCTTTTTATAACAATTTTAATTAACTTTGATTTAAAACCATTTATCATCTTTTGACGTTTTTTTGTCCAGTATTTACACTAATATTTTATTGTTTACTTTTCAAAACTTTTCTTTTTTGTTATTTCAAAACTATTTTTAAAAATGCAACTCTATATAATGTGATAGTATGAAAAATTAAAGATATGGCAACGGTGTCGTATTTCAAATTTAGAACCAGGGCCTAGATTCCGTGCATTGTAGATATCTACAGTCGCTTTCTGTCGATGGCAATTGTCATGAAAATATTTGAATTTTTAGTTTTAATTCAAATATTTTCTTGTTTTACTAAGTGTCACTTCAGCATCAATTAGAGTATACGCTGTGAGCTCGTACGTAGAAGGGATATTTACAAATTCGCGAGCGCCAGTAGTGACAAGTCTGTAAACGATTACTGGAAATTTGACGTAAATGTCAAAGTGATTAATTTAAAATTAAAATTAAAAACATTAATTATAAAAAGTATTAGTTTGTCAAAGCGGTGTTATATATTTTTACCTTAAATATACAATACGTTTTAAATACTGAATTTAAGTTTTTTTAATGTTCCGTAATAACTAATTATAAATTAATATATTAATCTTACCGCCATCTACACGATAATTGTGAAAGTATCCGAAGTACGAAATTCATATTTTATCAATAGAACGTCAAAATGATTAGCAAAATCTTGAAAAAATCGATTATAATTTAATTACTTTTTTGCGTTGTAATTATTAAGCGATAACAATTAAATAATAAATTTAAAAATTACCAGTGAAAGTTGATTAGTAATCCGCCAGGAGCGACACCAGCGAAGCTCACAGCGTATAACCTAGCAAAACTAGAAAATAATTCAATTAAAGCTAAAAATTCAAATATTTTCATGACAAATGACATCGATAGAAGGCGGCTGTAGATATCTACAGTGCACGGAATCCAGGGCCAGTTACAAGCAGGTCACAGAACACTAATTTAGCTTGACAATGCGGGGTTGCCACCCCCTCTTGATCGCGTGAAATCGAAATTGCCGATTTCGATTTAACCTGTTTACGATGTGAGTTACAGAATGCCAATCCAAACACGAAAATTACGCGATAGCTATCAAACATTCCGATTTTGGGTAATTACGATTCGACTTGGTCATTTCTATTCGATTTGTTAAAAGTTACAGAATAGGGCTGATTATTGGGTGTGAATTTATCTTTTGAGTTTGCTCCTCCTAGTTTAAAAACAGTGTATAGGAGAAGTAAACTCAAAAGACAGATTCACAACAATGTCAGTAGAAAAATCACCAGATTCATCTTCTTTCTTTGGTTGACGATGTCGGCCTTCAACGGTAATCCAGTAATCAGTAAGACAATTAAGACAGCTTATAAGACAAATAACACTAATATGTCGCTAAAGAGTTCTAAAAATATCAGTTTTTTATATATTAGCCCGATCAGGGAACGCAAAATTTTACGAAAACCTCCAAAAAATAAACTGAAGGATGAAAATTTGGGAATAGGTAGTTGAAATTGTCTATTATATAAGAAAAAGTTTACAATTCTACATCCCCTCCATTGGAAAATACGGGGTGAAAAATTTTTTCTCGGGGATGAAAAAATATACGTTCAAAATAAGTCCGGAATTGGATAAAATGACTAATTCTAAGTAACTTTTGTTCTATAGAGTTTTTCTACTAAGTCAATACTTTTCGAGTTATTTGCGAGTGAATGTGTTCTCATTTTTAACCAAAAAAAAAAATGTTTTTGGACGGTTTTTCGGAGATAACTCAAAAAAGTAAGTATTTTAGCGAAAAAAATATTCTTAGTAAAAATATAGCTTATAAAAAATTGAAAAAAAAAATGGTGTATGCGTGAGGTCTACAGACCCAGTAGAAGCAGAGTTGCAGCTAATGAAATGTAGGTTCTTCGTCAAATTCCAAATCGAATATTTCAATGTGAAGAACCTACTTTTCATGAGCTGCAACTCTGCTTCTACTGGGTCTACAGACCTCATGTATACACCATGTTTTTCAATTTTTTATGGGCTACATTTTTGATAAGAATATTTTTTCGCTAAAATACTTACTTTTTGAGTTATCTCAGAAAAACCGCCCAAAAACATGTTTTATTTTGTTAAACATGAACATATTCACTCGCAAATAACTCGAAAAGTATTGACTTAGTGAAAAAACTCTATAGAAGAAAAGTTTTTTAGAATTAGTCATTTTATCCAATTCCGGTATTATTTTGAATGTATTTTTTTTTTTCATCGTCGAGAGGGGGAATTCCCCTCCATTTTTGTAAAATGGAGGGGATGTAGAATTGTAAACTTTTTCTTATATAATAATAGACAATTTCAACTACCTATTCCCAAATTTTCATCCTCCCTTTATTTTTTTTGGGGTCAGATTGTTCTTTGATCGGGCTATAAATGCAGACTAAGAATATAAAAACTAAAGAAATAAGGCAGAAAACACAAAAAATCGCCCATATAACTTAATTAAAATATGAATTTTAAATGTCAATAGTGTCAAAATTTCATAAATGTCAATACTTCATAATTCAGTGGAATAAACTTGATTATTTCATTCATAGGAGATTCTGACCAATAGAAAGCTACAGAAATCTGAATTAAATCGATAATTTTTGATAATCTCCCGTCGTTAAGTATATTACGTCAGATGCCATTCGTTGCTACGAAAAAATACATTCAGTGACATTAATGACAATTAATGTTTTAAAAATTATAAAAGTGATGACTTTCAATCGTCAAATATTTATAAAAACTGTGTTTAATGGTACATAAATAAATTACAATAAAATTTTGGTTTTGAACAGTTTTATTCATGAAATAATCGCAACAAATTGCACTCGACCTCTGAAATTAATATAGAATTTTTGTTCTCGTGACACTTTGGACATAATTTCACTCGCCTTCGGCTCGTGAAATTAAAACTGTCAAAGTATCACTAGGGAAAAATTCAATAATTTCAGAGCTCTTGTGCAATTACTACTGAAAATTTTAATTGCTCCTCCCAGTTTAAAAACGAGGTATACAAATGTCGCTCAAAAATTAATTCAGACAATTACACAATTTAAAGTTTCAAAATGAGTAATAATATTGTATCTGATTAATTTGTATTAATTAGAATTCTTACCTTAGAATGCGGCGCCCACAATTTGACTGTTTTGTCGGCAGAACAAGACAATAGCTGCTGTTTAGAATTTAAAACCGCTAATCCCCAAACAGCATCCGAATGACCATGAAGCGTAGAATTCAAAACATCAGGTTCATACAAATCGTATGGATCGATGTTGGAATTAGGAACATTCCAACAATTTATAGTGCCGTCTAATCCTCCTGAATAGCAATGCTCTCCAGTTCCCGAAATAGCTAAGCAAAGAACGGGACCTGCAAACATTAAAATAAAAGTATATAAATCATTTGTTATTGAAAACGAACATAAATAAATATATAAAATATATAAAAGATATATATAAATAGTCCAAGTAATGAAGCTTAAAATAGGACAAAACCTCGCAATTTTTACAGAATAGATCGATTTGCTTGAAAATTTGAGAATAAGTAGTGGATAGTCCAAGGATCAAAATCTATATGAGGCCGAAAGGCGCTTATACCATTGGGGTGGTTGCCACCCCATCTCGGGGGGGAAATTTTTTATTTTATTTTGACCGCAAAAGTTGGAAAAACATTCATTCTAAGCAAAAAACGTTCTATGCATTTTTTTTTTGATAAAATTAATAGTTTTCGATTTATTCGCTATCGAAAGTGTTAGTTTTATATCGAAAAAATCAATGTTTTTAATCAATTTTCTGCTAATAACTCAAAAAATTTTCGTTTTATCAAAACAACTTTACTTAACAAAAATGTACATCCTTCATATCCTTCCATGATTACGTTAGGCTTTACAAGAAAATTTACCATAAAAGCCGCCAAGGAAATTTATTACAATGCGAGGCTGGCTAAATCAGGTAATGTTGCTAAGGAAACGTGGTCTATCGTAAATGAACTGAGAGATAAGACTTCTTCTCCCACCATAATCCCGACTTCTACTGAGACCCTGAACAATTACTTTGTAAATGTGGCAAAAAATTTAACAAATACTATACCTCCTTCTCAGGACCCGATTTCATATCTTTCTCATAGGAATGTAAATAGTTTCTTTTTTACACCCATAGTATTAGGTGAACTACGCTCTACAATAAATGCCATTAAAAATAAATCGTCATCTGGGACTGATGGCCTGACTCTTAAAATGTTTTCTGCTCTACCTGATTGCACCTTAAACCATCTTACTACCTTAATAAACAGGTCATTCGAAACTGGAGTTTTTCCAAGCTGCCTTAAGACAGCGATAATTATTCCTATACATAAAGGAGGCGATAAAGATCTTGCTTCGAATTATCGCCCTATTGCACTCCTGCCCACGTTGTCGAAGATAATTGAAAGTCTGGTAAAAAAAAGAATCTTATCTTTTCTGTTGAAATACAAATTGCTTACTCCACATCAATTTGGATTCCTGAGTGACAAATGCACGAATGATGCTATGTTCTTCCTTTTCGATCATGTTTACTCCAGTCTAAACAACCATCACTCTACAGCAACAATTTTCTGTGATTTCTCTAAAGCATTCGATTGTGTAAACCATAACATCTTGACTGACAAATTACAGCACTTTGGATTTAGGGGAAATGCTCTTAAATGGCTTAAATCATATCTTAATAAAAGAAGTCAGTTTGTAAGGGTTGACACGAAGACGTCTTCTTGCATGCCATTAGAATGTGGGGTACCTCAGGGTTCAGTTCTAGGCCCTATATTGTTTCTGATATACATAAATGACATCTCTAGTCTGAACATTAAAGGTAAAATATGTCTCTTTGCAGATGATACTAGTATTACTTGGAGTAACACGGATATTATGGATCTTCGCAATACCATAGCTACAGACCTAGTCACCATTAAATCGTGGTGCGATTCGAATCTCCTGTTATTTAACGTTTCTAAAACCAAAGTCCTACCTTACAACAGTATGATGCAACCTTTAGTACTTAATAACAACAGTCTCGAGGTAGTTGAATCGGTGAAGTTCTTAGGGCTTATTGTGGATAAGTCTCTAAAATGGAACTTGCACATTGATGCCTTACACAAAAAATTAAGTTCTGCTTGTTTTGCGCTAAGATCAGTTGCTACGGAAATGAATTTGTCAACATCTAGGACCGTTTATTATGCCCTTTTTGAGTCTCATCTTCGGTACGCGCTTCCATTCTGGGGTACGTGTTGTGCGACTCAATTTGAGCGTATTTTTAAACTACAAAAGAGAGCTCTTCGTTACTCCCTGAGACTCAATAGCAGAGATCATTGCCAAGAATTCTTTAAAAAATTTAAGATATTAACTCTTCCTTCTTTGTTTGTTTTTGAATCCGTTTGTTTAATCCGCAAACATGCATCAGAAGGTCCAGAGAGACCCACTCATAACTATCCCCTTAGAAACGTGGATCATAATCTTTATCTGCCAACCCCACGGTCTGAGCTGGTTAAGTGCTCTATACTATAAAATTCGAGAAAAATGTACAATCACCTGCCATCTAACATCAAATCTATTGCAGCATTTCCCGCTTTTCGCAAGGCCTTGAAAGCTTATTTGCTGGAGAAAGCTTTTTATACAGTGAATGACTTTTTTATAAACGATTTGAATTCAGCAAATTGACTTGTAGGATTATTACTTGCGAGTACTTGTGTACATATTTGCAGCGGCATAGAACTTTTGATTTACTTTCCCTTTCCCCTTTCCTCGTTTGCCTTCTTTTTGCTCTGACGTTGTATACATATTGTTTGCAAAATTTTTAATTTTTTAATGTGTACTTAATAACTGTAAAATTATATTAAGTAGTATAACTCACGCCATTTACTTGGTGTCTGTTTCTGTTTTTGTTTTGTTTGTAGTTTTTTACTATTTTTTGTTTTTTATTGTATTTTTTATTTTGTATAAGCTTTGTCCACAAATTGCTAAAATTTTTTGACAATAAAGCATACCTTACTTACTGTACCCTTTGAAAAAATAAACAAACATCACTCATTTCGCATTTAGTTGCCATTAAGTCATTGGAATGTAAACAACCCAATTTGGATCCCACGTGTTGGGAAATTTCAATACATTACCTTAGGGCATTATCCTAGTTGCCATGTGGCCATCATAAGGCATTTTATTAAAGTATGCACTTTTAACGCATCTATGTTATATTTAAAGGGTTTTACCCGGATATTTTTCTTTGGTGGCTCAGCTAGCATCCAGTTTGTAAGTATAACCAACTTGCTCTAACCTTAGTCAAAATTTAAATACCAACTTTATATTCATTAAATCGGTTATACTTATTTTTTTAGATCTAACACTGATGATGATTTTTTATAAAAATCGAAAACGTTTTGTTCTGATGTAGCCCTTTAAAGGGATTTTAATAAAATTTTATACCTTTTACAAAGGATTTTTTCCAATTTTTTTTTAATATTAAATACTTATTACACAATATACAAATGTTAGTGATCATCATCATTCTCTTTGCCTTATCCCTATGCGGGGTCGGCTTCCCTAATTGCATTTCTCCACACAATTCTATCTTGGGTCATATCAATTTTAATCCCCTTTACCAGCATGTCCCGCCTTATCGTCTCCCCACAGGTCTTCCTCTCCTACTCCTTCCAGGAATCTGCACTTCAGCTATTCTTCGTATTGGGTGATTAACGTCTCGACGTTGAACATGACCAAACCATCTTAACCTATGCTCTCTCATTTTGGCATCAATTGGTGCCACACCTAGACTTCCCCTAATATACTCATTTCTGATTTTATCCTTCCTTGTCACTCCACTCATCCATCTAAGCATTCTCATTTCCGCCACATGCATTCGTTGTTCCTCTTTCTTTTTCACTGCCCAACATTCAGTTCCGTACATCATAGCCGGTCTTATGGCTGTTTTATAGAATTTTCCCTTCAGCTTCATTGGAATTTTTCTGTCACACAACACACCACTCGCTTCTTTCCACTTCATCCATCCAGCCCTAATTCTACTGCAGGCATCTCCATCTATTTCTCCATTACTCTGTGATACCGATCCTAGGTACATAAAACTATTGCTTTTCACAATCATTTCACCATCCAAAGATACCATTTTATTTGTAGTAGCTCCATCTTTAAATGAACATTCCAAATACTCTGTTTTTGTCCTACTAAGTTTTAAACCTTTTTCCTCCAGAGCTTGTCTCCACTGTTCCAGTTTTTGTTCTAAATCTCTTTCACTATTTCCTACTAACACGACATCATCAGCATACATTAAGCATCATGGAATGTTACCCTGTAGTTTCGCTGTTATCTGGTCCAAAACTAATGAGAATAAATACGGACTAAGCACAGAGCCTTGGTGCAATCCTACTTTCACATGAAAGTTATCAGTCTCTCCCACACCTGTCCTAACACTAGTCGTTACTCCCTCATACATATCCCTCACAATCTTTAGATGTTCACCAGGGACTCCTTTCTTATTGAGTGCCCACCACAGAATCTCTCGAGGAACTCTATCATATGCTTACTCAAGATCAATGAATACCATATGAGCGTTTGTTTCTTTACTCCTGTATTTTTCCATCAACTGCCTTATAATGAAAATTGCATCTGTTATTGATCTACCCTGCATACAGCCAAATTGATTCTCAGATATTTCAGTCTCTTCACGTATCCGTGTATCAATTACTCTTTCCCATATTTTCATGGTGTGACTAAGCAGTTTTATAGTCCTGTAGTTTGTACATTGTTGTATATCTCCCTTGTTTTTGTAAACAGGTACCAGTATACTGCTTCTCCATTCGTCTGGCATTTGTCCAACTTCCATAATTCTATTAAATAGACCTGCTAGCCACCTTGTTCCTGTCTCTCCTGCCTCAATCAGAGTCCTACAGACAAATCTTCAGCACTTTCAGGTAGCTTAAAAACATACTGTTGCTACGAGAAGGTTCCATGTTGCAGTCTTATAAGATCTATAGATATATCAGGGCCACATAAAAGGTGTATCGGGTGTTGACATAAATCTCATATATAGCAGATCTGCCGAAGTCCCAAGAACAAAGTAAGTAAAGACAGTTTTAAAATCCCAACAATTAAAGTAATTCATACAGAAGTAAAAAACTCCAATTTGTATATTGGTATAATACCAATTTACAAATTTGAGTTTTTTACTTCTGCATGAGTTTTTAAACTATGGTATACAGCCAGCTACTGGGATTTTCCCATTGATTTTAAATTAAAGTAATGTAAATGTAAAGTAAAGTGACATCGTATGTAGCTACTAATCTTCTAAGGTCTTGGTACAGCACGTTATGGTCATGACATATTTATTTTATTAACCAGTTTTATTAAAAATTACCTGTATGACTCCTAAATGTATATAGTGGTTCTACATCCAATGACGCACTCTTCTTTGCTGGAACCGTCTTTTGAAGATTCCACAATTTTAAAGTATGGTCTTCACTAGCTGTTATCAAAAGTGGTTCTGTTGGATGGAAAGCTAAAGCTCTTACACCATCAAAGTGACTGCGCAATGTATATTTAGCATTCCAGGTCTTTCTGAACGCCTCCTAAAAAAGATTTCAGGTTTTGCAAGTTAATGAGTTAATATCTAGTGTTAACAGCATATTATATGATTAGTGCAATCAGTGAGGATATTTGGCTCCGAATTCCATCCTAATGCATGGATTTTAATGAAATTTTGGGAATAGCTTCTACTTATCTACTAGTTCAAAGTCTACCCTATGCCGATGTACGCTTTTATCTTGGGGGTGGTTCCCACCCCTTCTCGGGGGCGGAAAACTTTTTGGTCAAAATAACCACGGAAGTGGCTAAAGAACCTAATTTTAAGCAAAAACTGTTCGATAATTTTCTTTTGAAAACTTAATAGTTTTTGAGGTATTCGTGGTTAAAAATTTGCCATTTTCATTGAAAAATGTCACCTTTTCGGACGGTTTTTTGCGAATACCCTAAAAATTGTGCATCTAACGAAAAAAACTATATAAAACATTTTTATAGCTTATGAAAAATTAAACAAATTGGTTTCTTCATAAATCTTCTAGTTATCGTACAAAAAGAGATATGGTAGGTGAAGAGATTTTTTTGTGCGTGCTCAAATCAGTGTGTTCAACTTAAAATAACAGAGAAATGGTCGATTTTAGGGATATAATGCTACTAATATCTTTTGTGGTGGTTGAAAAGACCTTTAAAAAGAGCACTGTTAAATGTCGATTGCATTCAAACTAAGCGAGATATGGTGCAAAAACATTGATGACTAAAGTATTTTAAGGAAAAATGAGAAGTACATTTAACCCCTTATCCACCAAAATACCTGTTATTATAGTGTTATTTCGATGTTCAAAAAGTTGGAAGGGTTTAAACTGATTGGTTAAAAAAAAATTAAATCTAATTATAGAGCGCAAAATTTTTTTAAAATCTTCCTTTTTTTCATGTAACTCGAAAATGATATGAGATAAGAATGAAAGAGACATTATTAAAATGTAGGGTTTTTTTAGATAACTTTGTTTTTTCTTTCATTACTATTTATCTCTTTATGATTTTCGAGTTACATGAAGAAAAAGAAAGATTTTTAAGAAAATCTAAAATGCGCTCTATAATTTTTCAAAAAAAATTCATTTTAAACCCGTCTAACTTTTTGAACATAGAAATAACACTATAATACAAGGTATTTTCAAAGGAAAACGATGCATTTAAATTCTGGTGGATAAGGGGTTAAATTTACTTCTCATTCTTCCTTAAAAAAATACATTATTCATCAATTTTTTGCACCATATCTCGCTTAGTTTAAATGTAATCGACATTTAACAGTGCTCATTTTCAAAGTTTTTTTCAATCACCACAAAAGGCATATAAGCTTTATACCCTAAAATCGACTATTTCTCTGTTATTTTAAGTTGAACACACTGATTTGTCCAAGCACCAAAAAAAAACTCTTTTCACCTACCATATCTCTTTTTGTATTATAACTAGAATATTTATGAAGAAACGAATCTGTTTAATTATTCATAAGCTATAAAAATGTTTTATATAGTTTTTTTTATTAGATGTATAATTTTTAAGGTATTCGCCAAAAACCGTCCGAAAAGGTGACATTATTCAATGAAAATGGCAAGTTTTCAACCACGAATAACTCAAAAAGTATACCTATGTATTAAGTTTTCAAAAAAACTTATAGAACAATTTTTGCTTAGAATTAGGTTCTCTAGCCATTTCCGTTGTTATTTTAAACAAAAAATTTTCTGCCCCCCGAGAAGGTGTGGGAACCACCCCCAAGATAAAAGCGCACATCGGCATAGGGTAGACTTTGAATTAGGAGATAAGTAGAGGCTATTTCTAAAATTTCATTAAAATCCATGCAGTATGATAGAATTCGGAGGTAATATTCTGTTTTTCCTCTCATTGACTGGCGTAGATAGAAAATTTGGTGTTTATTACAGGTTCAAATTTTTAAGATCAATCGATCTAACACAAATACATCAAACATACAAGTACATACAGCTTAAATAGAAGATCAATACCCGTCATACTAAGAAGTAACCCAGGCAATTAAAAAACTTAAAAATAATACGGCACCAGATAGCGATGGTATACCTGAAGAGTGCTTAAAATACGGAGGAGAAGAGGCTATACAGTTCTATATACAAGCTAATTCAAGACGAGAAGAAACAATGCCAGATGAATGGAAAGAAGGGGTTATTGTATCAATCAATAAAAAAGGAAACAAAAAGCAATGTACCGAGGAATAACACTCATAAATACCACCTACAAAGTATTTACAAACATCCGGCTAGAAAGAACCAAAACATACACAGAAGAAATCGTTGGGGATTATCAATGCGGATTTAGACCGGGCCGCTCTACTATTGACCAGATATTCACAATAAAACAGATAATGGAAAAATGCTGGGAGTTTGATTGTGAGCTTCATCAGATGTCCATAATTTTAAATAAGCATTTGATAGAGTATGCAGCGCTACACTGTGGACAGCGATGCAGGAACATGGCTTTCCAAAAAAATTAGTCTCTATGATATGGATGTGTATGGAACGTGGAACGGTTATGATGTAAGGTGAGAGTTGGACAGCAAATACTCGGAGACATTTGAAATAAACAATGGACTAAAACAGAGAGATGCACTTTCGTCACAATTCTTCAACTTAGCTCTTGGAATTCATAATCAGAAGTGCAAGAATCGAAAAACCGACTACAGTATTTCATCGAGAAGGACCAAACTTACTGTTGGCACTTGCAGACGATATCGATCTAATAGGAAACACCAGATTACGGATGAAGGAGACTTTCGTCAGGTTCGAGAGGGAAGCAAAGTAGATAGGGCTCCGAATCAATGAAAATGAAACGAAATATATGTATATGAGCCGCAATAACCAAAGCAGAGACAGCATCAGTCAGAACATCTCCATCGATGACTTTAACTTTGAGCGCGTTAGAGAATTTAATTATCTTGAGACAACAATACCTGAAGACAATAACAGATCACAAGAAAGAAACAATAGGATATAATCCGGCAACAGATGTTGTAGCATTGCAAAATTCTGCTAAAATGTTTTGTTTTAAACCCGCCTTATAACAATTATTCCTTGTATTTTGTGTTGGTAATACCATTCATTAAAATATTTTAAAGCCCGCCCTGTTAGAAATATTACAAATTATTTCACAACTATCCAAACACTCCATCGCTACAACGAATAATTTTAAATTAAATACGTTGGATTGTATTTTGTTACCCCACTCTGTAAGCTAAAGTAAATATGAAACAGAAATTTTCAACAACAAACACTCGATGCCCTTTGGGTATTACTTGTGTCTGCGGGCGTTTATGATGGAATGCGGTTTTTACGCGCGATTAGAAATTTGGTGGAGGAGTTAGTTCGAAATGGATATTTGAATCGTGCACACCGGTTTCACGTCGAACTCACAGAAGCCACCCCTTTACCGGCATGAATTGGCTATTATCGCTATGTGAAGTCAATTGAATGGTTTACAATTTGTTCCGTGACTATTGAAGAATACCCGTGAAAAGTTTCACTCCATAATTTTGGATTTTTAAAGTGAAACGCCCATGAAATGAATGTCCACGAATTGCGACTGTAGCTAATGGTCGTTATGGTGACGTTCTGTTCCTCTTTTTTGAAGTTCGGTCCAATGTTATCCTCTATTTGAAGTTCCCGATGAGATGTCTGGTTTTGTCTCAACTTAGTCCTGTTTCCCATTCCAGTGAAGCCCTTTGTCGTCGGTATTAATTGAATGCCTGCCCCGCCCACCTGTTGATTGACACATGGAAGTTTTCGTTTAGTGTGATGTGACAAAGAAATGTTTTTTTAAAAAAGGTACTGTACATTTTTGTTTTAAAAAGTAACTTACTTCCAAGTAAATAATATTAAAATTTGCAGTTGGTAAAATTTTTTAATATTTTTTTATAGAGACTGCTTTCAATATGGTAAAGTTTTTTGTAAACAGAATGATTGTAAAATGTTAAATATCTCAATATCTTTTGTTCTGTTTTGTTATTCTAGATGTCTAATCAATTTTGTTTAAAAATAAAGCTCTTATAATAATATGTAAGAGAAGGTTGGTAACGTTGCGCTGAGTGTGTAAATATTAATTGTATTTTGCTCCTGCATTAAACCCGTTTTTCGCGAAATGCAGAGTAAATCAATTACAGCAAACGCTAAAGTGTGAAGTTAAGTGAGTAATCTTCGCGCTGAACGAAAAATAATAAACTAAATATTGAAATTGTGCTCCAAATTGGCAAAAATCAAAGGTAAGCGTAACACATAAACAAATAAAACGTCATCGATATTACGATATTCGAAGTGGATTCTTGTTTGATTGGAACGCGGTGTTGCCAAGTCGACAGGGAAGTCCTGTAAGTAGGGAGGAGCGAAATAGTATATACTGCTCAATATAATTTTATCAAAAAAAAAAAAAAAAAAGTAAGACGCTACACTGAGAAAGGTTAAGTTTCCGCGGAGATAGTCCGAACGAGACCTTTATCGCAGTAAAACGAACCAGTTGTAATGAGCAGAGAAGATAAAAAATACGAAGAACTATTATTTCGAACAGAAAGTGATGGTACCACGACAGACGAAAACGACAAGAAGAGAAAAGAGGAAGAATTGGAACGGGCTTTTAACAAAAGTCGAAAAATGAGCAGATCTCCCTCCTACAGAAAGGAGAAAATGGAGGAGAATATACAAAAAATTATGGAAATGATGGCAGGAGTAAGTCTAAAAATCGAGGAACAATCAAGAGAACTTAGCGAGATGCGTAGAGAGCAGAAAGAATATAGAGATGAAATAAGAGAGCTACGCCAGGAGAATGTAACATTAAGAGAAGAAAACACGAAACTAAAACAGGCAGTTTATCAAATAGAAGAACGGCTTGAAAGTTTAGAAAATCAAAAAAGGCGGAAAAATATAATTATACAGGGACTGAACATAGATACAAATGGGCCAGATATCCTAAAACATGCAATGAAAAATTTTATGCAGACAGAATTAAAAGTAGATGTACAAATAGAGAAGGCTCTGAAGTTAGGAGAAAAAGTTTGTCTGGTTGAGCTTGAAAAGGAAGAAGATAAAAGAAAAATCATGCGAAACAAAACCAAATTGAGAAATCGAGAAGAAGGTCTAGTTTATATCAACGATGACCTATCAAAGAACGACAGAATTGTACAGAAACATGTCAGACAAAAAGCGCAAGAACTAAGAAAGGAAGGGAGAAAAGTGAAAGTAGGGTATAAGAAAATATATGCCGATCATGAAATATGGCGCTGGGATGGAATGAACCAAACGTTGGTGGTAGAGACCAAAGCAAAAAACTAAGCAATAGCAATGAAAGGAAACAAATGATGACGAAAAATGCAAAGAATAGGATTACGAACTATGGAAATAAAACAAATCAAGACAGCAATAAAAAAGAAAAGCCGAAAAATGACAAGATACAGTTTGCAACAGGGATAAATAAGAAGGAAACGACGCAGGCAATGGACAAGGCAATAAGTAAAGATAACAAAAAGAATACTAAAGTCAACTTGGGTACATGGAATGTAAGAGGCACATACGAAACAGGAAAACTCAAAGAATTAATTAGAGAAATTAAAAGATATAATGTAGAAATAATAGCTTTACAAGAGACAAAACAATTGGAAACAGAAATAATAGAAGTGGTATTTTTTAAAAGCGGGGGAGAAACCAGAAGGTTAGGAACAGGTTTTATAATACAGCGAAAATGGAAGGAAAGAGTAATGGCATTCCAACCAATATCAGATAGACTATGCACAATAAGATTAAAAGGGGACAAACGAAACATAAGTATAATAAATGTACACGCACCGATTGAAGATGCCACAGAAGAAGAAAAAGATGAATTCTACGAGCAATTGGAAAGAGAATATGATAAATTACCAGGGTTTGACATCAAAATAATAATGGGAGACTGCAACGCCAAAGTAGGAAGAGAGAATATATACGAACACATAATAGGGAAATATAGTAAGCATGAGGTGTCGAACGATAATGGCCAAAGAATAATAGGCTTTGCAACAGAAAGGCAAATGGTGATACGAAGCACACAATTACGCCGAAAAGATATATATAAAGGAACGTGGATTTCCCCTGATAAGAAGACAGTAAATCAGATAGACCATATTTTAATAGAGAAGAAGCATGCAAACAATGTAATAAATGTAAAGAGCATGAGAGGAGCGGACTGTAACTCTGACCACTACCTGGTGAGAGCAGAATATAAAATCGAGCATAACATAAAGCGAAACAATAAAACAACAGAAAAAATTGGAAAACAATTTAACATAGGACTACTAAAAGATAACAACACACAGAAGAAGTATGAACAGGGAATAACCAACAGACTAATCAGGGAACAAGAAACGTCAAGCCCAGACAAACAATGGCAAAATATCAAAGAAGCAATCTTGGACACAAGTAAAGCAATCCTAGCGAAAACCAAAAGAAAACACAAAACAAAAGATTGGTATGACGAAGAATGTCAAGAAATAGCAGAAGCAATAAGAAAAGTAAGACTCAAAAATCTCACAAATTACGAAGAAAGCACTAGAGAAGAATACAGAGAATTGAGAAAAATCATGAAAAGAAAATGTAGAAGCAAAAAGAGAAAATACAACGAGATCAAACTGAAAGAAATAGAAGAAAAATTTCAAAAAAAAGAAATGAGATCATTCTACCAGGAAGCAAAAAAAATGGAAAGGGGATATCAAAAAAACAACCCATATATGAGAGATGATAAAGGGATGTTGCTAAATGAGCCTGAAAAAATAATGGAAAACTGGCAAAACTATTTCACAGAACTGCTAAATAAGAGCGAAGTACAAAAGGAAACAAACCATGAAATTGAAGATGATCAGATAGCAATAGAAATACCCACAGAACAAGAAATAAAGAACGAAATAAAGAGCTTGAAAAATAACAAAAGCCCAGGAATAACAGAAATATCGGCCGAAATGATAAAATCAGGAGGGAAAAGACTACAGAAAGAGATATATGATCTGATAAAAAGAATATGGGAAGTAGAAAAAATGCCAGAAGAGTGGACCATAGCAAGAATATGCCCTATACATAAAAAAGGTGATAGAATGCTATGCGAAAACTACAGAGGCATCGCACTATTAGAAATAGTTTACAAAATCTTGGCACAAAGTATAAGTAAAAGGCTAAGTCATTATTCGGAAAAAATACTGGGGGAATACCAGGCAGGTTTTAGAAACAACAGATCAACGACTGACCAAATATTTGCCTTAAAAGAAATACAGACTACATGTTACGAACATAAAACAGTACTATATGCTTTGTTCATAGACTTTAAGCAGGCTTACGACACAGTAAATAGACAGCAGATGTACGAACTGATGAAAGAATTGGGGATACCAAGTAAAATTGTCAGGATGATAAAGATGACGATGGAAAACACAACAAACGAAATAGCTTGGAAAGGGTATACATCCAAAAAGTTTGAAACCAAGGAAGGATTACGACAAGGAGACCCACTATCAACAATGGCATTCAATCTAACATTGGAAGGAATAATCAGGAAAAGCAGAATAAACATGCAAGAAACGATATTTAAAAACGGCCACCAATGCATAGCATTTGCAGATGATCTGACGCTATTAGCAACAGGCAAAAAAGAACTACAAAAGTTAATGAAAAACATAATAACAGAAGCCAAAAAATTCGGACTTAAAATAAATGAAGAAAAGACAAAGTATATGATAATGGGGGAGTAAAAACATACTCGTTTAAAAGAGCCAAAGAAATTATTTACCTGGGAGCCAAAATAGATGAAAATGGTCATGAAGAAGGGGAGATAAAGGCAAGAATAGCTAAAGGAAATAAAAAATATGGAGCATTACGCACATTATTGAAATCCAAATACGTATCAAGAAAAACAAAAATAAGAATTTATAAGACTGTTATCAGACCTACAGTAACATACGCAAGCGAAACATGGGTGCTCAAAAAGTCAGAAACAGACCTGTTAAAAAGATGGGAGAGAAAAATGCAAAGAGCAATACATGGAGGTGTGAAAATAGAAGGTCAGTGGAGAAGAAGAACCAATAAAGAATTGGAAGAACTATATCAAGAGCCAACGATTACGACGACGATCAAAGCACAGAGAATACGATACTTGGGGCACATAGAGAGAATGGGAAGTAAACGAATGCCAAAAATGGTACTTTCACGAAGACCAATACAAAAGAGGAGGAAAGGCAGGCCAAGGAAAAGATGGAAGGACAGTGTATATGAAGACTTGAAGAAAAGTAACATTGAGAGATGGAAAGAACTAGCATTGGACAGAAGGAGATGGAGAGAGGTTGTGAAGGAGTGTATAAAAAGACTGAAGTGTATTTAAATAAAATTTATAAGTTATGTAAGTTATATTAAGTTATTTACTATATTATTTATGTAATCAGAAATGTAAACATTTTAGCCCTAGGCCTACAAGGCCTGTTGCGCTTAATAAATAAATAAATAATAATATGTAAATTAAATAATATGCAGTGACATGATGTTGTAATATGTAGGTCATTTTGTTTTGAAATACAATAAAGTTTGAATATTTTTTGTATTGTAAAAATCATACAGGGTAGCGAGAAAGTATGGAAACACGGTAATTTTTTGGAAACCGCTTGAACGATTGATATAAATGTTGGTGGGTAAGGGTATTCTAATACGGCGGATATTATAGTGGTAATTACATTGTTGTTAAATCTTCCGTTTTTCTGGAAATCTAATGAACTTTCTTATTTTAAATGGAACACCCTGTATATTTTTTGCGTTTTGAAGTCCTTAAGAAATACTGATTATTTTTCATGTTATGTTCCCTATACCTAAATGCTATAATTTCGGAGTTATTGCTACATTTATTAAAAAAAAAATTAAACAAATTATAAATTTTTTTTTTTTTGACCGGGTAGATTTTATTTTAGGTTCTTTGGGTCATTGGGAACAAAAAAGGTCTTTTGTAATTTTCCTCACAAGTTAATCGTTTCCGAGTTATAAACATATTAAAGCGAAAAAAATCGAAAAATGACGATTTTCTAAGTTCAAAAACATAAGTAAAAAATATTATTTTTGAAACTATGAAGTGCCTAAATTCAAGTTCAAACCTTATTTTATCAGATGCCGATAAGCGATTTGGTCTTATTTCATTCTAAAACATCATTTTTTAGTTGTTAATGTAGCCCGATAGCCCGTACTCGCATATGAGATTTATTAACAATAAAAAAAACAATGTTTTAGAATAAAATATACCAAAAATTGTTATAGAGATCTGATAGAACAAGGTTTGAGCTTGAATTTAGGTACTTCGTACTTTTAAAAATGATTTTTTTACTTGTGTTTTTGAACCTTGAAAATCGTCATTTTTCGATTTTTTTTTCAGTTTTAAATTGTTTATAACTCGTTAACGATAAACTTTTGAGGAAAATTACAAAAGACCTTTTTTGTTCCCAATGATCCAAAGAACCTAAAATAATGTCTACCTGGGCCGAAAAAATTGATTTTTATAGATTGTTAAAATTTTTTTTAATAAATATAGCAATACCTAACTCCGAAATTATGGCATTTAGGTATAGGGAACATAACATTAAAAATAATCAGTATTTCTTAAGGACTTCAAAACGCAAAAAATATACAGGGTGTTCCATTTAAAATAAGAAAGTTCATTAGATTTCCAGAAAAACGGAAGATTTGACAACAATGTAATTACCACTATAATATCGGCCGCATTAGGACACCTCTACCCACCAAAATTTATAAAAATCGTTCGAGCGGTTTCCGAGAAATTACCGTGTTGCCATACTTTCTCGCTACCCTGTATAAAGGTTATAATTTTTCCACTGTCATTCTCATGATAAAGTCTTAAAGTCTATATTTCCTGTTCGAGAATATGTTTTTTCTAAATAATAAAAATCAAGTTTTGAGGTTTTAATAAACATTTTAACAATGTACGTATTTTTATTTCTGTAATTCTTTGGAAAATTATTAACTAGACTTCTAATACAACTGTAATTGAGTTTTAGTGAAAAGAAAAGAGAAAGTGGCATAAAAGCCAAGAATGAAGTTGAAAGTTGCCCAATTAGACCCAAAAGAGGAATCTCATATGAATATCACCCCATTTGGTACCCGTAAGTATAGAGATATGTCCAGTAAGTACCCAGTAGTGAATTAGAGGGCTTTTTAAACGGCGTCCTTTTCAAATAGTAGAAAGGTCCTCTAGTCAGTGTAAGTATCCTTTGTTTACTTGGTAATGGTAGTTAGTTTCTTCTTAAACCCCCCCCCCCCATTCCTGTAAAACGATTCCACGACCTGCCACCGAACAACAACTGAGCCGCCGTTCGCAAAAGAACTTTTAAGTGTCTGTTTCTTCTTCTTTAGCCCCATTTCGACCCCCAGTATCCATGTAGTTAATGTTATCCCTGACCCCATCTGAGCAGATATTTAAAACGCTTCAATATCTTTATGCCCTTCAAAACCTTATAAAATCGAAACAACTAACAAGATGTACAAGATACAACTATATAAGATAATCTTAGGAACCCTAGTGATGTATGGCAAAGACGATATGTGGACGATAACAAAGACAACGAAGAGAGAATACATGTTTGGGAAAGAAAATTCCTAAGGAAGATCAGTAGAACAATATATGATAAAAACTACAAAGAGCTCGAAGAACTATACCCAGGCGCCAACATAACAAAAGAAAGGAAGTCTAAAAAACTCCAATGGGCAGGACAACTCAGAAGAAGTCCCAACTGGAAGGAGACCACGTGGACGTCGTCGACTCCGTCCAAAGCTATGGGCATGGAGAACTGGATGGAGATTGCTCAAGACAGAAAAGAGTGGGGACAGAAAAATTATAGTCTTTTTTGTTAGTGGGTGAGTGTAAATAATCCCGTTGGACCATAAAAGAAGGTTACTCCGCTAATAACCTTGCAAAGTATTAGTAATAAAGATTCTTTTATAGATTCTAAATGTTTATCAAAAACATATTACTAAGTAAACAACTCACCTTACTACTAGCAATATCATATGTTGATTCAGCATCATTGTTAACAGTTAACTGAGCTAATTCCCCCAAACCAAGTGTTGAATCTACATTGTCTTCATCGTTCATTCCTATAGGTCTCTTGGCTACAAAAAAATTTGATATTACAAGTTGCATTTTAGAATCATCTATATACGGTATGCCGCAAAATAAACAGTACTGAAATGAGTACTGAAACGTTTATGTTATATATTTATAATAGATGATTAGCCTTCGAAACATTATTCACAACGACGCACAGTGGTCCAAACCCGAAAAGATGGCCAAAATATGAAAGCGTTTTTTGATTTGCATGAAATTAGGCATTCAGGAGTTTTTGAGGTCGCTAATTACGAATCCGAAATCTAAACTGCAAAAAAAAAACAAAATGGCGGATTTATGTATTTTAAATATATTTAATACCGTCTAAATTTGATATCGTGGGGTTTTTAAGGTTGCTGATTACGAATCCGAAATCGAAATTTGAAAAAACAAAATGGCGGATGCAATCCGCCAATTTTTTATTCCAACGTTAAATTCGATTATTAATCATATGAAAGTTAAAACTAATTTTTACTTTATTTTTCAACAATACTGTACCTGACCCTTTTATCTACGATTTTACCCTACGATACTGAAATAACTAAAGATCTACAGTCATAACAACTACCTGAATGCCGCGACATCCGTTTAAGAAACCACCTATACAAACTAGGTAAGGTGAATGAACCATAGTGCAGAAAGTGCGAAATGGAAGAAGAAACTGCCATACACATACTATGCCATTGCAGTGTGCTAGGTGATGTAAGGCAGGACTTCACTGGTCAAATGAGATTTGAACCAGAAGAGATCCTAAAACTACCAATAAGAAAACTGTTGGCCTTCGTTGAGGCCACAGGACTTATTAAAGTTTAAGGTACTAGTACACTTTAGAAGACCAAAAATAACATTTTTTTCAAGAATTTTTTTCTCAGAACATTTATTAAAAATGAACATAAAACTTTTTACATATTAATATCTAACCCTTAGAGAATACAAAAAATATATCTTTTTTCACTTATGCACGTACACTAATATTGTAGAGGGCGCAAAAGTCGAGGCCTCGAAAATTGATGGCGGACAGTTAATCTCAGGATTGGGATATCTGAAACAAAAAAATCGTACTAGATTTGAAAAAGGAAGGTTCCTTACGTGACAATTTACCACAATTTGACCAAAAAATAAATATTTTTTAACTATGAAAAACTGAAAAAAAAAACGGGTGATTTTTTCACAAAAATTTTTTGAGTTTCCGTAAAATCTTTGTTTTGCGGAATTCTTCACTAACGGTGGTAAATTGTCACGTAAGAAACCTTCCTTTTTCAAATACCGTACGATTCTTTTGTTTCAGCGATCCCAATCCTGAGATTAACTGTCGAACTACTGATCGGAACTACTTTTTTTCGAGGCCTCGACTTTGGCGCCCTCTACAATATTAGTGTATGTGCATAAATGAAAAAAGATATACTTTTGTATTCTCTAAGAGTTAGATATTAATATGTAAAAAGTTTTATTCTTTTTCTCATGATCATCTTTCAGTGCGTCACAGTTTTTCGATTTCTTTCTAACGCATTAAATTGTATGTGACAGAAAAAAAGGCACGTCCGTGGTTACAGACATTTACAACATTTATTCTAGTTATTCTAGTTGTCGATAGATGGCGCAATAATAAAAAAATATTTTTTTTAATTAGATAATAATATTACAAATATAATCTGTATAATTTATAAGACTATACAAATCAAAGAAAATACCATTTTATAAATGCAAGAAACACATTTGATTTGTTTTTATTCCAAATTGAAAATAAAATGTGACAACTGTCAGATTTAACTAAAATGTCATGTTAAAATAAATGTCATAAATGTGTATTATCACGGACTTACCCTTTTTCCTATCATTTGTTACGCACTGAAAAATGCTCATGAAAAGGACAATATGTTATTTCTAATAAATGTTTTGAGAAAAAAATCTTGAAAAAATGCTTATTTTTGGTCTTCTAACGTGTACTAGTACCTTAAGGAGAAGAACGGGGTTTGGTACAAAGGTCTTATGACCAAGTGCCAGAGACTAACGAGTCTCTGGCGTTGTTAACGATTCATATTGACACTCGTAGCGCAGAACGCTTGTACAAAAAATTCTTGCAAAACCAAAGCTCGCAAAGCAAAACCAAAGCTCGCAAAGCAAAACCAAAAAAATATAAGCTAAAAGATGATTGTAGTACCATCTTGGAATTCGATTGAATACATAACTATTTGGCTATTCTTTTTCTCATGATCATCTTTCAGTGCGTCACAGTTTTTCGATTTCTCTCTAACGCATTAAATTGTATGTGACAGAAAAAAAGGCACGTCTGGGAATACTTCGGTAATTATTCTAGTTCGGTGATGATTCTAGTTGTCGATAGATGGCGCCATAATCAAAAAAGAATTATTTATTAAATAAAATAATAATATTATCAATATAATCTGTACAATTTATAAGACTATACAAATGAAAGAAAATACCATTTTATAAATGCAATAGACACAATTGATTTGGTTTTATTCCAAATTGAAAATAAAATTTGACAACTGTCAGATTTAACTAAAATGTCACGTTAGAATAAATGTCATAAATGTGTATTATCACGGACTTACCTTTTTTTCTATAATTTGTGACGCACTGAAAAATGTTCATGAAAAGGAGAATATCTGAAAATTAAATTTTTTCAAAATATAGTTTCTTATTATTTAACTTCAACTTAAAATCTACTTAAATATAACACATATATAAATATTTTGATATTATCGTCTTTTATTAAAACTGCGCGTATGTTCCGTACGCCTCTTTAGGACTGTGGGACATAACAATATAAGATGAAGTTACTTACGATAGGTTTTATTTAGCTTTATATGTATATGTACAAAGTAACATTATTATTTCTGTCCACATGGGGTCCATAACCTATGTATGTTGTCAATGTCTGGTTGTCATGTCACAGCTGTCACTTGTGGTTCCGTTTACCAAGTGCAACGTTGCCAAGTATATGTGTACATGAGAAACATACATAACACGTACGAAGTTCAACTTTGAACTGAACTGGAAATTCGGATATAGGAGATATTGCTCTAGGGTTGCCAACACTGAATAGGGAATTTAATTCTCTTTTAGAAAATGTAATAATATTCCCGAAACGTCGATTTTTTTTTTACTTTTGGCCCAATAAAACAGATGTTAAAGATGTCCTCTGGCACGAAAAACATCTTTAATGCTAGTCTCCAATTCCGGAATGTCAGACGGTGGATCGGTCTGTCCCCTTCAGGATTCCCCATATGTACGCATCAGGTGGCGTTAGGTATGGTGGGTGGCGTTAGGTATGGTGAGTGGCGATCTCCCAAAATGATCGAGGAGTATTCGAAGAGACTCCCTGGCTGTGACTTAACCATTATTAATTTTAAGCCTGGACCGTTTTCGCGGCATTTTCCGTATGATCGAAAATAGTGCTCCACGATAAAAATTTCTTCTGTAAAACTGAGAACCATCCTGAAGCATCTAACATTAACACCACATTCATATAAGTTATAAAGTTATAACCATAAGTTATGACAACACAGCCAAATACCTGGGCTTAACCCTAGACACGAAGCTTCGCTGGAAAGCACATGTAAAGAAAAAGAAAGAAGAATTAAATATCAGATATAAAAAATTGTACTGGCTACTGGGAAGATACTCAGAGTTGTCAACGTATAACAAGATGCTAATCTACAAATTATAAAACCAGTATGGATGTATGGTATCGAACTATGGGGATGTACAAAAAAGACAAACTTGAAAATAATATAAACTTTTCAAAACAAAGTATTAAGGGGCATAGTTAACGCACCCTGGTACATCCGTAATGATGATCTCCACAAGGATCTACGAATGGAGCCTGTCAACAAAAAAATCCGAAAACACGCAGAGTCATGAAAAAAGACTTCTCCACGAAAATATTGAGGCCATCCAGCTCCTGGATAACTCAAACCAGAAAAGCAGACTGAAGAAGACCAAACCTCACGAGTTGGTGTAGTGTGCGACAAAGCTAATAGCGGAGCATTGCGCGACTAGTGTTCAAGCAACGTGTTGGTGTAGTGCGTGATAAAGTGAAAAGCAGCGCTTTGTGTGATAGTGCGCAAGCAAAAAGTAATAATAAAGACAACTCAGAAGACATCAAAGGTTGGCTCATAGATATTAAGTAGTTAGTAAGATAGAATAGATAAAAAGTTACTCATTGGTCAAAGACCAGATTTTAGCACTTAGCCAAACAAAAAAAGTTAAAACGACTTTCCGAAAACATTTAGTACGTTTCGGCGCATGGCACATACAAATTTGAGGCATACGCATTTCAGTACTGTTTATTTTGCCGCATATCGTATTTAAATTGGCAGAATTGTTATTTACTATTTATCAAACACTTAACACTTAACAAAAAAATAAAATAAATTAATAAAAAAAGATATGAACTTACCTTTGTTCCAATCAGCTTGTTCAGTTTTACTGTCTTGTTTTTTCTCTGCTTCGGAAAGTCTATTGAGTTCGTTGAACACTTCTAAGGCTATTGCATCAACATCATCGCCTAAACCTAAATCATTATCCATTTTATCTATAAAAACATTTAATTGTAACATATAAATAATATAACACATTGACTCGGTTAGTTAAACATAATTGGTTAAGTTAAAATTAAAATAGACAATCTGGATTTGCAGTAAAATGTTTCATATAATAACTCATAAAGAATAGTTTAGATCTGTTTTGAACTATGTAAACATTTTCCATATGAGTCTATTTGTTGATAGAATCACTTCTTCTTCTTTAAGTGCTCTGTCCGTTGCGAACATTAGCTTTTACAATGGCAATTCTAATCTTGCTTACAGCACTTCTGAATAGTTCGACCGACGTGATCCCGAACCCTTTCCGCAGATTTTGGAGCTACGAGTGTCTTCTCCTGCCTAGCCCTCGCTTACTGTCTATTTTCCCCTGGATTATCAATTGCAGTAGACAGTACTTATCGTATCTCAATATATGGCCTAAATATTCACGATTTCTTTTTCTTTTCCGACTCTGTGGATTAAGTCTATGTTGGTGACATTTTCAGCCCAGGATATACAAAGAATGCGTCGATACACCCACATTTCGAATGTTTCTAATTTTTTATGGGCATCTCTGTCAGCGTCAAGGCCTCCACACCATATAGTAAGATCGGGAAAATGTACCTTGTAAGTAAAATACCTTGTAATATGGCATTATAATATATTATAATACATGCAATAAACTAATATTTAGATATTATTTACTAATTTATTTCGTCATGTTTTAATGAAATTAGCGCGATAATTCGATGAAATAAAATTATTTTGACATAATATTTAAAAGTCAGATCAGTAAAAAATAACAATGGTTTTTAATCGTCGTCGTGGAAACCAATATCGTCGTCGTGGTAACCCATTATATTGAAAGTTTGGTTTTGACAACCTTCTCAAAGAATTAATTTCTGTATTTTCACTTCTAAATAGAAATTGATATAACTCTATTTTTTGTGGATTTTTTCCAAGCGTACGGCCCTAGAAAAAATATTGTTCCTAACTCATGCAGAAAGTGTCTTTCCCGCACTCGACTGCTTGCCCGAACTCCGCTATCGCATCGTTCGGGTCAACGGCAGTCTCGTGCGTGAAAGTATCACTTTCCGCACTAGTTAGGAAAATAACTATTCTAGTTGAAAGATGAAGACTAAGGGGTGTTTAGAGGTCGAAAAAAATTCTAGGGGTCTTCGATTCGATTCTTACGGGTCGTAGAAAATAAACAAAAGAAAAAAACAAATTTGCATACAAGACAGCAAATGACTTGAGATTCTCATTAAAGATTGAATCAAGTCCTCGTCGCGTCCGCGACTTCCAAATGCGTTCATGAAGATTAAAAACAACGTAAAGAATCTGAGCTAGTCTAGTCCGCAACGAGTCGAGTCGCGTCCGCGACTCTCTAACGCGTTTCTGCCTTAAGTTTTCAATTTCTAGCTAGTCAAATATCATGTAAAATTTAAAAACGAAGTTCTATATAATTTTTTCTTTTTTTTTTGCAGGAGCAGTATCTCTCGAGTTATAAGCAAAATTATGGGCACAAAAAGCAAACATTTTTCGTTTTTGAAGTTTACTTCTGTAGGCGCGATTGGGAGTGAATTTTTATTATTCTACGCGCATGCGCACACAGACAGTATGGAGTTCGTTGCTAAATTTTTTAAGTTATGTATGTATTAGTCCAAAAAAGGTGTGGAAATAATATATTAGTGTTTTTAGTAAATTTATTTATTTATAATTTTTGTATCTTTGGGTTTGTCTACCTCGGGAATAAGATAATAAGTAATATTTAAAGTATTTTTATACTTCACTAAGGGTATAATTATAATATATATTTTTATATATAGGGTGTAACGCTAGTTCGCTTCCGCAGGTAATACTGCACGTGCAACCCGGGTAAACTAAAGAACTAGCACAAGAAGCGCCAGACAATCTTTCCAAAGATCTCCTGGCAGAAGTATATCGCAGTTTTTTTAGAATAATTAAAGATGACACAGTCAATGAATGGACTTTCCAAGGAACAAATTACAAAGAAATTGGACCCAATGTAAGAGTTTGCCAATTAAATAATAGAGGGTACATGTAGAGCAAAATGTCAAATTCTACACAGACTATTAAAGGATAACGATGTTGATCTGGTCGCAATACAAGAAACACACACAGAAAACAAATTTCAACTAAATTTTCGTTTATAAAAATTAATTATTATTTATAATGCATTGTTATCTCTATTTATATACAAAAACTGTTATACAGCCATACGCTAAATAAATATACTTCACTTGGTATATTTGACACTGTCTGAGAAATCTTGTAGTCCGCACCCGCACAAACAAAATGAGTATAGCTCAGTGGTAGAGCGTTCAACTGGAGATCAAGAGGTCCTCGGTTCGAATCTGGGTGTTTTCTATTTTTTTTTTTTTTTTTTTATTTTTGGTATTGTTTTAATAAAAATTTTTGGAAAGTACTAAGTAAAAATTAGTTTAATCTTTACATAAAATATAAATAAACTGTTCGAAAGTATATTTATTTCGTTAAAATCATATAATATATCATATAATAAGTATAACTTCTTACATGCGTACAAAGTACACACACATCCTTTTTTTTTAGATATTGCTAAATAAAAAAAATAAGCACAAGGTTTCATGATTATTGATATAAGATATCCTCAAGTGACTCCAGCACAAAAAAATTAGACTCATATGGAAAATGTCAATTATGGTCTTCTTTTCGATAGATCCTACGTGTACTAGAATGAACCTTGTAGTTTACACATTTGTTAATTAATTCATTTTGAAGTGCAGCCACACAACTGTATGTTTATTAATGTTAAAAACGTTAGTTATATGCAAACTTTTATGTTTCAATTCATCACCACTGAACTATGTTTTATGCATTTGGTATAGAATGTTCTATACGGAAATAGAATTGTTCAGGAAAAGTAGGGAACTTGCATAAAATTTTAAATTCGAAAAAAATGATATAAATCACAACGGAACATAATTTAAAACATTATCAAAGACAAAAAAGTTGTTTTTGTGTTCCGTTTGGCCTCTAAAGACGATTCTAAATTCAAATTATTACAGCTAGCCCACAACGCGTCGTGACGTCATATGATTATATGCATTCTGCACCAACAAAGTAAACAAAATTGTATATAATTTTAAATTAGGCATTATAAATGTCAGTAGAAAATACGTTTGATCGTTTGAACTATTTTAAATCCATAGAAAACTTGTACTTTTAGAAAATGCCACTAAACAACACTTATGGTGTTTTCCTTTTATTTTTCACAGTAAACCTTCTTTCCTTTCCTTCAAAAACTGTATCAAACTCCAATCTCAACAAACTGGTATATATTATTACAATGACATACGAGCAATGTCATTAGAATATAAATATTTTCCCTTATTCCACGACGATGAGCTGGCCAAATACCCAAGTAGGTGGAGGCCAATAAACTAAAGTAGGTGAAGAAAAGAATACACCTAAATATAACCATAAATATAAATATAACGAAGACTTTAAACTTGTACTTCTAAGTTATTAGGAGTTTTTGAAGCGTGAAATTTTGGAAATCTCATTTTTAAACAAAACTGAACAATATTATGTAATAAAAAAAATGTTCAAGTTCCAAACAAGATAACATTTCCAAATTGTCTGTACTCCATGCATGCGTGTGAATTAAATAATAAAAATTAAAAATCATTGACAGATGTTTTATTGAAACAAAAGTTAAGAGAAAATATGTATTGCGATGTTTTGGTCCCCTTCCAATTTTATGATCTTGTTTACAAAAAATAAACGATTTAATATTCGCTGCGTATGTACAAAGAAAATGAACGAATCTTTTTTTTTTTGTTTAAATAAACCTTAGTATGATTAATGATTTTCCAAGTAGTAATTTAACAGGCTGGCTACTGGCGCAATAAATATTTCCATTTAACTGTTTTTAAAAATACCAAATTGGTGAAAATTTTCCTAAATTTGGTGTAAATATTCTTTTTCTAAATTATGAGTAACCCATTTTCCCATAGATGTCACACCACGATGGTACACCCATTTTTTTGTCACTACAGAGTTAAATGTTTCCATATTTTTTAAGAAAATTATGTATTTTGGTTATAAATGCATGAACGGGTTTTCCAGATGTTCCGACTCAGTGATATATTTCATATTAAAATACTTGTAAATATTTCATACCATGGCCTCTACAGAAAAATGTAAGCAGGTGTGGGGTAACAAATAGTACACTCTGGTTAAATTGGTAGTGTGTTGACCAAATCATGCAGAACACGACGCGGAAAAAAAAATCATTCAGGCATCAAATGTTCGAAAATCTTTTCAGTCCACAATAATGAAGAGACCTTCCGTAATATAATAGATATTAAATTAAAATAATAGCATCTCCTGAGGCAACATGTTCAGGAAGCAAACTGAGCGTCGAATGAACATTACAGGTTAGAAATGGTCAAAAAGTTAAAAAAACACTATTACAGATTAGAAAAATCAGGATAGGGTCTTGGAATTTTGTCTTACAAGTGAGAGTGTGAAATTGGTAGATGTTCTTAAAAAAATGAGAATAGAAATTGGTTGCATTCAAGACACGAGGTGCAAAGAACAAAGGAAGAAAAAAGTGGTTCTGGTGAGAATAAAGGAAAAGTGTTCTATGGTGAACTAGGTTTCGGAACTAAAAATAATACAGAATCAACAGGCCCAACATATCCTCGTACGTACGAGAATTTAATATTTAAACAATGTTAAGAAGAAAAGAATAATTGATTACATTACCTTTTTTGCCCAACTTGACGTCGTCTTCAATATCATCTGATGGTTCAATATCGACATCATCGCTCATGTCATCATCATCATCCATGTCGACATCGGTATTGGACAGAAAGTCTAAATTTGCCATCACAGCAGCTTCGGTATCTAATATCATAGCTTCTGCTAGAGAGCTTGGTTGAGCCTTTTTCGCAGGAGTTCTCCTACCTAAAATTAAATTTCAATAAAAAACATTATCCTACTTAAAAACAAAAAATTAACATCTGATTAAAAGTTACAAGGGATGATAAAACTGAATAGGGAACTGGCATACCATTTTAAATTCGCAAAAAATGCTATAAATTATAATAGAACATGATTTAAAATATATATATCAAAGAAAAAAGTTGTTTTTGTCCTTCGTTTGGCTCCTAAAAACGATTAAAATTGAGAGAAAATTCAAATTATATCAGCCAGTCCAAAACGCACCCTCAATGGCCGTGACGTGAAAAAGTTAAAAATGTAAGGTCCTCGCCATTAATTCATTAGGTACGTTTGATATTAGTTTACTTGTTATGGTCATTTTATGGTGTATCTAAGTTTTATAAATCTTTAGATAGTTCCTGTGAATTATATATTTCTTAATATTCGAGTGTTTTTGTTAAGAAAATTTTTTTAAAATGACCGAAGAGGATTTTTCTAAAGGGCAGTATGATAACTTAACCATTATGAACAATCTTTATTATTATGATTATTTATTTTAATTTTATAGTAAAAACAGTTCCAGAAAAATATTGTTTAGATAAATATCATTCAATCTGTAACGTACATCTACCAAAAAGGTGCCAAAAGTTCTATTTTTGTGTTCAAAATACACTTGATTTATTAAAAAAAAAACTATTAAGCAGACAACAGATATTAAATATTTAGATTAAAATTATCTTCACATACATGAAGACCTTGAGAATGAACTAAAATATCTTTAATGTCCTTTCAACATGCATATAACCACCGTATTAAACTCAGTTTCTTATCGACTGGTAATCTAATAAATCTTTTATTGGGGGTTTTAATGGTTATACTTTTAAACAATGGTAATAAACAAATTTATTAGTATTTACTTTTATTTTTCATAGTAAACAGACACACAATTCAATACTATCTTTTTAAAAACTGTATGAACACCAATGTAAACAAAATGGTTTATACTTTTATATGAGACAGGAGATCTGTCATTACAGAATATAACTTGGTGATTCCACAAGTGTTCGCGCGCTTTGTCGATCGTTTGAAATGATTTAAATACACAAAAGATTTTTAGTCTAAGTTTTCACTCTAATGGCATATAAAGCAACATAATGCTACTCTACATCCCACCAGAATGAAAACAATGGGAACCTTCTCTGGTTACACCTCCGAGGCTTCTACAATTTGCAAGCCATACGGATGCCGAGACTAAGGAAGATGAGGGAATTTTACAATATATAATTCACGTCCCATCTGCTCAGCGCGGTAAAGTTCCAACGAGAATAGTTCCCTTTGTACTCCAAACAGAGTAAGTAAATCAAAAATGAATAACCATTTTCAATGTCGTTGCAACACGAAACTACAGCCGCGCGATATTCTAGTCCAATCAGAGAGTGCCGCAAGCACCTCTACCGGTTTCGAAACTTATTAGTCTCTCATCAGGAGGCACATATGCTGCTCTCCCCGATCCAACCAAAACAAACCCCGGCGTGCAGTCACGGATCGCAACGAACGAAATGGCATAGATGCCCTAGCGGCAACTGCTATCAAAAGTCTAAGTTTTCACTCTAATGGCATATAACGCAACATAATGCTACTCTACATCCCACCAGAATGAAAACAATGGGAACCTTCTCTGGTTACACCTCCGAGGCTTCTACAATTTGCAAGCCATACGGATGCCGAGACTAAGGAAGATGAGGGAATTTTACAATATATAATTCACGTCCGATCTGCTCAGCGCGATAAAGTTCCAACGAGAATAGTTCCCTTTGTACTCCAAACAGAGTAAGTAAATCAAAAATGAATAACCATTTTCAATGTCGTTGCAACACGAAACTACAGCCGCGCGATATTCTAGTCCAATCAGAGAGTGCCGCAAGCACCTCTACCGGTTTGGAAACTTATTAGTCTCTCATCAGGAGGCACATATGCTGCTCTCCCCGATCCAACCAAAACAAACCCCGGCGTGCAGTCACGGATCGCAACGAACGAAATGGCATAGATGCCCTAGCGGCAACTGCTATCAAAAGTCTAAGTTTTCACTCTAATGGCATATAAAGCAACATAATGCTACTCTACATCCCACCAGAATGAAAACAATGGGAACCTTCTCTGGTTACACCTCCGAGGCTTCTACAATTTGCAAGCCATACGGATGCCGAGACTAAGGAAGATGAGGGAATTTTACAATATATAATTCACGTCCCATCTGCTCAGCGCGGTAAAGTTCCAACGAGAATAGTTCCCTTTGTACTCCAAACAGAGTAAGTAAATCAAAAATGAATAACCATTTTCAATGTCGTTGCAACACGAAACTACAGCCGCGCGATATTCTAGTCCAATCAGAGAGTGCCGCAAGCACCTCTACCGGTTTCGAAACTTATTAGTCTCTCATCAGGAGGCACATATGCTGCTCTCCCCGATCCAACCAAAACAAACCCCGGCGTGCAGTCACGGATCGCAACGAACGAAATGGCATAGATGCCCTAGCGGCAACTGCTATCAAAAGTCTAAGTTTTCATTTGACATTGAAAATGGTTATTCATTTTTGATTTACTTACTCTGTTTGGAGTACAAAGGGAACTATTCTCGTTGGAACTTTACCGCGCTGAGCAGATGGGACGTGAATTATATATTGTAAAATTCCCTCATCTTCCTTAGTCTCGGCATCCGTATGGCTTGCAAATTGTAGAAGCCTCGGAGGTGTAACCAGAGAAGGTTCCCATTGTTTTCATTCTGGTGGGATGTAGAGTAGCATTATGTTGCTTTATATGCCATTAGAGTGAAAACTTAAGACTTTTGATAGCAGTTGCCGCTAGGGCATCTATGCCATTTCGTTCGTTGCGATCCGTGACTGCACGCCGGGGTTTGTTTTGGTTGGATCGGGGAGAGCAGCATATGTGCCTCCTGATGAGAGACTAATAAGTTTCGAAACCGGTAGAGGTGCTTGCGGCACTCTCTGATTGGACTAGAATATCGCACGGCTGTAGTTTCGTGTTGCAACGACATTGAAAATGGTTATTCATTTTTGATTTACTTACTCTGTTTGGAGTACAAAGGGAACTATTCTCGTTGGAACTTTACCGCGCTGAGCAGATGGGACGTGAATTATATATTGTAAAATTCCCTCATCTTCCTTAGTCTCGGCATCCGTATGGCTTGCAAATTGTAGAAGCCTCGGAGGTGTAACCAGAGAAGGTTCCCATTGTTTTCATTCTGGTGGGATGTAGAGTAGCATTATGTTGCTTTATATGCCATTAGAGTGAAAACTTAGACTTTTTATAGCAGTTGCCGCTAGGGCATCTATGCCATTTCGTTCGTTGCGATCCGTGACTGCACGCCGGGGTTTGTTTTGGTTGGATCGGGGAGAGCAGCATATGTGCCTCCTGATGAGAGACTAATAAGTTTCGAAACCGGTAGAGGTGCTTGCGGCACTCTCTGATTGGACTAGAATATCGCGCGGCTGTAGTTTCGTGTTGCAACGACATTGAAAATGGTTATTCATTTTTGATTTACTTACTCTGTTTGGAGTACAAAGGGAACTATTCTCGTTGGAACTTTACCGCGCTGAGCAGATGGGACGTGAATTATATATTGTAAAATTCCCTCATCTTCCTTAGTCTCGGCATCCGTATGGCTTGCAAATTGTAGAAGCCTCGGAGGTGTAACCAGAGAAGGTTCCCATTGTTTTCATTCTGGTGGGATGTAGAGTAGCATTATGTTGCTTTATATGCCATTAGAGTGAAAACTTAGACTTTTGATAGCAGTTGCCGCTAGGGCATCTATGCCATTTCGTTCGTTGCGATCCGTGACTGCACGCCGGGGTTTGTTTTGGTTGGATCGGGGAGAGCAGCATATGTGCCTCCTGATGAGAGACTAATAAGTTTAGAAACCGGTAGAGGTGCTTGCGGCACTCTCTGATTGGACTAGAATATCGCGCGGCTGTAGTTTCGTGTTGCAACGACATTGAAAATGGTTATTCATTTTTGATTTACTTACTCTGTTTGGAGTACAAATGGAACTATTCTCGTTGGAACTTTACCGCGCTGAGCAGATGGGACGTGAATTATATATTGTAAAATTCCCTCATCTTCCTTAGTCTCGGCATCCGTATGGCTTGCAAATTGTAGAAGCCTCGGAGGTGTAACCAGAGAAGGTTCCCATTGTTTTCATTCTGGTGGGATGTAGAGTAGCATTATGTTGCTTTATATGCCATTAGAGTGAAAACTTAGACTTTTTGTAGCAGTTGCCGCTAGGGCATCTATGCCATTTCGTTCGTTGCGATCCGTGACTGCACGCCGGGGTTTGTTTTGGTTGGATCGGGGAGAGCAGCATATGTGCCTCCTGATGAGAGACTAATAAGTTTCGAAACCGGTAGAGGTGCTTGCGGCACTCTCTGATTGGACTAGAATATCGCGCGGCTGTAGTTTCGTGTTGCAACGACATTGAAAATGGTTATTCATTTTTGATTTACTTACTCTGTTTGGAGTACAAAGGGAACTATTCTCGTTGGAACTTTACCGCGCTGAGCAGATGGGACGTGAATTATATATTGTAAAATTCCCTCATCTTCCTTAGTCTCGGCATCCGTATGGCTTGCAAATTGTAGAAGCCTCGGAGGTGTAACCAGAGAAGGTTCCCATTGTTTTCATTCTGGTGGGATGTAGAGTAGCATTATGTTGCTTTATATGCCATTAGAGTGAAAACTTAGACTTTTGATAGCAGTTGCCGCTAGGGCATCTATGCCATTTCGTTCGTTGCGATCCGTGACTGCACGCCGGGGTTTGTTTTGGTTGGATCGGGGAGAGCAGCATATGTGCCTCCTGATGAGAGACTAATAAGTTTCGAAACCGGTAGAGGTGCTTGCGGCACTCTCTGATTGGACTAGAATATCGCGCGGCTGTAGTTTCGTGTTTCAACGACATTGAAAATGGTTATTCATAAAAGATTTTTAATTTGTATTGCTGTTATTATGAGATTTTGAGGCGTGAAATTTTGCAAATCTTATTTTTAAATGAAACTGAACATTATTAAGTATGTAATAAAACAAAAATGTACAAATTATTAGTCTTTTAAATACAGCTTTGGTGCGAGAACTTTAATGCCTGGTTGCAGCAACAGATCTTAAGATTAAGACGTGCATTAAGCTCAACTTACGAAACATATGCGTTGCTCCATTGAGTCTTAGATCAATTTTCAGCCTTTACACCAGGGGTGGGCAAATACTTTTAAGCGCGGGCCAAAATGAAATTTTCAAAATGTCTCCCGGGCCGGAGGACTATACCTAGTATGTACGCTAATGTTTTTGGTGGAGGTTTTTCTCTGCCCAAGAAATTTTTTTGACAAAGATACTAAAGTATCATTTTAAAGCATTTGGAGAAAGATATTTGACTGTTAATAATAATAAATTGTCTTTCTGGTGTGTACATGCGAACAATTTGTTTCCAGTAAAATTACGAAATTTTTAATATGGTCCATTATACAGTGCGCTGGAATAAGTGTTACCCCTCCCTATTAACTTATTTATTTTTAGCACATAAGCAAAACGCTCGAACAGGTCGATTTTTAAAACAATCGTAGTATATTCTGGCATCAATGTTTCGAACTTTACGTGAACCCTCTGGACAGGCAGTGACAGGCAGTGGCGTAGCGTAGTGGGGGCGGCAAGGGCGGCCCGCCCCGAGCGGCACTTTTTAGGGGGCGGCAAAATTTAACAATAAATAATAAAAAATTTTGTAAATATTTGAACCATTTTATATTTTTATCGCAGCTACAAATTCGGGCCGATTGAAAGGAGCACGGAATTTTTCATTACTTATTTTGTGACGAATTCGGGGAATTCCTTTTCTTTGAATGATATTTTGTAGCGACTGGCAACAACGTCTATAGTGACTTGTGGGAATTCCACGTTTATGACTAACAATCAGCACAACTTTTTTCGGCACTTTAGAACGTTGCTATTTTTTTTTCCTCATCGACACATCGTTGGGAAGTTCTGATAGCAGCTACAGGTAAAAGAAGGATTCAAGACACGCGGTGGAGTAAGAGGCGATATAGTAAATGTGATATGGCATCATTACAAAGACATTCTCGTCACGTTGGAAAAACTGACAGAGGCAGGTGAAAGCTTAAACACTAGGACAAATGCAGGTGCTTTACTAGTTTCGATGCAGTCATTTTCCTTTCTTTGTTTTTTGGGCCTGTGGCAACCGGTGCTACATGAAGTGAATGATGCACAAAAATATTTACAAACAAGGGGACTTGACATAGGATTGGGCGCTCAGAAAGTAAATGCTTGGCAGATGATATTGACAGAGAAAAGAGAGGAATGGGCAAATGGCGATGTAGGTTATGCAAACATATGTGTGAAGAACTTGGAATTTCCATAAAACCTCGGAGGCGCAAACAAGAAAGCAAATTTTTGATGACGGAACTAGAGGTGCTAACTCGTCTTGTGAAAATGAGTTATGACGAAAGCTGTTTTCTTCGTCAGATAGAGTTATTGTAGAAATTCTTGAGCGTTTTCAACAGCTACAGAATTTAACGGATAAGTTTGTTTATCTAACGTCGGCTATATTATTAGATCTAGACAACACTGAATGTAGAAATGTAGACTACGCATCTGGCGAAATTGACAAGCAGGGTTTCAAGCTATAAAAACTTCGACTGCGGACTTTCGTTGCTGCTACAGGCGACGAAATTGATTAATGCAGACTTACTTGAATTATTTAAATTTATTGTTAAATCCAAGCTGGAAGATGCCCAATATTTTAATAATACATATTCCGAATATTTTTCATAGTTGCTATAAGCAATGTAAACTGTGAGAGGAGTTTTTCAAAATTGAAATTGATTAAAAATTATTTAAGATTTACAATGAGTACTCTAAGAATAACTAATTTGGCTATTTTGTCTATTGAGCAAGAAGTGTGTGATGCGATCGACATTGACGGTGCAATAAAAGACTTTGCTCTTACAAAAAGTAGACGTATAAATTTTTAATTGAAGACGGAAGTTTTGTTTTTAATTCTAACAAATACTCATACTACTTTTCAATAAAGATAAAAATATAACATTACGCTATCATTCTAGTTCTAATTAAAAATTGATTTTATTAATTTTGTCGATCGTCAAGGTGTGCCTAATCTTAAGTGATAGGTACCTAAGTTATATCAATGTAGATATCTAATTGCTTAAAATAAAAGAATTTTTGTATTAATAAACGTGACTTTAAAACTTAGATAAACTTTTTTATTTAAAATCCAACCTGTATAATGCAAAATAATGACTGTTCTGGCTGAAAAGTTCTCTATAATTAATGTATGTAATGTATAGTATACACTAAATTAAATACCTAAATAAGAGGGCGGCAAAATTGTCTTCCGCCCCGGGCGGCCGACACTCACGCTACGCCACTGGTGACAGGCATAACTTTGATTTTTTTTAATGGGAAAGTACATCACATAACACCTCATTTAAAAGCTTTTGAGATACTGATTACAAAAATGTATAATGCTTAAATCTTTCTCAAGAGCGTAAGAGTAAAATTTCGGTCGAATTATTTTTAAATGCATTCATTTTTTGCGGGTCCTGAGAAAACTAATAAGTATTTTTGAAAGATTTAAACGCAGAATGAAAGATTACATTATCACCGAGGGCTGAAAGTCCCTTAAAACAAAAAGTTTCTTTTGGATTATATATTTTAAGTTAAAAATCACTCTTAATTGTCTATTTTTTTCACCCCTGTAACTTATTAAAATCATCATTAAAGAAGTTCTCAGGGACTTAAACCCTCGGTAATACCGTAATCTTTCATATTGCGTTTAAATTTTTCAAAAATACTTATTAGTTTTCTCAGGATTCGCAAAAAATGAATGCATTTAAAAATAATTCGACCTGAAATTTTGCGCCTACGCTCTCAAAAAGGATTTAAGTATTATACATTTTTGTAATCAGTATCTCAAAAGCTTTTAAATGAGGTGTCACATGATGTACTTTCCCATTTAAAAAAATCAAACTTATGACTGTCACCTGAAGAGGAATCACGTAAAGTTCGAAACATTGATGCCAGAATATACTATGACTGTTTTAAAAATCGACCTGTCCGAGCGTTTTGCTTATGTGCTAAAAATAAATAAGTTAATAGGGAGGGGTAACACTTATTCCAGTGCACTGTATTAAGCCATAACAAGGATCCAGATAAAAAATGAACTTCAGAAATTCGATTAAGAATAGAGTAATCAAGAGATTACTTGAAGAGATTTTTTGAAGATGAGGAAATTTTTGAGTAACCAAAGATTCAATCTGCAAATCTAATATCGGATGGTAAAATGTTATGTCAAGTCAACCATCATAGACGAAATTCAATGGACGACGACAGGCTGCCAAAACAAATTTTAAAATGGACGCCAAGGGAAAGAAGGAAGGGAGGAACGCCGAAACAATCCTGGCTAGGCGGCATTCAGAAGGCAATGTCGGAAAGGAACCTTCACCCTGACCAATGCAACGACGGACGAAGCTGGAAACTGGCAACCGGAAGACGGAGAACGCTATAAAAAACCGAGATAATAATAAAAATGTTATGTCCACTCTCTTCTTCTTTATTGGATTGTTAATGCTGACTTAATGAAAAAGCTGCAAGCTTTTGCGATGTGGCTTTTTAGGGGAATTATGAAAATACCATGGACCGATCATATTACGAACGAAATGGTGTTGCAGAGAATGGAAAAGGAACAGAGAACTTTTGACCATCATTAAAAGGAGAAAGACATAATTTGAAATTAAAAATCACACTAAATTTTCTCTTTTTCCCTCTGTGATAAACATTATAGAAGTTTTCAGGGACTTTCGGCCCTCGGTAATAAGGTAATATTTCATTCTGCGTTAAAATTTTTCAAAAATCCTAATTAGTTTACTCAGGATTCGAAAAAAAATGAATGCATTACGCTCTTAAAAAAATCTCTTGCGAGATTTCTCAATGGACCGGATAAAGTAAGCAAAAGGGCCAGATCCGGCCCGCGGGCCGGCTTTTGCCCACCCCTGCTTTACACAATGGATTGCCACGTTGAGTGCTTAGATAATAATTGAAAATTATGTTGCAACGTAAGTGAGACTTAAAGCGACCGTAGCTATAAGCTGAGCTGGGCTAAGCTGGAGCTTAAGGTTTGTTGGTGCAACCAGGCATAACTACAGCATTTTAAGGTAAGTCTTGTTCATTCTTTTGTTTGATGATAAAATATAGAAAGATTTAATTTTTCTAGAGTTCTATTGTCGAGCTGCATATAGAAACTACCTCGTTATTATGTCTTTAACATCTCCAGTCCATTGTTTATTTTTTGGGACTAGATAAGAAGAGATCTCGAAATTTTCGCGGGTCGTTGCCTTTTTTGCGTCAGAACACAGTTGAACGGGTTGAGATTCCAGACCGGCTGATATTTTATGTTAGGGGTGAATAGACATTTTATGATTAAATTTGTATTCATTTTGAGTATTAACCCATTCGCTGCAGATTACGCGCTCGCGCATATCGTTATTTCAGTCAGGTGCCGTTCACGCGCCAGCGATGGATACTTTAGTCAGGTGCCGTTCAACAAAATGGATCCTAGCTGAATTCCATCCTCTTCGATAGGTAGCGAATGTGTTAAATACTTACGTATATTTTTGAGATTATTACGAGTACGATTTATAATTTTTTTTAGATTAATGTGAGTAGTTATGTGTAATTTGTAATGTGTAATTAGCGAACCAAATTTCGTATTTTTAAGTTCATTTAAGAATTGATAATTGTTCGCTTATGTATTGAGTGGTTGACAAATTTTGGTCCATGCCACTTTTTATCAATTTTGAAATTTAAAGTAATAATTAATTTACTTTTTGGAGAATTGCTTAATGTGGATTTGATCGAGGACGACAATTTATTTTTAGATGATTGTTATCAGTATATAAGCCCTTTTTTATAGTAATAAATAAATACATTTTTTGAAAATAATAATTTAAAACAAGTAATTGGACTTCGTAAGTCCTAGGTTTTCACCCAAAGTAATCGAAAGTAGAACTGGAAGTCGATATTTGAACGCTTCGTGTAACTTTGCGCCGATTGATAAACGATTTTACTAATTTTGAGTCATTTTTACTAAACTTTAGGTCATCATTGTTTAAACAGAAATGACTTCAAAACCGAAACTAAAGATTCAAACTCAACTTTTCAATATGCTTCGATTGATGTGTTACATGTAATATTTCTGCACTTCTGGTTAGAACTTTTAACCGGAAATGATATAAAAACCAAAATTTTACATTTGTTCTCATCTTGCTAAGGCACGTCGAATGATATATCGCTTATACTATTTCGGTGACTTTAAAACAGTTCATATGGTTGCAACTCAAAAACCGGAAGTCCGATGTCAAATTTCTCATCTTTAATACCATCCTTGGGTTATAAGCTTTTATTCGACACCTCATCTGTCATTTTATACGTATTAAAAACGGAGGAGATAGATGTACGGGCAGACAGTCATGAAACCGGAAGTATATATTTGTTCTCTTCTTGCGAAGTTGCATCAAATAATATATCACTTGTATTATTACGGTGACTCTAAAACAGTACTTCTGGTCGCATTTCTAAAACCGGAAGTCCTATGTCAAGTTTCTCAACTTTCTTGTCATTCTGCCTGTTATTGGGACCGTGCAAGTTCGGCAAAGCGACCTCTATTTCTACGCTCTGTACTTTTATTCGCACTTTTAATTATATTGGCCAATTATATTAGTCCTGGTTGCTGGATAATTGTCAAGACCATAGTCCAAAAAAAATAATAAGAAGAAAAAATAAGAAGCAGGTTATGTTTAGCAAACGTAAACAATTGTATGTAGTAAATAAAATCAGTTATTAAAATGCAGTACTGCAAGCAAAATACAATTAATTAAATTTACCTTTATATAATAATTGCATATCATATCAATATTGTGGAGCAATATATAATTTTTCTGCGTCAATGACAGAAGGTATGAAATATACGTCAATTTGACAATTTCAATTGACAATATGAATTATTTAAGATAGTTGCAATATTTCTCCGCGACTCGCGCACGGTCGTTTCTCGTTTCCCTTTCCAAGTACTTGCACACCGCGAATAGCGGAGGCCTTATATTCGCAGTCGGACGGACAGACGGACAGACAGCCTAGGTCAAATTTCTCACCTTTAGTACAATCCTTGGATTATAAGCATTCATTTGACATCTGATTTGCCATTCTACCTGGTAAAATGACGAAGGAATTATATTCGCGGTCGGACGGACAGACAGCCTAGGTAAAATTTCTTAGCTTTATTACCATCCTTGGTATAAGCTTTGATTTGACACCTCATTTGTCATTCTACCTGGTAAAATGACGGAGGAGTTATATTCTCAGTCGGACGGACAGACGCACAGACAGCCTAGGCCAAATTTCTCATCTTTTTTACCATCTTTGGATTATACGCTTTCATTTGACACCTCATTTGTCATTCTGTCTGATACCATGACGTAGAAGTTATATTCGCGGTCAGACAGCCTAGTTAAAATTTCTCACCTTTATTACTATCCTTGGATTATAAGCTTTCATTTGACACCTCATTTGTCATTCTACCTGGTACAATGACGTAGGAGTTATATTCGCGGTCGGACAGACCGACGGTCAGACAGCCTAGGTAAAATTTCTCACCTTTAGTACCATCCTTGGATTATAAGTTTTCATTTGACACCTCATTTGTCATTCTAGCTGGTATATTGACGGAGGAGTTGTGATCACAGACAGACAGACAGACGGACGTGGATAATTCAAAGTTTTACATTTTTTCAAAATTGGGTGAAAACAATAATTTGTGTATTGTATGTTCTGTTAGTACATCTATAAATAATATGAACTAAATCAAGTAACCCTAATAAATGTTAAAATCTTACCTTGTGTTTCACTAGCCCTTTTGTTTGACTCATTGGTATTAATGCCACTACCATTTTGGTTGTCCTCTTGATCAGCATTATTATTATTCAAACCTAGTAGAGATCTAACTCTCGTCGATCTTACATCAATTATTCGATCAGTATAACCTATCTCTTGCAAATACTGCCGTAAGAGTTGCCTTCCTTGTTTCCAGGTAGAATTTGATACTGACACATAGGATTGGTCACTGTCTATTTGAGATTCACTAGACTCATCTATCACAGGTGGTTTCATATCACCTAAAACATAAGTATTTTAATATCCAACTCCAATTCATTTAATAAAAAGTGAGTAAATAATTTTTTCATATAAAAATATTAAACAATCAAGAACTGTGAGCAATATATTTACAGTAAAACCTCCGTTAACCGAAACCTTTTTAACAAAAACATCGCTTAACCGAAACGGCTCAATAGTTACAGTTTCAATAATTATTTCATCAATAAAAGGTAAATTTTTATCGCAAAACAGACAGAATTCGATGTTAATTTGTCAACATTGCTTTCAGACAACCAAAGAACGCGATTAAATTATGTAACACATGTTTTTTATTACAATAGTTATTCAACCCTAGGATGGGTAGATACTAGTGATGTAACGAATATTCGTATTCGCATTCGCGAATATTCGCATATTTTTGCATATTCGCATCCGCATTCGCGAAGTTTGTGCGAATATTTTGCGAATATGAATAACAAAAAAAATTGAAGTTAATATTTGGTTAATAAAATCAAAATCTAATCACTTCTCGTCTTTTTTATCAAGAAAAGGTAACTTAACACATTCACGGACACGCTTCACTTGTAGACACGTCTTCTTATGGAGTAAGTGACTTCATATGCAGTCGTGTCCGTGAATGTGTTAACCTCAATAATCACATTATCAGCCTTCACTATTTTTCTTATTTGGTATTATGTAATAAAGCTTTTAATTTTAAATATATGTATTTGGAAAATATAATAACAGATGATGGAAAAAACGGACATGTCAATAAGAGTTATAAAATGAAGATGGTTACTAACGTGTATTACTCATTAAATAATACAAATTTTGGGAAATCACAAATAGATAACAAAACTAAACTCATAGTAAGTATATAACAGCATAGTTAATCCGATAATGACATATATGGAAGATCAAAAACTAACAATTGAACTGGTTTGGAACAAAACTTTTGCAAATGGAGCAAAAGAGGCTAACAAAGAAAGTACATTAAGCCAAAATTGGTAACAAAAAAAGGGAAAGCCGAGGAAGACATGGATGGACCAAATCCATTATATAGGTGAAAAAAGAGACATGACTATAAGAGATATGAACAAACTGGCTACCAATAGAAGTGCGTGGAAGAAATGGATAAGAAGCGGAACGGAACCCTATATCCGACGCACTGAAGGGCACAAAGGATTATGACAAAGAAGAAGTAATAAAATTTACACTAAATATCTATTGGCCCATTTTAAAAATAAACGAGAACAGCTTAACATGAAGTATAAAAAAATGTATTGGCTATTGGGAAGACAATCTAGTCTCTCGATCTACAATAAAATACTTTTGTATAAACAGATTATAAAACCTATATGGAATCCAGCTATGGGGCTGCGCTAGTAATACCAATTTAAACATCATTCAACGATTCCAAAACAAAGTACTAAGGAGCATTGTCAACGCTCCATGGAACTATAGGAACAGTGACCTCCATAGAGACCTAGACATGGATACTGTTAACAAGACCATAGAAAAATTTGTCAAAAGTCACGGACAACGACTTCTTCAACACGTCAATGTGGAGGCCTCGACAACACGGATCTAGCTAGAAGACTCAAGAGGAAGAAACCCTTCGAGTTAGTTAAGTGAAAAATAGTGCACGGTGCAAGTGATGGTACAAGTTAACATTTGTGCAATATATTAGTCTTAAGTTTTTAGTAGTAATTTAGGTTAGAAATAAGTTGCTCATTGATCACATTATTTGATCAGATTGTAATGTTCTTAAGCATCTTATTGGCGTTTAATAAATAAAAAAAAACTAAATATCTATTAACTTCTTATTATAAAATTTAGAAAACATTGCAAAGTAGAAACAAATTAAAAAAAAAACTGAATATTCGCATTCGCATCCGCATTCGCGAATGTCGGTAGCAGATATTCGCATTCGCATTCGTATTCGCGAATGTTCAAAAAATGACATTCGTTACATCACTAGTATATACTACCATGGGTATTTTCGATCTAGATCGTTTTTCATATCCATTTTTTATATGATTTTGGATATAATTAGTTATGGTTTAATATATTCTTTCATTAGATATAGCTGGAAAACATCGTTGTCAAAGCAAAACACAATAGAAAATAGAATTCTTAAAAAATACTTTAAACATGTTCATTTTCCTTCAATGTATTGCTTTATTCTTTATTTATATATAATAGTAAAGAAAATATTACAAAATCACCTCCAGAGTATTTTTTAATGTCAACTTTGACCAAGAATACCGAATACCAATAACCGAAATTCTTGTTATCCGAAAGAGGTTTTACTGTATTTGGGAATAACAATCGACAAGAGTGGGTGCACCGAAAAAGAGATAGAACAAAGGATCGTGAAAGGAAAAAGGGTGATTCGATGCCTAAACCCGATGCTATGGTCAAAAGAACTAGGTATCTAATCAAAGAAAACGTCTCATCTTTAACTCCATCTTTAAAAGTATAGTGCTCTATAGATGCGAAACATGGCAACTTACTAATCCCTGGAACGACGCGCGACGCCTACTTGCATTGGAAATGGACTTTTGGAGAAGATCGACTATAAAATCAAGGCTTGAAAGAATACAAAATGACCAAATCAGAAATATAATGGGAGTAAAGTCAACCATCATAGACGAAATTCAAAGACAACTGATCTGGTATGGCCACGTAGAAAGAATGGACGACGACAGGCTGCAAAAACAAATTTTAAAATGGTCTCCAAGAGAAAGGAGAAAGAGAGGAAGGCAGAAACAATCCTGGCTAGGCGGCATTCAGAAGGCAATGTCGGAAAAGAATCTTCACCCTGGCGAATGGAACGACCGACGAAGGTGGAAATTGGGAACCGGAAGGCGAAGAACGCTATAAATAACCGGGGATAATAAAATAATTAAATAATTGTATTTTAACCCTTTCAACACGATTTTGTAAACGGGTTTAAAAACATATTTTTGTGGTTTTTCATTTTCATGCGCACAAACAAGAGTTATATTGCAAATATGTATTACGAAGAAAAAGAACACGGAAAGAAATTGCCTTGTTAATACAAATACGTATCAAGAAAAACAAAAATAAGAATTTATAAGACTGTTATCAGATCTACAGTAACATACGCATGCGAAACATGGGTGCTCAATAGCTCAAAAGGTCAGAAACAGACCTTTTAGAAAGATGGGAGAGAAAAATGCAAAGAGCAATATATGGAGGTGTGGAAATAGGTCAGTGGAGAAGAAGAACCAATAAAGAATTTGAAGAACTATATCAAGAGCCAACGATCACGACGACGATCAAAGCACAGAGAATACGATATTTGGGGCACATCGAGAGAATGGGAAGTAAACGAATGCCAAAAATGGTACTCTCACGAAGACCAATACAAAAGGAGGAAAGGCAGGCCAAGGAAAAGATGGAAGGACAGTGTGTACGAAGACTTGAAGAAAAGTAACATTGAGAGATGGAAAGAACTAGCATTGGACAGAAGGAGATAAAGGGAGGTGGTGAAGGAGTGTATAAAAAGACTGAAATGTAATTAAAAAAAATTTATAAGTTATGTACATAAGTTATATTAAGTTATTTATTATTTATGTAATCAGAAATGTAAACATTTTAGCCCTAGGCCTACAAGGCCTGTTGCGCTTAATAAATAAATAATACTAGAATGCAAGAAATTTATCGTAATATTTTAACCATAACAATATTTATATATTGCAAATTATTGACTTGTTAATTATGGAATTATGTCTATGTATATGTAGACTTTCTTTATACCCTCAATATAAAGGAAGGTAGCAGGATAGTTTGCTACTTTTCGGCATACAGTATACAAGGAAGGTAGCAGGACTAGTACTACACTTCAATCGCTTATTATTACCACTCGTTTTACCCAAGGACTCATTTTATCCGGGCTGAGTCGAGCTTGGATCTTTAGATATTTTTAAAAACAGATCTTTTTTTCAATGCACTCTACCGTTTTAGCTATCGGGTCCGACTTAAGAATTAAATATACAGGGTGTCTCGAAAAGATTGGTCATAAATTATACCACACATTCTGGGGTCAAAAATAGTTCGATTGAACCTAACTTACCTTAGTACAAAATGTGCAAAATGTGAATGAAACTCGATTTTTTCCAATATATCGAAAACTATTAGAGATTTTTTATTCAAAATGGACATGAATCATTGTTATGGCAGGAACATCTTAAAACAAAATTATAGTAAAATTTGTCCACCCCATAAAATTTTATGGGGGTTTTGTTCCCTTAAACCCCCCCCCCCCCAAACTTTTGTGTACCTTCCAATTAGTTCATTATTGTGGTACCATTAGTTTAACACAGCGTTTTTAAAACTTTTTTGCCTCTTAGTATTTTTTCGATAAGTCAGTTTTTATCGAGATGCAGCTTCTTTTTTAATATATTTACATAAAAATTTTATGGGGGTTTTGTTCCTTTAAACCCCCCAAATGTTTGTGTAGGTTCCAATTAAACTATTATTGTGGTATTGTCCTTTTCATGAGCATTTTTCAGTGCACAACAAATGATAGGAAAAAGGGTAAGTCCGTGATAATACACATTTATGACATTTATTCTAACATGACATTTTAGTTAAATCTGACAGTTGTCACATTTTATTTTCAATTTGGAATAAAAACAAATCAAATGTGTTTCTTGCATTTATAAAATGGTATTTTCTTTGATTTGTATAGTCTTCTAAATTATACAGATTATATTTGTAATATTATTATCTAATTAAAAAAAAATATTATTTTTATTATGGCGCCATCTATCGACAACTAGAATAACTAGAATAAATGTTGTAAATGTCTGTAATCACGGACGTGCCTTTTTTCTGTCACATACAATTTAATGCGTTAGAAAGAAATCGAAAAACTGTGACGCACTGAAAGATGATCATGAGAAAAAGAATACAATTAGTTAAGCACAGTGTTTTTAAAACTTTTTTACCTCCTAGTCTTTTTTTGATAAGTCACCTTTTATCGAGATGTGGCTTCTTTTTCAAAATATACCTAAAAATGTAAGTTATAAATAAATTTTCAGATTATTAACAGGTGTCTATAACCCAGTGTTGCCAATCGGCGGATAATTATCCGATTTGCGTACGTTTTTGAGAGTTGTCGTATCTTCTTCGTATCTTTAAATAAATCGGATATTTGCGGATATTTTTCAGTGTATCTACCATCGACTAAAACTTTTTCATCCATATATTCCCAACACCAACAACACATTAATTTTGTTTGGTTACACCCAAATTTTTATAAATAGCCTATACTGAATGAATGTTAGTGACATCCGATACTTTTCATCTTTTGACAAAAGGGACATGTGCCGATTCTTTTGTTTAGAATTTAAATGCACAAGTGCATCCACTTAAGGCATACTAATCCAATTCAAATTTCAAAAACCGTCTGCCCTCCGATGTTATTTATGAGTTTTTAGTTTTTAGTCTTTAAACTTATGAAAGCTAATTCACGCACGATTTAGTTTTATTTTCATTTTATGTAGTGCAGTGCTTAAGTAAACGTTTCTAGATTTCTCGGACATGAGATGTAGTTAAATCTAGTTCTTTTTGTAAAGTTCTATCAAATCTAATATCTTAAACATGTTATACTTACCTAATTAGGTATATTTATGATTTTTTTGAGGAATGTAATGGTACTATGCAGAAAAGAACTTTTCGGCACAGAAACGTCACTTTTCTGCACACTACTGTCAGTTACTCTGTGAGAAAATATTAAGTTTGTTAACATAAAATTGTGCAGAAAAATGCATTTGGAATAGTACTCTGGGCTAATTAGCAAAATTCATGGAAAAGTTATTTACCAGCAATTTTATTGCTGGAATCGAATTATAAGATCCTATATATTAATAATATAGGTATGCAAAGTCCGCAGATAGTGTGCTACTTTTTTATAAACAAAATGGCGCCGACAAATCGTATTTCTTTCAATTATTGCTCTATAACTCCGAAGATTTTAACTTTACAACAAAAACACCCAAATAAAAATTCACCGCTATTAAATTCTGCATAGAGATATGTTTTTCACAATTTGCTCCGACGAAAATTTTCCTCGGAAAATGCGGGTTTTCCTAACAAAACTATAATTTTCAAATAAAGTTTTAGGTAAGTAATTATTAATCAATAATTAAATAACTTAGTGACATCAAAGATTTCTTGGTATAGATTGTAATTCCAGAAGCCGGTGAAAATTAAACGAATACTTTAGCAACAATTCAATTGTTAATTAACAATTTACGATCGCAATAATAACCAAAATAATCATGATACATTGATCAAACTTATAAAGATTATAAAGATGAGATGCTTGTTTAATATTTTATCGACAAAATATAAATTTTTCTTTTTTTTGCATAATCTTTAAATTTTGAAAAAAAAAATAGTTATAATACGCTGGTCTAATTAGTAAAGTACAAAGAAAGGTTATTTACCAGCAATTTAATTGCTGGAATCGAATTATAAGATCCTATATATTATTAATATAGGTATGCAAAGTCCGCATATAGTGTGCTACTTTTTTTATAAACAAAATGGCGCCGACAAATCGTATTTTTTTCAATTATTGCCCTATAACTCCGAAGATTTTAACTTTACACCAAAAACGCTCAAATAAAAATTCACCCCAATTTAATTCTGCATAGAGTCATGTTTTTCCCGATTTGCTCCGACGAAAATTTTCCTCGGAAAATGTGGGTTTTCCCAACAAAATCTCGAATTTTCAAATAAATTTTTTGGACCAGTAATTATTTATTAATAATTATATAGCTTGGTGAAATAAAAGCTTTCTTGGTATAGATTATAAATTCAGAAGCCGGTTAAAATGAAACGAATATTTTAGCAACAATTCAATTGTTAATTAACAATTTACATTCGCAATAACAACCAAAATAATCATGAGACATTGATTAAACTTAGAAAGAATATAAAGGTGTGATGCCTATTTAATATTTTGTCGACAAAATATAAATTTTTCATTTTTTTGCATAATCTTTAAATGTTTAAAAAAAATTGTTATAGACAAATTAACATTTCTTAGAAATTGTTTATTATATTCTAATTTTAAAAAATAATTAAAATGCGTATTTCATAGGTCTTGAAAATGAATGCTTTAAAACAATTTTCCAACCATTTGCAAAAAAGTTAGGAAACAGCAAAATAAATATACGATATCTCCATTGTTTATAATTTGTTTTAATTGTTTCAAAGCTTAAAAGTGAGTCTATGGTACAATCTAATTACTCACAAAGAATGTCAAAAATTAGTGCAATGGTTATATTTTAATCAAAGATTAAAAATACTTTTTTTTGTAATTTTTATCGCGAAAGTAGGCTTGATACAGAGCCGGAGATAAAATGTTCACTCGAAGCGACTGACACGCTTAAACTCGCGCGAGTTGTGTATGTGGGCGGGTAGCTACGGTACTGTATTATTCTACTTTCGCGCGTGTAAATTACAAAAAAATATATTTATAATCTTTAATTAAAATATAACCATTAAGCTGATAATCGATATTGTTTTATAAATAATTAGCTTGTACTTTAAGCTCACTTCTACGCTTTGAAAGAATTAAAAAAAATTATTAACACCGTAGTAATCGTATGTTTACTTTGCTGTTTCATAACTTTTTTGCAAATGGTTGCAAAAAAGTTTTAAATCATTCATTTTCAAGATATTTGAAATGCGCATTTTAGCTATTTTTTAAAATTATAATATAATAAAAACTTTCTGAGAAACGTTAATTTGTTTATAACTATTTTTTTTAAACATTTAAAGATTATGCAAAAATATAAAAAATTTAAATTTTGTCGACAAAATGTTAAATAGGCATCTCATAAGATTTCAAAGTTTGATCAGTGCATCATAATTATTTTGGTTATTATTGCGACCGTAAATTATTAATTAACAATTGAATTGTTGCTAAAATATTCGTTTAATTTTCACCAGCTTCTGGAACTATAATTTATACCAAGAAGGCTTTTAAGTCACCAAATTATTTAATTATTGGTAAATAATTACTTATCTAAAACTTTATTTGAAAATTAAAGATTTTGTTGTGAAAACCCGCATTTTCCGAGGAAAATTTTCGTCGGAGCAGATCAGGAAAAACTCGTCTCTATGCAGAATTTAATCACGGTGAATTTTTATTTGAGTGTTTTTGTTGTAAAGTTAAAATCTTCGGAGTTCTAGAGCAATAATTGAAAAAAAAACACGATTTTCGGGCGCCATTTTGTTTATAAAAAAAGTAGCACACTATCTGAGGACTTTGCATACCTATATTATTAATATATAGGATCTTATAATTCGATTCCAGCAATAAAATTGCTGGTAAATAACTTTTCCCAAAAATGGCCTATTCTCCGATAATCAGCCCAGACTATAGTGGTTGTAGAAAAATCTACTTATTTGAAACTAGTAATATCTAAATATCTACTAATTAGCTCAAAAATCCTTCAAATTTTTTGCCTATAAAAATTATTTAGTCGGGCATTAACGTTGAACGCACCACGGGTATTATGGATAATAACTTTGATACCTTAATAACTACAAGACTGTCAAATACATTTCTATTGTTTTAGTTGTAATAAATCTTTAGTTGTTAAAAGAGCGTAGGCTCAACATTTCGGACCAATAATCTTTAAACGTATACATTTTTTCGAATCCTGAGAAAACTAATAAATATTTTGGAAAAATTTGAACGCAGAATGAAAGATTACATTATTACCGAGGGCTGAAAGTCCCTTAGAACAAACAAAATGTTTCTTTTGAATGAGATATTTGAAATTAAAAATCACACTTAATATTCTTTTTTTCTTTTGCCCCTGTCACATATTAGAATAAAAAATAATGTAATCTTTCATTCTGCGTTTAAATTTTTAAATAATACTTATTAGCTTTCTCAGGACTCGAAAAAAAAATAATGCATTTTAAAAGTATTCACCAGAAATTTTGCGCCTATGCTATTAATGTAGCTGTACTTAACTTAGTTTATTTTGTATTGATTTATTAATTATTTATTTGTCCAGTACCTAGTTTTAGGTAGTAATTACGTTTTAATAAAATAATATTTAAAAGTGTTTTTTTACTTAAATAATTATAATAAATTAATATAACGATCCAAATAATTAAATATTTAGATTTATTTATTTATTTAGAATTTAACACTTACGATAATACAAAATACGAATAATATAATAATATAGTAAGTAAATAGTATTTACATACATGAATTAGGTAATAATCAGATAGGATACGAGATTTTCATCTATAAACGAAAATTTTTAAACTGTGAAATAGAGAATCCAGTAGATTAAAGGGCCGGTTGTTCGAACGCTAATCAGAAATGGAATCAACTGATCATTATCAAATATTTAATTACTGTCAATGTCAACTTTGATTGGGTTGCTGAAAACAATTGATTACAATAATTATGAGATTAATTGATTAATTAATCAATTATTTTAATAATTGTTAAGTTAATTGGTAATTAATAATTAATTAATCAATCAATTATGTTAATTATCATAATGATAATTGATTACAATCAACTGATTGGCGTACGAACAACGGATTTTGTTATTTGATGGTTGTTAAGGGGACTAAAAGAATAACATTGGCAACATTGATTTTAATAACAGAATAATTTTTGACCTAGCGTACCTTTTCGTGACAAATCGGATATTTTTGGAGCGATCATCGGATAATCTAGAGAAATGCGATTGGCAACACTGCTATAACCATATACAAATATGTGGTAGATTCGACAAATATTCAAAATATATCGATAAACACTGGCTTATCAAAAAAGTACTAAGAGGTAAAAAAGTTTTAAAAACATTGTGTATTTTACTATAGAGTCTCTAGCGCGAGAATTTTACTGTCACTGTTGCATTTGGTTGCCTTTTTAAAGACATATCACATGCTATGATTTTTTGTGGCGGCTATTCTTGAGTTGGGTTGATTTTATGTAATCAAATGAACTATCTTTTAGTAAAGTCGTCCCAGGAACGCAACTCATCTCAATACTGGCAATATCATTTTAAAGTCTTCTACTTTAAAATGTATAGTACATGTCTGAATTGCCGATATAAATGAGTCAGATTAAATAAATTATTAGAAGAATTTTTTACTAAGCAACAACATTTTTTTTATTTAGTATTATTTTGTATTTTGACAACGACACCCGACTTGGGCGTCGAAACGTTAATAAAATAATTTTTTTGGTAAAATTGTGGCTTATTTCCCATTAGAAATAGTTGATTGTGTTTAACTAATGGTGCAACAATAATAATTTAATATTTAATAGGAACGTACACCAAAGTTTGGGGAGGTTTAAGGGAACAAAACCCCCATCAAATTTTTATGGGGTGCACAAATTTCACTTTAATTTTTTTTTAAGATGTTCCTGCCATAAAAGTTCCACATGTGCATTTTCAATAAAAAATCTCTAAGAGTTTTCGATATATGAAAACAAATCGATTTTCATTTTGTAACTTCAAAGGACTGTAACTTTTTTGTGCGCACTATTGTATATAGGTAAGTGAGGTTCAATCAACCTATTTTTGACCCCAGAATCTGTGGTATAATTTATGACCAATCTTTTCGGGAACCCTGTACACTGTAATTTATTACTAGTTAAAAAAATATGTTATTTTAGCACATCATATTCTAAAAACCAAGTATCGGCTTGACGTTGAATCTCCGTATGATCTGTTTATTAGTTCTTGTCTGAACTTACCTTGTTGCAACTCTGTGCCATATTTTAATTTGTGGAATTTGGCTCTTTCCTGTTTCAAAGCATATTCCAGCATCTTGATACGTCGCACCAAATCATTCTTTAAATTTTCTTGACCTTTTCGTTCTCCCTGAAGAAATGCAATTCGAGCCTAGAACAAAATTATTTTGTTAAGCATGATAAAAAATTCATTAGTAAATTATAGTTTTCGTGAAAATTGTTCTTATTTTGTAATGGTTAAGGTAAAGACATTTAAAATTTCAGTTGCACAAACCAGGGTTGTTTCGTTTTAAACATTTTGTTTTAAACAACTGTTTTAAACATGTGTATATGTTTAAAACGCTTTTTGTTTAAAACAGTTTAAAACATGTTTAAAACACTTAAATTAAACAAGCGTCTTTTTTTCATTGTCTTGATTAAAATAATAAATAAACAGTAAAAAAAAATTTCAAATACATTATAAAAACTTTTCCATCCAACATGCATATTATTTATTTATTAATAACCGGAACTTAACAAAAATTGGAAAACTTAAAACATTTTGCATACAAGAGTTAATAAATTTCTCAAAAACTGTTCCAGTCTCACAGTGATCTTCTAAAATTGTGAATCTGATATCTGATCAGTCACGTCATCACTGATGCAATTAAGCTCTTTAAAAATTGAAACCAACTTAGCAGCTTTGACATTGCCTAGCCGATTACGTAGTTTGGAATGACAAACCGTATGTTGAGGAGAAGAGTCTTCCTATGTTGACTGACAATGCATTAACTGTGTGGAGCTGTTGAGCAAGTTCAAACGCTGTAGTATTTATATTTTTCATAGAACGCCACCAAGTCTCTGGTACATATTACATGGTTTAAAGTTTAAAGGGTACACACTTTGCCTGGTAATTAATAATAATTGACAATGCTCCTGGATGATAATTTATAATGGATGGATGTTAAGTTTATTTCCACTAAAGCGCTTATCAAGAAAATTTGCCAAAAAATGAGCTGAGGTCAAAGCCATTTCCATACGGTCCTTCGTATCATGTATAAAAATTCGCCATTTGCATGTTTCAAAAAAATACTAAACACCCCAAAATAACTTACAGTAGGCGTTCTTGCAATAATAGCTAACTTGCAATGCGAATTTATAAATAGTAAGTCTGGGGTTCCCCCAGGCGATAGCTCCTAATTGCAATTGGTTTTCTTATCTATTATGTTAAAGAAAAGTTAAAATCAAAATTATTAATATTATGTTTAAGAAAATATGATTTAAACAATGTTTTTTTCTAAGTCTTATTATTGTTCAAAACATACAATTCAAAATAAAAAACGCATGTTTAAAACAAAAAAAAAATGTTAAAAATAAAAAAAAAACATGTGTTTTAAACATGTTTTATTTGTTTAAAACATAAAATTTAAAAACAAAATAAAACATGTTTAAAACAAAAAAAAACATGTGTTTTGTATAAAATTAAAAAACATGTTTTTTCAACCCTGGCACAAACTGTTATAAGACTTATTACAAATTAGAACATTTTTTTCGTAAGCTTTAACTTTACAATAAATTGTTTATTTTCGAGTGCGTAATGTTCTTCGGACCAGAAATAGGTTCTTCCTGGGATCCTTTTTGAGTAAACCATTTATACAGGGTGTTTCATTAATAATTGTCCATATAGTAACTGGAGAAACCTTAGCACAAAATACGAAGATTTAACCTAAAACACTTAAATAAAATGTGGTTTCTTACTGAGTTACAGGGTGTTTTATCTAAAAATTTAAAAACTATTTTTGCTCAGCATTTTAAAACTATTTTACGTATCCTTTTCATACTTGGCAGGAGTATAGGTACTATAAAGGCTACCAAACTATGTTAAACAAACGTTTCTGGCTATTACCAGAGGCGTACGACGGGAGAAAGTTATTGGTTGACCCTTTCGAAATTCTACGCCACTGGCGAAATTGCTATTTTAGTTCAATTTTTGGATTCTCCAATACTTTCTATGAAAATAATATACTCTTCATTCGTAGCGATAAAGTCATTAGTTTTCGAGATCTTTGAAGTTAAAAATGAAACGACACGGTTATTTTGATTAATGTATTGTGTCGCTTCATTTTTAATTTCAAATATCTCGAAAACTAATCATTTTATCGTTACGAATGAAGAGTATATTATTTACATAAAAAGTATTGCAAAATCAAAAAATTACACTAAAATAGCAATTTCATCAGTGGCGTAGAATTTGGGAAGGGTCAACCGGCCACTATCCCCTGTCGTACGCCTCTGGTAGTAGCTAGAAAAGTTTATTTATCTAAATTTAGTAGGGTGTACAGTACCTACACTTTCTGCCAAGTATGATAAGGATACGCCAAATAGTTTTAAAGTACTGGGTACAAATAATTTTTAAATTTTAATGATGAATCATATTATCATAAATTAATCAAAATAACTGTGCCGCTTCATATTTAACTTCAAATATCTCGAAAACTAATGACTTTATCGTTACCAAAGAAGAGTACATTATTTACGTATAAAGTATTCGAGAATCTAAAAATGGCACTTAAATAGTAATTCAGCCAGTGACGTAGAATTTGAGAAGGGTCAACCATTCACCATCCCCTGTCGTACGCCTCTGGTAGTAGCTAGAAACATTTGTTTATCATAATTTAGTAGGGTGTCTAGTAGTCGCACTTTCTGCGAAGTATGAAAAGGATACGTCTAATAGTTTTAAAATGCTGAACAAAAATAATTTTTTAATTTTTAGATAAAACACCCCCTGTAACTCAGTAAGGAACCACATTTTATTTAAGTGTTTTAGGTTAAATCTTCGTATTTTGTGCTAAGGTTTCTCCAGTTACTATATGGACAATTATTAATGAAACACCCTGTATACAGCATCATCTAAATCCGTGTTTGAGGCAAGTGTCATCGTTTGTTGACTTGTAGACATTGTGGAATTTGTGCAACCGTGTTTTATACACACAATGATGGCATTTTTTGAGGTGTAATAGCGTAAAAATATATAGTATACGAGTGAGCCATTTCCGTCCAATTTGTTGAGCGATGTAAGTTTGCGCAATTTGCTCGCGTTTATACGTACTATGTATGTTAATGCCATCACAAGTTAAAGAACACAATACAAATACACTGTACAATAATTGTTTGAAAAACAGCCCCAGTTGACCAAATTTGTTTGCCTGGTGCCTATATGGGATAATGATGGTAACGGTACCGGTAAATTGTTCATATATTCAATAAAAATTCGTAAACCAAATTCTCTATATTTCTATATTTAATATAGGTATTCCGGGTATTCGGTCACCATGTTTCATTCGATGCCATATACATTACGTTTGATTTTTTGTTGTAATTCGTATGGTGCTTAATTTAAATAGATAAATATGAATATTAAAAAATACTACACGAAAATAGCTACAACCCATATAAGAAACATTTGTCACACCTTATGCTAAATAGTTTTAAAAATTGTTTAGGTTAAGAAACAATATAATATACTGTCTGTCTATTGTCTGTTTGAGATATTATGTCTTCGAATACAATATTTTAAATTACATAACTGTATATTTTAAAGAAAATTAACATTTGTTCCTTCAAATATCTTAAAAACAAGGTATTTAATTTTTGAATAGTTTTAGTTTTAAAAACTAAGTTTTCAATCTAATGGCACATAAAATAACATCCAAAAATGTTATTCTACATCCTACCAGACTGAAAACAATGGGAACCTTCTCTGGTAACACCTCCGAGGCTTCTACAATTTGCAAGCCATAACTAATGCTGAGACTAAGGAAAATGGGGGAATTTTACAAGTTATAATTCACGTCCCATCGGCTCAGCCCGGTAAAGTTCCAACGAGAATGGTTCCCTTCGTAATTCAATCAGAGTGAACATGTAAATAAACAATGAATAACCATTTTCAATTTCGTTGCAACACGAAACTACTGCCGCATCATTATTCCAGTTCAATCAGAGAGTGCAGCAAGCACCTCTACCGGTTTCGAAACTTATTAGTCTCTCATCAGGAGGCACATATGCTGCTCTCTCTGACCCAACTAGGACAAACCCCGGTGTGCAGTCACGGATTGCAACGAACGAAATGGCAGGGATGCCCTAGCGGCAACTGCTATCAAAAACTAAGTTTTCAATCTAATAGCACATAAAACAACATCCAAAAATGTTATTCTACATCCTACCAGACTGAAAACAATGGGAACCTTCTCTGGTAACACCTCCGAGGCTTCTACAATTAGCAAGCCATAACGGATGCTGAGACTAAGGAAGATGAGGGAATTTTACAATTTATAATTCACGTCCCATCTGCTCAGCGCGGTAAAGTTCCAACGAGATTGAAAATGGTTATTCATTTTTGATTTACATGTTTACTCCGATTGGAGTACGAAGGGGACCATTCTCGTTGGAACTTTACCGAGCTGAGCAGATGGGACGTGAATTATAAATTGTAAAATTCCCTCATCTTCCTTAGTCTCAGCATCCGCTATGGCTTGCAAATTGTAGAAGCCTAGGAGGTGTTACCAGAGAAGGTTCCCATTGTTTTCAGTCTGGTAGGATGTAGAATAACATTTTTGGATGTTGTTTTATGTGCTATTAGATTGAAAACTTAGTTTTTGATATCAGTTGCCGCTAGGGCATCCCTGCCATTTCGTTCGTTGCAATCCGTGACTGCACGCCGGGGTTTGTCCTAGTTGGATCAGAGAGAGCAGCATATGTGCCTCCTGATGAGAGACTAATAAGTTTCGAAACCGGTAGTGGTGCTTGCTGCACTCTCTGATTAAACTGGAATAATGATGCGGCTGTAGTTTCGTGTTGCAACGAAATTGAAAATGGTTATTCATTTTTGATTTAGTTTTAGTTTTATTTCTATTCTATCAGAAATACTCTCCTACAGATCGATGTTACCTACCCAATACTGTTTGATATTAGGGATGTAGTATCGATATGTTGTTACCATTTAGTGGTAATGTTTAGTGTGGTAGTGGTACAGTATGTAGTGTACTTAATGGCTACCAGAATCAACACAAAATGTTTACCTTGACTAAAACAACGGCAGGCCTCTATGAGTAGATGGTTGGTCTGATTAAGTCGTTATTTGCTTCCATTTGCTGCTTCACTGATACATTTGCTAGTTAATATTTACATTATTATAAGACAACAAATTCGACATGTTTAAAATACGACACAATTTACAGTGGACCCATTTATTATATTAAAAAGGACTGATATATTTTGTTTACACTTACAAACTTACAGAAATTAGGTATTTTTCTGAGCTTAGCCGTTTTACCTTCAGGTCATCATCAAGGCTATGCTACAAGAAAATTCACTATAAATATGAGTATCATGTTTAATATTGTTTTAAACTAAAATATAATTACATGATTTTTTATTTTTAACATTAATATTTAAGGAAGCAGTTAAGTGCAGCAGAATTAATTAAAAATAATAATAAATAATAATATAATTTTAACGATATTATTTAAAATAACTATTCTAATTGGGATATAATATATTATTTAAATTTTAAAAATACAGAAAACATAGTACCTAGTATCTTCACGCTAGTCTACAGTACCGCCTACTGTGCCATCTTTTTTACTTTAGGTATAAGTCAAAATGATTTTTTTCATAATTAATCACTATAAATATAAATTAAACATAAAATAATTATCAGTAGTAATTGCACAAGAGCTCTAAAATTATCGAATTTTTCCCGAGTGACACTTTGACCGTTTTAATTTCACGACCCGAAGGGGAGTGAAATTATGCCAAAGTGTCACGAGGGCAAAAATTCGATAATAATTTTAGAGATCGAGTGCAATTTGTTGCGATTATTTCATGAATAAAACTGTTCAAAACCAAAATTTTATTGTAATTTATTTATGTAAGTACAAATTAGTACAATTAAACACACAGTTGTTATAAATATGTATTTGACGGTTAAAAGTCATCACTTTTATAATTTTTAAAACATTAATTTTCATTAATGTCACTGAATGTATTTTTTCGTAGCAACGAAGGGCATCTGACGTAATATACTTGACGACGGGATATTATCAAAAATTATCGGGTATAATATCACAAGAGAGTGAGAATAAATTGAAAATAATGCGACAGTTTTTCAAAAATTTGTTGTCTGGCAATAGACACGAGAGCCCGCAGGGCTCGAGTGGTTATTGCCCAATGACAACAAATTTGAGTAAAAATAAAGCATTATTTTCTTAAAAAAAACATTACATTATTTTCTTATTTATTCTTACTGTCGTGTGATATTCGTAAGATTATTTTTTAATACGTATATTATGGATATTTTCTTAAATGTGACAGTTGTCAAAACTAGGAAACTGGTTGCCATTAAACAGAAAAAATCTACTTAAAAAAATTCTATCGGTAATTTTCTACAGTAGATAATTCTCAGTATAATTTTAATCTGATTGGACAGAATTAAACACGTGATCAAATATCTTACTATATGCTCTGAGCTTCGCTGGTGGCGCTCCTAGCGGATTACTAGTTCAACTTTCACCGGTAATTTTTAAATTTATTATTTAATTGTTATCGCCTAACATTTACAACGCAAAAATTAATTAAATTATAATCGATTTTTTTAAGATTTTGCTAATCATTTTGACATTCTATTGATAAAATATGAATTTCTTACTTCGAATACTTTCACAATTATCGTGTAGATGGCGCTAAGATTTTTAGATTAAATTATAATTACATATTACGGAACATTAAAAAAACTTAAATTCAGTATTTAAAACGTAAGTATATTTAAGGTAAAAATATATACCACAGCTTTGACCAACTAATATTTTTTATAATTAATGTTTTTAATTTTAAATTTAAATTAATCACTTTGACATTTATGTCAAATTTCCGGTAAACGTTTACAGACTTGCCACTACTGGCGCTCGCGAATTTGTAAATATCCCCTCTACGTACGAGCTCACAGCGTATATGAACGAAATAATCAGTAGTAATTACACAAGAGCTCTGACATTATTGAATTTTTCCCGAGTGACACTTTGACAGTTTTAATTTCACGAGCCGAAGGCGAGTGAAATTATGTCTAAGTGTCACGAGAGCAAAAATTCTATATTAATTTCAGAGGTCGAGTGCAATTTTTTGCGATTATTTCATGAATAAAACTGTTCAAAACCAAAATTTTATTGTAATTTATTTATGTAAGTACCATTAAACACGCAGTTTTTATAAATATTTGACGATTGAAAGTCATCACTTTTATAATTTTTAAAACATTAATTGTCATTAATGTCACTGAATGTATTTTTTCGTAGCAACGAAGGGCATCTGACGTAATATACTTAACGACGGGAGATTATCAAAAATTATCGATTTAATTCAGATTTCTGTAGCTTTCTATTGGTCAGAATCTCCTATGAATGAAATAATCAACGTAATTTTGTATAGTTTGATAATTATTATCAGTATTTAAAAAAAACGTTTTAGGTCTGGATCCCGCGTATGAAAAAAAAGTTGATTAATAGCAAGCTGAAAATTTGTTAATAGCTTAAGGGTGTCTAGTCGAATAAACTTTGATATGTGTGAACACTGGAACAGGGGTAGTTTTAATTGTGGAACAGGTTAAAAATTTGGAACGGTCACAGCACGAAAACGGCACATTTATTTTGTCCGACAGGACAGACTTAAACTCTTCGAACAGAGATTAAACTCTCATGCAAAAATCAGACTGCTATTTATCACCAAATGGGCGTTTTAATGAGTGGAACATGTAGAATATGTCAAATGACAGGAATTATGACAGGTAATAAATAGCAGTCTGATTTTTTCATGAGAGTTTAATCTCTGTTCGGAGAGTTTAAGTCTGTTCTGTCGGACAAAATAAATGTGCCGTTTTCGTGCTGTGACCGTTCCAAATTTTTAACCTGTTCCACAATTAAAACTACCCCTGTTTCAGTGTTCCCATATATCAAAGTTTATTCGACTAGACACCCTTAAGCTATTAACAAATTTTCAGCTTGCTATTAATCAACTTTTTTTTCATACGCGGGATCCAGACCTATTTCATTTAATATGTATTTTTTGATTATTACAACTTTGTTCGGGGTAGGTATTCAATTATACAGTTATAGCTTGTACAACTTAATAATAATAATAATAGTAAAATACAACTGAACTACTCTACCTTTCTATTGATATCCAATTTTAAATAGAGTACATCAAATTTTAAGCGTAATACCCTCGATGACCACTAACCAAGAAATAATCACTACACTTCGAATGATGACGGTTTTTCTTTTTTTATTTTTGTAATTACTAACAAACTAATAATCGATCTAGACTGTTGCAATAAGCAGTCACAAAGGATTTCTGGTATAATGAAAGTTTCCACACAGTGAAACCTATGTCGGACAACTCAACCATAAAAATGTATTGCCTATTAAAAAACATTTATGCAATTCACCATTATTTTTTTTCTATTTACGTCTTGTGTCTTGAAGAGCAATGATTATTTTACAATTAATTTAATAATGCTGATTATGATGTACTCGTAATTTTAAAAGAAAAAGTATAAATTTCTATTTATTGAAGTTTTCTCGAATATTCTTATAAAAACTTGTGAGGTACTCCGGGAATGACCGAGAAGGAAATCATAGCTTAATTAACGCACACTGCAAATGGATGAAAGCTTTAATACACAGTTACGGAAAAAGTTAGGTAAACGGGTAATAATCCTAAGGTTATCCGGGTAAAGTCCGAAGTACCCGCGATGTATCGGTAATATCTGAGAGTAAGTCCAAAATATAATTTAAATAGTTCAAATTTCGGGTTTTACTCGGGTAAAACACATTCTACTTGCTGCCATTTGGCTAAATACTTAATTGGTTATATGTACTAGTAATGGCAAGGCCATAACTGTTTGAAAGATATCTTAAATTTAAGAAACACTCGATACGAATCGTATCCGCCATGTTTTACCGTAGCGGCGTAGAGTGTTCGTAATCCCTATGCAGATAACAGACATAGAGGTATATATTAACATAGAGGGAGCCTACCTTCCGCGCTTCCTGACGACAAGATCTCAGGGACTGGTTTGCTGCATCTCCTTCTAACACATTGTATCGAGAATCTATAATGACATTCAGTGTGAATATAGGCACGGAAGAGGAGGACAACTGTAGCAGCTTTACTATGCGTAAGAGTGAAACAGCACTAATCCAAATAAAAAAGATGGTGTCGTCACTTCGCTCTGAATGACACTCTCTCTATGCTAATATTTAACTCTATGATAACAGAACAGAAATCTGTCGCAGGTTTGTCAAAATGACAGTGCCACTTTCTCTATGTTGACTAATCAGTTATTTAGTTATAATATGTCCGATTTCTTGTTAGAGATAAAAAATTTTACTATGTCCAATATGACACAAAATCTAGGCATGGGATAAAAAAGTTTATTTGAAGAATATTTTTTTATTCTTCTTAATGGCGGTACAGGTTCCTTTTTGCAATATTTTATTTAGTTATAAGAGTAATTTCCACATACTAACATAAACTGCTCGTCAAAATTTAGGGATATGGAATATTATGCTCATTTGCATAGTTGATTTTTTCGTGAACAGATTAACGGATTTCGCTAATTTTTTTTTATTATTTTAGATTTTTCTTTAGTATTTACACAGTTGTGCAAAGGTTTACTCAAACTTCTTTTTTGTACTTATACCAGGTGGAAGAAAAGAAATGTTTTTCTTATGTTAAGTTTGTGCCACCCTGTAGGGAGGACGAGGTACATGTTAGTATACATCCAAATTGTATTGTAGTCTAATGTTTTGTGAACGTTTTATTTTTTGAATGTCCTTGATATCTTTAGAAACAAAGAAGATAGGTGGTTTTACTCTTTAACAGGTGTTTTAACTGAAACAAAACTAAATTAACAATAAAAAATAGCAGTTAACAAAACTTTAAAAACAGAAAGGAACATAAGATAAACAATTCTTATCGACACCTATAAGAGTTATTTGTCGACCAGGTAAGCGGTATGCACAGCGTAATATAAGAGAAACGAGATTGTTTAATGGAGGCCATGTGATGTTTTGGGGCGGAATTTCCCTGAGAATAAATACGGATTTGGTGTCTTCGTGGAGGCTCTTTAAATAGCGAGAGGAACATTACACAGATTTTTTTCTTTAAACACTCTGTTCCTTTCGCACTATATATGTAGAAACTAATTTCATCTTAGTGGTATGACAAGACATGGCCTTTTCCTGTATCGCATGTCGTCAGTAAAAACACATACTAAAGAATAAAACCGGCTAGTTTCTTTGTTATTAAAGATATCAGAGAAATTAAAAAAATAAAATTTTCGCAAAATATGAAACTACAACATAATACCGATGTATACCCACCTTTGTGTCTTTTCCTCCCTACAAGGCGTCTCAAACTTTTGTTTCGGTTAAAACACATGTTAAACTACAAAACCGTCTATTTTCTTTGTTTTTAAAGATATCAGGGACATTCAAACAGCAAAATGTTCGTTCACAAAACATAAGGCTACAATTAGATTCTGATAAATACTCACATTTGTACCTCGTCCCCCCTACACGGCGTCTTAAACTTAACATAAGAAACACATGTCTTTTCTTCCACCCGGTATAAGTACAAAAAAGAAGTTTTGAATAAACCTTTGCACAACTGTGTAAATACTAAAGAAAAATCTAAAATAATAGAAAAAATTAGTGGAATCCGTTAATCTGTTCTCGAAAAAATCAGCTATGAAAATGAGCATAATTTTCAATATCCCTAACTTTTGACGAGCAGTTTATTTCTCAAATTGGGCTCTGTACCGCCATTCTTTATTATATTACGAAATGTGTGCCAAATATCTAGACAAAATATTCAAAATTACAGTCGCAATCTTGGACCGCGTTTGTTGCTACCTGTTGATCGCTACTGTTGCCTCTTAATGCGTTGCATTACGTTCTGTAAATCATTGTTGTTATCTGTTATTATTACTGTACCGTCTGCAAAACGAAAATTGTTCAAAATTTCTCCATTGATAGATGTACCTTCCTGTTTTACATTGGAGCCAGTCAATTATATCTACTACTTTCCACCAGACCGTCGCACAGTGGTTCCAAATGCTGAAAACGTGGCCAAGAGGCGAAAAAAAAGTCTCTATCTAGGGATTTTCATGTTAACACTTGTTTTCTGATACTATCGTAGAGTCGTAATACGCAGGTATAAGGATCAGACTGGATTTATTCTGGTTCATAGATCAGGAATAAGTGAGCCATATCCGAAATTATTTTTACTTGCAGAGAAAGTGAAAAAGAACGCGTCTATTGAAAATGCTCTAAAACGTTTTGTGGTTTATCAATTCTATCGCTGTAAAGCAGATTCTTCTTTTTTAAGTATGTAGTAGTGTAAGATGTAAGTTAACTTAAGATTTAGTAACAATAAATGCCTTAAATTTGTTATTGCATAAATAGTGAAAACATACTTGAAATATTCAAAATTTTGTAAAGATACTTTCAAAAAGTACAAAATTCTGCATAATTCTGCGACTAATTTTTATTAATCTTAGGGCCGGTTGTTCGAACGCTAATCAAGAATGATCATTATCAAATAATTAATTACTGTCAATGTCTACTTTGTTTGGGTTGTTAAAAAGTCTGTGGAGTCTATAATCAATTAATATAACAATAATTATTAACATAATTAATAATAAATCTCATAATTGTAATTAATTATGTTTTCAGCAACCCAAACAAAGTTGACATTGACAGTTTTGATGACAGTAATTAAATATTTGATAATGATCATTGTTGATTAGCGTTCGAACAACCGGCCCTTAAAGTATATAGTAAGAAGATACAAAATCAGTTTGGTTTAGCTGCCTATAACTGCCTATGCATTGCTGGTAGCTGTTTGAATATAAAAGTGGGAAATTACGCATATTACATGATTCTGGCGATTGTTGAGTATGTATGGGCGGTTGTACATAAGTAGTAGGTTCTGAATATTGTACTTCATAAAGAAAATGTATTGGTAACCAGCAATTTCAAAAGTACCTTATAATATAAAATTTTAAACAAATATCCGTTTAAAATAAAAATTTCGAATTTCTTTCGGCCATATTGGCTCCACCATTTTGTTAAAAAAAAAAGTAATTTAAGATTTGTAATCAGCGACCTTAAGCTATTAAATTTGACAAAAAAAATTGCGTTTTGATTGATAATTTCAATTTTTATCAGCCACGTTGGATCCGTCATTTTATTTTTCAAAAAGAATAATGTCAGATTCGTAATCAGCGATGCAAAAACCCTTAAAAACGAAAGTAATTTCGAATTGTATAAACAATATACGCTTTTAAAGGTTCATGACCACGTTTTCGGCATTTGGAACCACTGTGCGTCGGTAACATTTCCACTAATTTTGAATGATAGCTTATTGTGACAATAACGACAGCATTATTTGGTAGAAAATTCTATACCTGAGAAATTGTTGGTAGATGTCGAAACGAACTCTGTTCGCTACCAATGTGCGTGATTATTAAGGCCAGCGCCCACGTATACGGAACAGCCCGCTACGGAACGGACCGCGACGATCGGCATGTTAATATTTTCGTGTATTCAAATGGCTCAGCGCTATGTGCTACGATTCCGTAAAGTAGGCGCTGAGCCATTTGAATACACGAAAATATTAAAATGCGATGGTCGCGGTCGCGGTCCGTTCCGTAGCGAGCTGTTCCGTATAAGTGGGCACCGGCCTTAAATCTTCGACCCTTTCCTGCGGAAGCATTTAAACCAGTAGAATATCCTTCTCGGAATGCTTGTTGAGAACTTTGTAATATGTTTTCATCTAAATAGAAAATGCATCTTCCTCCTAATCTATAACTTTTTATACACTCAGCGGCACAAAATTCCACCACTCAAAATGTTTGGTTAAGTTTGGCAATTTATAACTTTATTATTTGTGCTTCGATTTTCAAGATTCTTGATTGTAGGTACATGTCTGGAATCAAACATCCTCTATCCGGACAGAGGCAGGAGAATCCGACGATATCAAAATCAAACGTGGGGTCCGTCAGGGATGTATACTATCCCCCCTGCTGTTTAACATCTACTCTGAGGAAATCGTTCAAGAAGCAGTGGATGATGTTGAGGCCGGAATTCGAATTAACGGAGAATGTATCAATAACATAAGATACGCAGACGACACTGTGGTATTTGCTGACAGTTCTGAAGCCCTACAGGAGTTAATGAACAGAATCGCAGAAGTTAGTCAGAAATACGGACTTTCACTAAACACTAAGAAAACAAAATGTATGAATATCTCTAAGAACAAACAGCAATTTGGACGACTCAGTATAAATGGTCAACAAATAGAAAGAGTAAAGACATATACCTACCTTGGTACGAACGTCAATGAAAATTGGGACCATTCTATAGAAATCAAATGTAGGATAGAGAAAGCAAGATCTGCATTTCAAAAAATGTCAAAGTTGTTCAAATGTCATGATTTGTCGATACCCATAAAAGTCAGATTACTACGATGTTATATCTTCCCTATACTGTTGTACGGAGTTGAGTCGTGGACTCTCACAGACGCCACCTGCAAGAAAATTGAGGCTTTTGAGATGTGGCTTTATCGTCGAATCCTGAAGATATCTTATACCGACCACATTACTAATGAGGGTGTTTTGCTGAGAATGCAAAAAGAAAAAGAGCTGTTAATCAAAATAAAAACAGGCAAAATCGAATACCTCGGTCACATCATGAGGAATAGTGAAAGATATGGACTGCTGCAACTGGTCTTACGGGGAAAAGTAGAGGGAAAGCGAGGACCAGGAAGGCGAAGGATTTCGTGGCTGAAAAATCTACGTACGTGGTTCAACACGACCACTACAAATCTTTTCAGAGCAGCAGTGTGCAAAGTACAGCTTGCCATGATGGTCGCCAACATCCGAAACGGATAGGCACTACAAGAAGAAGAAGGTACATGTATTGATGTCGTTTGTTATTATTCCAGTAACAAAAAATTTTTGCTTAGATGGCATTATACGGGGGTGAACGGAAGCGTTGTATTTTCTCCTTACTTTAAAAAATTCTTTGGAAAAATTGGAGGGCTGATTTTGTTTCATACACCCTTTTGTATTATCTTGGATGTATCCCTAAGATTTTGTTTTTTGAATTATCCGAATATCTCTTTTCTTGTAAAAGCTGTAAATAAAAACACTGCTTTGAAGGTTTATTTAATTAAAAATATCAAACGCACTAACAAAATTAACAACACAAAACAAAATTAACAACAAAACAAAACAATTTAATAGCGGGTATGTCCACCTCTAGCAGCAACGACTGCTCGCAATCTGTTTGGCATCGAATAAAGATGTGTTTTCCTTGCATGGGGAATAGCCCGATATTCCTCTACCAAGGCCATAACTGTATCAAATTTTCTGGAGGCCTAGGATGACGGCGAATAGCCGTCTCATAATTGCTCAATAGGATTGAGATCTGTGCTGTGTTTTTATTTACAAAAAATTGTATAGCTCTTACAAGAAAAGAGATATGCGGATAATTCAGAAAACAAAATTTTAATAATGCCTCCGGGATAATATGACAGGACTATGAAACAAAATCACCGCTTCAATTTTTCCACAGAATTTGTTAAAACTAGGAGAAAATACAACGCGTCCATTCACCCCCGTATAATGTCATGCAAGCAAAATTCTTTTGCCGGAATAATAACAAACGATATCAATACATGTACAGTTGAGTCCGCGAGTCTTTACCCGTGCGTCATTAATACCTGGCGAGATAAAACACATACTTTTTATCTAGCATCATTCTCTTCCACGCATGAAACTCATGACAAACCAGCTGTAGTTTGTTATTAAGTAAAAACACATGTTATTTTTATGAACCATCTAGACTCAGACCATTGAAAAGAGATAGGTACAAAAAAAGACGATTCGGAATGTTTTCATATTTTAAGCACAATTTGTTTGACGTTTCTGCTTTGTTTACTTTTGTGGTTGTCAATCAGTTGAATTTTTTGCGGTTTTTGTCGAATTTTTGCGTTTTAAAGTTTCTTTATATTACACAAACAGTTGTTTTCACAACTAATTTTATATTGGGCTTTGAAATTTTAAGGTAAATCATTATATTTTGGCAATTAATATTTAAAACATACAAAGCTAACGTCATTCACACAGTAAAGAAATGATTGTGTTTAGATTTCCGTCAAAGTGAATAAAATAACAAAAATAAAATATGTTATTGAAATTTTTTATAAATTGTTTATGTATTTATTAATCAATAATAATAAAAGAATTTATTAAGCTACTTCAAATGTAGCTGTAATTCTGCACAAAAATTTTGAAGCAAAACTTACATTTGACATTCTATATATTTCATAACGTCAAATTTTATAATAAAACCCGTAATCGGAACAGTAGCCACTTTCTGTCACTTGTTGTTGCGTGAAATAGATTTCCGACTTATTTCGTATGCTTTAAATGATCACGCACGGGTAAAGACTCGCGGACTCAACTGTACCTACAAACTGATGCAGGAATCTTGAAAATCAGAGTACAAATAATAAAGTTATAAATTGTCAAACTTAATCGAAAATTTTTAGTGGCGGAATTTTGTGCCGGTGAGTGTAGTTCTCAAATATTGCTTTCGCCAACAAATAATAATCTCTTCTATATCGTTCAATAGAAGTTTTTTCATTGATTTTCATAGCATTATCAAAAGTAATAACTCTTTAATTAATTGGAAAATTTACAGTAAGTGTGGATATTCAGTAAAAATCGGAAATACTAAAATGTGATCAAATGTCATTTAACCACAATAAAATTAAGGGAAAAGACTGCAATGTTACATAAGTCTATATTATGACCACTACATGCTATTTTTGGAAACAATTTAAATCACAATCGATAAAACATATTATATTATAATCTTTCGAAGCGCTATTACATTCCGATTTCCGATAATAGATTTTTAAGTGCATAATAAAACTGAAATTTAGAAACAACCTCAGTATGTTACGCTCAAACTCAGAGTTCGGACAATGTCCGAAACTTTAACTCGCTTCGCGATGTGGACACTGACATTGGCCGAAGCGAAATACCCAGAACGCGTTGTGGGTAAACGAAAGTACTCAATTGCCGAAATAAACACGTTCACCGGAGATTGAGCAAAACTATAATACCCATAACCCGACGTGGGTAAACTATTTTTTCTATGGATGCTATGCAATGTGCAACTTCTCTCACTACTTACATGCATTCAAAACGAACAATTTCTCAGGCAGTGAGAAAAGTCGGCCATTGCAGTGAGAAATATTTTTTCTCACGGGTTCACAGCCGGTTTACATACATAGGATCGCCATTTCCATGGTAACATGCACAATACAAACACAATTATTTTTGTCAAATAAAATGTGTTCAAACTTGTCAAAACTTATCAAAAATTACCTTTTAAGACTACTCAACTGTGAATTATAATTTTAAATAAATAAAGTATATAAATATTAAGAATATTAAATACCTATGTGTATATATGTATTTTATTTCAATTAAGGCATATAATATACCTAAAAGCACCTAAATTATTTAACTTTGAAATTTGAACTCTTGACAAAAACGCATCTATAGAAAAAGTACAGTGTACAACACGAGAGAAAATGACATATTTCTCTCTCGCTTGATTTGCGGTCAACAAACTTCTGCGCTCGTGAGAAATATGTATTTTTTCTATCTTGTTGTACAATATACTATTACTCACGTCGGGTTGTGGGTATTTCTACTTTGCATACACTGAACAAAACGAAAAAGGAGCCATTTACAAGATGTTCATAGTTTTGAACTAACTATTTTTATGATTATATTATATTATTTTTATTTAATTACATCTAAGGGTTTTCGCTATAAATATAGCAAAGTTTTTGTTACTGAACTGTAAATTTTGTTGTGGAAAAAAAAATAAAAAGTGATAAATGTGAAAAAATTCGATTTATTTTTAATAGATAACAGCGTTGTTAAAATTACTTTAAAACAAAACTAATAGCTTGTATGGGCTTCTCTAACTCGCCTAACTTCTGCACGAGGTCCAGGCATGCTTTCGATCACATTTCGAATAGTTTTTTGATCTAGTTGTGCTCATTCTTCCTGGCTGACGTGTTTCTTAGTGACTGACGATCCTTCAAGCGCTTCCCAAGTGTCTCCCAAATGTATTCAATGGGATTTAACCTGGACTACTCGCTGCCTAGCCACTCCATAACCCAAATATTGTGGGTAGTCAAATAATTTTGCACGATCCTGGCAACATAAGGTCTCGCATTATCTTGCTGAAGGATTAGTGTTGAAAAATTCTCGAGAATGAAATATCAGAGAATATTCTCGATTTGGAGAATTTTCTGAGAATGAACCCCATGACGCACTTAAGAATATTGTTAAAGATGAAAAATAGGGTTTTAAAAATCATGATTTTATATACAAAATTATGAGAAACAACGGTGTTCTTTGTATATAAAAAAATACAAAAACAACAAAAAACAAAAAATTTCTTTGATAAAAAAAATTAAATTTTCTTCATAACATAAAATAATCGATGTGGTATGATAAAAGATGAGACCTCAGATTCAGAATCTATTTCTACCATTAGCTCATCCTAGTCATCTACAATCTGCATTTCAATGTACTGATGAGTTGTTGGATTTTGTTTTTCACGAGTGGTCAGCTCAGTCATGGATTGGTATACGTCTAACAATTTTTAATTGTGAGCAATAAAAGTTGCCTTACAAGCTCGTTCAGCAGTGAGCCGGTTTCTTTTAAAGGAGTGGATAAAACCATAAGTACTGAAACTTCTTTCAGTCGCTGCACTGGATAAAGGCATGCTTAATTTATATCAACTACTATTTTAGTTAATTTTGTTCCGAACATGTACCTAAGAGTAAACAGTAGCGATCAACAGGTAGCAACAAAATATAACTTCGGGAGATAGTATCATAAACTTTGGCAACAGTGGTAATCTTTGACATTATCTAAGATTAATATTTTGACAATATCATAGTCGCGCTAAATGGAAGATATTATTATTAATAAATAGATATTTATAAAAATAAACCAAAATGGGTGAAAATTTTATGTTATAATAAACCAAAGATAGGTATTTGCATGAAATATCTAATAATAAAACAATAATAAATAATCATTTTTTGTTGTGAAGCGAAACAAATTTCGATTTTCGCATAATTTTGGCACGTTTTTTAATGGACTTTTTCTTGGAAGGTTTCACTTTATTTTTCGTTTGATTTACTTTTTCCATTTTGTTAAACTATGGATAATATTTTTAGAATAAGAAATCCTCCTAAACTTTATATACTCGCATTAGAATTCGAAATATTTTTACGTAAAATATACTTACCTACCTACATATAACTAAAACTCACAATTAACAACAATCTATTCTTTCAGAGAGACCAACAACTTATATAACAACAAATATATAATAAATTAACTATCAATAAACACTACTTTCCTATGAAACAACAAAAACGAATTCTTAAATTAACACACTACTGCACTGAACAGATATCGATAAAGATGACAGAACAGATTAGAGAAAATCTGACGCAGGTTTGTCAAAATGACAGTGATAATTTCTCTATGTTGCCTAATTAGTTATTTAGTTATAATATGTTCGATTTCTTGTTAGAAATAAAAAATTTTTAGTAGTTCCAAGATAACACAAAATCTAGGCATGGGATAAAAAAGTTTATTTGAAGAAAGTTTTTTTTTTTCTTCTTAATGGCGGTACAGGCTCCTTTTTTCAATATTTTATTTAGTTATAGAGTAATTTCCACGTACTAACATATTTCTGAAATTGGGCCCTGTACAGCCATTATTTATTATATTACGAATATGTGTGCCAAATATTTCGACAAAATATTCAAAATTAGAGCCGCAATCTTGGAACGCGTTTGTTGCTACCTGTTGATCGCTACTGTAGCCTCTTAAGTCTAGTTTTTCAATTGATTTTACAACGTATGGTTTTCCAAAAAATCCCTCCTTAGACCGATAAAGTGCCAAATCTGCCATTATTTCAGCCGAGTCATCACCATATTTTAAAGTTGTTAAATTATCTATAAACTCAGTTCCCTCAACTTGTTCTTCTCTGCTTAAATGAACACCATTCTAAATATTTGCACGTTAATATTGCACCAAAACAATAAATATTGACACTGTAAACACCCTTGCTAGTGGTTCATAGGATTGACAAAAACAATATACCTACATATTTTTTAAATTATAATAATTTGACCCGTATCTAGTTTTTATTTTTGTTTCGGTTTTAATTTACGTTTCATGTTTCTTTGATGTGCCTTAGAGAATACAAAAAATATATCTTTTTTCATTTATGCACGTACACGAATATTGCAGAGGGCGCCAAAGTCGAGGCCTCGAAAAAAAGTAGTTCCGATGGCGGACAGTTAATCTCAGGATTGGAATCTCTAAAACAAAAAGATCGTGTGGCATTTGAAAAAGGAATGTTTCTTACGCGATAATTTACCACCGTTAGTGAAAAATTCCACAAAAAAAGATTTTACGGATATTTGAAAAAGTTTTGTGAAAAAATCGCCCGTTTTTTTCAGTTTTTCATGGTTAAAAAATATTTATTTTTTATTTTTTGGTCAAATTGTGGTAAATTATCACGTAAGAAACCTTCCTTTTTCAAATTCCGTACGATTTTTTTGTTTCATATATCCCAATCCTGAGATTAACTGTCCGCCATCATTTTTCGAGGCCTCGAGTTTTGCCCACTCTACAATATTAGTACGTGCATAAATGAAAAAGACATTTTTTTTGTACTCTCTAAGAGTTAGATATTGATATGTAAAAAGTTTTATGTTCATTTTTAATAAAGGTTCTGAGAAAAAAAATTTTGAAAAAAATAATTATTTTTGGTCTTCTCTAAAGTGTATGTACTAGTACCTTAAAGTTATCCTACCCCAAGCCATAATTGAACCTCCGCCAAAAGCCTGGGTTTCTTGAATTATGGAATCCAAAAAGAGCTCGCCTGGTTTTCTCCAGACTCGTAACACGTCCATCATCACGATTTAAAAGAAATCTGGACTCGACGGTAAGCATTACGTTACTCCATTGTGCCATTGTCCATGTGTTTTTCTGCAAATACGCGTCTGGCTCTACGGTGTGTAGGGGTAAAGGAGGTACTCTAGCTGGCCTTCTTGCATTCAACCCATGGTAGTGAAGTCGATTATGTATGTATACTTTGAGTATTTACTCTTGTACCCGTAGCTTCTACCAACTCATTTTGTAGCGTTCAAGCAGTACCTCGACGATCTCTGATGGACCATAGTTGCAAAAATCGATCAGCTGTAGTCTCCCTCGCACGATGCCTATTCGCGGTGTGCAAGTACTTGGAAAGGGAAACGAGAAACGACCGTGCGCGAGTCGCGGAGAAATATTGCAACTATCTTAAATAATTCATATTGTCAATTGAAATTGTCAAATTGACGTATATTTCATACCTTCTGTCATTGACTTAGAAAAATTATATATTGCTCCACAATATTGATATGATATGCAATTATTATATAAAGATAAATTTAATTAATTGTATTTTGCTTGCAATACTGCATTTTAATAACGGATTTTATTTACTACATACAATTGTTTACGTTTGCTAAACATAACCTGCATCTTATTTTTTTCTTCTTATTATTTTTTTGGACTATGGTCTTGACAATTATCCAGCAACCAGGACTAATATAATTGGCCAATATAATTAAAAGTGCGAATAAAAGTACAGAGCGTAGAAATAGAGGTCGCTTTGCCGAACTTGCACGGTCCCAATAAGGTTGTATTCTAATAACTCCATACATTTCATGTCTGTAATCTGGGCAGATTATCGGAGAATAGGCCATTTTTGGGAAAAGTTATTTACCGGCATTGTTATTGCTGGAATCGAATCTTGTGATTGTATATATTAATAATATAGGTATGCAAAGTCCGCAGATAGTGTGCTACTTTTTTTATAACCAAAATGGCGCCCGAAAATCGTGTTTTTTTTTCAATTTTTGCTCTACAACTCCAAAGATTTTAACTTTACACCAAAAACACACAAATAAAAATTCACCGTAATTAAATTCTGCATAGAGACGTGTTTTTCCCGATTTACTTCGATGAAAATTTTCCCCGGAAAATGCGGGTTTTTCCAACATCTTTAATTTTCAACTAAAATTTTAGATAAGTAATTGTTTATCAGTAATTAAATAACTTGGCAATATAAAAGCTCTTCTCGTATCGATTATAATTCCAGAAGCCGATGGAAATTGAATGAACAGTTTAGCAACAATTGAATTGTTAATTAAAAATTTACGGTCGCTATGATACCCACAATAATTATGATACATAAGAATAACTATGATTTTTGTATAAAAAGACACTGTACCTATCTAATGTACTTTACATAATTGAAATTGAACTATTTAAGCGGCCTCAGGAATATTTTAAAATTATAAACACTTTTTTGGCTTATAAACGAATAGAATATCTCGGGAAATATTAAATTAAATTAAATCATGAAAACGGTATTGGGAAAAAAGCGACAGGACGCTTTTTTAAAAGAAAAAACGTTTAATTGTGATGAGTGGTTCCTGAGATACAACCGGTCAAAGTTGACCGGCATTTACGGCAAAGATATAAACAATAGGATCATAATTTTCGAACCATCCACTTTTTATTTTTGTCCTCTTTCTCCGCACTAATTTTCATATCTTTAAAATACTCATAACATATATTATTATAATAAAAACTATCGATATTACTAGTGAAAATTGCCAAAAATAGCAAAATTTAAATCAAAAATTAAGTTGGAGAAAAATACGTTAAAAAAATGCATTTTTTCGGCTTCCCATGGAGCAATTTTCTTCATTCTTTTTTTGTTCCCAAGTAACTCGAGTAGAGCCATATAACTAACGCATTATTAAATGTCAAACTTGCTTTTGTTTTGTTATAATAAATTAATTTATTGATTATAACAAAAATTTTTAATTTGTTTAAATAAGTATACAGCTTTCAAATGAGAATATTTGTGTTTTAACGGTAAAAGGTACACTTGTAGTAAGTTTACCTAAAAAAAGTCCACAACTGGAAAAAATATGTAGTTTTCTTTTTTTATAAATAAATTATTCTATTAAAACAAAACAAAAGCAAGTTTGACATTTAATAATGCGTTAGTTAGATGGCTCTACTCGAGTTACTTGGGAACAAAAAAAGAATGAAGAAAATTGCTCCATGGGAAGCCGAGAAAATGCATTTTTTAACGTATACCGATTTTGATTTTTGCTATTTTTGGCAATTTTCACTCGTAATATCGATAGTTTTTATTATAATAATATATGTTATGAGTATTTTAAAGATATGAAAATTTGTGTGGAGAAAGAGGACAAAACTAAAAAGGTGATGGTTCGACAACTATGATCCTATTGTTTATATCTTTGCCGTAAATGCCGGTCAACTTTGACCGGTTGTATCTCAGGAACCACTCATCACAATTAAACGTTTTGTTCTTTTAAAAGAAGCGTCCTACCGCTTTTTTTTTCAATACCGTTTTCATGATTTAATTTAATTGAACATTTCCCGAGATATTCTAATTGTTTATAAGCCAAAAATTCGTCGGCTTAGTGACACAGAAATGTAACTACATTTTGTCTCGTTTTGGGATATCTACACCACTGAACTTACCTTAGTGAGTTCTTTTGAGTGACACCTCTTTCTGAACACCTAAAACCCCAGTGAGGAGTTACGAAAACTCCTCACTACGAAACTCACTAAGGTAAGTTCAATTTAGTAGATTGAACTTCAAAACGTGAAATGTAGTTACATTTTTGTGTCTCTAAGCCGATGAATTGTTTATAATTTTAAAATATCCCTGAGGCCGCTTAAATAGTCCAATTTCAATTCTATAAAGTACATTAGATAGGTACAGTATCTTTTTATACAAAAATCATAGTTATTCTTATGTATCTTATGTTATTGTGGTTATTATAGCGACCATAAATTTTTAATTAACAATTCAATTGTTGCTAAACTGTTCATTCAATTTCCAGCGGCTTCTGGAATTATTATCTATACAAAAAGAGCTTTTATATAACCAAGTTATTTAATTATTGATAAACAATTACTTATCTAAAAATTTAGTTGAAAATTAAAGATTTTGTTGGAAAAACCCGCATTTTCCGGGGAAAATGTTCGTCGAAGTAAATCGGGAAAAACAAGTCTCTATGCAGAATTTAATTACGGTGAATTTTTATTTGGGTGTTTTTGGTGTAAAATTAAAATCTTTGGAGTTATAGAACAAAATTTGAAAAAAACACGATTGTTGGGCGCCATTTTGTTTATAAAAAAAGTAGCACACTATCTGCGGACTTTGCATACCTAAATTATTAATATATACAATCATAAGATTTGATTCCAGCAATAAAATTGCTGGTAAATAACTTTTCCTTGTATTTTGCTAATTAGCCCGGAGTACTGGTCCAGGTCCTGTTTATCGCAGCACGAGCAAAAACCGCCATTTTGGTTTTCCTTTAAAATCATAATGGCGTCTAACGCAACGGCGGCATTCAGTCGTAATTTTAAATTTACACTACTATTGACCCCCCTAAAATTAGAAAAATATTTTGGGCAGCTCGCCATACAAGGTGAAATGTTATCCTGACTGGACTACTTGGGAATATTTTGAAAGTCATTCTCAGAAACATACCACAAAGCAGCCTTGTTGCAGCCATCTTTAATTAAAAATATGAAAAATATCCATGAATAATGGAAAATATTATGTTCATTAATTTTTATTAAAATTTCCTCAGTAAATACTAATCTATAAACATTTAAACCTTTGTTTTATTGACGTAGTGTTATTGCGTTGATAAACTCCATGCAAACAACTTTATAAGTCATAGTAGGCTCGGAAATCGGCTAGAACAGCGGTTCTCAATCTGTGCTGCATGTACCACTGGTGGTTAGGGTGGAACGAAAAAAATGTTTTTATAATTTCAATGTGTAATAGTGATAAAAAGTTGCTTATAGTCATTGTTACGCCACAAATGATATATTTTTCCAAACAAAATATTTTTAGAGGTACCGCAAAAGGGTTGAAAGTTAGAATTTTTAGTTAAATTTTGCGAATTTTGATGATTTTGGTTTGGTAAAAAATAGCTATTTTAATGTCTTACTTCCTATTTTAAATGATAAATACACACTCTAAAACCACTCTTTCAAGATAATTTTAGTTTTAACTTACAACAAACAATCTTTATTTTTACTAAAACTGGCAAAGTTTGAACTTGAATTCCACATTTAAGAAATGTTTAATAGTAAATATTTATTTCATTCCTTAATATATCTTAACATTCTAACTATAGTAGAAGAGCACATTTCAATAGTAGAGGAACCTGTATCAACCTTCCTACGGCATATAACTCCTGCTTCCGGAACAGGCGAAGCTATGAAATATATTTCAATGGAGCATTTTCAAGGTGACAATCCTTTGAACATTTCCAATATAACAGCTGCCGGATGTGATGGAACTACCACTAACACCAGTGTTAACTAATAGAAAAAACCTAAATAAGCCGCTAAAGTGGCTAATCTGTTTGTTTTATACCAATGAATTGCTTTTGCGTCATTTGTTTTGCACATTTAAGGCCGATGCCACATTATGCGTTTTGACCGGATGCGGTGAAAACGCATCCATTTTCCAACGCAACCGGACCGACCTGTCACACTATGCGTATAGTCTGGTGCAGTTTGTAAGCGCGTAGCGATGACTCAAAACGCATCCGTTTCCAACGCAACCGGACCGATCTGTCACACTATGCGTTTTCACCGGATGCGGCGGAAACGCATCCGGTCGAAACGCATAATGTGGCATCGGCCTAATAGAAAAACTAAAGGCCTTAATGAATTTGGAGGACTTTTAGGGAAACAACTTAAAATATGTAACCAGCTTCCTGTGGTTAATTCCGCTCCTATACAAAACAACCTCCCTATTCTAGATATTAAGGATGATCCAAGCACAGATCAAAAATATTTACTTGAAATATGCAAAGCAATCTCCAGTCGTGTATGTCCTTCTGATCTTTCTTTAAAAACTCATGGGAAATTAAATCATTCACGATGGCTTACGTTGGCCAATCATATTCTTCGGATATATGTTGCAACAGAGAATCCTTCAAATAATCTGAAAACTTTAACTTTGTATTTGATGAAGGTGTATGCCATAGTCTGGTTTCATATCAAACTGAAACCATTTTGTGTAAATGGATCAAAACATCTATGGAGACTCATCAAATTTTCACGTTATCTTTCTTTGTAAGGAACATCTCCAAATAATTGATCCAGTAATTCAAAGGGATGGTTACTTCTCTCACCCAGAAAATGTGCTTCTCTCTATGCTATGTGACAAGAAAACACATAAGAGAGCTAGGTCTTCGGCGACTTTTGAAGGCAAGATCGGAACTCATAAACTAAGGAAGTTTGTTGTCCCGAAGCATAACTTTAATGCCAATGACTACATTGATATAATTAACTGGACGGAAGAAGAAATTACTGAGCCTCCTATGACAAAACATATTATAACTGACGAGGACTTAAAAAGTATATAAGTACAGCAAGATACCCTAGTTGTCAGCTGCAGTGTGTGGATTTTCTGTGTTTTCCCTGTCATACATAGGCAGTGAAAAGAGTCATAAAGCTCGTGACTGAGTCATCTCTTAGTGTCTGTGGTCTTGAAGCAAAAATGGCTGTGTTAGATCAAAGATTGCTTCCCAAAAGATTATGTCCAAGTTTGAGATAAAAAAAACAATTTATTTGAGTATCAAGAGGAATATTGTAACTAAAGAAATTTTATAGCAATGTGTACAAATAGCAGTGGCGGCTCGTCAGAGGAGGCAAGGGAGGCTCAGCCTCCCCATAAATTTTTTACACACTCTATACTGTTTTGTTTATCATGAATCGCGAAAACAACAATTACTCTCACTATTATACAACGTGTAAATTCCATATTGTCACTGATTATCCATACGTACGGAGCATTAGCATTAGAACGCATGATCGCGTCTCAGTTTTATTACATATTATTGTAGGCAGGACCCTGGGTTATCCCGAGACGCATGAACGGAGCCGAGAAGCCCAGCATTCTCCGTTGCTAATGCTCCGTTCAGCGCAGCAGGCGTTTAAGGAGACCCGGTCTCCTAACAGTGGCATCTACGGCGGCATCACACGCTGCCCGGAGATATACCAAGGGAGGCAGAGTACTTTCTCAGCTCCGTTGGGTGGTTGGGTGCGTCTCGGGACAACGAATTTTAGGGTCCTTACTAAAAATAATGAAAAATCTAAAAGTGCGAATTTTGTTATGAAATTTGGTATGTGGGGTTATAATAATATTTGGAACAACTTGCTCAAATAACTTTTTCCGATGTCTCTAACTCAAAGCAAAATATCGGTAATTTATCGTGTTTTTGAATTCGCAGTAGGCCGCGTTTAGAATTAAAAAAATTCAGTTGAGTATCTTAAAAAATTTGAAGCTTCATTATGTATGGACTGCAAAACTTCAAATCTGTATTTATTTTGATATGCATAGGTATCTATTTACAAATAGATGGAATTGTTAACAAATAAACTACACAAACTTTTACTATTAGACTAACTATTTTTAAAATGATATGATATCATGAAATTATGAATTAGGATGATATTATGAAATGTAAATAAAAAATGGTCAAAAGATGGGGCCTTAAATTACATTTTTTGGCGCATTTTTTTGCTAGTGCAAATTTGTCTAGATATTTTACAGTTAGGTATAGCCTCCCCTATTGTAAAAATCACGAGCCGCCACTGACAAATAGCAATGTTAACTGTTATTAGAAATAATATTTGACTAAGAAATGTTAGCTACGGCACCAGGTTAAATATATAAAATATTTGAAATTTTCTGTATTTTTTGTTAAAAACTTATCTTTTCAAAGCTCTTGCGGCACCTCAAGATGTAAGCCTAGAACAAAACTATTTTGTGGTTTTATTGTAGACATAATAAAGCAACTTTCAAGTGCTATTAGAAAGTTCTTTAAAATTTTTTTTTTCCTATCCTTTCGTTCCACCCTACTGGTGGTGCACTGCATTATTAATTTTAGAAGTTCCTATCTGTCACCCCGTGTTATATGGCCCAAATATTGTAGTTTTCATATTTTGACGGAATCCAGTATCTCCCTGATGTTCTCTATTCTTCTTAGTACTTCTTCATTGGTTATTCTGTGTGTCCAGGAGATTCTCAGCATTCTTCGATATGTCCACATTTCAAATGCTTCCAATCTGAGACATTGTTTAGTAAGAGTCTATGTCTCCACACCATACAAAAGAACAGAAAATACATACCACTTTAGTACTCGTTTTCTAGTTTTATTTAATTAATTATTGCCAATGTGCTAATTACATACGCCAATCATATAGTGCAAGAGAGATGCAGCATATAGTGAGACGCACGGCAGCTGTCGAGTGGGCTCACATAATTAACAAAACAAAACAACTGTCTAAATTGAAATAAGCCCCGATTACTCGTCAGAATCTTAAACTTCAATTTAGGCACTTGGCAACCTCAAAAATTATAATTTACATAAATATTAGTTTTCAACTCAGATTTTCTCAGATTCTCGAATTTTAAATCGCTTATAACTCGAAAACGATCAGCTTGAGAAAAATGACAAGACACCTTTTTTCTTTAAAATGACCCAAAAAATCTAAAAAAAAAAATATTTTTCAAAAAAAGGTGATCTTTTTTACCTGGCACCCTTCACGTTTGTTTAAAGGGGACTTAATTTTATCAACATCAAAAAATCCTGATCTTGCTATAAAATTCTCAGACATAAGTATTAAATGTGTTTGTGTATGTGATTAATATGACATATTAAGCAGTTGTCGTTACGGTTTATGATTAATTTTGCAAATAGTATTTAGTCAACAACTGTGTTCTAATTCAGGACTACAGTCATCTAAATTATGTTCTGCTCATTATAATTGAAATTAATTAGTTCTAAAGGAAAACGTCACAATAATGATTTGTAAATACATGAAATTTTCTTTTCTATAAAATATGATGCTGCAGTTATCATACTCTAATGCATAAGAAAATCTAAAAAGAATAATGAATAACATATATACGAGCCCCTTCCCATTTCAGTTGGCCCACCTTTGGAATTTGCAGTTTATGACGATTACCATAAACAAGTGATAATCAACAGATTTTTATAAGTTCCCATATTAATTATTATTGTATTTTTTACTAATGTTTATTGAAAACATTACCCTTATGTTGTTTTTTATTTATTTCAAACAATAATAAAAAAAAATCGCTAAATCGTGGCTTTTGATTCAATTACATCAACATACATTGATTTTTTCATAATTATCTTAAAATCAGAGTTAGACTATGAAAATTGATATCAAAACAATTGTCAATTAATGTCAAATAGATTTTGTGATATTATAAATCCTATTGCCGTTTTTCGGGATATAAAGTCATCGATGGGAATCGATAAAGTGATGATTATTGTCTTTTCTGTCATTGTTCATGGTCCATGGTTCTACGCCATATATTGCTATTGGTCATGATATGATTATGATATCATATTATGATGGGTTTATATATTTTAAACTTTACTTCCCTATGGAAATCCAAACACCTGCGACAGAGAATGGTATGCTTTGCTAGCAAGCATTATCTGTTTTCGTATTTCCTCCTCACTGCCATCCTCCAGTTATCTGTGCACCCAGGTATGTGAGCTGTTTTACTATTTCAATATTAGTGTCATCTATTGTCAAATTTGACTACTGAAACTAATCTTGCAGGGAAAAGTAGAAGGAAAATGCGGACCAGGAAGGCAAAGTATTTCCTGGCTAAAAAATATATGTAAGTACATGGTTCAACACAACAACCACAAATCTTTTCAGAGCAGCAGTGTGCAAAGTACGGATTGTCATGATGGTCGCCAACATCTGAAACGGATAGGCACTAAACGAAGAAGAATTGTCAAATTCTGCAAGTTTTGTTTCCTTTCTTATATTAGGGCTTTAATAGACGTTGATGGCTAGCCTTATTTCTTTTGCATTTTCTTCAAGTTCCACATCTGTGATGTCTCTTGTGATTCTTCCCATCAAGCTTATATCATCTGTGTACATTACAATCTGCTTGGACTTATTGAACAATAATTTTACCCCAGGCTGTGGGTGAAAAAACGTGATATAATTCAGGAATTTTTGAAACCTATCAGGTGTTGTAAAGGACGATGCCAGGAATAACTTCTACTAAAATGTGACCAAACATATTGTGGGCATTTTTTGTTATTGCGATTTTCATTTGTTAAATTTGCAATTTTTAAAGATTTTTAAGTTTGCAGCTTAGGATATTGATTCTAGAGAAAAACTTTTTAATAGAAAGTTGTAGTAAATTAAAAAACCTACAATTTGAGCTATGGTAAGTTTAATTTCGTTTATTGGTTATTGCAAAACAGTCCGCGAAAGGTCCAAAGTGGCCGCTTTTTACAATTGCGTTATTTATTGTACAAATAATTTTTTTTATTTTTTAAAGCTTTAAAATGAAGATCTTTCAATTACAAACATAAAAAGAAATTGTAAGGCCGGATTAACGAATTTGTTGCTTAGATATTATAAATTGTTTATCCCAAGAGGTCAAATGTCGAAGGCTATAACTTTTTGAAAAAAAATCGTAGAGAGTTGGTGAAACATCCAATCTCCTTCCAAAGAGTTATATTTTTATATTCTGATTTAAATAAATGCGTAAAACATTTTTAAACCTCTAATTTTTGGGTTTCAAAATAAGGGGCAAATTTCGCAATAAACATTTAGAGCTGAAGCGGCCCTGTATATCCTGAGTTTTTAACTTACAGATTATTGTTGCTGAAGACGAAACGAAGATTTATAAAAAAATTAAAAATTTTTACGACCAACTGAAGCCGAGCTAAATGTTGGGTTTGAAAATAAGGGGGCAAATATCGTTATAAACATTTAGGGCTGAAGCGGCCCTGTACATCCTATGAGTTTCTAACTTACAGATTATTGTTGCTGATGACGAAACAAAGATTTATAAAAAAAATAAAAATTTTCTACTACCAACTGAAGCCGAGATAATTGTTTCTTTTTTCTTATATCGTAGTGCCTGTATTTATAACAATTAAGAAATTATTTTACAGTCATTGACTAAAGAAAGACTTATATTATCTTAAAATAAAAATTATTATAAAATATAGTTACATATAATTACTAAAAATTATTTTTAATATCGATGCTTTTGCGAGCGGCCGAATTTTGCAAATCGCCCGGCTCGCTTCAAATCCGCGCGCTCGGAAAATTTTTACGTAACTTGTATTAAATTTTGACCGAAAACAATTTAATAATATTACCATTATAATTTACAGTCTATTTACCACTGTACTTGTTTTTCTTGATAAACTTTTATATGTGAAATCTCATTTCTGAAGAAATAATATTACAAAAATGATACATATAACTACATTTTTAATTTTTGCATTGTTATATAAATATAATAATAATAATGTTACTTCTTATTAGACAATATAAAACTTTTTCTTCTTGTAGTGACTATCCGTTTTGGATGTTCTCGACCATCATGGCAATTTGGCAAACCCCATTTGGAAACTGAGAACCAAGAAGGCGAAGGATTACCTTGCTAGAAAATTTACGTATGTCGTTCAACACAACAACTACAAATCTTTTTAGAGCAGCAGTACCGATTTAGTGAGCAAGTACAGATTGCCATGATGGTCGCCAACATCCAAAACGGATAGTCACTACAAGAATAAAAAGTTTTATATTGTATAATAAGAAGTAACATTATTATTATTATATTTATAACACCATGAAAAAATTAAAAATATAGTTATATATAATAATGTATCATTTTTGTAATATTATTTCTTCAATAATGAGATTTCACATATAAAAGTTTATCAAGAAAAACAAATACAGTGGTAAATAGACTGTATATTATAATGGTAATATTATTAAATTGTTTTCGGTCAAAATTTAATACAAGTTACGTAAAAAATTTCCGAGCGCTCGGATTTGAAGCGAGCCGGGCGATTTGCAAAATTCGGCCGCTCGCAAAAGCACCGATTTTAAAAATAATTTTTAATAATTAAATGTAACTATATTTTATAATAATTTTTATTTTAAGATAATATAAGTCTTTCTTTAGTCAATGACTGCAAAATAATTTTTTAATTGTTATAAATAAAGGCACTACGATTTAAGAAAAAAGAAACAATTATCTCGGCTTCAGTTGGTTGTAAAAAATTTTTATTTTTTTATAAATCTTCGTTTCGTCTTTAGCAACAATAATCTGTAAGTTAGAAACTCATAGGATGTACAGGACCGCTTCAGCTCTAAATGTTTATAACGAAATTTGCCCACTTATTTTCAAACCCAACATTTAGCTCGGCCTCAGTTGGTCGTAGAAATTTTTAATTTTTTTATAAATCTTCGTTTCGTCTTCAGCAACAATAATCTGTAAGTTAAAAACTCATAGGATGTACAAGGCCGCTTCAGCCCTAAATGTTTTTACGAAATTTGCCCCCTTATTTTCAAACCCAAAAATTAGAGGTTTAAAAATGTTTTACGCATTTATTTACATCAGAATATGAAAATATAACTCTTTAGAAGGAAATCGGATGTTTCGCCAACTCTTTACGTTTTTTTTTTCAAAAAGTTATAGCCTTCGACATTTGACCTCTTGGGATAAACAATTTATAATATCTAAGCAACAAATTCGTTAATCCGGCCTTACAATTTTTTTATGTTTGGAATTGAAAGGTCTTCATTTTAAAGCTTTAAAAAATAAAAAAAAATTATTTGCACAATAAATAACGCAATTGTAAAAAACGGCGACTTTGGACCTTTCGCAGGCTGTTTTGCAATAACCAATAAATGAAATTAAACTTACCATAGCTCAAATTGTAGGGTTTTTAATTTACTACAACTTTCTATTAAAAAGATTTTCTCTAGAATCAATATCCTAAGCTGCAAAATTAAAAATCTTTAAAAATTGCAAATTTAACAAATGAAAATCGCAATAACAAAAAAAGCTCACAATGTTTTTGGTCACATTTTAGTAGAAGTTATTCCTGGCATCGTCCTTTACAACACCTGATAGGTTTCAAAAATTCCTGAATTATATCCTGAAATCGACCTATTTTTCACCCACAGCCTGGAGTATTTAGGTATTTGGGTTTATGGACACTTTTCTTATAACATATTCCATACATACAGTATGGCGCAAATGTCTGGAATAAATTCGATATTTCGTAAACTGGCGACTTTAATGAAAAAACCCGAAAGAGGTCGATTTTTCGAGGTAATCAGTGATTTTTCTTTTAATGAGACTAGGGGTCGCGTGATAGCTCGTTTCAGAGGGTATTCAATTCTGTATTCAGTACCTAACCTAATATAAATATTACCATAATTGTTTACACAGTGTCCAAAAAAAAATTTTAAATTAAATTAATTGAGAAAAAAAAGAATGTATGTAATTTATTTAATTCAAAATACATTTTACTGCTGTCAGAAAACAGAAAAAAATGTTTATTTGACAAATAAGCATTGCTTTTAGCTTAAATTAAATGCTCAAACTTCCGAGAGGCAGGTGGTTGGCGGGAGCTGTTTTGAACATTGAATTTAAGCGAAAAACAATGCTTATTTGTCTAATAAACATTTTCTTTCTGTTTTCTGAAAATAGTAAAATGTATTTTGAGTTAAATGAATTACATAAATTCTTTTTTTGTCAATTAATTTAATTTCATTTTTTTGCACACTGTGTATAAACAAGTATGTTAATATTTATATTACTGAATACAGAATTAAATACCCTCTTAAATGAGCTATCACACGACCTCTAGTCTCATTTAAAAAAATCATCGATTACATCATCACATTCATATGGATAACGTCACTTGTATGAAATGTATGCCAAAATATCGTAACTTAAAAATAAAAATTGACCTGTTTCCTGATTTTTCCTTAAAATCGCCGGTTTACGAAATATCGAATTTATTCCAGACATTTGCACCATACTGTATATTGAACAGAGTCGGAGCCAGCCTATCTCCCTGTATTATTCCTTTATACCTGGTTTTTAAACTAGAAGGAGTAATTCAAATTTACTATGCCGTAATGCTTGTTTGTAATAGGGAACTTGCACATTTTTTTTATTACATAATAATATCCAGTTTTGTTTAAAAATGACATTTCCAAGATTTCATGCTTCAAAAACTCATAATAACTTAGAAGTACAAATTTAAAATCGTCTCATTCTTGTATGTTAAACTTCTGAAGTGTTTTGCTCTAGTTATAATTTTCCTTTTTATACTCGTAACTGCTGTGTGGTGGTTGAACTTCAATTTGTTATCTATTTGTATTCCCCAAATACTTAACAGTTTGGGAGGGTTTAATAATATTGTCGCATATGTTTATGGTTGGAGAGTGATCTTGGATTCTATGGTTAAATATTATTAGTTTTGTTTTAGAAGGATTTATTGTTAATCTTCATTTCCAATTTATTGTTAATCCATCCACCTACCTCTGCAATAAGTCCATTGTCTTTATTAAATTTTTTCCATATGATATCACTGCAGTGTCATCAGCAAATTGTAGCAAATTAGTATTAGTTAGTCATTAGTCTATTGTCGCATATGTCACTGCAATAGAGATTATACAATAGAGGGGATCTCTGTTGTGATTTATAGCATTCTTTTCGAATTTAAAATTTTATGCAAGTTCCCTGTTGGTCCAAACTCAGGCAAAGACTCCAATAACTTATGAAATTTTGACAATATTGACATTTATCAAATTTTGACACTAATAGCATTTAAAATTGATAAATTAATTAAGTTATATCTGCGATTTTTTTGTGTTTTCTACGTTATTCCTTTAATTTTTAGATTATTAGTCTGTATTTATTATAAAAAAGAGTTGTTTTTAGAATTCTTTAGCGATGTGTTAGTATGACATAATTTTATGGATAACTGTTGAAGGCCAACATGATCAACCAAAAAAGGAGATGAATCTGGTGATTTTTCTAGTGACATTATTGGGTGTGAATCTATCTTTTGAGTTTACTCCTCCTATTTTAAAAACAGGGTATAGTTATCTGGATGAGATCTGTCAATTGATTTTGAACTCATATTTTTGCTTCTGTGTACTCATGGTGGCTTGAACTAACTTTACTGATTTCCTTGGTATACCAAATTCTTGCATAATTAATTTTATCTCTATTTATGTTATCATAGGCTTGTCGAAAATCTACAAATATTTAGTAGATGTTGATGTTGTGTTCCCAGGATTTAGCTAATATTTGTTTTACATTTAATAGCCGGTCAACAGTAGACCATCCTAACTGAACCGTCAAAATGGAAATTCAGGATGAATCAATCTGAGGGCTTCCGCTTTGATCTTCGCTGAATTCTCTACCTACACCATTTGCAAACATTTTGAAGAGATGTGCACTTTTACCCATAAACTTCGACTAACTGACGATAAATGTCATTAGGTGAAATCCATTTTGCATTTAAAAAACGTATCACAGCATGAATTTAACATTGGCGGTAACATCAACCAGGATCTCTATCTTTGAAGGCTGCTAGGCAGACATTGAGCAATGCAACAGGGCAAAACTGGCGGGGTAAGAGACAGAGAGAGTTGATGTGTAAGGCAGTGTTGCCAAATTTCTTCCAGCATGATGCACTCGTTGTCAGCGGCATAGGGAACCTTTTTTACGAATAACCCTTGTATGTTGAAGTTGTTAGTAAATTATCCAAGTTTTGCTATCATTGGAATTTATGCCACCTTGGATAAGAAAATAAAAAAAAATTAACCTTGATAAACATCATCTTTACAGCTCCACACAAGTTCATATTGCACACATTTCGTTTTTCCACTATACCAAATCAGGAGCTGGAAGAGTAAGGGCAACTGCAAAAACCATGTTTGGGGAAAACTGAGTTAAAGTTTACAAACATGTTAGAATAGTAAGGGAGAAGAACTAGAGCTACTAAAACACCAGCGGGTTACAGAGGAGAAGGGGTGAACCTTGAACAGAAACGCAATGAAAGCCTGTGGGTTCGCCCTTGCTCTTCTAGAGGATTAGGAAATTCAGTTTCTTACATGAATGGATTAGTATATTATTTCTTACAGAATTTTAGGAGTATGAAGGGCGAAACATGCTGTTATAACATACAGACCCATTCTTTAAAAGTATGTGAGGAAGATAATATCGTTTTTGAAACGACCATTTTGCGAGTTTGTCCTTACTCTTCTAAGCTCCTGAAATATAGTTTTAATTTTATTTGAATCATGTTCATGAAAATGTATTTTTATACCCTGTAACACATTTGAGATTATTTTCTTTATAAACTATCATGGCATTAATATAATCGTGGCGCATATTGTGCACCACCGGAAACAACAAATAATAAACTGTAAATTACGATCGTCCCAGAACGCCGATTATAACGAAACTAAAACCAAATTGTAAAGCACATTCCACTGATAGGTTAGAGACATAAACAAGGTCAAAAATTAAATTTTTAAATATATTTGCAGTAGAATTCTTATATCTGGCGTACAAAATACGCCAGCACGTGTAGTTAAAGGTTAAAAGAAAACTTTCTTACAAATTTTTTTTCTAAAGTCATCTGTTGGCTCAAAAAATAAAAATAATGTCTTTTAATAAAACTTACATTTGGCAACCCAGCAGTTTTATTTACTTTGACACAGAAAAGGCACAATAGGGAACTTGCATAAAATTTTAAATTCGAAAAAAATGTTATAAATCACAACAGAACATAATTTAAAACATGTATCAAAAATAAAAAAGTTTTGTTTGTCTTTCGTTTGGCCCCTAAAGACGATTAAAAATTCAAATTATACCAGCCAGCCCAAAACGCGTCGTGACGTCATCCGGTTATTTGTTTACATTCTGTACCAACAAAGTAAACAAAATTGTATATAATTTTAAATTAGATATTATAAACGTCAGTAGAAAATACAGTTATGTGACGGTACAAGTGTATTTGATCGTTTGAACTATTCATAGAAAACTTGTACTTTTACAAAATGGTTTTATTTTCCATAGTAAACCTTCTTTCCTTTCCTTCAATAACTATATCAAACTCCAATCTCAACAAACTGGTATATATTATTACAATGACATACGATAAATGTCATTAGAATATAAATATTTTTCCTTTATTCCGCGCCGACGAGCTGGCCAAATACCCAAGAAGGTGGAGGCCAATAAACTAAAGAAGAAGAATATACCTAAATATAACTATAAACGGAACCATATAGTTAAATTTTGTGACGCCACGGGTAGTTTGAACTATTTTAAAATACAGAAGACTTTAAATTTGTACTTCTAAGTTATTATGAGTTTTTGAAGCGTGAAATTTTGGAAATCTCATTTTTATACAAAACTGAACATTATTATGTAATAAAAAAAAATTGTGCAAGTTCCCTATTGTAAACACAAACAGTCATAATCACCTGTAACCCAAGAAAATATCATATTGTCATGTTTTCTATTCGCAAGTAGACTAAAACCTCTGTTAACTGAAATAATTGGGGGAGGCAGTTTTGGTTAAAAATAACATTGTTTTTTGTACTCTTCTTGTATCAAATTACATAGTATTCTTGGTCAGAGTTGGTATTAAAAAATATTGAGGTGATTTCGTAATGTTCTTTAACCCTCGGTTAGTGTTCTGGGGTATACCATACACCAGGTACTACTTTTATTACTATAAAATCGATAAAATAGCACCCTGTAGCACCTAGTAGCTGTAGTTTATACATGTTTTGTCACAATAACCTTGTTGCCAGCTTTGTTTGTTAAAGATGTTTGGGGTATGTCATACCCCGGTACACTACTGTTGTAACTTTTAGTTCTTTTGTTTTCTGGAGGTAAAGTATATAACATTTTCAATCTCCCAAATTGACACACAGACATTGGTCTGTGTCCATTGAACTGGCAAGAACCACACATTCTTATTGAGCAGTGAATCATGTTGCTCTTTGAGCACTCTTTAACAAATTTATCTTTTAACATCGACTTACGAGTCACTACTTACATCAGATTATTAACATGCAAATCATATTTCTCGATATCACCTATTTTATAAGGTTGCTAGTTTCATCTACTAAACAGAATGAACTGAAGATGGTCTGATCTAGATCGAAAACGTTTTGTGAATCCTTTTGGATGACTTTTTAATAGTTTTTCAATAAACTTTTTATACCATTGTACAAACGAAGTTTTTACTTCTGTATGAATTTTATTAACGTTTTGATGCCCAAATTGGATGTCTAAACCCGATTTGGGTGTCGAAACATTAATAAAATTATTTTTTTCAATTTAATTGTGGCTTATTTCCCATCTAAATAGTTAATTATAAAAATGCCACAAGGAAGTAGCTTCAGAACAACATTGTTTTTAAGAGAAAAAGCATAATTATTATGCTTTTTCTCTATTACTGTTATCAGGATGAATTATCAATAAATAATACTATGCCTAACAATAGGGCTTTACATTAATTGTCATTTGTTTCGAGCTTCTGTCTTATGTTGTATAATCTGTGTATAATATTATTATACACGGATTATATGACATATGACAGAAGCTCGAAACAAATGACTGTGAATGAAAATCCTTATCAACGATTCATGATAGTTTACTTACACCACAGAATAAATAACCACACAGAAGCGAAACTCCTGCTGAAAATGGTAACATAATTTTCATGCTAATGTGTCAAGGTAACTGGTGCAACCTCACTTTTGTGACTGACGTGACAGTTGTTTATAGTTAAATTTTATATTATATATGTTTTATTTTATATTTTATTTATATTTTATAGTTAAATTTTATATTTCATATTTAATTAATAACTACTTGTCAAAAATATTACCTAATTTGGAATGGTCTATTCCTTAGAACATCAAGTCCTATTCTGTAACTGGTGCACAAAGTCAAATATTTCGGTCCCAACAAAATCAATGGAAACGACAGTCAGATTCGCTTCTGTATGGTTATTTATTCTGTGCTTACACTAATTATTTTAAAGTAGTATAAGAAGGAGCGCAACATTGCCAGCTGTATTTGTGTGGACATTAATCAAATGCTTTATACCTAATTAATAATTTTTTCTGAAAACGGTTGACTTAACAAAAAAATTTATAAGATTTTTTTTGTTCTAAATGGTGCACTTAGCACGTTTAGCCAAAGCCTTTAAGGAGTGCATTATTTTCTGGGACACCCTGTATATTCTTTGTTTATTATATTTTATTTTTATGTGATCCTTTTTAACAAAAATGTTTCACAACCTATCAATTAAATCAGATAGAAACTAGAATACACAATTTTTTTTAATTTTAGTTGATAATTTTAGAATTTCTAAAATCAAAAACAATCTTAAAATATTTTGTACAGTGACAAGTATGACCTTAAAAACTATTTAAATGCTTCATGTTCCATTCTCTCAAAATGTAAGTACCTACATATATTTATGTGATGCATTTAATATTCCAGTACAGTCGAACCCGCTTATTAGAATACCTGTTATAGGAATATCCCGGTGTAAGGAATAGAAATTTGAGATCCCGAAACGTTTCTACTAACAACCAATGATCGGTTATTAGAATAACCCGGTTATAGGAATACTTTTGCTTGGCACCAAGGCTATTCCAATAAGCGGGTTCGACTGTATATACAAGGGCTGCATTATTAAAATCAATTTTATTTAATTAAGTTATTGTACATTATTAGGTATATTACACCAATTATTATTACATCAATGTTAATTTTGAACATTTTCTTGAAGGACTTATTTTGTAATTTAAATCTATAATTTCAATGAAAAATTATTAATATTGAACACACATACACAAAATGTAATGAGGAAACTTAAATCCTTATAATATTACAAAATAGTTCAGTGTTATCTAAATATAATCATAGAAAAGTAATATTTTATTGATAATACTGTATGCATTGTGATAAAGGAATTTCATTTAAAAAATAGAATTTTCTTTGAAATAGCCCTGTTAAATATTAGTAAGATAAACTATTTATTTTTAAGATCAGATCTTTCACAATAAAACAAGGATTTGTAATATTATGTTAAATAAGAACCCAATAAAATTTTAACAAAACAAATAATTTTGATTGAATTGTAATTTGTGTTGAGGACTAGTTACAAGGAAAATATTTAGGCATGTTTTAGGAATATTTAATTTGGACATATGTAAAAGCTATATCATAAATAACTTACTTGTAATTCAGCTCTATCAACCTCCCATTGTGATCTTTCTAATTCGAACCTAGCCCATTCGTGTTGAATAAAATGTAAGATACCCGGTATAGAATAATGAGCCTTGGGATTAACATCTTCATTTTGTTTATTATTGACTACAGAACCGCCTTGGGGCCCCATTTGTCCGCCGTTTTGTAGATTTAGAGAAGTGTCTTCCATTGTGAAGGTTCCTAATGTAGAAAAGTTTCATATGTCCACCATTGCTCTTCAAATCGCCATTTTAACTTAATTTCAGTCAGCACTATTATAATTCAATGTATTATCACAGTCACACATTAATACACGTCTTTTATATATAAAACGAATTCTACAACTATTATTTATCTATCATATAAAAAACAGTTAATTTCTGAAGAAAATTTTCACACGAAACTTCAACTTTTAATAAAACTCAACCTCAACATCTGGCAAAAATTGCTCTCCTTCGATTTCACTAATTCTGTATAACGCTGTCTCTCTCCTTCTGTCATGTCGGAAATCGAGCAACCACTCCATTGAACAGCCCTAGGTCTTTTTGTTGTAACCCACCCAGTTTTTGAAAAATACTTTTAAATTATTTTTGTGTAAAAGTAAGCTTAAAACCTGTTTATTTGTAATATAAATCTTAATTTAGTTAATACGAAAATTTTAACATAATTTATTTTATCTTATATTTTTATCATGGAACGGATGTGTCTACGACTACGACAGTAGTGTCGTGTGTCGTAAGGATAAGGAAATTTTAAACCAAAACTCAAAACATGGACTAGCCTGTCACAAAAATAATCAACTATCAAAATCATTATTTTATAAATATATTATAATTTATATGTAATAGATATGTCGGCAATACAAATTTCTAACAAATTGAAAAATAGATGTATAAACATTTTCAATTTCTTTGCAACACGAAAATGCAGCAGCTGCATAATACTCCGGTTAAATCGGAGAGTGCAGGAAGAGTCTATACCGGTTTCGGAGGTTTTTTCCTCCTCATCAGTAGTCCCATATCCTCTTCTCTCCGATTTCCCCAGGTCTCTTAATTTGGGCCTTTTCGAATTGCAAAGAACGAAATGTCATGGATGTACTAGAGCCATCTACCGAAAAACAAAGTAAGTTATCAATCGAAGTAGCACAGACAACGACAATAAATATCGTTCCCATACCACCAGATTGACAACAGGTGGAATACTTTCTTTGGTTACAACCTCCCGAGATATGGGACTACTGATGAGGAGGAAAAAACCTCCGAAACCGGTATATACTCTTCCTGCACTCTCCGATTTAACCAGAGTATTATGCAGCTGCTGCATTTTCGTGTTGCAAAGAAATTGAAAATGTTTATACATTTTAATTCATTTGCTCTTTTGTTGAGTACTAAGGAATCTTTCATGTTGGAACTTTTACCACGTTTAGTAGATGGGTTGTGAATTATTTAAAATTCTCTCATCATAATTTCCTGGGCATCCTGTATGATTTATAATTTTTGAAAATCTTGGGAGGTTGTAACCAAAGAAAGTATTCCACCTGTTGTCAATCTGGTGGTATGGGAACGATATTTATTGTCGTTTTCTGTGCTACTTCGATTGATAACTTACTTTGTTTTTCGGTAGATGGCTCTAGTACATACGTGACATTTCGTTCTTTGCAATTCGGAAAGGCCCAAAGTATGAGACCTGGGGAAATCGAAGAGAAGAGGATATGGGACTAGTAATGAGGAGGAAAAAACCTCCGAAACCGGTGTAGACTCTTCCTGCACTCTCCGAGTTAACCAGAGTATTATGCAGCTGCTGCATTTTCGTGTTGTAAAGAAACTGAAAATGTTTATACATTTTAATTCATTTACTCTTTTGTTGAGTACTTAGGAATCTTTCTTGTTGAAACTTTTACCACGCTGAGAAGATGGGTTGTGAATTATTTAAAATTCTCTCATCTTAATTTCCTCGGCATCCTGTATGATTTATAATTTTTGAAAATCTCGGGAGGTTGTAACCAAAGAAAGTATTCGACCTGTCAATCTGGTGGTATGGAAACGATATTATTTATTGTCGTTTTCTGTGCTACTTAGATTGATAACTTACTTTGAAAAATAGATCCTGAACTTCCAGTTGATGTACAGCTGGTTCCAAAAAAAACTGATACGACTCTTAAAGCGTATTTTGTAGAAAATTGAGCAGTGTACTTTCTTCTTCTTCTTCTTTTTGTTTTTGATCTCGCTGCAAGACAATTACCAGCACGATTTATAGGCGATCTTGATGTAGTCTGGCTCTAAGCCATATCAAAATCGCTGACTATGTACTTGTAAAAAGCTTTTGATGAGGTGTGATATAATGAATATGACTTTAATTATATTTAATTTATTATATTTTGAAGGATAAATACTTATTTACATACTGTTACTGTCACTGCCAAATCTTAAAATTTTTCAGATAACTTCAACCTCAAAAAATGGCTGTTTGTTTGTTTATTTTATTATTTGTCTGTCATAATAAATATAATATAATGTCAGACCAATCATACACTGCTCAAAATGATCAAATCTTACTAAGAGTCGTATCAGTTTTTTTAGGAACCAGCTGTACACCGTGATTATAAAATTAATTTTCAATTTATATACTCTGTGATTGTGTATTTTATGTACTGGAGTATTCGCTCCGATAGTCTCCCCTCTATTAACAGTCACGTGACACGCTGTCAGATTTTGTAAGGACGTTTTAACATTGCGTCTTATGGGATTATTTTGTTAAACTTGAATATTTTATTTTGTACTGATAATAACCGAATACAATTGTTAGATCAAAAATGAATAACCATTTTCAATTTCGTTGCAAAACGAAAATACAGCCGCACCGTTTTCAAGTCCAATCAGAGAGTGCAGCAAGCACCTCTACCGGTTTCGAAACTTATTAGTCTCTCATCAGGAGGCACATATGCTGCTCTCTCTGATCCAACCAAAACAAACCCCGGCGTGCAGTCACGGATTGCAACGAACGAAACAATTCTAACAATTGTTAGAATTCGTTAGTTATTAATGTATAGTGTAATTTATAGTGCAACAAAAATACTTTCTTTTTCGTTAATAAAGACTTATTAACATAAAGTGCGATGGTCAAGTTACGTATACATAATCAAAGTGATAATCAATATTGGAAAGTGAAGAATTCATATCAGATTAAGTGCATTTTTATTTTCTGTTTATATTGATACATAATATCACTAGAGTGACACGGCATCGTGACCAAAGCGTCCTTACAAACTTTCAATAAACCGCCACCATGAGCAAGTCGGTCGATTTTGCTTTAATACTTTGTCTGTACACTCTCAAATAGAAGTACCAAATATTTTTTATAACTTTTCATAATGTGAATGTTTAATTTTAAATATCAATAACACTGACATTTACATTCGTAAATTAATTAGATTATGAGAATATTAACTATTATATTGTATTTGCCTGACCTTTTGCGCACTGATCTGATGGGCAAGTTTACTCCACTGTTATGAAACTTTGACACTATTGACATTTATGAAATTTTGACACTATTAGCATTTCATAGGTAAATTAACTTATTTCGGCGACTTTTTGTGTTTTTTGAGTTATTGCTTTAATTTTTAGATTTTTAGTCTGCTTTTATATAAAAAAAACAGTTGGTTTTAGATATCTTTAGCGACGTATTATAGTCTGTTTTTAAACCAAGAGGGGTAATTAAAAATTTCCCGCGTTGTAAAGCTTGTTTGGAATTGGTCCAACCGCAGGCAAGTTTATTCCACTATTCTAAAATTTTGATACTATTGGCATTTCATAGGTTAATTAAGTTATATCAGCGATTTTTTTGTATCCTCCGCGTTATTCCTTTAATTTTTAGATTTTTAGTCTGTTTTTAGATTTTTTAGAACTCTTTAGCAATGTATTAGTATATTCGGTTTGCTAAACTCAGACACAACTGGCTAGTGATTTTAATAGGTAATTTTTTGTTTTTGGTCAAACTTGCCAAAATTGGCAAAATTACTAACTATTTATAGTAATATATTAATTATTTGGTAAATATTTTTTGGCAATTTTACGAAATTGGCAAAATTACTTACTAAAATCGTTAGCCAATTGTGTCTGAGTTTAGCGAACAGACTATATAATATAATAGGTATGGATTACCGTCAAAGGCAGATAAGATCAACCAAAAAAGAACATGTATTTGGTGATATTTCTAGTGATTTTCTTAGGTGTGAATAAATCTTTTTAGTTTACTCCTCTTGGTTTAAAAACAAAGCTTAGTATAATATAATATTTCCATACAAAAAACAAATAGTCTGGCTAATTGGCTAAGCCGAAGCCATTATAAAATAAAATAAAAAAATATATAATATTTATGGATTACCGTCGAAGGCCGACATGATCAACCGAAAAGGTAGATGTATTTGGTGATTTATCCAGTGACATTATTGGATGTGACTATATCTTTTGAGTTTACTCCTCCTGGTTTAAATACAGGGTATAATAACAGATATTTTCAGTGTTAAACATCATCGAATTAATTATTCAACGTGAATTTTTAATGAAATACCTAATGAGAACTTAATTATTATGAAAGCATAATTATTACACAAGATCATTGAGTTTTGTAAACTATATTTAGTTTTTTTCTGAAGATTTATTTTTTAGTTCATCATTGTGACATTAACAATACGGACGTTGGAGAAGTAGCCAGTCTCATGTATATTGCATATGGCATAGAACACAAATTGGACTGTCACAAGAACTATAATGTTGGTTCGTTTCGTCGTATATAGACAACTAACATCACAGATGAAAAAATATTTCAATGAAAAAAATAAACATTTTAAAATATTGTATTAAAAGAAATACTTTGAAGAAAAAGTACCAATTAGTATCTAATTGTTGAGTTTTAAGTTAGCCCTATAATAGATTATGACAGTATTAAAATTAGGCGACAAAATCTTTTTTCCGAAATTATCATTAACACCTTGGGTGCGTTACGAGACAAATAGACCTCGTATTAGATTAACGGTTGGGTACGTCGACTGTATCGTAACGACGTAACGCACGGTGACAAATGGGGGGTATATCTACCTTAGGAGTCAACTGTCATCGCTAATAGGTCGAAAGAGTAAACTGAGATTTAAGACAAAGATTAGGATGGCAAATTGTATAATTTTGCCAACTCTAACATACGCCTCATCCGCATGGGGGCACACGTGTAAAACCAATAAGAAAAAAATACAAACCATCCAAAACCACATGATCAGGGAAGCTCTGAATATACCTACATATGTCCCATTAAGATATGTATTTGGACATACGCAACAAAAGAAAGTCCTGAGAATGATAGACGAAAGAGCACATGAAATATTTAACAATATCAGACACCATCCTAGCAGGTTATTAAGAGAATTAACTAACTACGACGAAAACCAAAGAACGGTACATAGACGGCCTAGACAGCAGTTAGCTGGATATAGAGGAAACCCTTAAGAATGAAAAATTGAGATAACCACAGAATATCGAAACACAAATGTCGCCCTTCAGGCACTAAGTACCCTTCAGGTAGGTCAAATGGACCATAGCCGCGGAATGTGAGCATCAAGGTCACGTACCGACAGACGTGGGCTTGATGGCCACACCTTTCGGGCGCTCAGCCGTCGAGGAGAACAAAATTTATTTTGCCAATTCGCCGGCTGAGTGACCGAGCACACACGATCTGGACAGCAAGACACCGATTTAGATTGGTGCCTTGATGTCCGGAACACATTTTTTAGGACTCAAGTCCAAAGTAAAGTAAAAAATTAACTTAGTCATTAATAGGGAGAAAAGCTCTTCTAGCTACCCCTAAAACCAGGTGGCTTAACCACATGAAGTAATACAAAGGGTGTCCCATTACCCAGGGCATCCAAAGTAACATTAAGATCAACGCCTCCCCAATCGGTATGTCCTTCGATGGGGAGGGGTGGAGGTATAGCTTGGGGGTCAGATAGGTACCACTCCATTACGGGGTGTGACCGGTTTGATCTTCGGACATGTGGGTTCCACTTTTCCATTGGAACACACATGTTCCCCGGGGCTGGGGTTGATACGAGCATGTGTGTGTGTGTGTGTGTGTGTGGGGGGGGGGTATATCAGGTATATGGGACATACAGATCATCTCTACAGTTGGAAGTGACAGAATAAAACGTACCTCAGTTCTCCCTCTGTGATTATGTACTACTGAACTTATGAAAATTATGTATTCCTTGACGGGTAGGTATTTTCATATTAAAATGACTTATACTTATAAATGTATAATTGGTTGGCGATTACAATCTGTATAAATGTATACAATTTATCTATGATTACAATACTATCTTGGGTGAGGCCATGATGTCGGGAATGTGTGGGCTCCAAAATTATATGGGAGTGCATGCATTTCGTTACATCATGCTATGGTACGCTGGACAAGCCATACAGTCTGTAGTCAACACCCCGATGTATGAGCGGGAACAAAAGGTGAAAAATATTCATACTCTCATGAGTCGCATCTGGCGAGTCATGAGGGCGTTCACATTTTACTCTCTTTCAACTTGTCTTGAGTAAAATTTCTTTAATCTTTCCTATCAGCCTCACTTGGCCAATTCTTACTTTTTCCGACCCCGAATGGCTATTAGGTTTCCGAGGGCAGACGGGTCACTATTTTTTACTTCTATCACTCTATCAATACTTCTCACCGAATGATTGCCGGTATAAGCAATCCCCCACTTACTGACCAACGGCTTCGGGCGGATGAGTTGGTGAGTGGTAGGGCACTCTGTTGTCCTGAGACCGAAAAATCGGTCTCAAAGGCGGAGGAACCAGGAAATGGTCAACGGCATCAGGATGTAGAAGGCCAGGAGAAACCACTACATTAAAGATCCTTGTGGATATCTCTAGTACAGCTTCCCATGACAGATAAGGAAACTATACATACATTTAATGATCATGGACTTCGGAATCCAAGATCCGGCAGGGGAGGAAGATCACAACCAGACCACGGGGCCTCTCAGGTCGTCAACACACGAAAACCCCGTGTCGTGGAAATCCAAAAGATAGCTACGTGGAACGTAACAACTATGTTTGAAGGTGCAAAATTACAAAATATTCAGCTAGAAATGGCCAGACTAAACATTCCTATCCTAGGTATATGCGAGACGAAATGGCTAGGGTCAAACATATTTGAGAATAATGGATACATTGTATACCACTCGGGAAAGGCAGAAGGACCCAGACGTAACGGAGTCGCAATCATTGTCAAAGAAGAAATTCGTAACTGTATCCGAAATTTCGTCCCCTTCAATGATCGTATCATGATGATTCAGCTGCAAAATAAACTGCTGAATATTAATATAATATAAGTCTATGCACCAACAGCTGACAAATCAGATGAAGAAATTGAGCAATTCTACAGCGAAATTAAACAAATTCTCCGGAGCACAAAAAAACATGAAGCTACAATTATTATGGGAGACTTCAACTCAAAAGTTGGTGCCGAAATCACACAAGATATAACGGGAAAGTATGGACTTGGAGAAAGGAACGAAAGAGGGCAAAGACTAATACAGTTCTGCCAAGAAGAGAAATGCATTATAGCAAATACTTTGTTTCAGCAACCTAAAAGACGACTATATACCTGGAAATCTCCAGCTGATCAAGAGGGAAAGATAGTCAGAAATCAAATTGACTACATTATCATTAATAGAAGGTTTAGAAACAGTATTAGATCTGCAAAAACATACCCAAGTGCAGACGCAGCAACTAACCATAATCTGCTCTGTGCTGGATTCAAACTAAAACTAAAAAGAATAAAAGCCCCCACAACGCAGAAGAAACCTAATACTCGACTCCTAAGAAATGCCGTAATAGCAGATGAGTTCGGAAATAAGATAAATCGTGAGATTAAAAAACAGTTAGAAAGATCTGAACAAGAAAATATCGGTCAAAATCTAGATATCATGAATTCCGCCATGGTCACCATAGCAAACGAAGTTTTGAAACCAGAAAAAGACCCAATAAAGAAAAAGGATTGGATGACCGATAAAATGCTAGACCTTATTCAACAAAGAAGAAATTGGAAAAACAAAGACGAAATTCGGTATAGAGAGATATATCGACAAATAAGATACGAGGTTAAGCGAGCAAAAGAGGACTGGATGGAACAAAGATGTCGTGAAATGAAAGAACTACAAAGAAAACATGACGAGTTTAATATACATAAACAGCTTAAAGAAATTACCTACACTCAGAGAAAAAGAACTCCTCACTTTATGAGAAACTCCAAAGGTAACATAATTCTCGACTTGGATGAAAAAAAGGAAGAATGGACTAACTATATAAAAGAGCTCTTCCTGGATACGAGGCCACCACTTAACACCACAAAGTATACGAATACTGGTCGTAGTATTTTAAAAGCGGAAGTAGAGAAAGCCATCAAACAGAGCAAAAATGGGAAATCTCCAGGCCCTGACAAAATACCATCAGACTGGCTCAAAAACATTTATAACCATATATACGAGACTGGAATGATGCCACAGATATGGTTGGAGTTTACATTTATTCCACTCCCAAAAAAACCTAATACATCATCATGTAAAGACTTTAGACTAATTAGTCTCATGAGCCATTCTCTCAAGCTACTGTGGTGTCCACATCTAAGAATATTAAACAATTTAGACGGCATGAAAACCTTTATTCATTATACTAAATGAACATATGCTAATATCTGAATTACATATTGTAGGTTATCTGTGAAGTTGGTCATAGATAGATTTGTAGAGGTGGGAAGTAACATAACTGTTACAGGTAGCATACATTACATCCCTCCACACCAAGATCCGAATATAAAAACCACATTGTCATAGTCTTAATTATAAATCTAAACGATCAGGCGGTCTGATGGTTCTTCTCAATCTTTCCTTAATATTAGGTGACTGCAACCCAACGGTTGATTGTGATGCACTGTCTTTAATTGACGAAGGAACCGCACTGATATCTTCACTCGAAAATTCGGTTTCAACACTACCGGACACTCCTTGGGTCTCACTAGTATTTTTTAAGGTTACCAAAGCTTCAGTTTCACTTAAAGGTAATGGCAAACTTACAGAAGTACTTGGAACTGAACTTAGTGGATCACACGTATCTCTATCCTTGTCATCAGAAATTTTAGATATTTCTTCATCGTAAAAATGACCACATTTAACAATTTGGTCCAAATGTCTTTTCCATTCAAGACTTGGATTATCTAAAGGCTGACATAGAAATGTTTGATGTCCTAATTTTCTAACTATTTTACTCTTTGCCCATTTAGGCTTTTGTGCATTTACCCTGTAATCCCTAACATAAACATCTTCTCCTTCTATAAATTCTACCACCCTATTACCTTTATGGTATTTTATCTGTTGTTCTCTAGCTCTCAATGTCTTATCGTTAAATGTCAAAAAGTCAAATCTGGTTTTAATTTTACGCCCAAACATGAGATAGGCAGGAGTTTGAAATGTCACTGAATGAGGGGTAGTTCTGTAAGAAAATAAATATTTTGAAATCAACTCAGATATACTCTTGCTCTGGGAGCCTGTTAACATTTTGTTTATTGCATATTTTAGGGTTTTAACTGAGTTTTCGGCCGCTCCGTTTGTCGCTGGATGATAAGGAGCTGAAGTTTTATGAATAATGCCATTATTTTTACAAAATCGCTGAAACTCCTCTGAATTAAACTGTGGACCATTATCTGAAATAATTTGATTTGGCAACACAAATCGGGCAAAACAGTCTCGAAGTTTACTGATGGTATGTTCTGAGTCAGTCTTTGACATCTCATATACCTCGGGCCACTTCGAGTATGCATCTGTAATAACAAGATAATTCTTCCCATGATACGGTCCTAAAAAATCAATGTGAATTCTATCAAACACATGAGCTCCTTCTTGGAATTTAATTAAAGGTGCCTTCCGTGGAGTTGTAGTATTCTTTAAACATGCTTCACAAGATTTTACAAACAATTCAATATCTCCATCTAAGCCAGGCCACCAAAAATATTTCCTTGCTACTGTCTTCATTCGAACTATTCCGCTATGAGTACTATGCAATTCCTGTAAGATTTGTTTATGAAACTTGGAAGGTACCACTACCCTATACCCCCACATAATTAAATTATTATCAATGGTAAGCTCATTAGCCCTGTTAGCATATGCTTTCAATTCATCTGGAACTGTTTTTGGCCAGCCATCTCTTACATACTTAAAAACTTTGCTCAAACAGATGTCTGACCGTATTCCTTTAATTATTTCTACAGCGGTAACTGGTAATTTATCCTCTACCAGAAAATTAAAATAATCAAACTCAACATCACTTACCTCCTTAGGTATGGAAAGAGGCAAGCGTGAAAGTCCATCAGCTGTTTTATTCTCTACTCCCTTAATATGTTTAAAGGTGTAATTAAATCCACTTAAAAATAGTGCCCACCTCTGCAGTCTCCCTGCTGCCATTTGCGGAATGCCCTTTGTCTCTCCGAATATGGCCATCAGTGGTTTGTGATCAGAACATAAAAAGAAATGCTTCCCTAATAAATATTGATAAAATTTTTGTACACCCCAATATATTGCCAAAGCCTCTTGGTGTATAACGGAATACTTAGCTTCATGTTTGCTTAACACTCTTGAAGCAAAACTGATTGGCTTCTCTGACCCATCTGGATACACATGCATTAAAACAGCACCTAAGCCCACGCTGGAAGCATCACAAACCAATTTTAAGTCCATCTGTGGATCATAGTGTGCAAGGCCCGCACCTGAAGAAATTTCCCTCTTTGCCTTTAAAAATGCATTCTCACACTCTGAAGTCCACTTAACGTTCATCTCTTCTTAATAACCTATACAATGGCTCCAGTACTGTTGATAAGTTGGCCACAAAACGACCATAATAATTGATCATCCCGACATATGCCCTAACTTCAGAGATATTTTGGGGTCTGGGGCACTCAATAATGGCTTTAATTTTTCCTGGATCTTTATGTAACCCTTCCTTATCAATAATATGCCCCAGATACCTTATTTCAGGCCGGAAAAACATGCACTTATCTAAATTTAATTTAAAGCCTGCCTTCTGAAGTCTATTAAAGACATTTTCCAAATTTTTTAGATGCTCCTCTCTATTAGGACCTGTTACCACAATATCATCTAAGAAATTAATAACATTTGGAATACCTAACAAAACTTTTTCTACAATTTTTTGAAAAATGCTACAGGCCGGTCTTGTACCATATGGTAGCCTGTTTACCTGATAAATACCTCTGTGTGTGCTCCAATTGGTTGTAAGCATTTTTGAAATCAAGTTTTGTAAAAAGGTGCCCACCCTGGAGGGCTGCAAATAACTCCTCCACTCTTGGCAATGGATGCTTGACATCAATTAGAAATTTATTTACGGTTATTTTGTAGTCAGCACATACACGGATTTTGCCTGTCTCCTTGACAATGGGAACCAGTGGGGTGCCCCATTCAGCATTTTCAATCAAGGTAATGACACCCTTACAAAACATCCCTTTTAAAAGCAAAAGGTAATGGCCTTGGTTTGCAAAATATAGGTTTTGCATTTGGTTCCATTTTTAAGTCAACTTTTTCAAACCTATAATGCCCTAATTCATTACTAAAGAGAGAACTATATTTTTTTACTAACCTTGCTATCTCTGCATCCTGATCTATTTTATTTATATTAATGTTAGGAACTCCCGGTAATTTAATCTCGAAATTAAATGTCTTCATTAAATCTCTACCAATTAAGGCTGTTGTTCCATTTTTTATTATAATTAACCTACAGTTATCTACCCTAACATTATTATATTGAATGCATTATTATAATTATAATGCATTATTATATTGAACAATTCTTAAGATAATTCTTAATAGAATCAAGCAGAAATGTGAAGAGACAATGGGAAACAAACAATTCGGTTTCAGAGAAGGATTGGGAACAAGGGAAGCTTTGTTCTCAATGTTAACATTACTTCAACGATCATGGGAAGTACAGAAACCAATTTACGTATGCTTTATAGATTTTGAGAAGGCGTTTGATAGAGTTCAACATGATAGGTTGTTTGAATATCTAGAAATGATTGGAATAGATGATAAAGATCTGAGACTTTTACAACATCTATATTGGAATCAAGAAGCTTCTATTCTGGCAGACGGCAAAGAAACAGACAAAATTTGCATTCAAAGAGGTGTCAGACAGGGTTGTGTGTTATCCCCAACTTTGTTTAACGTATACTCAGAAATAATTTTTAATGAAGCCTTGGAAGGACAATGTGGAGTTCGAATCGGGGGAGAAACTATTAACAACATCAGATATGCAGACGACACCGCGATCATGGCTGAAAATATCGAAGATCTTCAATTCCTTATTTATCGAGTCACTAGAGAATGCTTCAATAACGGATTTAACATAAATGCAACAAAGACAAAGTTACTTGTGGTTAGTAAACAAGACGTCGGCCCTATGCAACTAATTGTCAGTGATGAATCAATAACAAAAGTTAACCATTTTAAATACCTAGGATGTTGGATAAACGAGACACTAAATCCGGATGAAGAAATTAAAACTCGTATAGAAATTGCAAGAGGAGCATTTATGAAACTTAGATCTATTCTGAGCAACTCTCAGCTGAACTTTCAACTAAGAATCAAGTTCCTAAAATGTTATGTGTATCCTGTATTACTATATGGATGTGAAACCTGGATCATGAAGGTTAACATGATGAACAAATTAGAAGCCTTTGAGATGTGGTCGTATCGTAGAATGCTCAGAATATCTTGGGTTCAACGCATTTCAAACAGAGAAGTCTTAAACAGGGTAGGTCAAGGCGAAGGTGACTTAATGAAGATGATAAAAAAGAGAAAACTTGAATATCTGGGGCATATAATGAGAGGTAGCAGATACAGGATGCTGCAGTTAATACTAAATGGAAAGATCGACGGAAAAAGAGGAATTGGTCGAAAGAAATATTCATGGCTCCGAAACCTTCGTCAATGGACTGGTTTATCAGCAGATCAATTGTTACTTGCCGCACAAGATCGAGAACGATATCGGCAAATTGTTATGGAAGCTACCCACGCCTAAAAATTTGGGCACGGTACTTAAAGAAGAAGACAATACTCTATAGTACTAATCTAATAGGGAACTTGCACATAAAAATATTTTTACATAAAATTGTTAATTTTTATGTCTAAAAATGTTATATTCAAGATATTACGTCTTAAGAATGAATACTGTACGGACAACAACTGATAATAGTTTCGCGCCCAAAATTTCCGTTTCAAACAACTTCAAAAACGCGAGCTTGGGTCTGACGTCACCAACCATGAATTTATTTAACCACTGTTCTCGTTCGCCCGTTCGGTGGGCTATTGTATTGAGCATTGAATGCATTTTGCCATTACTAGTTGTGCGTGTCGAATAACTGTATTGTTTGCTCGGTGTTTATGGTGTTTATATTATTGTATTTCGTGTATTTAGTGTGTAATATACTTTATCAAAATGGAAAACAAATCTGCGCAATATAAGTAAGTACTGTATAGTGACGGGATGCCAAAGCACAACTGTCAGAACATCCAACAAACATTTCTTTTACTTTTTACTCTACCAGTAGAACCAAAACGTCGATTAAAATGGCTAAAGGCACGCAGGCGAGATAAAAAGAATATTTCACTAAGTAGCAAAGGTTCTTTATGTCTGGAAATTTTACAATTTATTCTCTCATATTTTTAGTATTATTTTATGTGCTATTAGATTGAAAACTTAGTCTTTTCCTAGCAGTTACCGCTAGGGCATCCCTGCCATTTCGTTCGTTGCAATCCGTGACTGCACGCCGGGGTTTGTCCTAGTTGGGTCAGAGAGAGCAGCATATATGTGCCTCCTGATGAGAGACTAATAAGTTTCGAAACCGGTAGAGGTGCTCTCTGATTGAACTAGAATATAATGCGGCTGTACTTTCGTGTTGCAACGAAATTGAAAATGGTTAATCATTTTTTTTTATATTTACTTAAAATTAAAAATGAAGCGGCACTGCTATTTTGATTATTGTATTTATTATGTCGGTATTTTTGGGTCACATCTGTGATAAAATGGACTGCATTTGTTAAGCAGATGAATTGTTTTTTTATTGAAATTTCTTGAAACAAATAGATTCATCCAACCTATATAAAAACAAATTGTGGTTCTAAAAAGAAGACATGGTTACAAAATTGAATCGTTTCAAAGTTATTTATAAAGTAAAGAAAATAGAAACGAAAATTATGTTTTTAGTCATTCTTAAATATTTTAATTTTTTTGTTAATGTTCCCGATCTATATGAGAGGGAGATAAATCAATTAATATTACTATAGTTATCACATAACTTTTTCTGCAAAAATCCGAATGAAGAGCAGAATTGAAGAAATGATTTGAGTTTATACTGTATTATCTGCAGATGGTTCTTTAAGGAAGAGTATTTTAAAATGTATGGACGTTATAACAAAAAAATACTTTACCAAAGAAAATTATGCAAATAAATCTTTGTTAAAAAATATGCGAAACAGATTCATAGTCATAAAATAATAAATAAAAACTTATCTTGTACAACAGCAAACATCAAGATGCTGTCGACCATTTGTCGACTATTCAAGAAGAGTACTAAGAAGAGATGTAGAGAACTACGAACCATAGCCACAGAATAGGAAACAATCTGTGCACTGTATCTATTTCTAGTAAATATCTAATCTTCGGGTACGATTCCGACAACGACTGTAGACGGCAACTGCACACGGCAGTTACAGTTGTAACCATGACAAAACCATGACAACGTCTTTACTTTGCACTATTAATAATTTGTATAATTATTAGCAACTGACGTTCTGCCTTTGCGTACCTTTAAGGTACGATTCCGACAACAACTACAGACTGCAAGTTATTTAATTATTGATAAATAATTACTTGCCCAAAAAATGTATTTGAAAATTCGAGATTTTGTTGGGAAAACCCACATTTTCCGAGGAAAATTTTCGTCAGAGCAAATCGGGAAAAATATGCCTCTATGTAAAATTAAATTGGGGTGAATTTTTATTTGAGTATTTTTGGTGTAAAGTTAAAATCTTCGGAGTTATAGACCAATAATTGAAAAAAACACGATTTGGGGGCGCCATTTTGTTAATAAAAGAAGTAGCATACTATCTGCGGACTTTGCATACCTATGTTATTAATGTATAGTATCATAATATTCGATTCCAGCAATAAAATTGCTGGTAAATAACCTTTCTTTGTACTTTACTAATTAGACCAGCGTATTATAATTATTTTTTTTTCAAAATTTAAAGATTATGCAAAAAAACGAAAAATTTATATTTTGTCGATAAAATACTAAATAAGCATCTCATCTTTATAATCTTTATAAGTTTGATCAATGTATCATGATTATTTTGGTTATTATATTGCGATCGTAAATTGTTAATTAACAATTGAATTCTTGCTAAAATATTCGTTTAATTTTCACCGGCTTCTGGAACTACAATCTATACCAAGAAAGCTTTGATGTCGCTAAGTTATCTAATTATTGATTAATAATTACTTACCTAAAACTTTATTTGAAAATTAGAGTTTTTGTTGGGAAAACCCGCATTTTCCGAGGAAAATTTTCGTCGGAGAAAATCTGGAAAAACATATCTCTATGCAGAATTTAATTGCGGTGAATTTTTATTTGAGTGTTTTTGTTGTAAAGTTAAAATCTTCGGAGTTATAGAGCAATAATTGAAAAAAAATACGATTTGGCGGCGCCATTTTGTTTATAAAAAAAGTAGCACACTATCTGCGGACTTTGCATACCTATATTATTAATACATAGGATCTTATAATTCGATTCCAGCAATAAAATTGCCGGTAAATAACTTTTCCATGAATTTTGCTAATTCGCCCAGAGTAATATTGTAGTATTGAGAACACGTAGCATCTCAAAGCTCTTACTCTCAGTTTTAATCTAAGGTATTTGTTGCAGATAATTATTTTCATTTCTACAAACGCATTTTTTGCTTGTGCTTGCTTGTGCATTAATGCACAAACTTGAATTTTCAACTTTATCGCAGGAAAATGTTGAAAAATAGTTTTTTCCGCAAATCGCCAGGAAATTTTGACATTCCTGTCAAAATTTCTTGAAGAAAAAGTCAGGACTTCCTTACTGTAAGGAAATGTCATTTCCTTACTGTAAGGAAATGATATTTCCGTACAGTTGTTAGTGTTCTACATAAATCCATAAAACGTCTGTATGCATTTTCGTACTTTTCTCTTGATTTCTTTGGCAATAATTCTAATGAAGCAGTATTCACTGCCTCAACCAGCTCTGGAGGAGTCCCAGGAATGGAAATTTCATCATCACTTATCATTTTACTTTCGAGAACACCAGCAATTAAATTTATAAGCGTCAAGTTTGACAATTCAACCTCAATACGTTTCCATAGTAACCCAAGTAATTTTATTAGGAATTTCAAAGCACCATTTATTTGGGAATAAAATTATCGCGTTTTTTTTAAATCAATCAATATCTGTCGAATTTTAAACGATTTGCGGAAAAATAGTATGTTTACCTCGTAGGAAAAGCCACATTCCTGGACTCTGTGTTGCTAAGTCTCGGCTTGCGCCTCGACTTAGCAATCTTCACAGTCGTCCAGGAATGTTAAGCTTTTCCTACCCGGTAAACAATGTACTATTATTATTGTAAGTAAACAATGTTTTAAAATTATTATTATTTATAAACATATTTTCTATATATTAATTTTCGATATTTTCAAAATAGAGCAAGGAGCAAACTTTTTACACACTTCCTATACGCTCTGAGCTTCATCGCTGGTATCGTTACCTAGCGGATTACCAATTTAACTCTCGCCGGAAATTGTTAAATTTATTATTTAATTTTTATCGCGTAATACACTGCGCGTTACAGAAAACGGGCACCACAACAAAAATGGGCCAATTTTGATTTCTCGTATCTCCTAAACCTGTTGTCCGATTTCAGTAATTTTTTTGATATGTTATAGCTTTATTTTTATGAATATCGCTGTAATAATATTGTTGCTAAACAGGTAAATTTTCATTGTATACCGGGTGTACGAATCAAACTGTCTTTTTCTCAAAGTTCGCAACACCCTGTGGAATATTCTAGCATTTATAAAATACTGAAATTAAAACCCAACTATAGCCTCAGGTTTTATTAACAATTTCTTTTTGACTCATTCGTTTAGGTTGGATAACACAAAAGTTAGGTACTTTAACAACTAGCCATGTTCTTCATCAGTACAAGGTGTTTCTAAATAAGTGCGACAAACTTTAAGGGGTAATTCTGCATGAAAAAATTTAAGATCCCGTATCTCGGAAAAGAAGCATTTGCGGACATACGATTATAAAGCAACCTGTCATTATTTTTTAATGCAGAATTACCACTTAAAGTTTGTCGCAATTATTTAGAAACAGCCTGTACTGATGAAGAACATGGCTAGTTGTTAAAGTACAGTTAAACATGGCTTTTGTATTATCCAACACAAGCTAATGAATAAAAAAACAGAATGTTAAGAAAACCTGAGGCTATAGTTGGGTTTTAATTTCAGTATTTTGTAAATGCTAGAATATTCCACAGGGTGTTGCGAACTTTGAGAAAAAACACAGTTTTATTCTTACACCCGGTATACAATAAAAATTTAGCTGTTTAGCAACAATATTATTACAGAAATATTGCTAAAGAATAAGGCTATAATATATTAAAAAAAAATAATGAAATCGAACAACAGGTTTAGGAGATACGAGACATTAAAAATGGCCCATTTTTTGGGGTGCCCGTTTTCTCTGACGCGCAGTGTATTTACAACGCAAAAAAGTAATTAAATTGTAATGGATTTTTTAAGATTTTGCTAATCATTTTGACGTTCTATTGATGAAATATTAGTTTCTTACTTCGGATACTTTCACAAATATCGTGTAGATGGCGCTTAGATTAATAGATTAATTTATAATTACATATTACGAAATATTAACAAAACTTAAATTCAGTATTTAAAACGTAAGTATATTTAAAGTAAAAATATATAAATACCAGAGCTTTGACCAACTAATATTTTTCTTATTAATGTTTTTAATTTTAATGTTTTAAATTAATCACTTTGACATTTATGTCCAATTTCCAGAAAAAGTTCACTGACTTGTCACTACTGGCGCTCACGAACTTTTAAATATCCCCTCTACGTACGAGCTCACAGCGTATACAACTAATAAAATTTGATATCTGATGGGATATTGTAAAGATCTTTTTCCTTAAGGCGCATTCTCACGGTTCGATTTTAGTCAACATTAGTGGATCAACTAAAATCGAATGAGAAAAAATAAAATCTCAGAAAAAATGGAAGGTATCAGATCAAATTGAAGGGTGCCAGGAAATTTGAGGGAATCCGAATAAAATGGAGGGTGTCAGAAAAAATTGGAAGGAGATATGATAAAATGGAAGGATGTCACAAAAAATTGAGTGCCTTTAGAAGGCAATTGATTGTATTGCCCGTCACATACCGATGGGCAAAATCACTATTAGTTGTAATATAATATAACTTTCAGAAAATATTATTTTTTCTATCCCATATTTTAATTCAGTACATTCCAATTATAATTATATGTTAATCCAGAAATAGAAAAATTATTTATGGCAATTATTTATGGTTTAATTTATTTATGACAACCATAGACATAATATGTAATATTTTATGTCGTACATACTTTTAGTTAAAGAATAGATTAAATTATTTCAAATTTACTAAATTAACGTCTCAAAATTTAAATCCGAACCTGTGCTTTTCCGTTTTCAATATGGCGATCGCGTACTAATTCAAAGATGCTTCAAAGGCCCTGATTCTAAATCAAATTTCGACCAAAAACAAGTCGCTTTCAATATGGCGACTGTCGAAATTATTTGACACGGAGATGAATGAATGGCCAAAAGCGAGGTTAGGTTTAGTTTAGATGTGTTTTGTTTATTTCTTGCAAGGAAAACTAAATGAAAAGGTATTATAATATAGCTGGGTTTAATAGAAATTTGCTTGTTTTGAGGAATTAGATAGAATAGTATTAAATTAGAAATATAATAATTGAGAATGTCCACAACATGAATCATCAACTCAATGAAAGATGTGAGGTAATAATCTGGGAAAATTAGTAAAAAACAAGGAAAATTAATTACCAGCTATTTTATTGCTGGACATGCTGAAATCAAATCTTAAGATTTCCTATATTAGTAATATAGCTGTGCAAAGTCCACAGAAAGTGTGCTATTTTGTTTATAAACAAATTAGCGCTCCGAAATCTTTTTTTTTATTATTGCTCTATAACTCCGAAAATTTTAACTTTAAACCAAAACACACATAAAAATTGACAGTAATTTAATTCTGCACATTGATAATTTATTCCAATTTCCTTCGACGGAAATTTTCTTCGGAAAATTCGGGTTTTCCAAACAAAATCTTTAATTTTCAACTAAAATTTAAGGGAAGTAATTATTTATCAATAATTAAATAATTTGGTGACAGTGACATAAATCTTTTTTGTTATGAGTGTCTTGAAGATATGAAAATTTGTATGTACAAAGAGGACCGGAATTAAAAGGTATCTAATGGTTCAAAGATTAAAATCCTGTTGTTTATAACTCTGTCGCAAATGCCGGTCAAATTTGACCGGTTATACCTGGAATCACTCCTCGCAATTCAATTTGTTTTTCTTCGAAAAGGACACAGAAGCCGTGCTCTTTTCAACAGCGTTAACTTAATTTAATTTAATCTAATATTTTCTGAGGGGTTCTATTTGTTTATAAGCCAAAAAATTGTTTCTTTATAACATTCCTGAGACCGCTCAAATGGTCAAATTTCAATCCTGTAAGGTACGTTGAATAGGTATAGTGCTTTTTTATATGAAAATCATAGTTATTCTGGTGTATCATAATCTTTCTGGTTATTATTTCGACCGAAATTTTTTAATTAACATTTTAATTATTGCTAAACTATTGGTTAGATTGTCGCCGGTCTCCTGATATACAGAGAGGGGCTAAATTATGGAATAAATTCATTTTCTCTAAAATGGACGATTTTAGAGAAAAATCCCGAAACAGGTCGATTTTTATTTTTAAATTAAATTTCTTGGCATATATTTCAAACTAGTGACGTCATCCATCCGAGCGTGATGACGTAATTATTTTTTTTAAATAGGAATATGGGTTCGTGTTATAGCTCATTTACAAAGGCGTTCAATTCTCTATTCAGTATTATAAACATTAATATAAATATTTATACAGGGAGGCCAAAAAAAATTTTGAATTAAATTAATTGACGCAAGAAGAAGAATGCATGTAATTTATTTAACTCAAAATACATTCTATTGCTGTCAGAAAATAGAAAAAAATGTTTATTTTGCAAATAAACATTGCTTTTAGCTTAAATTAAAAGTTCAAACTGCCAATAGGTAGGAGGGAGGCTGTTTGTGATTTAATTTAAGCGAAAAGAAATGTTTATTTGTGAAATAAACCTGTTTTTCTATTTTCTGACAGCAGTACAATGTATTTTGAGTTAAATAAATTACATACATTCTTCTTTTTGCGCCAATTAATTTAATTCAAAATTTTTTTTTGGCAACCCTGTATAAATACCTAATGATATTAATGTTTATATTACTGAATAGAGAATTAAACGCCCTTTCAAATGACCTACCACACGACCCCTATTCCCATTAACAAAATTATCGATTACGTCATCACACTCAGATGGATGACGTCACTAGTATGAAATATATGCCAAAAAATTGTAATTTAAAAATAAAAATCGACCTCTTTCGGGATTTTGCTCCAAAATCGTCCGTTTTAAAGAAATGAATTTATTCCATAATTTAGCCCCTCTGTATAATCTACTATAATAAATCTTTCATGTCTTCAATTATTTAATTATTGATAAATAATTAGGTACTTCCCTAAAATTTTAATTGAAAATGGCAGATTTTTTGGGAAAACTCGGATTTTCTGAGTAAAATTTTTGTTGAAGGAAATCGGAAAAAAAATAACTTTGTGCAGAACTAAATTACGGTGAATTTTTATTTGAGTGTTTTTGGCTCAAAGGAAAAATTATAGGAGTTACAGACCACTAATTGAAAAAAAAAGAAGATTTAGGAGTGCTAATTTGTTTATAAATAAAATAACACACTTTCTTCGGACTTGTCATACCCCATATTACTAATATATGCAATCTTAAGATTCGATTTTAGCAATAAAATAGCAGGTAAATAATTTTTCCCAAAAATGGTATTTTTTCGATAATTTTCCCAGACTATCAACAAAATCCAAGAAACCGAAGCACCAACCCAAATTCTGAGCAGTCTCAACATGATAAGGTTAATATCCCCAGTTGCTGTCATGGCGGTGTCGAAATGAAATTGCGACTGTCGAAATGAATTAGAAGAAAGTTGGCATTCTGTGATATGTCGATATGTCATGTGTCATAGTGTCATGTGTCATGCCAACGCGCTGCGCTGCGCAAAATCCAAAATCACAGAATTGTAATTATTAATTATTATTTTTGTATGTAATAATGTAATTTGTAATCTAATGAAAACTGGGTATGTGCTTCTTTATAGAATGTGAGTTCATTGTAAAATTATTACTGGACTACATAAAATTAAGTGTAATAAAATGGAAGTTAAACAAGAAATTAGTGAGGAGAGGTGTAAAGTAGAAATAGAGTATAATGACTTTGATGACTCTCTTTTGGATGGCTTTAAACGTGAAATAAAGCATGAATCCAATGGGCACTGTACACATGACACATCTGATTATTTAGATTTAAAAGAAGGTCCTATAAAAACTGAAATAGAGCAACATGAAAATAAACTTAACCTGTTCCAAGAAAACCAAAAAACTGAAAAAGGTTAGTACCTAAATATTTAAGCCCTACCATATTTAGAAGTACAGTAGAACTCCGATTATCTGTGCTCCACGGGACCTGACCTCGACTTTACATGGCATGGATAATCCGAACATTTATTTCTTATATGTTATACATATTAGAAACCTCGATTATCCGTCAGGGCACCGGACCAAGGGTATGACAGATAATCGAAAAGATGGTTAACAGAACATTTAAAAAATAAAAATGGGGAGCGTTCAAGTATTACCTAACGCGATTTTTGAAGATATTTGACCCCCCTCCCCCCCCTATGTAACGCACTGTAATGGGCGTTTAACTATTACCTAACGCAATTTTTTAAGATTTTTGACCCCCCCCCCTAACCTGTGTTACGTAATACTTGAACGGTCCCATACATATTACAACCCTCAAATTTTATTTGTATGTTTTGGTTCGCAATATAATAAGAGGTATCTGTGTTCGTACAAACGAATCAATTTGGTTTAAAATATTCTGAAATAATTGTTTGCTTTACTGTTGCTTCACATTTTGCAACGGCTGAATTTCTTAATCGGCATAAGATCATGCAATCTACTTCATTGGGTTCTTTTTGTCGAGAGTAGGCACTACTCGATGAATTCTTGCATGTGCAATGCAGCTTCTCTAGCTTCTTTATGCAAATCTTTGTAAGTTGCAATAGCATCAACGCCACTGTCAAATTCCCAGTATGTGTTAGCCTGTCAGCTTCTGAATCTGTTTCGTCCACCTCTGTTGCCACGTGAATAAAAACAAAAATTGTTTACATAAACAAATTCTGTGGTACCATACCTACTGCACATTTCAGAGAATTCTCAATGCTCAAAAACAAAATGAATTGACTCAATTTTTTCTTATGTACTCAATACAACTTACAGACCCTGACGGTTAACAGAGGTGACGGTTAATGGAGAGACGGATAATCGAGGTTCCACTGTACCTTCCTACTATAAAAAGACAACAGAAAAAATCAATCTTGTAGGTTTATATTAACTGATAGTTCAATCTCCTATCTCCTGACATATTCTAGGCAAGTTAAAAATATCGACAAGGTCCTAAGGTTCTTATTGCTCAAGTCTAGTACAGTACAAGTACAGTCTAGTACAAGTCTGATACAGTTCCATTATTTTCTTCATTTTGACTCTTATTTTCAGATGACTCAGTTTGAAAGGTTCATTTATTTAAAAGTGTTTGTGACAATCTCTGCTTGTTTAGTACACATTGGCCCAGTTTGTTATGCCCTCCGATATCTTCTGCAGTAACTACTCGGTTAGAAAGTGCCTTCATCGAAAGTTGATCCTTTCAGTGATTTCCTTGAAGATTATATTTTTAAAAGAGATAGATGAATATGAGATGAATTTTGTATTGGATTTACCACTATTTATTGTCATTTTGAACAAAGACACGTGTTGAAAATAAAGCAGAGTAACATCTGCACCACAGATCTGTATATCGTCGCCTCAAAGCAACAGTAGGATATATCATATCCTACTGTTGCACGTGTCCACTGATCAACCAGTTAAGTGATATTGGACCAATGTGATGTGTGTGTATATACTGTTATACTTATACAAAACCAAATTTAAATCAACTTTTCTAATAAACTTTATTCTTTTTTTTTTATTTATTTATTTACGGGCAAGCCCAATTCAGAAAATATTATTACAAAAAAAAAATATTACAAAGACAAAAGCAAAACCATAAACAGAGTCAACACAAAGAACAAACATTATAATATGTATTGGATAACAAAGCTAATAAGTTAAAGGAAAAAAGAACATTACGATATAAAAAACAAACAAAGTTTAAGCTTAAAAAATTGCTGATAGCAATTATATCACTAACATTGTATGTTCAACAAATGGTTTTTAAATCTATCCAAGGAATTGCAGAATATATTTAAGTCATGTAGAGAATTCGCAAGTCTAAGTGTTCGTGGTAAAAAATTGTTGTAAGTATAGTTATATCTATGAAAGCTTATGTGAAAAGTTTGAGTTTGTCTTGTTGACCGAGTAGGTACAAAAAGACCAATTTTTGACAGATCGGGATTCTCAGGGCTATTTTATTTTTGATGCTTTACCTTTGGTTTGTGGCTTCTGGTATCTCTAGTTGCTTACTTCATCCAGGACAAAACAGGGAAATTAAACACACTCAATGTCATATAAATGTTAAAAATATTATTTATTTATCCAATATACCATAAACATAGGATTTAAAAAATATGCTAAAATCTAAATTTGTTGCAACTATTTCTCATCTACTAAATTAAGCTTTAATTCTGATATCTCCTCTGTTTTAACAAAAAAATTTTATTTAAATAATTCGTTATTTATTCTTACAAAATTTAATAAAACTTACTTTTCTCTTTTTTTTTTATTGATTACTTATTTCTTCTTTAAAATTTGGAATGACTAATTATGTTATGGAACTGTTCAATACAAAAATTACGCAAATATGGTGTGGATATAAACAAACTCTCTCCGTTTCACAAATGATTTGACTAACCGTTTTGTTTCTTCTCTATTTCTTTTCCCGGATTGCGTCGTCCTTGATTCTCCCACACGTACTCTTGGATGTTGCGAAAGGTCCCTCTCGTCGAAACTGCTTCACACCCAAACAAACAGGACTCACTCGAATTCTCGACTCAGTTTTCTCTCTGCTTGATATCTTGTGCAAATAGATACCAATCGGCTACTCGTTCTAGACAGAAACAGGAATCTTCCTCGGACACAGGAAAATTAACTTCTCAAACCAGTCAACGATTTCGTTTCAACTTGATTCTGCTCGCAAAGGCCAATTTCACCACTTTACACTGACTTCTCACTTTTCAAAAACTGGACTGCTGTCTGCAGATATTCATTACACAGTGCCTATTTTTTCTCTCGTCAAAATCAGACTCAATACTCTCATCTCTTCCATCCATCATTTTCCACCAATCACATAACATCCTTTCTACCCATTACCCATATTATCATTTCTCAAGAACCAATTTAATTTGTATACAACTTTCCATTTTGTTAGATTCTCGGAGACATCAAATTACTTTCGTTGTTTTAAACTGCTAAACAAAAAACCTTACATTCTAAACTCAATAAATTTGTTTACTGCTTAACCTTCTTCGAATTTTTTATAAAATGTCTTATTGCCCATTGCAAAGCGAAATAAACTGTATTGTCTAATCCAGCGATACTCAACCTTTTTATTTCCTGAAGAAGACAAGAAGACAGAAAATTTATTGTTTTTAAAAATGAGTTTACATTTATAAAACACAACGTGGTATAGTACAAACACAGTACAATATACATTAAAATACTAACTATAAAATAACATTTACAATATTATTTTCTCTTGGATTTACTTGACTAAAAAAGAGTCTGGTCTATCTTCTCCAGTTGGCAGACCTCTATTGTGATGCTCACGATCTAAAAATCTTCTTCCTAACCTAAAGTTAAATCGTTCAATGCCAATTTTTTTCGGCCAAAAAGCAGGGTTGTAAATTTCTTCCCTTAAGTCAGGTAGTACACCTATCATGAAACATTGATTATTCCTTCTTTTCTGGGTTGGTAACAATTTTACTTGTATATCCTCGCAGTTTGTCTTAGTTATTATGAAACTCTTGATGTGGTCCGCATTTACACTATCCGGAACTTTTGAGATGAATAGCCACAATTTTTTGTCTGGTTTTTCGGATTTTCCATGGAAATCCTTATCACCAATTCCAGTTCCCATTATTTTCTTGTGTCTTTTTGTCACAATCTGATATCCTTCATCATTCATTTTATTCTCTGAACTCCCCATTGTAATATGATTAAGATTCATTTTTGTGCTTTCCTCATTTTCGACAGTTAAATTTGTAATGTAGTCACATGTCTGTTTGGTTTGAATATCCATTAATTGTGCATTTAATTCGTTTGTAGTAATTTTTGAATTGCCCTGTATATTAGAATTCCTTTCAACATGTTTGGTGTTTTTATCATTAAAATTTTTATTTGAGTCAGTTTCATTGTTTGTTTTGTATTTAGAATTCCTTGACTGGACACTGGCCGTCTTATCTTCATTACCTTGAGTTTTTATTAAACCCTCATTAGCAGTTCTGTTGGGTTTTTGTGAGATTTTGGTTCTGGTTATTTCTGATTTCAATAAATTTAATTTTTCTAGCAAATGTTCATTATTTGATTTTAATAGATTATTGTTATCTAATAATAAATTGTACCTATCATCTTTTTCAGCTAACAGCCTTTTTAACCACTGATTTTCTATCGCTATGGCACTAAATGATTCGATGGGTTGTCCATCACTATTTTGGCAACAGATTACACGCGAATCCCCTATCTTGAAGAATTTCACTTTGTTTTTCACAGCACATGAGATATGATAACTATTTCCACATACTATACAAACGAGTGTTTTATTAGGCTTCGTTTGACAACATTTAAATGTATTCTCTTCAAAATCTACCTCTTTTACTATAGAGAGAGGTGACGGCACATTTTTACTTTCCGCCATCTTGGATAGGATTTCACCTGGGCCACATAGTAGCTATTTCCACAGCTTGCGGGCCGCAATCAAGATGAAGTAGTATACAGGGTGTTTCATTGGGAAACGGAAATACTTGAATGGTGAATAGAGGTAAATGAGGCGGTTCTAGACATACTAAATTTACTGCTCCACCGACTTTATAACCGAGTTACAGGGTGTTTTATCGATTTTGCCCATAACTTTAGAACCACCATAGAACATATTTTTTTGATATTTGGTACACATATGTCACATTTAGAACCCAAATCACCCAACTACTAATCACAAGAAAAATCCAGGTCCGCAGTAAACACAATTTTAAATCCATTGTGACCTTGAATCAACATCCTGTGTATATTGAAATTTTCAAAACGAGTTTGCACATTTGAAAAGAGTTTTAATGGAGCTTCCATTTTTTGCGCAGACAATTAAATGATTTTAATTTTGAAATTATGTCGAAATTTTTAAGAACTCAAACGTTCAAAAGAAAAATTTCGATATAATTTCAAAATTAATGTCATTAAATTATCTGCGCAAAAAATTGAAGCGAGCAACTAAACTTAGCTTTTTGTGCTCTTTTCAAATGTGCAGACGAATTTTGAAAATTTTAATATACAGGGTGTTGTTTCAAGGTCACAATTATTTAAAATTTTTTTTTGTTAATCCGGACCTGAATTTTTCTTGTGATTACTAAATGGGTCGTTGCAATGTAGTGAATAAGTTAATTATTTTTAAAATGAGTATTTGTTCATTAACTTTAATAATTTATTATTAAAAGTTAATAATACCTTGATTTTTAATCAGAGTTCTTAAAAATTTTAATATATGTAATTTAAAATTAAAGTCATTAAATTGTCTGCCTCACGCCCAAACACGCCTCAAATACATCGGCACACTATCAAATAATTTGAAAAACACGTGAAATTTGACAAATAATTTGATCACAGGGCCCTTTAGTTAGCCTTCGGGGCGCATAAAGAACTCTAGAGGGCCGCATGTTGAGTATCACTGGTCTAATCTGACCGCACCATTGTTTAAGTCCGTTCAAAAACCCATTAAGAAAATCACCTTCTTAACGATTTCACTTTTCCGCGAAAACACTGATTACTCACGAAATTATCCTATTACAATTTTTGGTCATATACAGGGCGATGAAAATCTATAATTTCGTGGTCTCTGATATAAATTTATTTCCTAAATTTTTCTCAAAAAAAATTATACAACAAATCCCCGCCTTTGAATTTGTTAAAATTCTTTGCATCTGCAACTGATTTTCTCGAGGCAAACAATTTTCCGGTATACCTATTTCTTTTTCCTAATTTATTTCCTATTCCCTACCTTAACTATTTATTGTGTGTCCTTCCTTCCTTGACTCATGATACTTGTACACATCGTGAATATTATAAATTCCTCTGATCTTTTCCGAATCAACATGCCTCAAAACATAGCTAGTTTCTACTATCACGATTATATTGATACCTAGTGAGTCACATCTCTCTACGATTTGATCTTCCAATATTTTACTAATCTCCTCTTTCACCTGTTGTCGATATTCATACGGAATCGGGTACGTTTTCGATCGACTGTTTTCTATGTTATTCACCTCAATTGCATGTTCAAAATTTTGGGTCGTTCTATATTCTTCATTTATTAAATTTTTATAGTCTCTTAAATTCAAGCACATCTTCTTTTCTTTTCCTTCTAACTCCTTACCCATGTTTATCGTGTATTCTGCATCCTCGTTTTTACATACTTCTTTTTCTCCTAACACTGTTTCAATTGTACTCTTCTCGTTTTCTTTTGTTAATCTTATTTCTTCTTCTTTTTCCTTGTTCATCTCTTCTTTTGAGGAAATCCATGTTTCATTTTCCTTTGTTACTATCCTTTTTTCTTCTTCTCCTGGGCTCAACTCTTCTTTTGAGGAATACCAGGTCTCATTTTCTTTTGTTACTTTCAATTTTTTTTCTTCTGGGCTCAACTCTTCTTTTGAGGAATCCCAGGTCTTATTTTCTTTTGTTATTTTCAATTTTTCTTCTTCTTCTGGGCTCAACTCTTCTTTTGAGGAATCCCAGGTTTCATTGTATATTGTCCTATTTTGCCGCCTTCTCTGCTTTTTGCTTTGTCCTTGTTTCGTTGCCAAATTCATCTCCACTGTTTGTTCTTTATCTGATTCGTCCATATTCTGTTTCTCATGTTCCTTGTCATTTTTCAAATGTTCTTGTTCTTCATTTTCTTTTGTGAGGTTCATCTTGTCATTTTTGAGATCAATTGCTACGTATTTTTCTGTCAAATCGTCGACTCCTACGATCATGTCATTTGACAGATTTGGCATTATCACACATTGTAGTGCATAAAATCTCTTACCCAATCGTACCTTTATTCGTATGCCTTCATTTATTGTTGCCAATGTCCTTTTATTTGCGCTCACTAAATTCACCCTGGTATTTTTTAATTAAATTTGTTAAATTAACTTCTTCTATTAATTTTCTGTTGACCAGTTTTATTTCCGATCCAGTGTCTATCATAATTTTAATTTGTTTCTCGTTGATAAAACCATCCACAAATTTTAAATTTTTTTCATTTCTTTTATCATTGTTTCCTGCCAGTTTTATAAATTCTTTCGGGTGACAAAAAATTCCTGTTTGGTTCTTTGTTTTTAGTGAGCGCCTTCGTAAAAAAACGCCGGTTGCTCCTCGTTGTTTTTATTTTCGTCGTAGTGTCTCTCTTCTTCATATTCTTCTATCTGAGTATTATTTACCTCTCTCCTATTTTCTCTTGGTCTGTCGGATCTGCTTCGGTCTTCTCGATATCCCTGTTCATTTTGTCTACTATTATTTCTGTTTTCTTGATTTGTGTGTATGGTGTTTCTATTCTGGTTTTCTCGATTTATGTCCTCATTCCATTTCCGATTTCTTGATTCATAATTTCCTCTTCCGTTGTCTCTATTGTCGTTTTCTCTCCTGGGATTAAAGTCTCGTTTTGTATAGTCCCTTCTATAATTTTGTCTTCTATCTCTGTATTCCTGTGTTTCTCGGGGTCTGTAATCTTCTTGCGATCTTATTGACTTTCTTTCTCTTAGACGTGATTCTCTTATTTGTAGGAATTGGCACAAACTATCTATGTCTTTGTAATTTTGCAACGTGATATGGTTTTCTAGCGTTTCTTCGAAATGTCTTGCAATCAGTTCGACTAATTGTTCTGACGAATAATTATATTGCAAATGTTTTGCATTATTGTATATTTGTAATGCGTATGGTCTTTCTGAGATACCCATCCTATCATTGTATTTCCCATTTTGTAATTCGTTGTTGATTTCCAATTGTTGGACTTTTCCCCAAAAATAATTTAAAAATTTTTGTTCAAACTGTTGCCAACTGTCAAATTCTTCCCCCTTGCTGTCAAACCATAGACCTGCCTCATACTTAAGATAGTTTCTGATAGTCTCTTTAGCTGTTTCGAAATTTCCGATGTGTTGTACTTTCTTTTTTAGGCTATTTATGAAGGGCACTGGGTGTAATCTTCTTACATCCCCGCCAAACCGTACTTTCACGTCATCTGTACTATGTATAACCATTTCTCTTCTTTCTCCGAAATTCTATTGCGTTTTGATTTCCTCAATTTTTCTTTCGTTTTCTTTGATCTTTCTTTCCACTTCTTCCATGTCTTCTTGAATCGCGTTTTCTAACTTGTTTTCCAAATTTTCTAGTTCCTTTTCTTGCAATTTGTTAACTCCTTCATTTTATTTTTAATTTTTATTTCTTGTTCTTTCATGTGATCTTTAATTCTCATTTCTTGTTCTTTTATCTCGTTTTTCATTGTTGTCAAACATCCTTTTATTTCCTTTTCATATTTTCCTATGCGTTCCTCCATTTTCTGGTTGTTTTCTTCTATTGCTTGTTTTGTTTCCTCCTGATTTTCTTGCATTTTTTGTTGTGTTTCTTCCATGATTCTTTTTGTTTCATCCTGATTTTTATCCATTTTGTGTGATTGTACTTGCATAAGTTGTAATATTTTTTCTAATTCTGATAATTCCTTTTTTCCTGTTGCCATGATTGTTGTGTCTAAAATGTCTTCTTGTTCTAAATGTTCTTCTTGATCTGAATGTTCTCCTTGTTTTGTGTTTTCTTTGCTTTTGTTTCTTGTCCCATACATTTCTTTTCACGAAATACATCCCCGCCAAATAGGAAACTTTAAAACACCCTATATGTTGCAGATACGAAAATTCTCTCTTACCCAATGTAATAATTGTCAAATATTTCAAAAATTTTCAAACGCAAATATCAAACAAATAAAATAAATTACGAGAAATTGTACCTAAAGGAAATTCATATGTCGAAATTCAAATATATCAATTTTTGACCACTCAATAATAAATTTTCAATCACCTGTCTTCCCTTTCAAAGTTGCAACCAGAAATACCCTTTAATGCCTGACCAGTTGGGACGCCATGTTGTTATGCTCTGTATTTCTCTCTTTTATGAGATTGATGAGCAAATTCTAAATTTAATTAATAACTCAATTATTTTAATTACTGCTTATGTAAAACAAAACAAAATTTATTAACTTTTCTAATAAACTTTATTCTCAGGGCTGTTTTATTTTTGATGCTTTACCTTTGGTTTGTGGCTTCTGGCATCTCTAGTTGCTTACTCCATCCAGTAAAAAACAGGGAAATTAAACACACTCAATGTCATATAAATGTTAAAAATATTATTTATTTATCCAATATACCATAAACATAGGATTTAAAAAATATGCTAAAATCTAAATTTGTTGCAACTATTTCTCATCTACTAAATTAAGCTTTAATTCTGATATCTTCTCTGTTTTAACAAAAAAAAATTATTTAAATAATTCGTTATTTATTCTTACAAAATTTAATAAAATTTACTTTTCTCTTTTTTTGAATTGATTACTTATTTTTTCTTTAAAATTTGGAATAACTAATTATGTTATAGAACTGTTGAATACAAAAATTACGCAAATATGGTGTGGATTTAAACAAACTCTCTCCGTTTCACAAATGATTTGATTAACCTTTTTGTTTCTTCTCTACTTCTTTTCCCGGATTGCATCGTCCTCGATTCTCCCACACGTACCTACTCTTGGATGTTGCGAAAGGTCCCTCTTCCTTTACCGAAATTTGTTTACCGCTTAACCTTCTTCGAATTTTTTTATAAAATGTCTTATTGTCCATTGCAAAGCGAAATAAACTGTATTGTCTAATCTGACCGCACCATTGTTTAAGTCCGTTCAAAAACTCATTAAGAAAATCATCTTCTTAACGATTTCACTTTTCCGCGAAAACACTGATTACTCACGAAATTATCCTATTACAATTTTTGGTCATACAGGGCGATGAAAATCTATAATTTCGTGGTCTCTGATATAAATTTACAGTGGGTGATCATATTATTAGAGCCACGTAGTAAAATTCAATGTTTTAAAGGAAGGGTATATAATTGAGCTGTATCATATATTAATGGATTTGTTTCCATTTGGCTGTCTTGTTACACTTTATAAAAGTGCAATAAATAGTCTGACAATAGTGGCAACACGCATGTGTGGCAATGCGTGACTCAGATGCCATTGTTTGTCACTGCTGCCCAGCCTAGCTTGCAACTCGTGTGCCTATTGTTTTGTATTCTTGGTGTTTAGAGTTATAATAAACTTTGCGAGTTTCCATTGCTCTCTAGTGATATTCTGACAGGACTATACTATTTTTTGTGAATTTAGTAAAAATTGCGCGTTCGTTACCCTAGTGGTACCATAACATCATGGGAAATCCAAAGACATCTCACCGAGGAAAATAGCAGAAATAAAAACTTTAATATTTAATACTAATCACTCCAACAGAAACATAGCATCCATTTCTAAAGTTTCAAAGGCAATGTGGACCGTATAAAGAAAAAACTTACATACCATTATTAAACAAAAGTAAAATTTTCTGAGGTGGCTCTAATAATATGATCACCCACTGTATTTCCTAAATTTTTCCCAAAAAAAATTATAGAACAATACGTATATATCGTCGCCTCAAAGCAACAGTAGGATATGTCATATCCTACTGTTGCTTTGAGGCGACGATATAGAGTTTCCTTCAAGTGATTTATGGTGAAGCTATTTTGATAAAACTTCAAAAATACAATTTGAGTAATGGAAAATCATAGTATGGATAATCAGCAGCCTAAATAATCTGCGCGAAGATAATCAGGGTTCTACTGTACCTACATAAGTAGTGTAAATACTAAATAGGAATAACTTTTTCACAATACTATTGGTTTTTTGTCCTTGATATGCTTGTATTGAATGTGTTGAAGTACACATAAAAAGACAAGAGGCTTCTAAAACATGTATAATATATTGTTTACTACTTCTGCTGTCTTCCATTTAAATTTTTTATTTGATTATTGCATTCATTTTCCCTTTTAGTCAAATAATTGAGGTGGTCAGACGTAAAACGATTTAAGTGCAGTTTTTATAAAGTCCTTTTCATGAGCATTTTTCAGTGCATCACAAATGATAGAAAAAAAGGTAAGTCCGTGATAATACACATTTATAACATTTATTCTAACATGACATCTTAGTTAAATCTGACAGTTGTCACATTTTATTTGCAATTTGGCATAAAAACAAATCAATTGTGTTTATTGCATTTATAAAATGGTATTTTCTTTGATTTGTATAGTCTTATAAATTGTAAAGATTATATTCGTAGATATATTATATAATTCGTAAATATTTTTTTTCGATTATAGCGCCATCTATCGACAACTAGAATAATGTTATAAATGTCTGTAATCACCGACGTGCCTTTTTTTCTGTCACAAACAATTTAATGCGTTAGAAAGAAATCGAAAAACTGTGACCCACTGAAAGATGCTAATGAGAAAAAGAATACCTGTTCACCACTAATGCAAACTGCATTTGTTTTCATTAAATTAAATGTAATGGTGATAGATGGCGACTATAGGGCGAAATGCGAAATATGCTTGAATCGTTTTACTACCAAGTTATAATACCATTTAAGTATGCGAATCTCCAGTTCGAGTATATTTTTAGAAAAGTGCATGTAAATCGTTTTACTTTTAACCCCCTTAATTAAATTGAATCGTTTATTTCAGAAACAACCTAAGTGTGCTTTTTTCAACTTTCAGAAAACTAAAAAAACTGTATTGCAGTTTAAGTATAGATCTAGTATCCTTCAAATACTTTTTACCAAATCATAAACATGGTATTGGGATGATCTATTTTTTTAATTTGTTTTTGTAGTAAATTTTTGAATTTTATACAGTGCGGTGGAATAAGTGTTACCCCCCTTATTAACTTATTTATTTTTATCACTTAAGCAAAACGCTCGTACGGGTCGATTTTTAAAATAATCATAGTATATTATAGCATCAATGTTTCGAACTTTGCGCGATCCCTCTTCAGGTGACAGGCACAACTTTGATTTTTTTAAATGGGAAAGTACATCATGTGACACCTCATTTAAAAGCTTTTGACTGTACTAATTACAAAAATGTATAATACTTTAATCTTTTTTGAGAACGTAGGCGCAAAATTTCGGTCGAATTATTTTTAAACGCATTTATTTTTTTCGAATCCTGAGAAAACTAATAAGTATTTTTGAAAAATTTAAATGCAGAATAAAAGATTACATTATTACCGAGGGCTGAAAGTCCCTTAGAATAAACAAAAAGTTTCTTTTGAATGATTTATTTTATTTAAAATTTAAAATCAGACTAAATTTTCTCTTTTCTTCATCCCTGTGACTTATTAAAATAATCATTATAGAAGTTCTCAGGGACTTTCGACCCTCGATAATACTGTAGTATTTCATTCTGCGTTTAAATTTTTCAAAAATACTCCTTAGTTTTCTCAGGGTGCGAAAAAAATGAATACATTGAAAAATAATTCGACCGAAATTTTGGATTAAAGTATTCTACATTTTTGTAATCAGTATGTCAAAAGCTTTTAAATGAGGTGTCACATGATGTACTTTCCCATTAAAAAAAATCAAAGTTATACCTGTCACCTGAAGAGGGATCGCGTAAAGTTCGAAACATTGGTGCTATAATATACATACTATGATTATTTTAAAAATCGACCTGTCCGAGCTTTTTGCTTATGTGCTAAAAATAAATAAGTTAATAAGAGGGGGGGGGGTAACACTTATTCCAGTGCACTGTATGTTTGAAAAAATTGCACTTATGTGGTTTCAAGTTGTCAAATAAAAATCATCAGAAAAGTAAAAATTTGTTTCCCTTTCTTTATAAAACACTTCAACAAAACACAAAAAATACATTATTGGCGTATTAGTAAGATAGTCCAGGGCGCATCTGTTTTGAGATAGACGTTGAGAGGTGACTCAAATTTTTTTGCGGAAATTGCTTGAAAATATCTCAAATAATAATATTTGAGTTATCCTCCCACTCAAAATAGTCCGGAACATTGTTTAAATAATCAAAATGTCAAAATATGAAGGAAAAATTCGAATTTTTTATTGGTTTTTTGATTATAACTTTAAAACTATTCATTTCTGAAAAAAGTTGTACTGACCTAAAAGTTGGGTAATTAAATTTACTACAATATAGAATTGGTTAAATATTTAAAAAATAGTCACCCTTGTTGCAAAATAGCAATAATTGCGAAAAAACCATACAAAACAAGTATTCGCATTTTACGTTTGTCAACCATTTATGCTACACTTAGGACCTTCATATTTTACCCAGAAAAACTTTATGATATAGTAAAACAACACTGTAAATTTCATTAATATCGGTTTAATAGATTTTGCAAAAATAATTTTGCAATCCAGCTATCGCAAAAAAATTCATTTTTTTTTAAATGTTGCAGGACTGAAAATATAGCAGATAGCAAGTTGAATTTTTTTTTGCTTATAGAAGTGTACTGTACCTTTCATTTGCAATTTGCAAAATTAAAATCGATTAATTACCACGGCGTCAGGAAATTTTTTAAATAAACAATAATTTTTGGTGCTACGCGCAGGACAGCGGTGTTCGATTCACACAAGTTGATTTCCACCAAAATTTCTTCCAATCTTTATCTAATATATTATTTACTTACTCTATATTTTGTTGTATTTTAATTTTTAATATTTTAATTCCACAAAAATCAAACTAATTTTATTAAGGTAAGGTCGCCAATTAAGGCCACCTTAAGGTTTAAATATCTGTAATATTTTATTCAGGAACAATATGGGGGAAAACTCTTGTATACGTATTGCCTAACATTTTAGCTATCGAATTTCAGGATAAAATACTTACTAAATAAATAAAGAAATATAAAATTTTAACATTGAATAAATTTGTAATATTTGGCCTTATTAGGAACTGGTAGCTTAATAAGGCCAGTTTAATTTTTTATGCAAATTGAGGTGGATAATAAATTTTAAACCTAAGAATTAAAGAACAAATACAAAATTTAGTGAAAGAAACTTTTATTCATATTAAAAACAAAAATTTGTCAATACATTAAGCACACATATCGCACATTTACACACATCTAGGACAATTGGCTTTATGAGGACACTGTCTACTTTTTTAATATGTAACATAAAAAAATAATAAAAAGCAATATAGAGAAAAAACAGTTCCAGTTCCTTAAAAAGTATTAATTTACTATCGCTTTACAAAGAAAAAATAATTGGCTTATATTCATTAAGTACCATTTTAGTAATTTTAGAACTTACCTAAAATTTATAAACGAACTTCCGCACCGTAACAAACACGTGTCTAGTCTACTTGGCGCTGCTATGTGATACTACTGACTGAATGGCTTAGACGATTTTGACTGAGAAAGACATTTACGGTGACCTCTAATATATAATATCTATATTTAAGAAAATATTTGCAATTGGCCTAATTAAGACACTGGCCTTATTTGGCGACACTACCTTATTGTTTGTGAAATATTGTTTAAACAATTACATATGTTTAAAAATAATAAACTTTTATTCTCTAAGTTAAAATATGTGAACAAAGAAAGTTGTTGCTAATAAAAGTGTTATTTCAAAGGATAGAACATGGGTTTTATTTTGCAATAAACAAATGTATTTATTTATATCGAAATGTAATAAAAATTAAAATGTATCAATGATTATCAAAGGTCATTGGAATGCCCAATCAGAGCAAACTATCCGCTGTCCTGCGTGTAGCACCAATAATTAATATTTATTTAAAAAAATTCCTGACGCCGTGGTAGTTAATAGATTTTAATTTTGCAAAATTGCAAGTGAAGGGTACAGTACACTTCTAAACGCAAAAAAAATTCAACTTGCTATCTGCTTTATTTTCAGTCCTATAACATTTTGAAAAAATGAATTTTTTTTTGCGAAAGCTGGATTGCAAAATTTATTTTGCAAAATCTATTAAACCGATCTTAATGAAATTTACAGTGTTGTTTTACTGTATCATAAAGTTTTTTTTTTGGGTGAAATATGAAGGTCCTAACTGTAGCATAAATGGTTGAAAAACGTAAAATGCGAATACTTGTTTTTGTATGGTTTTTTCTCAATTATTGCTATTTTGCAACAAGGGTGACTAATTTTTAAATTTGTAACCAATTCTATAGTGTAGGAAATTTAATTACGCAACTTTTATGTCAGTACAACTTTTCTCGGAAATGAATACTTTTGAAGTTATAATCAAAAAACGAAGAAAAAAATCGAATTTTTCGTTCATTTTTTGACATTTTGATTATTTAAACAATGTTCCGGACCTTTTTGAGAGGGAGAATGACTCAAATATTATTATTTGATTTATTTTCAAGCAATTTCTGTAAAAAAATTTGAGTCACCTCTCAACGTCCAAATGTACTAATATTTTTACAGATGCGCACTGGTCTAAGAGTAATAAAAGAACTTTTGTGCTGACAACTGGGAAAAGCATCTCTGCATTATGTAGAGCTGTACACAGTGTTAGGTGGCGTAGAGTCAGTGATCAATTAAAGACCGCTTACCTTTGTTTCTGAAGTTGATGAGGTTTTAACTCCATCAAGGTTTTTAATGCCATTACAGGGGAATTACGATGAGGTTGTTGATTTAGACATCATAGATTCAGAATTTTTAAAGGTGGGTTTTGTCATATTCAAAATTTAAGGCAAATGTTACGCGAAAGATTTAAGAAAGAATACCTTGCGGAACTAATAAATTACGGTCAAAGAAGAGGAGATTCTGTGAAGGTTGGTGATGTAGTCATGATTGGTTCCGACAACATCAAACGAATAAACTGGCATATGGGCAAAACGATTGAAGTATATTTTGGGCAAGATGACATTTAAGGGGTCGCAAAATTAAAGACAAAAATGAGTGATCAGTGATGACTATCATTAAAAATGAAAAGGTCAAGGTATGACTTTGAAGACTCCTCTCAGATTCATTGACACCTGATTCCTGGGTCCGGAGAATGTTGGGACACTGGATATACTACGTTGTTGTTGGTACACCATGTATAGTTTGGTTGTACGATTATTACATTGTTTTTGAAGTTGTCAAGTTGTCAAATAAAAATCATCAGAACAGTCACAATTTACGTTTCCCTGTCTTTATAAGTCATTACAACAAAACACAAAAATTACACAAACCATTAATTTTTGGGGTGTTTTTTATTATAACAAACCATTAATTTAATCAAGTAGTCAGGTAAGTTTTGCATATAGTCGAAGACTAGTGTGACCCTGTCCTTAAAAATGTCAATATAATTTCAAAATTAAAGTCATTGAACTGCATAAAAAGTTGAAGTGATCCTGTAAAGTCGTTTTTTGTGTTCTTTTCAAATATGCAAACGGATTTTGAAAACTCCTGTTGGAAAAAATACATACTACTAATATATAATTGTCATGTAGAAGTTTTTTTATTAAACTTATAAAACACTGTTTCTGATTTTATTTTATATATTAAAATAAAATCCTAATAGGTTGTGGGCCCAGTTTTTGCCTACATATATTTCCACTGCTACAAAAGTGAAAAAAACAAAAATTGTTGAAAACTCTTCACGTGGTGCCTACATTTTGTGGTGTCTAAGATATACGTGTTTGCTGCTGTTCTATTTAATTATTTTACTCGACGAAATGTCTGAACAAGAAAAAGTTGAAACGAGAACCATTAATAATGTTTTTGTTAGCCCTGGTGCCCCAAATATCGAAAAATTAGATGGAAGACGAAACTACGAAATCTGTCAGTTTCAAATGAAAATGTTTTTGATAGATTATGGTCTCTATGGAATTGTATTACTGGAAATGATAAAGATCCAGATAAAACCAAAGAGCGTTAGCCAAACTAAGTTTATCGGTGAAACCAACTTGCTTAGCTCATCTGTGGAAAGCAACTACCTCGAAAGAAGATTGGGATAACTTAAAAAAGGTGTATCAAAGTGCCGGTTTAACTAGGCAAATGTTTCTAAAAAAAAGTTATATCGTGCAAAGTTAGAAGATTTTTCTTGCATTAAGTAGTGATTATATTATATCTGGAATACTGAATACTTGATATTGTTCAGGAACTTGCAGAATTAAATATAGTGATTGATGATAGTGAAGTTGGGACATTGATGTTATGTGGACTTCCTGACACTGAAGAACAGGTTATTAACGGATACTGTGTAACACATACAGTTATTAAAAGTGAAGAAGTCATTACCTTGTTGAATGATATTACTGATCGTGAGAAGTTGAGAGAAAATGGTGAGGATAAAGCTTTGTTTACAAAAAATAATTTTATCAAGAAGAAGCCTTTTCTTCAATCCACTACCAAATTCATCCCTATTTGTTACGGCTGCCGTTATATCCGTCATAAACGTCCCAAGAGAAATTCCAAAAATTGGAAATCTTAATTCTAAACCACCAACTGGTAAGGATCAATCCAAGGAGAATCATGGTGAAACTAATAATGTTTTATTTACTCCTACTACTATATTTGTAAGTTCTCCAAATTGCAAAGATTTTTATCTTGATAGTTGTGTTAGTAGACATGTGTCTAATAATAGAGATTGGATGGTAGATTTTGATCCAAATAAAAAGTCTAAATTTTTTACAGCTGATAAGGGCCCGTTGTTGGCCACAGGAGTTGGAAATATTCCAATTGATTTAGTTAATTCACACAATAAGTGTGTTAGTTCTGGTACAATAACTAATGTTATGTATGCACCCAATGCGGCTGCAAATTTATTAACAGTAAGTCAATTAGCCTCTAAAGGTCATATAATTGTGTTTAATCAAAAAGGTTTTGATGTGTATGATCAAGACAAAGTTAATATTAAGGGGACTGTAAAATTTACAGGGTCTGAATTTGGGGGAATTTATAAGTTGGACACTATTTCTGATACAGAAAGTTCTGAAAATGAGAATTTCTCTAGGACATCTAAAGAAACAGTTAACAGTTGTAACAATGTTGTTGAAATCAATTTAATGTCTGTTACTAATAAGAGTAATAATCATTTTTCTCTGTGGCATAAGCGATTAGGACATTTGTGCACAAAGAATCTGAATTTGTTAACTAGTATGGCTAGTGGTATTAATTACCAAAATACTGAAATGCTTCCCTGTACTACATGTATAGAGGCAAAGCAGACCAGAAAGAGTTTTCCGAAAGGTCAAGCTAGACGTGCTACCTCCAAGCTAGAGTTAGTGCATGGAGACTTGGTAGGTGCCATGTTGGAAAAAAGCTGGGGAGGGACAAGATTTGTTTTTATGTTAACTGATGATTATACTAGTAAAACTTTGGGATATTTACTCAAGTCTAAGAGTGAAACTTTTTCAAAGTTTCAGGAATTTAAAAGACTCATTGAAAATCAAACGGGGCTTAAAATAAAACGCTACAGGAGCGATAATGGTTTAGAATTTTGTAATGCTCAGTTTAGAGCTCTATTTAAGAATTCAGGAATAATACATGAAACTACAGTGCCATACACTCCTGAACAAAATGGTGTACAAGAGCGTGCCAATCGCACGGTCGTAGAAAAAGGTAGGGCTTTGCTCACTGATTCTGGTTTTCCTAAAGCTTATTGGGGAGAAGCAGTGGCTACTGCAATATATTTAAAAAATCGTAGCCCTACTACAGCTGTTAATGGTACTCTTCCTGAAGAATTATTTGTTCTTGGTTCTTGGAAAGTTCCAAGGTTGATTTGAGTCACTTACGAGTATTTGGATGTAAAGCTTATGCTCATATACCTAAGAATTTTAGAGGTAAATTTGATGTTAAATCTAAACCCATGATTATGGTAGGGTATTGCGACTATACTAAAGGCTATAGATTAGCTTACCCCAATTGTAGAGGAAAAGTAGAAAAATGCAGAGATGTTGTATTTTTTGAACACATAATGTATGGAAATAATTATGTTTCAACTCAACCTGAGGTTATAATAGAATCAACACCTTTTATTGAGGAATTTAATCAAAATGTTGGTGATAAGTCTGTAATAATTGATTGATCATTTACTATTACTCATGATTATTCAAATGACACTGAAAATCAAGAGTCGATTGATGTTACACCTTTCTCTGATTCAGATGTAGATTGTACTGATGAATCGGAAGATAGGAAAAGGCCATTCAGGGACAGACGTCCACCAGATTGGTTAACAGATTATGTTACCTATCAGTTAGTTAGTTCTGATGAGGAACCTGGTACAGTTGAACTATGGTACAAGATAACCGATGGGATGACTGCCGATGTATTAACCAAGTCTTTGCCCAGAGTTAGCACGAAAAGTGCATTTCTGACATTGGCATATTTTTATATATTGTATATTATGAATTTAATGTGTATGTAGTTAATTGTTTATGTTTATTTCAATATGTTTAATTTCTTAATGTTCTCACTTTACAGTTTAAGAGGGTGGGTACGTAGTTTCTGCTCCAATGTTATTCAAATATGATTCATTTTTTTCGAATCCTGAGAAAACTTATAAGTATTTTTGAAAAATTTAAACGCAGAATGAAAGATTACGTTATTAGCGAGGGCCGAAAGTCCCTGAGAACTTCTATAATGTTTATTTTAATAAGTTACAGGGGTGAAAATTTAAGAAAAAATTTAGTGTGATTTTTAATTTCAAATATCTCATTCAAAATAAACTTTTTATTTATTCTAAGGGACTTTCGGTCCTCGGTAATAATTTAGTCTTTCTTTCTGCGTTTAAATTTTTCAAAAATATTTATTGGTTTTTTCAGGATTCGAAAAAAATGAACACAATGTCCGTGGTAATATTTTCCAAATCTATCTTTGTCATACAACGCACTCAGTCGAATAGAATATTGCCAGTCAAACAGTGACAATCAGTGACAATAATTTTAAATATTTGACATGTCATCGGGAATATTTTGAGTTGTTGATTAAATAATATTGATAATGTATTTGATAAGTAATTGATTTAAGACGTGAACTTAATAAAAAGTTATTTATTGTTTATTATTTATGGAAGATCCAAAGCAGAGAATACACCAGGATATATTCAGTGATCCAAGTATTTTGTTGTTAAAGATGTTAAAAATTGTAAGCGTTTCATAGTAACAATATATTATTAAAAAATCACTTTGTCACTTTTCCTCTTTTTTCGATTGATTATTAGTTTTTGTTGTACAGTAGATAAATTATTACAATCACTGAATACATAGTTAGTGAAAAAATTATCATATTAATTAACTGAATTAATAATTAAGGCAATTAATTATACAACTAACAGTTATCCAAGGACATTCAAAAGCCATCTTTAAAGTTAATGATCATTGTCAAGTTAAGTTTGCATATCCATACCAGTGAGAATTTTACTACACGTAATTTGCCGTGTAAAGACAGAAAAAGTAGGGATAGCCGGAAAATATTTGTGAATTATCTACCGATGGCCTTAAGGGAGACTGTTGGGAAAAGCAGATACTACTAATATGCAAACTGTAAGTTAGTTTTAAGTTCATATACACTATGTGTCTGACAGTAGTTAGTTATATAATTGTCATGTAGAAGTTTTTTTATTAAACTTATAAAACACCGTTCCTGATTTTATTTTATATATTAAAATAAAATCCTAATAATTTCAATATACACGGTGTTGTTTCAAGGTCACAATACTTATGTACTTTATATTTTTTGTTAATCGGGACCTGGATTTTTCTTGTGATTAGTAGTTGGGTTGTTTGGGTTCTAAATGAGATATGTGTATCAAATACCAAAAATGTACAAGGTGGTTCTAAAGTTATGGATCCAGAAAGAAATGGGTAAAATCGATAAAAACACCCTGTAACTTGGTTATAAAGATCGGTGGGGCAATAAATGTAGTATATCTAGAACCGCCTCAGTGGCCTCTATTCACCATTCTAGTACTTCCGTTTCCCAGTGAAACAAAGTAATGTAATAATAAACAACAAAATACCATCTAATTTAGGGAAGGCTGCGCCAACTGTCACTGGTGAAAATGGTGAAATTTACTGCACAAAGAACCTAGCACCGCTTGGGCTCTTTCTGAAATAAACAGATTATTTTCAAGGCTGTCAAATGGTATTGCTGATATGGATCATATGTTATTTCTGCACTAAAAGATGTATTTACCTTTAATTTGTACAGTACCACCAAAAACACATTTTTTGATATTTTGTCCCTTAGGTTGTTTCTGAAATAAACGATTCAATTATAGTTGGTTTGTATTTTAGGTTATCTCCAAGATGAAAACAAAATGAAAATTACAGAGGAACACATCCAAGATTCATCTCACAAAGCAAATGACATTAGTGAACACACGGAAGGAAAAACATTAGGTACAAATATAAAGGTTGTAACCGGAAAAAAACCTTATAAATGTGAAATTTGTTTTAAGCAATTTAATCGACCGTGTTTTTTGAAACAACATTTGAGAGTGCACACTGGAGAAAAACCTTACAAGTGTGAAATTTGTTTAAAGCAATTTAGTCAAGCAGGTAGTTTGACAACACATTTGAGAGTACACACTGAGGACAAACCTTACAAGTGTGAAATTTGTTTAAAGCAGTTTGTTACTGCTAGTGTTTTGAAACAACATTTGAGAATACATACGGGAGAAAACCTGTTCAAGTGTGACCTTTGTTTTAAGCAATTTAGTAGAGCAGGTCATTTCAAAGAGCATTTGAGAGTGCACACTGGAGAAAAACCTTACAAGTGTGAAATTTGTTTTAAGCAATTTAGTCAAGCAAGTACTTTGAAAACACATTCTAGAGTACATACTGGGGAAAAAGGTTACAAATGTGAAATTTGTTTTAAGCAATTTAGTCAAGCAGGTACTTTGAAAACACATTTGAAAGTGCACTCTGTGGAGAAACAGTACAAGTGTAAAATTTGTTTAAAACAGTGTATTACTACTAGTGCTTTGAAACAACATTTGAGAATACATACGGGAGAAAAACAACTCAAGTGTAAGACTTGTTTTGAGCAATTTAGTGAAGCAAGTACTTTGAAAACACATTATTTGGAAGTGCACACTGGCGAAAGGTCTCAAAAGTGTGAAATTTGTTTTAAGCAATTTATTCAAGCAAGTGATTTGAAAATACATTTGAGAGGACACAGTGAAGAAAAACCCTACAAGTGCGAGATATGTTTAAAACAGTTTATTACTTCTAGTGATTTTAAACAACATTCGAGAATACATACTGGAGAAAATCTTTTCGAGTGTGAGATTTGTTGTAAGCAATTTACCAAATCAAATAATTTGAAAACACATTTGAGAGTGCACACTGGGGAAAAACCTTACAAGTGTGAGATTTGTTTTAATCGGTTTTCTCATTCCCACGGTTTGAAACAACATATTATGACAGTGCACAATGGAGAAAAGCCTCAAAAGTGTAAAATTTGTTTTAAGCAGTTTTCTCAACAAAGTAACTTGAATAAACATTTGAGATCACACACTGGAGAACAGCCCTACAAGTGTGAAATTTGTTTTAAACAGTTTAGTCTAGTAGATTCTTTGAAAAAGCACTTGAAAATACACACTGGAGAAAAACCTTACAAGTGTGAAACTTGTTCATACCAGTGTATTGCGTCTGGTACTTTGAAAAGACATATGAAAATACATAGAGTGGATGGCCAAATTATTAGGGACAATGAAACTATTTCTTAATTTTTTTTATATTTCGGTTAGGTTGACCGTTGAATTTAGGCGAACGGCACATCCCTAATTTGAGGCTTAGAAATGGAAAAAGCGACCATGATAGGTGAATGGCAAATTTTTTGTTATTCTTTATGTTTTCGAGGTCGCTAAATCCGGAATTTGATAAAATGACTAATTCTAAGCAACTTTTGTTCTAGAGTTTTTTTACTAAGTCGATACTTTTCGAGTTATTTGTGAGTGAATATGTTCATTTTTAACAAAAAAAAAAAATCATGTTTTTGGATGGTTTTTCGCAAATAACTCAAAAAGTAATTATTTTATGGAAACAAATATTCTTAGTAAAAATATAGCCTATAAAAAAGCGAAGAAACTGGTATATGCATGAATTCTGTATTCTAATAAGTGAGTTACGCTCAAAATATTGTTGGTCGCTTTTATTTTTTGCTAAAAAATTTAGCTAAAAACTTTAGCTGTTTTCCAGACATTAGTACATGCAGGCAATCTTTCAGTAGAAATGAAGGTATATTGTCAGGTCCTGAAGTAAATTTACTTTTCAATTTTTTTCCAGCTGCTAAAATTTCAAGTTCACTAATAGGTTCACAACTGATGTCTAAAAAAGTATTGGGATCAAAATTGAAACTTAAATTTCCCGCATGTATCTCAGGTAGGGAATAGACACTTTCAAAAAATGTTCTGGATGCTTTACTATTGTCTGAGGAATATTAAATATTTCGTCATTATAAACCATTTGTCCCGGAATTCTAGAAAACTTTTTATTATTTACAAATTTCCAAAAAAATTTTGGTTCTTTTAGTTTGATTTGCACAATTTGTAAATAAAGTGAATATGCTTCCTTAATTTTTTGTTTAACTAGTACACGGGCGCCCATATAAAAAATTTCAGGGGGGGGGGGGAATTTTTAAATCTTCAGACATGAAGATGTTGCACATTAGGTTAGGTATATTTTGTATACTTTGGATAACCATATATAGTTAACAGCACCCGAAAAGCTAGGGTGGGCCACGCCTCCCCTGCCCATGTACTAGTAGTCTCACTCAACTGAACTGTACATAATAATCTTTATTTTCTGTTTTTTTTTTAATTTTTATGTAATTTTGATTTTTCCTTAAGAGGATGCGTACGTATTTTCGGCTGCAATGCTGTTCAAATGGGGATTCATTTTTTTCGAATCCTGAGAAAACTAATAAGTATTTTTGAAAAATTTAAACGCAGAATGAAAGATTACGTTATTGACGAGGGCCGAAAGTCCCTGAGAACTTCTATAATGTTTATTTTAATAAGTTGCAGGGGTGAAAAACTAAGAGAAAAACAGTCGAATAGAATATTGTCAGCATACTGTCAGTCAGACAGTGACAATCAGTGACAATTTTAAATATTTGACATGGCATCGGGAATATTTTGAGTTGTTGAGTAAATAATATTGATATTATAGTGTATTTGATAAATAATTGATTTAAGACGTGAACTTAATAAAAAGTTATTTATTGTGTATTATTTGTGGAAGATCCAAGCAGAGAATACATCAGGATAATATATTCTGTGATCCAAGTATTTTGTTGTTAAAGATGTTCAAAATTGTAAGCGTTCCATAGTAACAATATATTATTAAAAATCACTTAAACACTTTTCCTCTTTTCTCGATTGAGTATTAGTTTTTGTTGTACATATAAATTATTACAATCACTGAATACATAGTTAGTGAAATTTTATCACATTTATTAACTGAATTAATAATTTGCAATTATAAAAATAACAGTTATCCAAGAATATTCAAAAGCCATCTCTTTAAATTAATGATGACATAATTGACATTCTAGTAATGTTTACATATCCATACCATTGTGAATTTTACTACACGTAATTTGCCGTGTAAAGACAGAAAAAGTAGGGATACCCGTAAAATATTTGCGAATTATGTACCGATGCCCTTAATAAGTTTAATGATCTCACTTGATCATATAAAGAATACATAAACAAGGTAACTTGTGAGGCGGTAACGATTAATTTTATTTAGGATGCTAATTAAGGGGTGATTTTCGCGATTTTTTTAGCAAAAAATAAAAGCGGCCAACAATATTTTGAGCGTAACTGACTTACTTTTAATGTTTTTTAAAATGTTTTTTTAAAAAACAAAAATAAACCTTTTTTTAAACAGTTTAAAAAAGTTGTAGTGAGTTTTCCCCGAAAAGTGCTCCGTTTTTTGGTTATTTCATGTTGTAATATTCGATTTGAAATTTGACGAAGAAACTATTTCTCATTAGCTACAACTCTGCTTCTACTGGGTTAACAGACTTCATGCATACATCATTTGTTTCACTTTTTTATAAGCTATATTTTTGCTAAGAATATTTTTTTTTGATAAAATACTTACTTTTTGAGTTATTTGCGAAAAACCGTCCAAAAGCATGTTTTTTTTTTGTTAAAAATGTGAAAAAATTCACTCGCAAATATCTCGAAAAGTATTGACTTAATGAAAAAACTCTATAAAGCAAAAGTTGCTTAGAATTTAGTCATTTTATCCAATTCCGGACTTATTTTGGATGTATATTTTTCACCCCCCGAGAAGGGGGTATCCTCTCCATTTTTGTAAAATGGAGGAACTGTAAAATTGTAAACTTTTTCTTATATAATAATAGACCATTTCAACTACCTATTTCAACCCCCTCCGTGGCTCAGTGGTAAGAGCGCCTGCCTTTGGATCGAAAAAATCCGAAAGGTTGTGGGTTCGAATCTCACCAGGGTCAGAAATTTTTCATTTATTATAAATTAATAAAGTTTCTGTCCTTGTGGGATCGGTACTCACCGGAGGGACCGCAGACGTTCGGATACAATTAGCGTCTCTTCGCAAAGACAATGACGTCGACTTTGCAAAGTAACAAGACACTTACTCAACATACACACTACACATGACACTTATGCCCGATTTCACCAATGATACCTAAATATTTAAGAATTACCTAAGTGGGTTTAGGTACTTCCTAACTCTAAAACGGATTTCACCATACGATAAGAATTGCCTAAACCGCTTAAGCATTACCTTACGTTAGGATACGGATTTCGATCTCCCTAAACTTTAGGTATTACTTATCGTTGACAGTCAGGTTATATTTTTACAATTTTGACTAATGTACTTGTGACGTTTGTCAATAATTTGCTTCTTACTTTAATTTTTCTGTTATTCTGTAATATTAAGTATATTAGTTGTAATTTTGTATTTTGTTTTATATTATTAATATACATGTGTTGGAAAATATAGAAAATCCTTTGGAGTTTTTTACAGGTCTATTGACAAAATTATGTAGTCTACCTACTACCTAACAAACTATTGTTGTGTTTCAAAAACCCATTCATGATATAACTAACAGCCGGTTTACGAAACGTTATTCAAATCTCCGATCATCTAATCGGCTGTCAGATTTGATCAACTGTTAACCAGTGATGGGTTTCTCAAACGCCAATTATTGTAAAATTACACGATCATAGATCATGTAATCGATGATCTGACATACAATTTGTTATCGATACTGTCACAATTGACTGTTATTCTTCAAAATTTCAATTATATTAACCTCTAAATCCAAACTTGTATCTTTGTATCTCTAAAGGTGCATTCTCTCTTACGTACTGTCACTTTTGTTTGGAGCAAGAATTGAATGATAGTATTTTAAAAATGAGGCTAGATAATTTCAAAAAGAATAAAACGCATTAAATTTATGTGATGAGATTTGGAGATATAAAACAGTTTATTTATGATCTATAATATTTTATACTCATATTTTTATTTTTGGTCTATATAATTACTTTTTGTATTTATTTTTAATTTATTTACCGGCTGTTTTATTGTCTTCAAAGTTAGCTGCTATAATTTCACACACGTTTTCCCTCTTATTTACATCGCTATTATCATTATGTTCTGCTTTTCAGAGCTCTGGCCTCTCAAAAAATAGCTCTATGAGTCTAGCATCGTTGTTATCTTACATTTTTAAACGAAAAAAATATAAATTATATAATCAAATATACAAAAATGTCCGAGATATCCATGTTCTGCAAGTTAAATAAATTTTTTAAATTATTTCTTCCATAAAATAACTTATGTTTATTGAATAATATTATTTATCTCATTTATATATGTGTTATTTGACAATTTTTTCCCGGTATTTGTTAATTACAGTAATTAAAAAACTAAAAAAACTCTTAACAGCCCGTTAATCGACGGATAATCTCATATTAGGTAACAGTACATTTTTACCGCCGTTTGACAAGCGAAACTGGTTAATCGACCTTTCAGAGACTCAAAACACTTATGATCGGCTGTTAACAAGCGATTAATCTTTTGTCAGGTGATCTACTGTTGTTAAAACTAGTTTGTGTGACGTTTCTGACGCATTTAATCCATTGTTAATCGTCGATTACATAATTTTTGAGATGATCATCCTTTCGGAAACCGGGCGTAAGTGTGTCATTAAAAAATTAATAATAAAAAGCAATTTTCAACATATTATTTATTTTAAAATTATTTCAATTTTTCGTCATATGTGAAATTTACAACTCTTTTCTTTTCCTCAATTTCACTGTACATATACAAATAACATACAAGACTATATTTATTATAAATATACAAACTTAATGCACAAATAACTAACTACTAAATAAAATAACTATAATAGTACAAAACTGAATAAAACTAAATTGGCAAACAAACAATAATGACAAATAATCGAAAAAGTAAGGAAATGTCATGTTATTCTTCTTTTTATTTATCAAAAATAGTTCAAACGTACCCTAGGTAATACCTAGGAAAGCATTTCCTGGATAAGCAGTTCTTTTAGTTGTGAAATGCGATTGTTTCTAAGTATTGACTTAAGAAGTTCCTATCGATAAGAATTACTTAATAAGGCTACTGTTTAGTTATCTTTGGTGAAATCGGGCATAATACTCATGTTGTGACTGGCTGGATGACATAAAGTCCATGCCATTAAAAAAAATCCTATTTCCAAATTTTTATCCTTCCTTTATTTTTTTGGAGATTTTCGTAAAGTTTTGTGTTCTTTGATCGGGCTAATAATTTTAAGTGATGCATAACTTTTGAAACTATGTGTAGTTGCTTTGTATTTTAGGTTATTCCCAAGATGAAAACAAAATGGAAATTCTGGAGAAACTTATCCAAGGTTCATCTCACAAAGGAAATGACACTATTGGACACACTGAAGGAAAAACATTAAGTACTAATATGAAAGTTGTAACTGGGAAAAAACCTTATAAATGTGAAATTTGTTTTAAGCAGTTCTCTCAGAAACGTTCTTTGAAAATACATATGAGAGTGCATACGAGGGAAAAACCTTACAAGTGTGAAATTTGTTTTAAGCAATTTAGGCAAGCGGCGTTTTTGAAATCACATTTGAGAGTACACACTGGAGAAAAACCTTATAAGTGTGAAATTTGTTTTAAGCAATTTAGTCAGGCAGGTACTTTGAAAATCCATTTGAGAGTGCACACTGGGGAGAAACCGTTTAAGTGTGAAATTTGTTTAAAGCAGTTTGTTACTGCTAGTGTTTTGAAAAAACATTTGAGAATACATACGAGAGAAAAACAATTCAAGTGTAAGACTTGTTTTGAGCAATTTAGTGAAGCAAGTACTTTGAAAACACATTTGAAATTACACACTGGAGAAAAACGTTACACGTGTGAGATTTGTTTTAATCGATTTTCTTATTCCGGTGATTTGAAACGACATATGACAGTGCACACTGGGGAAAAGTCTCAAAAGTGTAAAATTTGTTTTAAACTGTTTACTAGAGCAAGTTTTCTGAAAATACATTTGAGAGGACACACTGGAGAAAAACCCTACAAGTGCGAGATATGTTTAAAACAGTTTATTACTTCTAGTGATTTGAAGCAACATTTGAGATTACATACTGGAGAAAATCTTTTCGAATGTGAGATTTGTTGTAAGCAATTTAACAAGGCAAATATTTTGAAAATACATTTGAGAGTGCATACCGGCGAAAAACCTTACAAGTGTGAGATTTGTTTTAATCGGTTTTCTTATTCCCACGGTTTGAAACGACATATTAGGGCAGTACACAATAGAGAAAAGCCTCAAAAGTGTAAAATTTGTTTTAAGCAGTTTTCTCAACAAAGTAGCTTGAAGAAGCATTTGAGAATTCACTCTGGAGAAAATCCCTACAAGTGTGAAATTTGTTTTAAGCAGTTTAGTCGAGCAGATTCGTTGAAAACACATTTAAGAGTTCACACTGGAGAAAAACCTTACAAGTGTGAAATTTGTTTATACCAGTGTACTACGTCTGGTTCTTTATCAAGACATATGAGAACACAACATGGCCCAATTATTAGTGACAGTAATACCACAGAATAACTAACCACACAGAAGCAAATCTGACTGTCGTTTCCATTGATTTTGTTGGGACCGAAATATTTGACCTTGTGCACCATCTACAGAATAGAACTTCATGTTCTAAGGAATAAACCATTCCAAATGATGTGATATTTTTGACAAGTAGTTATTAATTAAATATGAAATATAAAATTTAACTATAAAATATAAATAAACTATAAAATAAAATACACTAAGCACCAAAAGTAACGCACCACCTTAAAAATGGGACATTTTTGACGTTTCATATTTCCTAAACCTGTTGTCCGATTTGAATATTTTTTTTTAGTATATTATAGCTTTATTCGTCAAGAATATTGATGTAATAATATTATTGTCAAATTGATAAGTGTCATTGTATACCGGGTGTAACAATGATAGTGTGTTTTTTCCTCAAAGTTTGGAACACCCTGTGGAATATTATAGCGTATATAAAATATTGAAATTAAAACTTGACTGTAGCCTTAGGCTTCCAACCCTTAAGATTTTGCTTTTTGATTCATTCTATTATGTTGGATAATAAAAAAGTTAGGTACTTTAACAACTAGCAATGTTATTCATCAATACAGGGTGATTCTAAATAAGTGCGACAAACTTTAAGGGGTAATTTTGCATGAAAGAATAATGACCGTTTGCTTTATAAACATATGTCTGCAAATGCTTTGTTTCCGAGATACGGGATGTTGGAATTTTTTCTTACAAACTGACGATTTATTTATTGCTCTAAAACTGGTTGAGATATGCAAATGAAATTTGGTAGGTTTTAAGGGGTAGTTATTGCGCATTTTTTGACATACAATTAAGAATTTTATATTCACCATTGGCGTGCATACGGGTATAAACATTTTAGATACATCCCGTATGCACGCCAATGGTGAATATAAAACTCTTGATTGTATGTCAAAAAATTTGCAATAACTACCCCTTAAAACCTACCAAATTCCATTTGCATATCTCAACCAGTTTTAGAGCAATAAATAAATTGTCAGTTTGTAAGAAAAAATTCAACATCCTGTATTTCGGAAACAAAAGCATTTGCGGACATATGATTATAAAGCAACCGGTCATTATTTTTTCATGCTGAATTACCCGTTAAAGCTTGCCTCACTTATTTAGAAACACCCTGTATTGATGAATAACACGGCTAGTTGTTAAAGTACCTAACTTTTTTATTATCCAACATAATCGAATGAATCTAAAAGCAAAATGTTAAGAAAACCTAAGACTACAGTTGAGTTTTAATTTGAATATTTTATATACTCTAGATTCTATAGTCTAGAATATTCCACAGGGTGTTCCAAACTTTGAGAAAAAAACACAGTATTATTGTTACACCTGGTATACAATTACACTTATCTGTTTAGCAATAATATTATTACATCGATATTCTTGAAGAACAAAGCTATAATATACCAAAAAAATCACTAAAATCGGATAACAGGTTTAGGAAATACTATTGTTTGTTTTTTAACCAAGAGGAGTGATTCAAATTTACCGCGCCGTAATGCTTGTTTCTAATTGGTCCAACCGCCGGCAAGTTTACTCCGCTGTTATTAAATTTTGACACTAATTACATTTAGGAAATTTTGGCACTTCTGTCATTTTATAGGTTAATTAAGTATATCGGCGATTTTTTGTGTTTTCTGCTTTTATTCCTTTAATTTTTAGATTTTTAGTCTACTTTTATATAAAAACAGTTGTTTTTAGAACTCTTTAGCAATGTGTTAGTATAATATAATATGTATGGATTATCATCGAAAGCTGATATGATCAACGAAAAAAGAAAATGAATTTGGTGACTTTTCCAGTAACTTTCTTGGGTGTGAATCTGTCTTTTTAGTTTACTCCTCTTGGTTAAAAAATCAACTATAGCCATCAAAAATGTCCCATTTTTAAGGTGGTGCGTTAATTTTGGTGCTTAGTGTATATATAAATATAAAATTTAACTGTAAACACTGTCACTGTCAGTCGCAAAAGTGAGGTTGTACCAGTTACGTGACGCATGAGCATGAAAATTATGTTACCGTTTTGGGCATGAGTTTCGCTTCTGTGTTGTTATTCTGTGGTAATACTATTTCTTAATTTTCTGGTTTAACTGATTTTTTTAGCAAGTAGCTGGCTTTAAGCCATTAGCGCCCACGAGATCTGATTTTAAGAATTAATATAATATTTTGCATTAGGTATTTATTAGTAATATTATTTGTAACAAAACTTACAATTTGTATTTGTAATTACTTTACGAGGATTAGATTTAATTTACTTTAATTAGATTTACGAGTATGTATTGAAATTGACGAATTTATTCAAGGCCAAATTTGACGTGTACAAAATGTATGGTTTATGGTACAAAGCACAATTTGACATCCAATTTTAACCACAGATCATCTAAAGTGTTGTGTGATTTTACCGTCAAATGAAGAAATAAAACATGTCCTATAATCTATAATAGAACATGTTCTATTTCGTCAAATTCCTTCATTTTCTTTTTATTCACGGCAAAATTAGATGTAAAATTGTGTTTTGTACATGTCAAATTTGACTTTGAAGAAGTTGGTCAATTTCTTCATCAATTTATTGTTGGTGTAAAGCGGGTTTAGAACTAACCTTTGATATATGGAGTTACTTGATATCGAATTCTCTGTTTTGACATTTGCCATTCATGAGATGACGTCTGTCAAAATTTTAAGCCGAAAAACCATGATCATAGCCACCTTTACTTTACGTTAAGTAAAGGTGGCTATGCCATGATAAAAAAAGGTAGTGGATAGGTAGCCGGTACCGGTGACTTGTTCTGTAGCCGGTAGTTGCTTATTATTGGTCTAAATCAAGGTCTATGTTTAGTTTAGGTTATGTTTATATTTGCTTCGTAATGGCTTCGTATGCTCCTGTGTTTGTTTTGTTTAAAGTTTAAAGCATTATCGAATTGAATTAAAGGTTGAAATACCAAAAGGACAAGGATGTAACCGTAATTGGTTTATAAAAAAAAAAAAAGAAAATGAAAAGCCTATCCGATCAAGTTGAATTTAAAAAACAAATAGTTTCTAATCTTGTTTCGGTATCAATTTTAAAACTATAGTAACTTGTGAAACATGGAAATCTATACAGGATATTGTTCATGCAGAAGAGCAGAGCTTTGCCTTCAGAACTGCATCAATCAGGAAAATTACAATAATAATCAGGGCTACAATAATAATCACAACTATTGTTACTTTTTATTTTTTTTTTAATAAAGTTTTACTTGATCTTTTAGTTAATTACTGTGATCTGTTTTATTACTGTTTCATAAAAATGCAAACTGCTTGAAAATAATTATTTAAAATAAAATGCACTTATTTCGCACAATCATTGAAAATGTATAATGTAAATGCAGCTATTTTGTATAATTTTCGTAAGTAATACACATGGTAATACATCATTTCCTAATGTATTATTTACCAGTACCGGTAACCAACTCATTGACCGGTAGTTCCGCCCACTTAATTGCTTAACCAATAAAAGCCAACTACCGGCTAGGGAGGAAGTCACCGTACCGGCTACCTATCCACTGCCATAAGAAAACTATTAATTTTGTTTATAGGTCTGGATCCCGCGTATGAAAAAAAAGTTGATTAATAGCAAGCTGAAAATTTGTTAATAGCTTAAGGGTGTCTAGTCGGATAAACTTTGATATATGGGAACACTGTAACAGGGGCAGTTTTAATTGTGGAACAGGTTAAAAATTTGGAACAGCCAGACCACGAAAACGGCACATTTATTTTGTCCGACAGAACAGACTTAAAATCTCCGAACAGAGATTAAACTCTCATGCAAAAATCAGACTGCTATTTATCACCTGTCATAATTTCTGTCATTTGACATATTCTACATGTTCCACTCATTAAAAAGCCCATTTGGTGATAAGTAGCAGTCTGATTTTTGCATGAGATTTTAATATCTGTTCGGAGAGTTTAAGTCTGTTCTGTCGGACAAAATACATGTGCAGTTTTCGTGGTCTGACCGTTCCAAATTTTTAACCTGTTCCACAATTAAAACTTCCCCTGTTCCAGTGTTCCCATATATCAAAGTTTGTCCGACTAGACACCCTTAAGCTATTAACAAATTTTCAGCTTGCTATTAATCAACTTTTTTTTCACACGCGGGATCCAGACCTATTATGGAGACCTCAGAGGAGAGGAATCGAGATAGGACGACCTTGAAATTTGTGTACACTATTTTGCCTGTTTGCTTGGTTTGTCGCTAGGGCGGCGTTGGCGTAGAGATAGATGCTAGTTTTGCATTGGAGTGAATGTGAAAATTTCTAAAATAATTAATTATTCGTAGTTAATATAAGATTACTGGTTTTGGTGATTAATATTATTTAAATATGAGTGCCAAGAAAGCTTACAGTAAAAGAACTTGCTTCGTACCGGGATTTATATCGAGTTATCGTTCCGATAAAAAATTCAAAAGAGAACTTACGAAGTTAATACAAGACTTTTTATAAAGATTTCTCTTTATGTTATTCATGATATGTTATTTATAAAGTTCATGGATTATAGTCGTTTGTATGTTATTTCCTTCGGTATAAATAAAATTTGTGTTTTACCTATTATTGGTTTTTATTTTACCCTGAAAATTATAATGATAATAGTAAGAGGATCTTGAAAGTTTTTCTGTCAAAACAATGCATTTTTTGAGACAAAATATTTCACAAAAATGAACATTAATTTTATAAACGTCAGACTGTCGTCCGTAGTTAATTTACATACAGTCGGGAAAATGAAAGAATAGGGTTTTTCATCGATTGTCATTTGTTTCGAGCTTCCGTCATGTGTCACATAATATTAATATATCTACGTCATACGTGTTTGGTTTAGGGTTTGTATCATTGGTATATTATACCAATAACGTATGACGTAGATATATTAATATTATGTGACACATGACAGAAGCTCGAAACACATGACTGTGAATGAAATGGGCGATTACATCAATCACATATTATTCAGATTATTAATAATCTATCTCTCCCGTTTCTTATTTATGAAAAAAAAAACAGCAAATACAAAATATGTGATTGATGTGATCGTTCATGGGTATACGCTGTGAGCTTCGCTGGTGTCGCTCCTAGCGTACTACTAATTCAACTTTCACAAGTAATTTTTAAATTTATTATTTAATTGTTATCGCTTAATATTTACAACGCAAAAAAGTAATTAAATTGTAATCGATTTTTTTAAGATTTTGCTAATCATTTTGACGTTCTATAGGGCTTTTCATTCACAGTCATTTGTTTCGAGCTTCTGTCATGTGTCACATAATATTAATATATCTACGTTATTGGTATCTTCAAATGATACAAACCAAAGACGTATGACGTAGCTATATTAATATTATGTGACACATGACAGAAGCTCGAAACAAATGACAATCGATGAAAAGCCCTATTGACAAAATATGAATTTCTTACTTCGGATACTTTCACAATTAACGTGTAGATGGCGCTAAGATTAATAGATTAATAGAACATTAAAAAACTTAAATTCAGTATCTAAAACGTAAGTATATTTAAGGTAAAAATATATACCACAGCTTTGACCAACTAATATTTTTTATAATTAATGTTTTTAATTTTAAATTAATCACTTTGACATTTATGTCAAATTTCCTGTAAAGGTTTACAGACTTGTCACTACTGGCACTCGCGAATTTTTAATTATCCCCTCTACCTATGAGCTTATAGCGTATAGAGCATTTGTGAGATATGCTTAACAGAAAATTAGAGATCGCCGGGATAATCCACAAAACACTTATATTAATTTAATATAATAATAATTTATTATAAAATAAACAATTTATTATAAATATTATATTAAACACTTATAATAATTTACGATGTCGGAATAGTATCACGAGATTTTTTCCTGGTTTTCCCTCGTGATTTACTATGGAATCTCTAACGCGAGAATTTAACTGTCATCGTTGCATTTGGTTGTCTTTTTAAAGATAGATCACATGCTATGATTTTTTTTGTGACGGATATTCTTGAGTTGGGATTGATATCATGTAATCGAATGAAATATCTTTTAGTGAAGTCGTCCCAGGAACGCAACTCATAAATATTGGCGATATCATTTTAAAGTCTTCTACTTTAAAATGTATAATAATATACGTCTGAATTGCCAATATAAATGAGTCAGATTAAATAAATTATTAGAATAATTTTTTTACTTAGCAACAACTTAAGCATATCTCACAAATGTAAGGACAACTGCGTGTAGCTAACTTTTTTTATTATCCAACATAAGCGAATTAATCAAAAAACAGATTGTTAAGAAAACCTGAGGCTATAGTTGGGTTTTAATTTCAGTATTTTATAAATGCCCGTATGGTGGCTCCTATCTTCTGAGCCACCTCAGATAATTAAGGGTTGGTTACCACCTACCATAAGGGTTGATGAAATAACTCGTATCACCGTAGATGCATTTATTTTGTAAGTTAGAGTGCTAACGGTAAAGAGCTGGTGGTACGTTAGTTCTCAGTAGCTGTGATGTTTTCCCTTTGGGATCTCAAATATTAATGACTTACTCTTCGCAATGGAATTAGAAAATAATAATTAGTCTTCTCCTGTTTATTGTTTTGGTATATAATGAAAGTAAGATTGTTTTGGTTAAAAGCGCTGAGTCGACTAGGTTATAAAAATAATGAATACTATTGTTATTTCAAACCGACCTTGGTCAAACCTAAACTGTTACACCGATATGTGCTAATGTAGGTCGATCGTATTTACTATCAACAAACGTAGTTTGTTTTGCTAAAGACATTTTTAATTATTAAAAGGATTTGTTTTAATAAGAAGATTACTAAGAGATGCCGTGTATCCCAACACATCTTCCTTTCCTTCCGAAAATTTTCTGACTACGGAAAAGGAAGAAAATTTTTCTAATAGTACCACCAATTGCTTACTGCGTTTTACTAAGTACAATATATACATTTTTCCTATAAATAATAATTAAATACAAAAAATAAAAGTGAAAATGTTCGTTATCAACATTGTTCCCGTTCCACTTGTCACTCACGGTGTTCTCGGATTGTAAGCATATAATCTATTCTTATGTATTTCCCTTATTTTATTGTTTTCCAATCTGATCTTACAATTAACATTATTTACCTCTGTTATTGTGAAGGGGCCTACATAAAGACTATCAAACTTACCATTCTCTTCCCTTTTTACCAGGACTAGGTCTCCTATTTTAAAGTGTTGTGGTGTTGCTTTGCGCTTGTTATTTTCTTGTCGCTCTTTTTTGTGTTTTAGTAAGAAGGTTCTAGCTCTCTCGTGTGCGCTTTGTAGTTTGTAGCGTAACTCATTGCAGTAAGCATCTATATTGTAACATGGTTGAATCTCCTGTGTAAGGTCTTCTGGTAGGTTAACCTTCCTGCCATATAACAGTTCAAACGGTGTGTAACCATGATACGCGTTAGGGGTTGTATTGTAGCAGTATGTGAACATCCTGCAACACACATCCCAATTTTCTCTGTCTTCGTCTATGAATGCTCTTACGTACTCGTTTAATGTTCTGTGTAGTTTTTCGCAACTTCCAATGGACTGTGGATGGTATGCCGTTGAGAAGTTGTGCTCTATTTTTAGTAGCTTTGTTAGTTCCTGCATTACTTCATTTTTATATTCTGTGCCTTGGTCTGTTCTTATTTGCTTCATGAGTCCGTATATTGGTATGAAATGATCAAAAATTCCTCGGGCTATTGTCTCTGCTTCTTTATTGCACACGGGTATACTGACCGCGTATTTCGTAAGCTCACATAACATTGTTATACAGTATCTATTACCTTCGTTACTTTTAGTGAATGGACCTATCGTATCTATGTATACTATGTCCCATGGTTTGGAAGAAGTGTCCGATATCACGAATTCCTCGACATGTGTTCTTTTTGGTTTGTTAATTTGACATTTATGACATTGTTTAACGTATTTTCTTACGTCTTTTTCCAAATTTTTCCATCTAAATCTTGCTTTTAGCTTCTTTATGAGTCTGTTATTTCCTACGTGTCCTCCAAACATCGGATGATTATGATATTCTTCTATTAACCTGTGTTTTTCTTTGTCATCTTCTATTGTTTCTGGTACTTCACATATGTATATTTCTACATTCTTCAATATTTTGTTTCCTTGTTTAATAAATTCCTCAATTGTGCACACTTTAAAAATAATATCGTTTACGTATATTTTTACTTTACGTACTGCATTCTCTACCGCCAGCTTATCAAGCTGTGCCAACATTTGGTTTAAATCAAAATGATTGAATCCTGTGGCTATGCTCTTGCTGCACTTTATTTTGTTTTTGACCCTAATGCTCAGTCTTGGTGAGATTAGTTCTGCTCCAAAAGACAAAATTGGTAGTCTATGCGCCTCTAAATTATTTAGTACCTTTCTTACTGTTTGTTTGGGGGCTTCTGGCTGTAGTGCGAGTTCACTTTCTGCCTTCGTTTGCCTTGCTTCCTTCTTCTTTTCTCTTGCTTGAGCTCGTGTTATAGCTAATATATGGGTATTGTCTATGTATAGGTTCTTTAGTTGATGTAATGTTATTCTTGAAAGGCTGTCTGCGTAGTTATTTTTCCCTGTTATGTATTCTATTTCGAAATCGTATTCCTCTAAATCTAATCTGATTCTTGTAAGTTTCGATGTTGGTTCTTTCATTGCAAATAAATGTGTTAGTGGTTTATGATCCGTTTTTACTAAAAATGTTGGTGCTCCATATAAATAACATTTGAAATGATAATTCCCCAATGAATCGCTAGTAATTCCTTAGCGATTATATGTTTATTACATTCTCCTTTATTGAAACTTCTTGATGCGTATGCTATTGGTAGGTCTATTCCGTTATAATCCTGACTTAAAACTGCTGAACAACTCTCGTTGGATGCGTCTGTTGTTAGGATGAATTGTTTATTGAAATCTGGATATTTTAAGATCGGTGGCTTCATCAGAGATGATGTAAGCTTATTGAATGCTTTTTCACATTCTTCTGACCAAAAAAATTCTACTCCTTTTCTTGATAATCTGTTGAGTGGTCTGCATATTTCAGCAAAATTTTGAATAAAACGTCTATAATAGTTACAAAATGCTACGAATCTTTTTGTTTCTTCCGCTGTCTTAGGTGTCGGGTATTGTTCAATCGTTGCATATTTCGCTTTGTCTGGTGATACTCCTTCCTGAGAAAGATCATGTCCTAAATATGTTACTTCTCTTCTAAAAAATTGACATTTTCCTGGATTAAGTTTCAAATTGAATTTTCGACATGTCTCGAATGTCTTTTTCAGGTTGTCTAGGTGATGTTTTTCAGATATTCCTATCACTACTATATCGTCCATGTAAAGAAATGCTTTGTCCGGTGTTAATCCCGAAAATGCTATTGACATCATCCTTGAAAAGCTATTTGGGCTTACATTTAATCCAAAAGGTAATCTGGTAAATTAATTGAAATGCTCCATTTTCTGTGCTAAACGATGTGTATTTTCTCGATGATTTTTCTAATGGTATCTGGTGAAAACCTGACATTAAGTCTATAACTGAAAACCATTTTGCTCTTCCTAGTTGATCTAGTATCGAGTCTATCCTTGGTAAAGGAAATTTGTCTGTGACTATTTTCTTGTTCAGTTGTCTAAAATCTATGCATAATCTCCATGCTTTATTTCCATCTATCGCCTTTTTCGGTACCAGCACTACTGGGCTGTTGTATTCTGATGTAGACGGTTCTATTATTCCTTGGTCTCTCAGTTTTTGTACTTGCCGGTTTAATTCCTCTGTTTGTGCATGAGGTGTCCTATAGATTTTAATGTATACCGGAGTTTGGTCTTTAACTCTCAGTTTCTGCTCGTAGAAATGGTTACATGTTAGCATGTCATGCCTTAGGGCGAATATATCTGAATAATCTTCACATAAAGATACTAACTTATCGCGTATGTATTCTGGAATGTCTAACTTCAATGATTCCCGTAATTCCTTTTTCCTATCCTTGCTGTCGCTGATTAGTCTATATATGTTGAATAATTTAATGTCTAATGTTTTGATTGCGTTTGTCTCTACTTTTACTGTTTCGTAGGTTGTGTTCAAAATTTTGATGTACGGATTATTACTTGAAATAATTGCTCTCGCTATGAATATTCCTGGTTGTATTTCCTGTTGTTCCACTATCCTGTCATTCTTCAACGTTTGAAAAATTTTTACGACTCTGTAAATTTCACATCTAGGCGGTATTACTATCGTGTCATTATCTATATTATCCAAAAGGTTTGTACTAATGTAACAATCGTTGTCCTCTTTAATGTGCATTTTAAGGTTAGCGTAGTCCAGTATGCATTGAAAGTTTGAAATAAAGTCTCTCCCAATGATTCCGATTATCCAAAAGGTTTGTACTAATGTAACAATCGTTGTCCTCTTTAATGTGCATTTTAAGGTTAGCGTAGTCCAGTATGCATTGAAAGTTTGAAATAAAGTCTCTCCCAATGATTCCGTCGGTTGGAATAGGAATGAAAGATATGCTCAAATCGAGATCCTTTTCTTCTAGCGTTGTTTCAACTTCTCCCATTGTTTGTAATTCTCCTTTAGTTACTCCTTTTATTTTCGCTTTTGTGTTTGGTTTCACATGTTCCTTCATAAAATCTTGTGAACATTTCAGTATTGAAATATCAGCTCCTGTGTCTATGATAAAGGTATTTGTGTTTTCTAGGATTCCTGTTTTCATTCGTACAAAATTCGTTAGGTTTAAATCGAAGTTGTAAATATTATATTCCACTTCTCACTGTGTACTTTCCTTGTTTCGTTCATTCAAAACCCCAACTGCTGATTTTCTGGTTCCTCTTGGCTGTCTTCTAACTCAAGTAGCCTTACGTTTCTGTTACGTCCTCCTCTCTGGTTCCCTCTGTATGTTTGGTTGTTAAATTGTCTATATCCTCTGTTCGGATAATTCCGTTGGTTTTCTGTTGCTTCTGCTTCGTTCCGTTGTCCGAAGTTATTTCTTCTTCCTCTATCGTATCTGTTATAGTATCCTCTTCGGTATTGCTGTTGTCCTCTCCTATTTTCATAATTCGTCCTATAATTGAATACTCTTCCCTGTGTGTTCTCCTCTGTCGTATCAATCGATAGAAATTTGGATACTACTTCCTGCGGTGTTGTGAAATTACCTGCCTCCAGTACTAACTTAGCTCTATCCGTATTAACATTTCGTTTCATTGTTGCTACGACTGTTTCCGTTGTGTATTTTTTCGCTAGCTCCAATGGCATTCCTTCCGCTATGTATGCTACCTTCAACTGTTCCGCTAATTCCTCTACTTCGGATGCGTACACTGCTGCATCTTTGTTTCCTTGCCTTTTCTTTGCTAACTTTTCTATTATCGTTTTCGGATTGTCGCCTCTTAATTCCTTCTTCAGTGCCGCTGCTATAAGTGGGATCGTATCCTCTGTGGTTATCAGGTTTCTAGCCTTATTAGTCAATCTTGTTTTTATTAATGTTATCGCTGTTTCTTCATGTCCTTCTGCTATTTTTCCAAGTAACTCTAATGCGTCTAAAAATGGTTGTAGTTTCTCTGCGCTTCCATCAAACTCGTTGGGCAATACCTTGCTTGCAATATTCAAAAATTCGTTGATTGTCAGAGCCATGTTTAATATTTTTATATCTTGTTTTATGTCGCTTTTTCCCTCTTTTATTTCCTCGTCAATTTTTTCCTCTATCTCCTCGTCACTTTTTTCCTCTTCTACTTCTTCGTCGCTTTGTTCTTCCTCTATTTCCTTGTCGATTGGTTGGTGTATTGAACTTGGAACTACTGTTCTTAAGTTTACAGCTTGAAATGAGCGTATAACTTTGTCTCTTATTTTTCCGAAATATTTGTTGCACGCTTCTCTTTGTTTATCCGATAGCGCTTCCCAATTTTTCTTCGTTAAATGTGTGAATTTGTTATACAATTTAATTAGCTGTGTCGTTACTTCTTGTATATCCTTAGATTTTCTTGTTACTTCTTGCGTAATCTCCTCAACTATTTTGACGAAGTCTTCCCAAGTAACTTTGTTGCTACTCATTTATTCATAATTTTCCTTATTCCTGTACCCGTAACGAACGCATAAATTTGACAGTTCCTCGCTGCACGTTCCATAGCATTGTCCATTGTCCCACGATGTTCCATCTCCATACCAAGTTCCATTTTCCATACCATTGTCCATTTAGCTCCATGTCAGGCCTGATGTCTCCCTTCTTTCCATATAGATACCACACTGTTATCTAGGGTGGTCGAGGTGCCAGAACATTGACGTTTTTCTTTCCATTTCTCGTTCCAGTTTACCAATCCTGTGTTCTTCCCTGGTCTTGGATCGCCATATGCTGGCTCCTACCTTCTGAGCCACCTCAGATAATTAAGGGTTGGTTACCCCCTACCATCAGGGTTGATGAAATAACTCGTATCACCGTAGATGCATTTATTTTGTAAGTTAGAGTGCTAACGGTAAAGAGCTGGTGGTACGTTAGTTCTCAGTAGCTGTGATGTTTTCCCTTTGGGATCTCAAATATTAATGACTTACTCTTCGCAATGGAATTAGAAAATAATAATTAGTCTTCTCCTGTTTATTGTTGTGGTATATAATGAAAGTAAGATTGTTTTGGTTAAAAGCGCTGAGTCGACTAGGTTATAAAAATAATGAATACTATTGTTATTTGAAACCGACCTTGGTCAAACCTAAATTGTTACACCGATATGTGCTAATGTAGGTCGATCGTATTTACTATCAACAAACGTAGTTTGTTTTGCTAAAGACATTTTTAATTATTAAAAGGATTTGTTTTAATAAGAAGATTACTAAGAGATGCCGTGTATCCCAACACACCTGGTACACAATGAGAATTTACCTGGTTTGTAAAAATATTATTACAGCGGTATTGTTAGATAATAAGGCTATAATATATTAAAAACAAGCTGAAAATGCGAGCATTATCATAACGAAAACTTTATTTATTTACGTATTTTAATTCATAATATGGAAAATTGCTATTATGAAAAGTAATTATTTATTATATAATATAAAATTAATAAAAAATCATTTTTTAATAATATTGTGGCTTATTTCCCATTGTAAAAATTAAAATTATGAAAAGTAGTTTAGAATTAATAACTATGTTTTAATCTGCTATTATATCATTCTAATTTAAATGTTATGAACTATAAAGGCAGTTCACTCTTGATCGAAATTCATATTTTTTATATACCTCGTATAAAATTAATAAAATTTTATTGTAAATAAGTATAAAGATTCTAAACTAGTATTATTTGGGGATTAGAATCTACCAAATATGATATGGGACGGTGAGACGACTGCTAAAAATATAAATAATGATACTGAAATTTTGTTTTGTGACGAGTTCAATTTTTTAGGATTAGGTCAATATAATTATTTTAAAAACCAGTATGACTCAATTCTTGATCTGTGTTTCTCTATGATACTTATTTAAATCTAAAAAAAGCGGAAGCTTTAATGACGTGTGACAGGTATCATCCCTCACTGGAAGCATTAATATTATTTGATAATCAATATATCAGTTTGGAAACTAATATTTATTATAACTTTCACAAGGCGGATTATGGTGCCTTGAATAATTATTTGCTTCAGATCAATTGGATTGAGTTGTACTGTTTAGAGGATGTAAATGACATTTTAGATGCTTTTTATTCCATTATTTGGAACGCAATTGAACTTTTTGTACCAAATATATCTGTAAAAAGATCGAATTTTCCTGTTTGGTTCTCATCTGAACTTAAGAGTAAAGTCATTGCCAAAAAGATTGCGCATAAAAAATATAAAACTACAAATAAGTATCACCACTATATTGAATTTAAAAATTTGAGAGATGAATGCTCATCACTCACTAAGCAGTCTTACAATGCTTACGTTTCAAAGATGGAAGTGAGAATGAATGAGAACGCTGGTGAATTTTGGAAGTTCATCAAAAATAAAACCAACGGACATGGTGCTCTCCCTGGCTCTATGTTTCTAGGTGAGGAAAGGGAGAATGACAAACAAAAAATAACAGAGTTGTTTGCGAAACATTTTGGTACTGTATACAGCACTTTTAATGGTAAATCTCTGGATAACCTGGAGAGTAATGAAATTTTCTAACAACAGCTGGAGGTGGAAATTAGTAACCTCGAAGTCACTTTTGACAATTTACTGAATGTGTTGTTGTCATTAAATGTCAATGGCTGGCCCTGATTTGATACCGAATTTGTTCCTAAGAGAAAGTGCAGTGTCCTTGTGTGAACCATTAGTATATGTTCTTAATAAATCTCTCCAGACGGGAATTTTCCCGAACAGATGGAAACATTCCTTTGTGTGTCCTATTTTCAAGACAGGAGATCATAGTGATATCAAAAATTATCGCCCAGTTTGTATTCAGTCAGCCTTATCTAAAGTATTTGAAAAAATGGTTTTGCCAAGTTTGGATAATTGTTTTAGGAACATTATTACGGACAACCAACATGGATTTGTAGGCGGACGTTCTGCTCTCACTAATCTCTTTTTGTATATCGATAGTATAGGTACAGCAATGGATGAGGGTTACGAGGTGCACTCTATATACACCGATTTCAGTAAGGCCTTTGACCTACTAGATCATAATGTCTTAATTACAAAGCTGAGAAACTTTGGTATCACTGGTTCTTTATTAGCTTGGTTTACTTCGTATTTTCAAGGAAGAACATTGCAAGTAAGATCAGCAGGATGTGTTTCTAATGGATCTGAAGCCGTGTCAGGGGTTCCGCAGGGTTCCCATTTGGGTCCTAAGCTTTTTCTGTTGTTGGTAAATGATATTGGTAGGAACTTTAAATCTGAATATCTGATATTTGCAGACGACTTAAAGATATTTAAATGCATTAGGTCAGAATCTGATTGTGAGGGTTTGCAGAGAGACTTGGATTCCTTAGTATATTGGTGCCAGGAAAATAATCTTAGATTTAATGCTTCGAGACGCTTATATATTATTTTTTCACGTAATAAGACCACCAGTGATTTTAAATACAAGATAGGAGATGTAGATTTATCTAGGGTTCAGGTAATTAAGCATTTAGGTGTGTTACTGGATAGTAAGCTAAGTTTCGCACAAGCCCTTTTAGGAGTCCGTGTATGGAGAAGAGCAGCCACAGACAGGCAAGGGTGGAGGCAAAAAATAAAGGAGGCCAAGGCTCAATTTGGGCTGTAGTGCCGTAGAAGAAGAAGAAGAAGAAGCTAAGTTTCGTGGACCATTATGATGCCATTATTGCGCGTGCTAATCGGACATTAGGGTTAGTCATCAGAATGTCATATGATTTTAATAATTTGTTTGTAATTGTGAGATTGTTTTTGAGTTATGTTCGTTCATTACTAGAGTATTGTTCAGTGATTTGGAGTCCAAGTTATGAGAATCACAAATATCGAATTGAATCGATTCAAAACAAATTCGTTAGATATCTGCGGTATAGATTAGGTGCTAGATGAATGCAATTGAATTCCAGTCAGGTCATGCAGATGTTTCATTTGCACCGTCTAGAGGATCGCAGGCGATACTTTGACCTTAATTTCGTATTTAAGGTGTTAAATGATATTATTGTTGCACCTAGCATTCTGGGTCGAATAGATTTTTATGTTCCAGCTAGGAATTTGAGAAGATGTCCCTTGCTATCCGCTAGATCGTGCAATACACGTCATGCAGAAAATATGCCTTTAAATAGAATTGTTTCTAGTGTAAATGAGTTTCCAAATATAGACTTTATGGGAGTCACACTAAATGCTTTTAAAAGGACTATTTCACGTGAATTATTTTAATTTGATTTTAATTTTTTGATGTCGTTAGTTTAATTGTAAGTAATGTAAGTTAACTTGTGTTCAATGTTTAATTTTGACTTTTAATTTTAATTGTAAAATGGAGTTTTCCGTCAATAAATATTAATTAATTAATTAAATAATTGTTTATACCAAACAATATTCTTTCATATACTGTCGGTTCGCTAAACTCAGACACAACTGGTTAGTGATTTTAGTCAATAATTTTGCCACTTTGGCAAAAAAATAATTACTTATTAGTTAATAATTACTAAATAATTAGTAATTTTGTCAATTTTGGCAAAATTCGCAAAAACAAAAAAAATACCTATTAAAATCACTAGCCAGTTGTGTCGAGTTTAGCGAACCATAGCAAATGGAACAGTCCATTTATCATAAAGGGGAGGCCGCATACTCGTATAAACATTTTTGAAGCTGTTAATAAATTATTGCTTTTAAAATATACTCAAATTGTATTTTTGAACATCTTATTTATTTTATATAATAATTAAATTCACTATCAAATGTCATTAATGTTTTATTCATACTTAATTTAAAATTTAGTTTGACATTCACGAAGTGTCAAACTCAAATGTAAATTAACCTATTATGCTTTGCTTATAACAAATCGAGATTAAAAAACTAGCCTACTTAATAGCAACGATTTCAGCTGGACGTGTAGTGTGTCGGAAGAAAATAACCCGATTTTGACGTCACATTTTACACTTTGGGGTCGCTTATCTCGAAGACGGTTAGAAATATCGAAATGCGGTTTTCAGATTTGGATTCAGAAGAAAAAACTACATAAGAATCCATCGATAAATCTGATCTGAGTATTGCAGGAGCGGCAACGCAATAACACACAGACTTTTGCGAATTTATAAACGAAATGTTTTCGTTGAAAATCACTTAAATTGGTCAACAGGTGTAGGAAGTATACGCTGTGAGCTCGTAGGTAGAGGGGATAATTGAAAATTCGCGAGCGCCAGTAGTGACAAGTTTGTAAACCTTTACTGGAAATTTGCTTTTTGACGTTCTGCATTAAGAGTTGCATATTATAGCTTTTAAATGTCTCACGAAAGTTGTATTAAACAGTGTCGAAATACTGGTTACAATAAACCTGAAAGCCTTAATCAAAACAGTTCTGTTACAAAAAGTGTTCTTTCGCAAAAAGTGGATCCTTATAACATTAATGTCGCATTAACTGAAGTAAAACAAGGTACCCAAGGCAAATTGATGATTCACTGTCAAGATAAACAATCCTTGGTAAATCTAAAATCTTGATTACGACATTAAAATTGGAAAATTAGCTAATAGACCAATCAAGTTAGTAAAAAATAAGCCGTTTTTCGACATAATTGAAAAGACGAGGTTTGACAGTTGAAGTGTGTAGTATGAGATATTACAAAAGGGCTACCATCTTGGGATTCATCAATTTTTTAGTGGAACAATTTTTAAATAAACAATCAAAACGTCAAACTTAGTTTTGTGCTCATAACTTAAAAACTTGTTTATTTAGAGATTTGACTTTCACAGGTAACTTTTTTAGAATAAAAAGATACATCGAATGAGATACGCTAAATGAAAATCGGTTAATAAACAAAAAAGTTATTGCAAAACAGACGACAAAATCATTGTTTTTTAATATTGTTAATAACAATTTTATTGTTTATTAGAATATGTTTAAATATACCTAAACTTGTGGGCATTATGGTGTTTGAATGGTGTGCAAAAAATGGTCCAGATCTGTTTAATAGTTTTCGCAAAATTGAATTTGTTTATAAATTTTTTTGAAAAAGGAGCTAATTTCTGAGGCTGGTCCAGTTAATATAGCTGAATGTATCTCAATAATGCGGAGCTCATTTCCTTCGTTAAGATGTATACTAACAGCCTATGAAAAAAAAAGTAAAAAAGAATTACATACACGTACACAAAATTATTTGTTAATAAATAGCAGTTTTTAAGCTTATAAACAATTACAATAATTTCGTAGAAATTAGATCAAATTAAATGGCAATAAAAAATACGGAAAGCTGGTTAAAATACACAACTTCTAAAAAAAAATTTTAGGTCGTACGACCCTTGGGGTCTGAGATAGCCCCTTTTTTTGAAAAGATCACTGTTACGTTAATTAACAACACTAAGATCTGAAATTAACCAATATTTTATAAGAAAAGTCAAAGTTTTTAACAAAGTTTTTAGCAAGAAAAAATGTTAAAAATTGTTTAAACAGTAGTGTTACAAACAAAAAGTATTTTGCGTTCCGACTAAGTAAAAAATAGCGGGCGTAGTCGACTGACTGAATAGTGCACGCGGTTGACGACCGGCAGCAACTCCTAAAATTACGTTATACCGACCACAAAAATCAACTTTAAAGTGAATAACAAATTTTCGTCATTCCTTATGTTTTCGAGGTCTCCGAATCCGAATATGGAGTTTATTTTTTTCTAGAATTAGTGGAACATGTTCAAAAATCAAATTTTATGCCAAAATGCGATAAATCAATTTTGATGATTTTTCAATTTTAACTCACTGTATTTTTGGTCGCTGTAAATATTTCCTTTTGAAAATTTTACTGTGCTATCTTTAAAGCATTTAGATAACAATGAGATTTGTCCAAAATGATTAAACACATTAAAAGAGAAGTTGTTAATTTTTAAACATTTTGTCGTCAGATTTCGTTAGTTTCATGCTTACTTAAAAAAGTTGAGTGACAAACTTTTAAGTTTATAATTTTAACTAACACAAAAATAAAATATAATTCATGAAGAAGTTTTCGAAAAAAATTTAATTTAAAATATGCAATAGAAAAAATGTTATGTGACTTTATAGACGAGCGGCACACTGGCACACCCCAAAAAAAGCTTATTTCTCGAGATACTGATAATAATTTTGGTAATACTTTATATTTTTGATGGTGTTGAAAACGAAAATTAGGGTTGTTTTGAAAAAATTAACAACACTAAGATCTGAAATTAACCAATATTTTATAAGAAAAGTCAAAGTTTTTAACAAAGTTTTTAGCAAGAAAAAATGTTAAAAATTGTTAAAACGGTAGTGTTATAAACAAAAAGTATTTTGCGTTTCGACTAAAGTAAAAAAAAAATAATGGGCGTAGCCGAATGAGAATAAATTCGCGGACTACCATTCGCTAGCGCTAGACCGGTGCAGCCCACTTTTAACATTGAAAGTATACCGGATTTGAAGCTTAATATTATATTTATATATTTTGGTAGAAACTTGCATTTTATGAATATTATTATCTTGCACATTTATTTAGTAAAATTATATTTTAAATAAATAAATTTAAAAAATGACAATAAAAAGGCCACTTAAAAAAGGTTTATACATCCCATTAGCTGCTTTGTTTTGGATAATTTTGCAATGAAAATAAGATAAACATTATTATTTTAATGTGGTACCATAGATAAAAAAAATAGTAAACTTGGTACAGTAGAACCCGATTGGTAGGTATAGGCCATTTTTTATTCTCTATTTTGAATCCGTGTGTAGTCCAGGCTGTATCATCGACCCCGTTAGGTAAATTATTCCGATTCTTATTTTTTGCACAAACTTATTCAAAAAAAAGTTCCTTATAACAAATCCAAAGGGTACCAAGAGCTACCGCGGCCGGAAAATTGTTTAAACAATTTTTTCATTAGTTTTCTGTTAACTTATAAAAGTTGGGTGACAAACTTTAGTTTATAATATTAATCAACGCAGCATTAAAACATAGGTCCTGAAGAAGTTTTCTGGAAAATTTCAAGTCAAAATATGCAACAGAAAAAGTTACGCGACCTTATAGACGAGTGGTACTCCCCAAAAAAAAAACGCTCGTTTCTCGAGATATCAACCACACTGTGGTGAATGGCTAATTTTGGTCTTACTTTATGTTTTTGATGGTGCTGAAAACGAAAATGAGTTTTATTTTGAATTTTAGCTGGGGAAACATTGTCAAAATCGAAATTTTACCCTAAAAATAAAAAAAAATGAAATCACGTTTTTCTTAAAATTAAAAGTTACACCACCTTTTTTCTATAAAACATTTTGTTCTCTGTACTCTAGATTTTAACATAAAATTAATTGAACAGCTAAATTTCAAATTTTGTCACTCAACTTTTGCGATTAAACTTTGCAGTTCAAGAATCTGCACCTTTTACTTCAAACAATTTATAACTTTCTTTATAGCAAGACAGAAATATTGAAGCAGGTCCCATTGTCTTCAGAATGGTGAGAAATATATGCTATAAAAATTTCAGAAAAAAATATTACAATGGAACTGAGTTGTAGCAAGTTAAACGCAAAAAACGTGATTTTTATTTTTAGGGTAAAGTTGCGATTTTGATAATGTTCCCCCACGTAAAATTCAAAACAACCCTAATTTTCGTTTTCAGCACCATCAAAAATATAAAGTACCTATTACCAAAATTAGTATCAGTATCTCGAGAAATAAGCTTTTTTTGGGGTGTGCCAGTGTGCCGCTCGTCTATAAAGTCACATAACATTTTTCCTGTTGCATATTTTAAATTAAATTTTATTGGAAAACTTTTTCATGAATTATATTTTATTTCTGTGTTAGTTAAAATTATAAACTAAAAAGTTTGTCACTCAACTTTTTTAAGTAAACATGAAACTAACGAAATCTGACGACAAAATGTTTAAAAATTAACAACTTCTCTTTTAATATGTTTAATCATTTTGGACAAATCTCATTGTTATCTAAATGCTTCAAAGGTAACACAGTAAAATTTTCAAAAGGAAATATTTACAGCGACCAAAAATACAGTGAGTTAAAATTGAAAAATCATCAAAATTGATTTATCGCATTTTGGCATAAAATTTGATTTTTGAACATGTTCCACTAATTCTAGAAAAAAATAAACTCCATATTCGGATTCGGAGACCTCGAAAACATAAGGAATGACGAAAATTTGTTATTCACTTTAAAGTTGATTTTTGTGGTCGGTATAACGTAATTTTAGGAGTTGCTGCACTATTCAGTCAGTCGACTATGCCCGCTATTTTTTACTTTAGTCGGAACGCAAAATACTTTTTGTTTATAACACTACTGTTTAAACAATTTTTAACATTTTTTCTTGCTAAAAACTTTGTTAAAAACTTTGACTTTTCTTATAAAATATTGGTTAATTTCAGATCTTAGTGTTGTTAATTAACGTAACAGTGATTTTTTCAAAAAAAGGGGCTATCTCAGACCCCAAGGGTCGTACGACCTAAATTTTTTTTTTACAAGTTGTGTATTTTAACCAGCTTTCCGTATTTTTTATTGCCATTTAATTTGATCTAATTTCTACGAAATTATTGTAATTGTTTATAAGCTTAAAAACTGCTATTTATTAACAAATAATTTTGTGTACGTATATGTAATTTTTTTTTACTTTTTTTTCATACGCTGTTAGTATACATCTTAACGAAGGAAATGAGCCCCGGATTATTGAGATACATTCAGCCATATTAACTGGACCAGCCTCAGAAATTAGCTCATTTTTCAAAAAATTTTATAAACAAATTCAATTTTGCGAAAACTATTTAACAGATCTGGACCATTTTTTTGCACACCATTCAAACACCATAATGCCCTCAATTTTAGTTATATTAAAACATATTCTAATAAACAATAAAATTGTTATTAACAATATTCAAAAACAGTGATTTTGTCTTCCGTTTTGCAATAACTTTTTTGTTTATTAACCGATTTTTATTTAGCGTATCTCATTCGATGTATCTTTTTTTTCTGAAAAAGTTATCTGTGGACGTCAAATTTCTAAATAAACAAGTTTTTAAGTTATGAGCAAAAAACTAAGTTTGACGTTTTGATTGTTTATTTAAAAAATGTTCCACTAAAAAATTGGTGAATCCCAAGATGGTAGTCTTTTTGTAATATCTCATACTACACATTTCAACTGTCAAACCTCGTCTTTTCCGTTAAGTCTAGAAAAAACCTAACTTGATTAATCCTAAAATTAAAATAATTAATGTATCCTCCGACGATCTAGTTGACTCTAACATTTTTATTAATAAATTTACATCTCAGAATTTACCTAAAGATTTTATTAGTTCTGAAGCTAAAATAATTCATAAATTTAAATCTACAAAAAGTACCAATGATTGTATGAATGTAATTGTTGAATTGTCCTCTACTGAATTTCACTACTTAATTTCGAACAAAGATCGAGTTCATATTGGTTGGAACAGCTACAAATTTTTTGAATTTGTAAGTGTTATGAGATGTTTCCGGTGCTGGAAATTTGGACATTTTCTGGATAAATGTCAAGCTAAACAGGATACATGTCCTTTATGTGCAGGTAAACATAAAAAAAATCAGTGCAACAGTACTAATTATTCTTGTTCTAACTGTAATTATGCGAAGGATGTAATGAAAATAGATGGTGTTGATCCAGGTCATCATGTATTTGATACAAACTGTCCTAGCTATCTCCGACAAATTAATAAGAGCAAAGAAAAGATTAATTATCAAAAATAGCAATCAAAAAGTAGTGTAAGTGGTCTGAATGGTGGTAGAACTATACTAAATGTGTATTTTCAAAATGTGGGTGGTTTAAGAACAAAGCTTAAAGATTTAAGCTAGGCTGTATCATGCTCCGATTACACTGTGATTATTTTAGTCGAAACTTGGTTAAATTTTGAATTCCATGATGCTGAATTGGGGTTAGATGACTTCAATATTTTTAGAAGTGATAGAAATGACAATACTAGTATTAAACAACGTGGTGGGGGAGTATTACTAGCAATTGCTAAACATTTGGAAGTGTGTGAAGTTTTTGTTCCTCAAAATAGTGTTGAGCAAAAGTTTGTTTCACTTAAGTGCCAAGGCCAAATTTTCGTATTTGGTGGTGTTTATTTACCTCCTGCATCTGGCAGGAATGTATATATGGATCACTGTGACAGCATTGAATATGTATATAATAAAATTCAGGGTTGTAAATTAATAATTTGTGGGGATTATAATTTTCCTGATGTAATTTGGGGTAACAGTCTTTATGGTACCACGGTACAGGCTAATCAAAACTCCCCAGCTAACGACTTATGTAATACCATTAATCTTTGTGACTTATACCAGGTTAATACGATATCTAACCGGCGAAATGTTTTTCTTGATTTAATTTTTTCTAGCATTCCTGATATATTTGTTTCTGTACCTCTGGATCCGTTGTTTGAGGAGGGATTTCATCATACACCTGTCAATTTTGACGTAATTGTTGATTTAAATGAATCTGTTCTTAATTATGAAGAATACTTTTTTGATTTTAAAAATGGGGATTATGTTGCTTTAAATTATTATTTAGCAGAAGTTGACTGGAATTTATTATTTCTTAACAGAAGCATTAATGACATGGTTAAAGATTTTTATGATATTTTATTTTATTTAATCGAGTTGTTTATACCACAAAAAAATTTAAAACATCCACTTATCCCAAATGGTTTACATCACAGTTAAAACATTTAATATATGAGAAGAAAAAAGCACATAAAAAATTTAAGCTGACTGGCGATGATGAGAGCTATCTTTTTTTTCCGGTCTCAGGGAACAGTATAAAGAGCTTAGCAAGTATTTACAAAGGCGTTATGTAATAGAAATTGAGGCTAACATTTTTCAAAATTCTTGTTCTTTCTGGAAATACATCAATAATAAACGCAACTCTCATGTTCTACCATCGAGTATGTGCTATGGTAATGAAACTAGTGAAAATGGTTTAGATATTGCAGTGGCGGATCCAGAAATGTTGTTTGGGGGGGGGGTCATGGGTCTTGAGGGTGATTTAATTACCTTCCTTTTATGCAAGGTCACTTAGTCTTACCAACCCTAGGATACGTGGGTTTACAATTATGGGGGGGGGGTCATGACCCCGTGACACCCCCCCTGGATCCGCCAGTGAGATATTGTTAATTTATTTGCTGGGTTCTTTTCGACTGTCTATAACAAAGAAAAAATAAATCAGGTTCCTGATTTTAAGTACGAAAATAATGTTGATGTTAATACTTATTTAATTAGTGTTAAGGATATTATTGATAAGATACAGAATAATCCGTGGAAACAGACAGCGGGTCCGGATGGCATACCAATGTATTTTATTAAAAAATGTTTATTCACTCTTGCAAAACCTATTCAGTTATTATTCAATATGTCATTAACTTCTTCTACATTTCCTGATTTTTGGAAAGTAAGTTTTTTAAGGCCCATTTTTAAATCTGGTAAAAATAATAATGTTGAAAATTACAGAGCGGTTTGTTTGCAGTCTGAACTACCAAAGTTGCTTGATTTTTTTGTTAATCAGATGTTAACCTACGACTGTAAAAATTTGATTGTCGGTCAACAACATGGTTTCAGTCAGAAAAAGTCTACTTGTACAAATCTTATTTTGTATTCAAACTTTATCGTTGATTCTTTGGAATCGGGTAACCAAGTTGACTCCATATATGCTGATTTTGCCAAAGCATTTGACAGGGTGAATCATGAAATATTAATTGCTAAACTTCGTGGATATGGAATTGGAGATGATTTATTGGGTTGGATCAGGAGTTATTTAACAGATCGTTCACAAATAGTGAAATATGGTGATTTTGTTTCTGAAGCCATTAGTGTTACCTCGGGTGTTCCTCAAGGTTCTCACTTAGGCCCACTTCTATTTAATCTTTTTGTGAATGATATATCATCAGTAATTAATAATAGTGAATTTCTGTTGTTTGCTGATGATATAAAAATCTTTAAAGCAATTAAAAATACCTCGGATATGGATGCTCTTCAGTCTGACATAAATAATTTTTCTCGTTGGTGTGACATCAATGCCTTGTATTTGAATCTTAAAAAGTGCTACAAAATTACATTTTCTAGAAATACTAAACATCAGTTAGATAGAACATACATACTTAAGGGCGTATCAGTTACGGAAGTTAATCAAATTAGAGACCTCGGAATTACATTTGATCAGAGACTAATGTTTGATAGGCATATTAATGATATTACGTCGCGGGCTTATAGGATGCTCGGCTTTGTTCAGAGGAACTTGCAGGAATTTTCAATATTTACTTTTAAAATTTTGTATTGTTCTCTAGTTCGGTCCATTTTGGAATATTGTAATATTATTTGGTATCCTCATTATAATATGTACATTGATCAGTTAGAACGAGTTCAGAATAAATTCCTAAGAATTTGCAGGTATAAAATGGGTTTTAATAGAACTAACTGTGATTATAATTATATTCTTTGTCAACTTAATATGAAAACTTTGGAAAATAGAGAATCTGAGTGTGAATTGCGTTTTTTGCATAAAATTCTTAATGGTTTTGTTGATTGTCCGGAACTGCTAGAATTAATTGTTTTTAATGTAAATTCTAGAAGAACACGTTCTTCTGACCTATTTAGAATAAAGTTTCATCACACTAATTATGGTAAAAATGAGACAATTACAAGGATGATGAAAACTGCCGATCATTTGCAAGATAGTGTTGATTTGTTTAATCCATCTGTATCCGCATTCAATAATACTTTAAAGAAATTGAGACATTGATGTTAATAATACCTACTTTTGAAATATGTAATGTATGACTACAGTTTATTTGTTAATTATATGTATATATTGTAATTTTTTGTAAGGAAAAAGGGTTCGCCCCGTTAAATAAATAAATAAAATAAAAAAATATAGTAACTGTGTATTCTACAACTTTCCTGTCGCTAAGCATAAGGTGATTCAACGACAAAAATGGATTGATGCAATTAGAAAAAAGTAAGTAAACACAATTTTAATTTTAAACAATGAACTGTCAATACGGATGGAATGGCCATGTCCCATTCAAATAGTGAAGCAAGATTGACACCAACATACAAGAGAGAGGTCCTAGAGAGAGACAGACAAGGTGGTGGAAACTTTGACAGGCCGTGTAATTTGAGTTGCCTATATAAATGGACCCGATTGAATCAGTATTTACAGTTCGTTGAATATTTTAACTTATATTTTAACTTGGCTAAGGCCTAATGCTGATTGGCAGTACATATTTCAAAATTTAACCACTTTTTTGTATTTAGGGGATAAATAGAGTACACAGTGCCATACTTGGTGTTTAAATACTTTTCAGAATTGTTATTTGTATTTATCAAAACAAATACCTACTTTCCTAAAGTATTTGGGAGTTAAATAATTTTAAAACTATTTAAATACTAAATTAGTGACTGTTTTATATAAAGTGAAGAAGTAGTCCTTGATTATGTTTTTATGTTACTTTTATATTTAGAATTTTACTTTTATATTTCCCCGATTTAAGTTGATATAGGCAGCTCAAATTACACGGCCTGTCAAAGTTTCCACCACCTTGTCTGTCTCTCTCTAGGACCTCTCTCTTGTATCGTGGCTGCATAGGGCTTTTCATCGATTGTCATTTGTTTCGAGCTTCTGTCATGTGTCATCAAATATTAATATATCTACGTCATACGTTATTGGAATATACAAATGATAAAAACCAGAGACGTATGACGTAGATATATTAATATTATACGACAAGTGACAGAAGCTCGAAACAAATGACTGTGAATGAAAAGCCCTATTAGTTGTCTTTGTGCCTATTTCATCCGTATTGACAGTTCATTGATTTTAAAACGGTAGAAAAATTTGAGCTAAAGGATCAGTTAGCACACTCTCGAATTTTGACGGTTTCAATTTTACAATCAAATCCTGAAATAAAATTTGAATGCGTGAAGATAACGACCAATCACAGCAAACGTAGGATGCCGTTAACTGTTATTCATAAGTTAATATTTAAGAAGTATTATACATACCTACTATAATTATATTAAATTATTATACTTTTTTGCAGAATAATTTTTTTCTAATATTAGTTGTCAACATAAACGTCAAAACGATAAGCAAAATCTTATAATCATAATGAATAACAAATTCTGTACTTACTGCTATTAATTATCGATTACAATTCAATTACTTTTTTACGTTGTAAATATTACACGATAAGAATTAAATAATAAGTTTGAAACAACTATTATTTGCTTTTCTACTGTCCTCTTTAAAATTCCGGCCGAAATAGGAACACTAGTCAACCGTTAGATGGGGATAGCAGCCATACCAGCGAAACTCACAGAGTATAGGCAACACTTTTTTCTTTCCAAAAAATTTCCGGTAAAAGTTATACTAGTAATCCTGTAGGTAGGTGGCGATACCAGCCAAGCTCGGAGCGGATAAGATATCAAAAATGACCAAATTTTTAAGTGGGCGGAATTCTATATGCACGCAAGTTTATATAAAAATATATTATATTGAACTAAAATCATCTTAATAACATACCTTTTAATGTTTTTTTATAATTTGGAGCACGAAATATTGTAAAATGTTTCAGTTTCTCTATGAATATGGTGAATATTATTTAAAAACAAATAAGAACTGACATACTTAACCGGTCTACCATTAGATGTTGCCAAGTTTCAACTTCATGGCTTGTTATAAGTAAAGGTGGCTATGGCATTGTGTATCTACATATAGTATTTTTACTACAAAAGCGATATTACGTAGGTCAAAATTTTTGACGTAAGAGAACTGTCAAAACATTAGAATGTGACTTTTCATTATTGTCATGTTTATCATAAACATGGCAATAATGAAAAGTCACATTCTAATGTTTTGACAGTTCTCTTACGTCAAAAATTTTGACCTACGTAATATCGCTTTTGTAGTAAAAATACTTTAAAAGGTTTGTTCCAACATAAACTTTTGGACGGTCCAGAAACCGTCACGAAACTACTTGTACCGTTTGTTGTGCGCATGTTCGTAATTGTATCGCCCAGTAGATATATTAATGTTATGTGGTACATGACAGAAGCTCGAAACAAATGACAATCAATTGAAAAACCCTATTGCCCGATTACTGAAATGATCATCACGAAACAGTCACTAAAAGATCACAATTCTTGTTGGAACATTGGGAAGGACGATCCGATGACGATCATATTTTTGTTGGAACGGATTTTGTTTACTGCGCAGGAGCGTTACCGTTTCGCGTGACGGTTCTCGGTCGTGTTGGAACAAACCTAAAGTTAGCGAATCACTTCTCGCAAATAATATGGCAAACACAATAGGAATTTGGCGCTAATTAGTTGTGAAAAAATTAATTTTGCCGCTTTTTAATTTCTTGTAATATTCGATGTTTCGGTAACTTGTAAATTGTAAATTGTTGCCTTACAGTTTAGGTTTACCAAAAGTGAAAATTATTCTGGCTATGGTGGACATTCCTTTGCCCCTAGAGTGTAGGCAACCAACATTAATATGGTTTTTTCTCTATAAAATTTTCAATTTTCATTATTTATAATTAAAACCAGTTTATTCATAATCCGCAAACGAGGTGCAATTAGATGATATGGTTATTTAGCGATTTTACGGCATTTTAGACCCTGAAAATCAAAATGTATTTTTAGCGCTGCGCCGAAATCTCAACTTTTTAAAAACGGAAAATCCGCAAATGAAATTTTGAATGGTGCAATTATCCGCAAATAAGAAAAATAATGACTTTGAAAAAACCATTTCGCTAACTTTATGACGCTTGATAAATCATGTAGTGTAAAGTTGGTAAAGTCGACTTAAGGGCCTTGCCTCGAGGAAATTGCCTCGATTCTTAGACGATACATCTTCTCGATGCCCTCCCACTTTCCTTTTTTTTTACTATTCGAATAATGAAAACCTTCATATTATACCATCATTTGTTTTTGTTTTGTTTGTAAGTTATATAAGTTTTGTATATTTTGTTTATAGGTCTAAAGTAAAGTTTTTAAATATTTGTAAATTTATTAGCTTATACTGGCTACAAAAAACTAAATATCAAATGCACTATAATTTCTATTTACAGAAAATGACAAGAATATTATGTATACAGTATGTCCGCGGATTGAGTTTACAAGAGGACACATTTTTGTATTTTTGATTATAGCCCTGTTCAACTAAATTGAAGTTTCTTATGGCAAATGATATTCTCTCAACAAGCAAAAATTTTCATCAAGGATTACTTTTTTTCGTATTTTGCAAAATACGGCATTTTTACTCTTGCGCAAAATGATATTTTTTGTATTTTTGACCAACCCTGTAGAACTAAATTAAAGTTTCTTATGGTGAATGATATTTTCTCAACAAGCAAAAATTGTTCTGAAGCTATTTCCTTGTGGCATTTTTATGATTAATTATTTATATGGGAAATAAGCCACAATTAAAATGAAAAAAATAATTTTATAGAACAACTTAGAACGGGATCCTACAACATTCACCAGAAATAATACGAGGAAAATATCAATACCATATATAAAAGGACTATCCGAGAAACTTAAAACAATAGGAAATAAATTCAACATTTCAACAACATTCAAAACAACAAACACATTGAGATCTATTCTATCTAAAACTAAACCTAACAATGATCAAGAAAGAACAAAGAATTGCATTTATAAAATACCTTGTGAATGCGAACAATTTTATTTAGGTGAGACATCAAGACCATTAGACGTTAGAATAAGTGAACATCAATCTTATATTAAAAATAGAGAATTTGAGAGATCTCAAATATGTCAACACGCATGGGATAATGAACATAGAGTTCAGTGGAGAGATTCAAGTATAGTCCTGAAAGAATCAGATAGTAAAAAGAGAAAAATCAAAGAAGCGGCTCTAATTATGCTAAATGAAACCAATTGTGTCGCAAATTCCTCGGTAGAATGCAGTAGGATGTGGTTACCCATACTGAAAGAGGAAGTCAATAGAAAGAAAATACCAAGATTAGTAAGTCAATAATATCGAGCTAGTACATATTTTATATTTTAGTATTACTTATATATCTAGTATTATTAATATTATTTATAATTTAAACATGTTACAAGTCAGAATTTGGTATTATTTTTTGAGAGTAAATTAATGTAAGACCAAATACTTACGATGTCGGGATAGTATCACAGGGTTTTTCCTGGTTTTCCTTTGTGATTTACTATGAAGTCTCTAACGCGAGAATTTTACTGTCGTTGCATTTGGTTGTCTTTTTAAAGACATATCACATGCTATAATTTTTTATGACGGATATTCTTGAGTTGGGGTTAATTTCATGTAATCGAATGAACTATCTTTCAGTAAGTCGTCCCAGGAACGCAACTCATAAATATTGGCAATATCATTTTAAAGTCTTCTACTTTAAAATGTATAATATATGTCTGAATTGCCAATATAAATGAGTGAGATTAAATAAATTATTAGAAGAATTTTTTTTTTTTTTTTTTTTTTTGCTTAGCAACAACACTTTAGTTTATTTTAGTAATATTTTGTATTTTGACAACGGCACCCGATTTGGGCGTCGAAACGTTAATAAAATTATTTTTTTCATTTTAATTGTGGCTTATTTCCCATATAAATAATTAATCAAGCAAAAATTTTCATCAAGAATGACTTTTTTTCGTATCTTTCATTTTTTGGTCCATTTGTCCTCTTGTAAACTCAATCTGCGGACATACTGTAACATATTATTACGCCAAAAATATCCAAATGTAATTTAAAATAATGTACGGTAATACGACGCAAAATACGGTAATTTCGGACTACAGGTACGGTAAATTGGTTGACAAAGGTTGGCAACACTGCTGTTAAGGCAAGATCCCGGCTAAATCGACTGGCGCATAGTATAGCGAGTTGCGTCATGTTGGTGTCTGCGTATACCTAGCACGACTTCATCCGAGATTGTAATGTGGGTTGCCTATATTGATTGTGAATAAATCTTGTCTTGAACCGGAAGAATGGGAAGCACGAACTTCAAAAAAAATTTTTTTCGCAGACCGTGGTGGGGAGTTATAATACTAAATACAAATTTCGTTTTTTTTTTGTGTTTTTTTCTGGGGGGCCACCAGAATTCTGGGGGGGCCGTGCCCACTCCTGCCCCCCCCTAACTACGCCAATGCTTAAGGCGGCGCCAGACATGCGGTATTTGGCAAATACTGAACAAGTGCTTGCTAATTATCAAATATTTGAGTGCTCATGAAAGTGTTCGTTAAACGGCAAGCATCTTGCACCACATATTCGAGATATTTCGTGTATCGAATCACTGTGAGAACAACAAATATATTCTAAAGGCCGCGTCCCACCATCAAATAATTTGATAAAACTGGTTTGAGCAAACTGAAAGTGACAGTTAGTGACGTCACATCCTGAGTGTTCATTGTGGATAATAATGAAAAATTTTAATTTTAAATAAAGTACAAACAAGTTAGACAACTCAATACAAAAAATTTGATCAAACTAGACTGATAGTAAGAGCACAGATTTTTAGAATTTCAAAAAAACTGCAATTGTGACGTCACTTTGACGTACTTCCGGAGTTTGCTCAAACTGTTTGATCAAATTATTTGATGGTGAGACGCGGCCTTAAACGAACAAAAAAGGTAGGTACATAACGGTTAGTGATACAGAGCTTCTTATAAATTTAGCCGCTTTTGTCATTAAGTCTGGTGGAAGTTTATTATTAAATAACAGAAAAAAAGCCAAGAATGAGAAGATGGTGGATGGTGTCACTTAATGAAACCACTTTTTAAGCTTTGTTTTGCTTTTTGCGAACGAGCTCTAAATGATGCCATTAATGATTCCTTTTTCTTTTTTAACTCGCTTATCGTGTATTTCTCACCGATCTTAATGTGTATTCGTTTTCATGCATCGTAAACATCATTTCGACTTTTATGATTTAAAAGATTCGTATTCCATATTATAGGTTCATTTTCATATTCATCCAAAAATTGTAAAATACTTTCATTGGTCTACTCTATATTTACTACTTTCAGTATTTTTTACATTATGTAGCAATAACTAAAGTACTTTAATAAACAATTAAATAAAGTAAATTAGATATAAACTTCAACTCAACATTTAAAACCTTGCTTATGCTTGCACGAATATGTAAATGATAATAAAAATATTCAAACGGCGAATATTTGTTCACTTTGAAGTGTTGAAAAGACCGACAACGTCCGGGAACACGACAAATATTCGACAAGTACTAAAATTGGTCAATACCAAATAGCAAGCAACCTCTCCAGACAAATAGGCAAATAGCGAGGCACTTGTTCAGTATTTGTCAAATACCGTATGTCTGGCGCCGTCTTTAATTAATTGCCTCCCAACGTCAAAGTGTTCAAATGCCCTTTGAACAAAAATGAGAGAAAAAAGTTTAATGTCGTTGAAAAAAAGTTTAGTTGTTGTATTTGTCCCATGCCAACTCAAAATTGTTCATGTATTCATTGTATCATGTTTTTCCCACACCAACCAAAATTGCCAGTTAACTAAAGAAGAAGAAGAAGAATCAAATTGTACAATGTACTAACTCCAAATTGTAAGAAATTGCAGCAAGTTTTCTTGCAAGCTGTAAAGCGGTCTTTAAAGTGAAAAGGGATTTTTCCCTTATTGCGCGACGATGAGCTGGCCAAATACCCAAGTAGGTGGAGGTCAATAAACTGAAGAAGAACAAAAATGACAGTTTTGTGAGATATGACATATGACATGCATCTGTCAATTTTCAAAATTGTATTTTGTAGGTTTTTGTTTATTTTTTGGAGAAGTATTTTGCTATTTTGAATAGTCTGTTAGTCTGTATTGTTTTTAAAATGGTGCTATTAAATACTGGTTCGCCTGATCCAGATCATCCTAACGAAGATTTAAGAGTATCTAATGAAGATGTTCTGGTTATAACAGACGATGATTCTGATCAAGAATTAGATACAGAAAATTTAGATCCTTCAATGTTGCAGTATGGTCATTATCAGCTTTTGCCAACATTTCCTCAGCCTTTGCCAACATTTGCTAATGAGGCATTAGATATTGATTATTCGGATGAAGACGCAGATAATGGTAAGCAGTTGTGACCATCATTTGATTGGTACCTTATGATCTATATTGGAAATAATCTTATAAAAAAAGGGAGACAAAATAATTTCTGGCATGCTTTTTTATCAAGTCAGGGTTCCTTGATAATGTAAGATATAGTAGGTAGTTCCATTTTATCTTTGCCCATGTGACACGATTCATTTTCAAACAAATTAAATCAAAACAAAGTGAAATGTAGGCTGATGTGTGTAGTATCATGTAAATGTAGTATATAGTGTACAGTAGGTGACGGACAAAAGAGTGGACGAACCAACGAACTGTTAACACTGATGGAATCGCCATAAAACGAAGTTAATGGCGTCAGGATGAGATAGAAGATAATCAGGTAAAGGAGGGAAGATAATCGGACAGTGCTAGTCAGGTACGTTGTAGTTGTAGCAAATTTTACCTGAAAATTCTCTGTCTCTCTCATGTCTCTCTAGAAGTGCTAGAACCTCTCTCTTGTATGTTGGCGCCTATCTCGCTTCACTGTTGGAATGGGACGGGGCCATTCCATCAGTGTTGACAGTTCATTGGGATGAACAATAGCCAATATTGTTTAGTTTGTGTTGAAACAACTGATTTATTAGAGTAGAGTAGAGTAGAGTAGAGTAAATTTTTATTTGCATAAATTTTTAACATAATTGAGCAAATAACGTCACATTACTAACAATCACATATTAAAAAATGTTACTAATAATCACATATTAAAAAGATATATTAACAATACACTAAAATATACAAACAATACAAATTACATATATGCTGATCAAGGCTGATAGGCCAGGTACTCTACCACAGTATACGGCTCAATGTTAACCAGGTGTTGAAAAACCGTTTTTTTAAAAGCTTTATAGCTTGTTTCCTGTTGAATGTCAGATGGTAGACTATTGTAAAATTTAATGCACGCATACAAAGGACTTCTCTCTGTTAGGGACAATCTGTGAAGTGGAATATTCAAATTAAGGCTTCTTGTGTTATATTCATGATTTGGTTGTAGGTGATAAAATAAAGTAAAATTTTTAAAGAGAAACATAATACATTCATATATATAGATAGCTGAGAAAGTGACTATATTGAGTGATTTGAATCGGCCTCTACAGGATTCTCTCGCCTTTAGTCCTATTGAAATTGAAATTCTTTATTGAAATAGAAATCCTACTAACAATATTTAAATATGAATTTGCTTAATTAAATACAATATACAATACATGCAATATTATACAACACATACAGATTTATTAAAAATTATTTTTTTATCTAGGTAAAATATATGTCTTTAGTAATTTTTTAAAAATTTGAACTGTCAGTGCATTCTTAACACTGGGGGGAAGATGGTTAAATTCATTCATACATTTGTAAAACAGGGATGTCATTGTGCTATGTTTATTAGTTTTTTGAATATCAAAATCTTCAATATTTCTCATGGTATATGAATGAACTTGACCCCTCAATGTAACATATTCATTAAAATATGCAGGCAGCATTCCTTTTTTTAATTTAAAAATGAAAACCATAGTAAGGTAGTAAAGCCTTTGTTGAACTGAAAACCAACCTAAAGTAGAGTACATCATCTCAATTGGCGTGTAGCGATTGCATCGAAGAATTGTTCTCATACCTCTGTTATACAAAATTTGCAATGATTGAATTGATCCTTTATCACCTAAATATAAAGCACTTGAACAGTAGTCAAAATGGGGCTGAATTATACTTCTAAATACAGTGATCCTTGAAAATAATGATAGATCTTTGCTAATTCTATTAAAGAAAAATAATTTTTTAGATATTTTCTTGCAAATATATTGAAAATGAGGTTTCAGAGAGAGTGTGCTATCCAGTATAAATCCAAGATATTTAATTTCATTGACCCATTTGATGCATTCATTATTAACTTTTAGTTTCAAATTTTCCATACTTATATTATTTAATTTATATCGGCTAGAGACTATCATTGACTTTGTTTTACTCGCATTAAGTTTTAACTTGTTAGCATCCAAAAATACCTCAATTCTTTTTAACAAACACTGCGTCCTTCTAACAACCTCCACAATATCATCACCACTGCATACAATTAATGTGTCATCTGCAAAAAGACTAATAAATTCCAGACCCTCAACATAATTTACATCATTGATGAAAATAATAAATAATATCACCCTGACTGCCTTTTTTTGGACTATGAAGACAGTTGAGCTATCCACCGAAGCACCCCAGAAGACTATTCCATATCACATAAGAGAATAAAAGTTTGCATAATATACCGATAGTAAGATTCCCTGGTCTAGATAGTTTTTCAAAACTCTTAATGAGTAGCAGGCTCTATTTATTACAATTTGGGCGCTTTTCGTAGGTATAAATATCCGTTATTTCTATTATATTAGAAACAGCGGAAATTGATACCTATATGTCTTCGAGGGCGTCGATAAAAATTTTTTTTGAGGGCGCCGCTCGTTGCATCCTAGCTATTTATTAAAATAGAATCAGCGGAGATTGATAGCTACCAAAGGCGCCTGAATCGAAAAAATTGTCTTCGAGGGCGCCGCTCGTTGCATCCAAGCTATTTATTATAAAAAAACAGCGGATATTGATACCTACGAAAGGTGCCCGAATTGTAAAAAATCGTCTTCGAGGGCGCCGCGTCTAAGCTTTTTATTATAATGGAAACAGCGGAAATTGATATCTACGAAAGGCGCCCGAATTGTAAAAATTGTCTTCGAGGGCGCCGCTCGTTGCATCTAAGCTATTTATTATAAAAAAACAGCGGATATTGATACTTACGAAAGGTGCCCGAATTGTAAAAAATCGTCTTCTAGGGCGCCGCGTCTAAGCTATTTATTATAATACACACAGCGGAAATTACCTACGAAAGGCGCCCGAATCGTAAAAATTGTCTTCGATGGCGCCGCTAGTTGCATCCAATCTATTATAAAAGAAACAGCGGATATTGATACATATGAAAGGCGCCCGAATCGTAAAAATGGTCTTCGAGGGCGCCGTCCGTCGTAGCTAAGCTATTTGATTCTCTGATGCCTGATACAAGTTGTCTTTTGTTGTACCGACTGGCTTCATTATGTAGGATTCTGATTACTGAGGCATGTAAAAACATTTTTTAGGGGAATGGTAACTGCATCATCTTTGTGTAAAGGTTCAAAAAACATTTTTTCCAGTTTAATTTTTTTTATGGACAGATAGGCACTAACGAAGGCAAAAGGCGCACCGGCCCGAGGGCCGGTGGGCCGGCGGGCCAGTCCGGGCCTGAATATATTGCTTTTTCGAATTTTTTTGAGAATAATGGAAGAAGGCTTATTGGTCTATAGTTCTCCATCTTAGTAGCATCACCTTTTTTATGTAGTGGCTTGACAATTGCTAGTTTTAGACTTTTGAGGAAATTTACCTTGCCTGAAAGAAGTGTTGACTATAAAAGATAGAGGAAGACAAATCTCTGATGAAACAAATTTAATTAAGCTGGTTGATATTTCATCATAACCAGAGCTATGCTTGTTTTTTAAGCTATTTATTATATGGCCTATTTCTTTTTCTGAAACAGGAATTAAAAACATGCAATGATTATTTTGTTCGATATTAATTTGAAAATTTTTTACAGGCTTTATTTTCTTTACAGCTTCAGCCGCAGCATTTGCCATAAATTGATTTATTTCATCAGAAAGCACCTGAGGATCACCCTCTAAACAAAAATTACCTTGATTTTTTGAATTGCCCTTAATCTCTTTTACCAACTGCCAAGCCATTTTAGTTTTATTTTCACTATTTTCAATTCGTTCCTTATAACATTTTTTTTCGATATTGAGTGAGTAAAGCATCATACTTACGTTTTTCTGCCCTGTAAATATCTTTATATTCATCATTATTACTAGATAGTGTAAACAACACATCAAGCCTAGATTTACAGTTTTTTATATCATCATTTTGCAAGCACTGTTGAGATTTTTTTTATTTGTTGTATTTATCTCTTTAAGTGGAAAACAGTTTACAAAAATTTTTTGAACTATATTCATGAAAGTATCCCACTGATCATCTACTTCTAATGTCTCGATAACAGATACCCAGTCAACATTACTCAACATAAGTTTAAAAGAATCTTTATTCTCATTGTTAAATATTCGTTTTTTTGTTATATTTGAGTCAATATTATTTAATTCAAATTTTACCTTTTGAGCAGTATGATCAGATGTATGGGGATTGAATATAACAGAATCAAATATGTCTAGATTTGTAAAAATATTGTCTATACAGGATTTTTTGTTACCTTGTATGCGTGTATAGTCTTTGATGGAGGGTTTAATATCAAAGGAGCTCAAAAACGTTTTTAATGTACCTGGCCAACCTACACCATCAAGCAGCATATCCAAATTAAAATCGCCAGCCAGAAAAATGATGGAGTCCTTGTCAACTAGGTCACAGAGTATTTGATCCAGTTTATCTATTAAAATTTGTGGGTTTTCGGTTCGGTATATGGACAGCACTATGATCTTTTTCCCATCAATTCGCACCTCTGCAGCAAAACACTCAAACACTGATCTTTTTGATAAGCTTGAAATGTCTTCCCGGGCTTTTGCAATAAACGGTTCTTTGATATATACCGCACTACCACCATGTTCCTGTGAACTGCCTCTACAATATGAAGATTGCCTCTACAATATGAAGATGGGTGATACAATATTGATACCTAGTTGTTAACAAACTCTTATTTATTTGTCTGAAATGAACCCGAATACCTATATATTGTTTTCAAGTTACATTATTAGCAGACCATCTTATGTACCTAAACTAAAAATTGAGATGTGCATCAAAACAATTATATAGGTGTAGAAATATAATAGTGAAGCCTCGCATCTCGCAGCGATGCTCTATGCTATGCAATTGATATACCTATGTAAGGTTCTTTAATGTAAATATTCCACTAACAGTTAGAGCTTTAGAGTTAATATTTTTTTAACAAATACACAAGTTTTAAATACAAAATGTATTTCTACAATCGAAAAAATTTCCTTACATTCTGTCTTTTATAATTTTTAAAATGATATACAGTGGAACCTCGATTATCCGTCAGGGCGCCGGACTAAGGGTATGACAGATAATGGAAAATACGGTTAACAGAACATTAAAAAAATAAATAAAAATTCATAGGACATATAACTCAAATTGTATTTTTTTGTTTTATTTGACAATATAAGAGGGATTTATGTTAGTACAGTCGAATCAATTTGATTTAAAATATTCCGAAATCTTTGTTTGTTTGTTTTATTGTTACTTCACATTTTGCATCAGCTGAATTTCTTAATTGACGTAAAATCATCAAATTTAATAATTATTGTGCCATGCGTTTTTATTTTCGGCTTGCTATTCTAAAAATAGAACTCTAAAAGCATGGTATCATTTATCATTATCTATTTAAATTGAAATTTAATCCAGAGCCCTGAATAAGAACAAAAATTATTTACATAAAAAATGCGGTGGTGGCATAACTGCATGTGTACATTTCAACGAATTTCGTTTGGCTTATTTCAATGCTCAAACAAAATGAATTGATGATATGATGATAACTTCTTCCTGTTTTGTTTATTTATTGACCGATATTGAATATTGTAGGAAATTTACAATTTATGATAACGAAGCCTTATTGTTGAGGAAACAATATTTAGCATCTTATATTGCTCCGAATGGCGTCACTATAGGAAGTTAATGTTTTAGAAAACTATATATTCATATGTATGCGTATGCACAATATTGTTGTCTGATATAACAAGGTCTACTTATCACGAGGTAATTAGTCTGCCATTTCAGTTCTCGTTATAGAGAGAGTCTACTGTATTATTTTTAACATCTTAGAGTAAAAATTTATATGTTTGTTGTGCAGGTGATGAAACACACAATGAAGTAAGTAACGCACCAAATAATTTACCAGAAATTCCAGTACCTCCTGTAACTACAATCGAAACAACTCTACTTAAAGAAGTATGGTCTGCATCTTCATCAAGAAGCTGTGATATTGAAATGGATAGCAAAAAAGTGGATGAAGTAAAACAAGCAATGTCGAACATAGTTCTTCCTCCTAGTGCAATTCCCGATTGGGCTGCAGATATTCCTGAAGAAGAGTGGAAACAACAGTTAATTAAGAGGTTAGAAAATATCGGTTGAAGAGAACAAACACATCATACTACTATTGGTAATATATTATATAAATTATATATGTTATATTTATTGTTAGATTCAAAATGTGCAATTCGCCACCATTCGATGATGCATTTAGGTAATAAACTTCATGTATTCACTATAATATAAATAAATATTTTTAAACGGATTATTGTATATATTAACTCTATTTAATCTTATATACACTATGCAATATAGTTTTTATGTACCTACTTGTTAGAATACTGTTTTTCTTGAAAAGTTATTTGTTAGACTGTTTTTTAATATTATTAAAGTAATATATCATAAATACCTAATATGAATATTTAATAGTTTACAATAATATTGTATGGAATGGAGGCCTGGACGCTCAACATCTGACGAGAATAGGTACAGATAGGGAGCTGCTGAAGATCATCAAAGTTACAAAAGTTAGCTACCTGGGACACATAATGAGAAACAAAAAGTACCGCCATGGCTATATTTAAGGGGTGGTAGGCTGGGCAGCTGCCCGGGGCCCCCACATTCCGGGGGCCCCCAAAAAGCCCGAAACTTAAAAAAAAGCTGCACACAATTCACATAGAATAATTTTTGGCAATCAATTAACTCTGATATTTCGTTACATGGAAGGTTTCTCTCCCGTTGAAAAGGTATCTTTGCGAAATCACGATCATAAAGCAGAAGATATATTTAATCCTCTAATTCTTCTCTTTCAAGAAGATGATATCGATTTGAAAAACTGCATGGGACAGTCCTACGACAACGCGTCAGTTATGAGTGGAAAATATTATGGTGTTCAGGCTGAAATTAGATAACATAAAATCTTGGCGGTTTGGATTCCATGTGCTGCCCACTCTCTAAATTTAGTTGCAAAAGCTGCAACAGTGTTGACCTGCTGCCATAGCATTCTTTGATTTCTTAGGAACACTATATTATGAACTATATGTATTGTTCACTTCCTCTACATGTAGATACAACTTTTTAATCGGAATATTTAAAAGCTGCGCCTTTAAGCGAGAGCAACGCCGACCGTGGCAGAAATATTATTGTTCTTAAAGGAGTAAACGCTACTAGATGGTCAACTAGAAGTGATGCCACAGAAGCACGAGTTATACGGTATACTCAGATTAAAGGAGCGTATACCAAAATTTCAGAAGACGATGAGGAACAATTTGAAACTCATAACAATGCGAATGGTTTGTATAATCAAATGTGTTTACATAAAACAGGAATATTTGCAATATTTTGGAATGAAATCTTAGAGAGGACAAACAGCACAATACGTATTCTCCAATATCCAAATATTGACCTTAATTCAGGAGTGGCGGAACTTAGATCACTTAACGAATTTATGTTCTTTTAAGGAATATTTGACTGACTCCACTGGATTATGGAATATCTCTAGAGACAAAATCAGAGAAATTTAGGACTCAAAATTTTATCGCTATTATAGATCACTTAATTTCGTCAGAGGCTTTCTGCATATGAATCCATTCATTCCAATTTTGGATTTTTACATCATTTGGAAAATTTAACTCCCAATGAAATTGAATAAGCTCACTCACTGAAGCTTACCGACTTGTACAACAATGATTTAGTTGAATACCTAGGTGTCGAACTGGTATAATTTGTAGAATTTTTCAATTCATTTAAAGAGGAGGTTGGCTCATCAATAATAGGTAAGTAAAGAGCTTAAAATGTACCGACTGATAAATGAAAAGAATGTGAATGATGCGTTTCCAAACGTTGAGGTGATACTTCGTTTATATGTAGTTCTGATGCTAACTATCATGATATGGAAAAAGTGAAAGAAGTACCTATTCAACAAATTGGGTTTTAATGATGTAAGTGACTCCATAATGAAAATTGTAAGAGTTGGACAGAAGAAAGACAGAAAAATGAGACCACTTAAAATTATTTGTAAAGACTCTAATATCGTTCACAAAGCAATGCGTTTAAAGCACAAGTTAAAAACAGAGTCCTGTCCATATAAGATATATGATTCCACACGAATGCAGCATAAATGCTTATAAAGCAAAATGCTTATAAAGCTGCACGGCAAGAATTATCACAGAGGTCAACAAACGGGGAAGTTAACTTAATAATCAAGTTCATAAAGGGGTTACCATCGGTTTGTGTTAAGAAACAAACTGTACAGGAAAACTAAACACTACCCCATTAGCTATTTACTACCAAAATGTTAGCGGATTACGTACTAAGTTAGATGATCTCAAGCTGGCTGTGAATAGTTCTATGTATGATGTTATAATTTTGGTTGAAACGAATTTAAACATGGATATTTTGGACAGTGAACTAAACTGCACACACTTTTGTTTATATAGACAGGATAGATCAAGTCTCACAAGTCAGAAAGCCAGTGGTGGTGGTGTTCTTGTGTTTGTGAATAAATCAATTTGTTCTCAGAGGCTCAGGGTAACTCAAGGCACAGTGGAACATTTATTTGTATCTTGTGAGTATATGGGAAGTAAATTTATAATTTCAGGAGTGTATATTCCACCTAGCATGCCCATAAATTACTATAGAACTCATTGTGACGCCGTGGAATATCATATCTCATCATATCAAATCACATCTCATAAATTATATGTATTTGGTGATTACAATCTTCCGGAAGCTCAATGGTCTAATGATGATTTTGGTGTTAAAGTAGTTTGTGCTAGTACTTCTTCAGCACTTCCAGTAGCTCAGTCTTTTGGTTACCTTCAATTACTTCAAAAGATAGATATTCCAAATAAAAGGAACATTTATTTAGATTTATTGTTCACAAATGATAAAGATGTAGAATTAAGTTTGGCAAGGGAACAAATTTTCAGAGATAGCTTACATCATGTCAGTTATGAATGTATTATTAGAAATATTTATAAGAAACAGGATCCCTCTGGTTTATTTTATGAAGACTATTACTATGATTTTCAAAATGCCAACTACTTGGGTCTTAATGATTATTTGGCAGGTATAGAGTGGGAGCGGTGTCTGTTGTACCAGGATATAAATACATCTTTGGAGGTTTTTTATGAATTCTTGAGTTTGGGAATTTCTTTTTTTGTGCCTCTAAAGAAATATAAAACTGGGACGTATCCTAAGTGGTTTTCATCTGAGCTTAGAAATCTTTGTTACCTTAAAAGAGCAGCACACAGAGCCTATGTCCATACGAAATCCTATGCTAGTTATAATGAGTTTTCTAGGTTGCGAGGGGAGTGTAAACGAGTCAGGGAGGTATGTTGGCAACACTATTTAATTAAGGTGGATCAATAATTTAAATTAAATCCTAGATATTTTTGGAAATATATCCGAGACTTAAAGTCAAATCATTCTCTTCCTCAAAACATAATTTACAATGACAAAGAAGCCAGAAATGGTCAAGAAAGTGTTGTATTGTTTAAAAACTTTTTTGAATCAGTATATACTTCCAGGAACCAGGATGATTCACTGTCAATAGAGATACCTGAAAATGTTTCTGAAAGTTGTAACTTCACTTATATTTCAAAAGTAGAAATTTTTAACAAAATCTTGGAGCTTCCTAATAAAAACACACTAGGTCCAGATGGGGTACCAAACAGTATACTTAAGCACTGTATTTACACTTTAGTTGTTCCATTATATTTACTATATAATCAATCTTTGAAGTGCTCAATATTTCCATATAAATGGAAGCATAGTTTTATAATGCCTATATTTAAAAGTGGGGCAAAAAACCTTGTTACTAACTATAGGAGTGTCTGTATCCAGTCATCAATCCCAAAACTATTTGATAGCTTAGTAAGTGATCAATTGAAGTGGCTCTGTAGAGGATTAATATCCAATAACCAACATGGCTTTTGTGCAGGTAGATTTACGGTCACCAATTTATTATCGTATCAGATGCAAATTACAAAAGCACTTGAAAAGTTTCAACAAGTGGGTTCTATATATACTGATTTTTCCAAAGCCTTTGACCAAGTAGATCACCACACATTACTCAATAGGCTTTATAATGTTGGGTTTAGCATAGACACTCTAAAATGGATTAAGAGCTTTTTGTCTGACCGTCAGCAAAGAGTTAAAATAGGTTCGTATCAATCAGATTCTATAAATGTTACCTCAGGAGTTCCCCAAGGAGGACACTGTTCTCCGATTTTCTTTGTTTTATTTGTAAATAGTATTTTTGAATGTTTTAAGAACTGTGAAGCCCTGGGTTTTGCAGATGATTTGAAATTTTTTAGAGTAATTGGCAGTTTGGAGGATCAAAAACTTCTGCAGGAAGATGTTGATAGATTAGATCAATGGTGTAGGATAAATAAGCTAAGGTTAAACATTTCTAAATGTTGTCACATAAGCTTCTTTAAAGGAATTAGAAAATTGAATACTTCATATTCATTACAAGGGATAACACTGAATTATGTTTCTAAAATTAAGGATTTAGGGGTTATACCTATTTGATGAAAACTTAACTTTTGTGGAACACATTAATACAATTACAGTGAAATCATCAAAAATGCTAGGTTTTATAGTTAGGAGTTGTAAAACTTTTTCTGTAAATACATTCAAAATTCTTTATTGTTCATTAGTTAGGTCTAGATTAGAGTATGCTTCGGTGATATGGTCTTCATATCATGCAGTGCACATTGCAACAATTGAAAGCATTCAGCATAAATTCTTGCGGGTGTGCTCTTATAAACTTAAGTTGATTATAGTAGATCATGAGTATAGTGAAATTGAAAAGCAACTTAAGTTACAATCCCTGGTAGATCGCAGGATTTGTGCTGGATTAATATTTCTGTACAAATTAGTAAATTGTACAATATATTGTACAGATCTATTGAATCAATTACACATTGGGATTCCCTCAAGAAATAGGAGAAATCGTTCTATCTCATTTTTTGTACCATTTCACCGAACAAACTATGGTTACTACTCTCCTTTAGATAGATGTGCAAGAATTATAAATCAGTATCATCTAGAGGTCTTTGGTATTAGTTTATATTATTTTAAAAGTCAGTTAAGGAGCATAAATTTTTAGATTGCAATATGACGTGATGTAACCTAGTCTCTATTTAAGGGTGTATATGATAATGTATAATGGAAATAATTTATTTTAAATTTTTAATTTAGAATTAAGTTTATTTTCAATCTGTTTACATATTGTTATTTATTTTGTTAATTGTAATTTGTTAATGGGGTTTTCTCGTAAAATAAAAAAAATAACTGCATTGGAGAGAGATCATTCTCAAAACTTAAGTTAATTAAAAACCGACTTCGGTCTATGATGAGCCAAGAGTGTTTGAATCATCTCTCTATAATAATGAGCATTGCACACGATGTTTTAAGATATCTAGACATGCCCGACATAATCAAGGAATTTTCAATTAAAAAATCTCGAAAAGTGCCGTGACTTTAACCATGCATCTTAACTACAGTCGAAAAAATGAAAGAATACCCATGAACGATTACATCAATCACATATTATTCAGATTATTAATAATCTATCTCTCTCTTTTGTTATTTATGAAAAAAAAACAGCAAATACAAAATATGTGACTGATGTGATCGTTCATGGGTATTCTTTCATTTTCCGACTGTATGTTTATTTTTAATATTTTACTGTAACAAGATAAAGCCTTGTATTTTTTATTACATAGGTATTTAAAAATATACATATTGATAAAAGTAGATCAACATTTTTTAAATATTGTTCTGAAGCTATTTGTCTGTGGCATTTATGTAATTTACTATTCTAACTGGGAAATAAGCCACAATTTAACTTGAAAAATGAATTTACTAACGTTTCGGCTTCCACTTCGGACGTCATTATCAAGATACAAAATATTAATTTTATATAAATAAGTACATTAATATTTTGTATTTTGATAACGACGTCCGCAGTGGAAGTCGAAATGTCAATAAAACCATTTTATCCTGGCTGAATGGATCAAGCAATCCAAAGCCAATAAGAAAAGAAAAAATAATAATTTTTCAAGTTAAACTGTCGCTTATTTCCCAGTTAGAATATTATATTTTTTTAATTTCTAAAAGGGAAAACCCTATAGTTGACTATGTCGGTACCATAGCTATAACAACAATTTTTTTAATGGCAGGATGTAGGGCCCCACACCAATTCTGCCCAGGGGCCCCCACTGCCTTAAATCCGGCTCTGAGTACCACCTCACTCAACTGATCACCCAGGGGAAGATTTAAGGAAAATGGGGTACCGGTAGGCACCAGATTTCATGGCTTAAAAATATCAGAGATTGGACCGGTTTTGATTCAACAACTTTGTTTAGAGGCGCTTTGGACAGAGATAGATTTGCCTGTTTAGTCGCTAATCTACATTAAAGGAGACAGCACCACAAGAAGAAGAAGAATAATTTACAGTAGACGTATTGAGGGAGACATATTTCACATATTGAAGGAATAGACTGTCTGTCCGTCCGTCCGTCTGTCGGCCGCGAATAAAACTACTATGTTATTAAATCATATTGAATCACAAATGAGATGTCGAATGAGGACTTATAAGCAAAAGATGGTATTAGAGGTGAGGAATTTGACCTCGTACTTCCGGTCTCAAAGTTGCAATCGGAAGTACTGTTCTAAAGTTGCCGAAATGAAACAAGCGATATATTTTTTTTATATTTGGTTTTATTATAGATTCTCCATGAAAGAATGGTAAAGAATTGTATTTTTTAAGTGTGTAAAATTATTTTTTTAGTTAAATTGTGGCTTATTTCCCATTTATAATGGTTAATTACAAAAATGCCACAAAGAAATAACTTCAGAACAACATATTTTTAACTCTAATAAGAAACTGAATGTAGATTTAACAAAGTTTAACTTACGTCAAAATTTTTAAAGTACCACCAATAAGAGAGAGTGGGATTCCATCTTGAATAACCAGAAAAAGTTCTTGGTTTTTATAATAATAAAGTTGGTTGCTGGTTGAAGAGTTTTAATTATAGTATGTAGTCAGTAGGTAGTTAGTTGCGGAAAAACAAAAACATCCAGGACATCACACAGGACGTTCACAAAACACGTTACAATAATTTTATTTTGTTTTGTGAAAGTCCTGTGTGATGATACATGATACGTGATGACTACATACACAATTAAAAATCTTCAACTAGCAAACAAGTTTTTTTTATAAAAACCAAGAACTTTTTCTTTCCATTCATGATGGAATACCTCTCTCTCTCTTTTTGGTGGTACGTTAAAAATTTAAGTTAAACTTTGTTAAATCTAAATTCAGTTTCTTATTAGAGTTCTTTATTGTAGCATAGCTCAGATCATGGATTTGTAAGCCGACAGCTTTTTTACCTGCGAATGCAGTTTTTTACCTATCCTAAAGACGGTGTTACCTTTTTTTTTGAAACACTCTGTATAGAAATTACATAAAGAGGACGACTCAAGTCCCTCAGGGGCAGGTCCCTACATCAGGGCCGCAGTTAGGTGAATTGACGCCCAAGGCAATTCTCTAGTAGCCGCCCTTCAAAAATGTACCTACCATTTTTGCGAAAAAAAAAACATTGCATGCAGAATTTTTCATTTAAATAAAAATACACTAAAAATGGATTTAAACTACGATGTTTATATATACATATAACAGAAAAACGCTGGACGGAAGGGCCGCCCGAGAACTTTATCGTACCGATCTATTATCGTTATGGTACTAGATACTGGCATTCTATAAAAATAACAAAGTTACTCGTTATTTTGATATTTTAGAAACACCTACTGTACTTAAAAGTATTTTATTTATGGTTATACGCATCATTAATTCCTGCATTTGAGAAAATGCTCGATGCCATATTTCGGGGACACACTATAGATGTGTAGATTATTGCATAAATCAATAGAATATTATAGTCATACTTTCATTTCAAATAAGTTCATTTTTCTGAGAAATTAATAGTTTACAATATTTGAATTTCATTATATTTCGATTACGCCAGTCAATGCGCGAGATTAAGAACAAGATATTATCTCCAAATTCTATCCTACTGCATGGATTTTAATGAAATTTTGGGAGTAGCCTAATCTCCTAATTCAAAGTCTATCCTATATACTATGGCGCTTTTATCATGGGGGAAGTTCCCACCACTTCTCAGGGGTGAAATATTTTTATTTTCGAATTACATGGAGAAAAAGGAAGATTTTTAAGAAAATTTAAAAATTCACTCTATAATTTGATCACATTTTTTACAAAAACCATTCATTTTAAACCCGTTCAACTTTTTGAAAGTAGAAATAACACTATATTAAAAGGTATTGTAGAAGGAAAACAATGCATTTAAATTATGGTGGATGGGGAGTTAAATGTGTATATACTTTTCATTTTTCCTTAAAGTACATTAGACATATATTTTTTGCACCATATCTCGCTTAGTTTGTAAGTAACCGACATTTAACGGTGCTCGTTTTAAAGGCCTTTTCAAACACTACAAAAGGTGTTGGTAGCATTATACACCTAAAACCTACCGTTCCTCTGTTATTTCAAGTTGAATACACCAATTTGAGCATGCACCATAAAACAAACTATTTTCACCTACCATATCTCTTTTTGTATTATAAATAGAACATTTACGAAGGAACGAATCTCTTTATTATTTATAATCTAAAAAATGTTTTATATAGTGTTTTTAGTTCGATGCATAGTTTTTAAGGTATTCACAAAAAATCCGTCCGACAAGGTGTCATTTTTCAATGAAAATAGCAAATTTTCAACTACGCATAACTCAAAAAGTATTGAGTTCTCAAAAAAAGTATAGACCAGTTTTTGCTTAGAAATAGGTTCTTTAGCCACTTCCGTGCTTATTTTGACCAACAAATTTTCCACCCCCTTGAAGAAGTGGGAACCGCCCCAAGATAAAAGCGCCATAGTATATAGGGTAGATTTTGTTTCTTGAGCTATTCCCTACTTACTGTGAAAATATCAAGAACATCAATGTAGTAGGATGAAATTCGGAGCCAAATACCCTCATTGACTGCCCTACAATAATGCTCTGCTATGAACGCGTGAGAGAGGACACACAAAAGATTATAGCAAAATTTCTATTTACTGTAACTTTTCGAGTTTTTGAGCTACAGCAATGAATTTTATGTCATTGGAAAGCTAATTTTGCATTCTTTCAAAATATGTTAAAATATACAGGGCGTATCTAAAAAAATTAACATTTTTTATTCATTTCCGGTTCAACCGGAAGCCATATTTTTGGTAAAATTTATTGTGATAATAGATAATAAAGTACCATATATGTCTGCTAAATTTGAAATTTTAGTTTCTATTAAGAAGGAAGTTACGGGCACTCGAATATTTTTTTATAAAAAATTCATAACTCCCCTCCTATGGGGAGTTAAGATATATGGCTAATGTCATTCAATTTACTGATAGGATATCAAAAACATATCAAAAAATAAAAAAATTCCTTGGAGCCATTTTTGAAAAAATCTAGTTCAAATTTATGTCAAAATTTGACCCCTTAAATATAGGCAACTCGTAACTTTTTCTGAAAAACAATAACATCCTTCTTATAGCCCCATCTTTAGGCTATATAACGACTTTTTCAAATTAAACTTATCTTAAACAAGTTTTTAGATAGATAGGGAAATGTGTCGGGTGGGCGGTCGGCCATGTTGGCCGCCATTTTGAATTTGGAAATGTCCAATTCCGTATTTTTATTTACCTATCAATGAGCTTACTTTGACTTGAATTTCATTCATTTCGGTCAAAATTTGCAAAAATGGGCCCTAAATAACCCCCCTATTTCGGCCCCCCTTTGAGAGGTTTTTTTTAAAAGCTTAGTTTCTCAACAAAATTCGCTAAAACTTACTCATACCGAATCTCATCAAAATCGGTCCAGTAGTTTTTGCTGGGCGGTGGCGACATACGTACGTACGTACGTACATACTTCCGACATGTTTTTTTTATTTGCTTTTTAGACTCAGGGGGACTCAAAACGTCGAAAAAAAGTGAAATCTGAAAAAATTTTTTTTGCACGATCCTATAACTTTATCTATTATACTATACTACGTATATAGTACGATAAAGTAAAAATGTCATTCCAGTTCGATCACATCAGAGATTTCTTTCTTGACTTTCCTTTGGCAAAATCATCTATGTCTCATAATTGATCGCCTTTGTTACGTCACTTTCTATGGACAAAATCGACAAATTGTTAAGACGTTCTTGCGTTATACTTGATCGGAAATTATTTTTAATTCTTGACATTTTCTAAAATGACCTTTCAACGGACACGTTGGCAACTGGGATGCACAAAGCAATGTCATTAGAGAAAATATCTTTTAATCCACTCTTCTTTAAATATTTAGACATGTCAATTTACTTTGAATGCATTCCTGTATGAATGATGTATCTAGGTCGTTTTTATAAATTTGTATCAGAGTTTCTGCTTCTTTAATCATTTCTTCATTGTTTAATTTTGACAAATCTGTTACAACCCGAAAACGTTGATAAATAACGGCCTTTTCATCATTAGCTGAAAAGTTTAGTTCATCATTGGCTCCTTGTCAAATTGAATTTTTCTTTTTCTCTTTCTTATTTCTTTATATGTTTTATTTTGGCACAATTTGTTTCTCTTCATAAATGGCAAAATTATTTCTGACTGAGGTAAAGTAATTTGAAAGAACTTCATACTCTTTAACGGCAGCACCCAGATCCATTGCAGGACTCTGGAGATACTTATTGGATAGGTTCACTCTTTGTAAAAAAATGAAAAAGGAAGTGGTGTTCAGAAAGGATTCTGCTGCTAAAGATCCTACCAAATTGAGAGAATGTCCAGATCAAGGTACGCACTCGGCAAGTTTATTTATGTGATTTTTTATTCTGGCCAGTATAAATCAAACCGATAATTTAAGTATAAATCAAACCAAATCAAGTCTTTAGTTTCTGCTTAATGTGCAAAATACATTTACATTGAAATGTTCAATGGGCCGCCGCCTTTGCTGCCGGCGGCCCAATAATCCCTAAATTTACGACTTCGTCCTTTTTGAATGAATAGTGTTAAGAGAATGCAATTTGTTTTCTAGAAATGAATGTTCACTTCTATTCCATCGATGCGATGGATGTTCTTAAATATTATTCGATGTTAATTTTTATATACAAATATTTTTTTGTACAGTATTTTTGCCGCCTTCTCATAATTTTCCGCCCTAGGCAACTGCCTATATTGCCTAGTAGATAAAGCGGACCTGCCCTACATACATTACCAACTATTTACTAAGCTAAGTTTAATGTCTTACCGCCACTGTTTGTATCTTAAGAGGCTATATCAGCGCGTCATCAATTTTTTTTCCGAAAGTTCTGTGTTCGAAAGTTTCAACAGTGCGACACGCTGTCAAAAACGAAGGTACAATATTGTGAAAATAATTATACCCATAGGCGCGCAAAATGTTGCCAAGTCAGTCAGTTCGATTTCTTGTTATAGATAATCGATTTTAGTAATTGGCTCCGTGCGTCTCCCCTCTATTCACAGTCACGTGACACGCTGTCAGATTTTGTAAGGACGTTTTAACATTGAGTCTTATGGGATTATTTTGTTAAACTTGAATATTTTATTTTATAGTGATAATAACTGAATACCATTGTTAGAATTCATTAGTTATTAATTTATTCTGTAATTTATAGTGCAACAAAAATATTTTCTTTTTCGTTAATAAAGATTTATTGACATAAACTGCGATAGTGAGGTTATGTATACAAAATCAAACTGATGATCAATATTGGAAAGTGAAGAATTTATATCAGATTAAGTGCGTTTTTATTTGCTGTTTATATTAATACATAATATCACTAGCGTGATACGGCATTTTTTTTAAATGTTTCATTTAAACATACACAAAGCGTCCTTATAAAATTTCAAAAAACCGCCACCATGAGCAGGTCGGTTGATTTTGCTTTGACACTTTGTTAACGCTCGGAGCGAATACCAATGTGTTGTATTACCTACCTTAAACAAGATTATAAAAAAGAAGAAGAGTTCCTTTTGACTATTGACTTTTATAAGATGTTATTAGTTTTGCGTGATATAATATGGCCGGCAGTGGGCAAAAATTTAATAAAATAGGGTTTACATCAGTTTTGTAAAGAATATCCTGTTTGGTTTTGTTTTTTATTGTTAATTGTGCACCGAAATTGTGATAGCAAATAAATATAAACTAGTTTATCGCCTACAGAACTGAATTATCCCATAGTAGTTATTGACTCAAACTGGTAACTAATATGGGATAATTCAGTTCTGTAGGCGATAAACCACTTCATATTTAATTTGTTATCACAATTTCGCAGATTTCCCTACACAATTAACATAAAAAAAACAACCAAACAGGATTTTCTTTTAAATGAAATTAATGTCGATGTAAGGTTAGATTTTGCCCACACCCGGCCATGTTTGACGTTTCATTGACTGCGTTCACCAGATGCAAACACAATGGGTGCATTCAGCAGACGCAATCGCTAAGTAATCGATTAGTAATCGATTTGTGATTTACATGCTGAATGTCACAATTTATGTGGCATTCAGCAGAAAATCACTAATCGATTAGTTAGCGATTGTGTCTGCTGAATGCACCCATTCACAAATGCTTGCGCTTTGATTCTAAACTTGTTGACAGCGAACTGAACGGATGGTTGTTTAGGTTAAAATTTGACATTTTGCTTGCTTGGTTTGAACGTAACCTAAAATAAATTTTCTCAATAAATACGTTTTTGAATTTATTTTTTTTTATTAAAGGAAAAAAGAAAATTTATTTAATAGATAATAACGTAGCAGAATGTCTTCAGTAGCCTTTATTTTATATATAAAACCCTTATCAATATATTTTACAATATATACAATTTAAATTCCCGCCATATTTCAACACGTTTGCAAAGTTCAACTTAAATATGTTATGTTTGCAAAAATGGCGACCGCTTTCCAAACATGTTTGACGTTAGCAAGTCGTTCAGAACCATAAAGCGCAAACTGATTGCCAACGTTTGCATCTGGTGAACGCGCCCAATGGAATGCCTAATTAATGCAGCCACGATACAAGAGAGAGGTCCTAGAGAGAGACAGACAAGGTGCTGGAAACTTTGACAGGCCGTGTAATTTGAGTTGCCTATATCAACTTAAATCGGGGAAATATAAAAGTAAAATTCTAAATATAAAAAAAAGTAACATAAAAACATAATCAAGGACTTCTTCACTTTATATAAAACAGTCACTAATTTAGTATTTAAATAGTTTTAAAATTATTTAACTCCCAAATACTTTAGGAAAGTAGGTATTTGTTTTGATAAATACAAATAACAATTCTGAAAAGTATTTAAACTGATTTAAACACCAAGTATGGTACTCTGTACTCTATTTACTCTGTAAATCCAAAAAAGTATTTAAATTTTGAAATATGTACTGCCAATCAGCCCTGAAAGTTAAAATATGAGGTACATTCAACGAACTGTCAATACTGATTCAATCGGGTCCATTTATATAGGCAATTCAAATTACACGGCCTGTCAAATTCTCCAGCACCTTGTCTGTCTCTCTCTAGAACCTCTTTCTTGTATGTTGGTGGCAATCTCGCTTCACTATTTGAATGGGACAGGGCCATTCCATCTGTATTGACAGTTCATTGGTAACAATACATTTGTATTTTAATTAAAATAAAACTATTCAAATTAGTCTTAACTTCTATAAAGAGTTAATCCAGAGAACGAATAAAACATGGTGGTAGCTGATTTGTAAAAATACGGATGAGAAAACTCGAAAAATTTAGAAGTTGGTTAGTACAAAAATACAAAGTACGAAAACAGCACAGTTAAGCATCAATTGGAAAAATAATGCCTGATAACGCTCCAGTTCGAGAATCACCGTCGATAAACCTCACTTTATCACCGTCGATAAACCTCACTTTATCACCTCCCGAATCATTTAATTTCCATCCAAGTGATTGGGTACAATGGAAAAACCGTTTTCAACGTTTTAGACGAGGGTGTGGCCTTGATAAAGCATCTGATGGAAAACAAATTGATGTGTTAATTTATAATATGGGGGTAAGAGCTGAAGAAATATTCTCATCATTTTCACCAGTTCCAACTACATATGATCAGACATTAAAACAATTTGAAGATTATTTTATACCCCGTAGAAATATTATCTATGAAAGGGCCAAATTCCTAAATCATAAGCAAGGGAGTGATACTGCAGAGAAATTTATTACTGACTTACATAGTCTATCAAAAACATGTGATTGGGGGACTTTAAACAATGATATGGTTTTATTAGTGTTGATTATCGGAATGAGAGATACAAGCATAAGTGACAAACTGCAACTTGATGCTGCACTTACTCTCGAAAAAGCTGTAACCTGTCTAAGACAACATGAAGAGCTGATCCGTCAAAAACAAAACCTAAATGAACCAAATATTTCTGCTATAAGAAAACAATCAACATACAAAAAATCACAGAAGCCCCAAAATTGCCAACAGTCAAGTAAAGGTGAGAAAACGAAAAAATGCCCTAGATGTGGATATGATTGGCATGATAAATTAGCAAACTGTCCTGCAAAAAATGCTAAATGTGGTACATGCAAAAATGAAGGACACTACAGCAAGATGTGTTATAAAAATAAAAAGTCCAAAAACAAAAATGTACATGCCATTCAGCAAGATTCAGAGCCTGATAGTGACGAAAACTCTTATGTACATGAAATTAAAGCGAGTGATGACAGGAATGTGTGGACACAAAAACTACAAGTAAGCTGCAAAGAGAGAATGCTTGAACCTATCACATTCAAACTGGATACTGCTACTGATGTAACAATGGTACCTGTCCAAGTACTGAGTAATGTAATAAATGAATTATCTCTAAATGAATCTTCGAATAAAGTATTTAGTGCAAAAAAGCAAGAAAGATTCAAAATACTAGGTACAGTAAAATTAAAACTAAAATATAAAAATAGGGAAATTACAGAAAATGTATTTATCTCTGAAGAGATTGATGTCCCATTGTTGAGTAGGAAAGCATGCCAAGGCTTATACAGCGTGTCTACTTGAGTTGGAAACATATGGGAAACTTTTTTATTATTAATTTTACGAAAAAAGTTATTCTTTATAAAAAGTTCTGCATGCCCCAAAACTGAGATTCAATTATCAGATATCAAATTTTCTCAATATTATACGAGGTATGTCAAAAAATATGAATTTCGGCTAAGGGTAAAGTACCTTTATTTCTCTCAATATCGAAAATTCTTATTATGAAAAGTTGTTTGGAAATAAAAACCAAGCTCAAATATGTAATTACATGCTTCTAATTGGAAAAAAATATTTTCCAAATTTTTCTCAAATTTATTGATACTAACTTCGTTTTTATTCATTACACATACGATACCTAACTCTTTTATTATTACTTTTACGAAAAAAAGGTATTCTTTATAAAAATCTCTGTATGTCCTAAGACCGAAGATTCAACCAACAGATATGACATTTTATTAATTTTATACGAGTTATGTCAAAAAATATGAATTTCACTCAAGAGTAAAGTACCTTTATTTTTCACAATATTGAAAACGGTTATTAAAAAAGTTGTTTAGAATTAAAAACTATGTGTCAATATGCAATTACATCCTTCTAATTGAAATACTGTGAAATATAAAGGTGCTATAATATTGAGCGAATTTCATATTTTTTGACACACCTCGTATAAAATTAATAAAAGTTGATATATCATGGTTGTGTCTTAGATTTTAGACCATGCAAAGTTTTTTATGAAGAATAACTTTTTTTCGTAAAATGAATAATAAACGAGTTATGATATTTGTAATAATTAAAAACGATGTTGGGTATCCATAAATTTGAGAAAAATATTTTTTTTTTCAATAAGAAGCATGTAATTGCATATTTCATCTTAGTTTTTAATTCCAAACAACTTTTTATCATAAGAATTTTCGATATTGAGAGAAATAAAGGTACTTTACCCTTAGCCGAAATTCATATTTTTTGGCATACCTCGTATAATATTGAGAAAATTTGATATCTGATAACTGAATCTTAGGTTTTGGGGCATGCAGAACTTTTTATAAAGAATAACTTTTTTTCGTAAAATTAATAATAAAAAGTTTCCCATATGTTTCCAACTCAAGTAGACACGCTGTATTTAGTAAAAAGAATTTATTCTATAAACACTGAGACAAATTGGGTCGCAGAATACTCCTCATTATTCCAAGGACTAGGCAATATGGAGGGTGAATACAAAATTGAAATAAAGGAAAATGCTGAACCATATGCTATTTCTGTACCAAGAACTGTTCCAGTTCCATTGAGAGACCAAGTAAAGGAAGCTTTGGAAGAAATGCAGAGAAATGGTGTCATTGTTCCTGTAGATCATGCGACCGAATGGTGTGCCCCAATGGTAGTAAACATAAAGAAAGGAGGAAAAGGGGTCCGTATCTGTGTCGATCTGTCATGATTAAATAAAAGTGTCAAACGTCAGTTTCACCCAATTCCCGTAGTAGAACTACAACTTGCAGAGATTAGAGGGGCTAAATACTTTAGCAAACTTGATGCAAATCATGGATTCTGGCAACTTAATTTAGCCGAAGAATCAAGAGACTACACAACCTTTTTAACCCCATTTGGAAGATTTAAATTCCAGAAATTACCTTTCGGCATTACATCGGCACCAGAGGAATTCCAGAAAAGAATGTCATGAGTCCTTGAAGGAGCAAAAAATACTCTAGTCCATATGGATGATGTGCTGGTTTGGGGAAACACAAAAGAGGAACACGATGACCGCCTAAGAGAAGTGCTCGAGAGAATCAAAAAAGCACGTATAACCTTGAATAAGGGCAAAACTGAATTCTGTAAGCAGAAAATCGATTTCTTGGGATTTGTGTTGTCGAAGGATGGGGTAGCACCAGATCCAGGCAAGGTGAAAGCAATTGTAGACATGGAAGCACCAAAAAATGTCAAGGAAGTTCAACGCCTTATGGGTACTGTAACATTCCTAGCGAAATTTATCCCTAATAGGAGTGAGATTATGCAACCAATTACAAGTTTAGTTAGTCCAAGCAATGCATTTCTATGGGGCCCAGCACAAAAAGAGGCGTTCCAGAAAATAAAAGAATTGCTTATATCAGCACCTTGTTTAACAATGTATGATGCAAATAAACCTACAATCCTATCCAGTGACGCTTCTACCAAAGGACTGGGAGCTGTATTACTTCAAGTTGAAGGTGGTCATAAGAAACCTGTAGCATACATCTCGAGGACTTTGACTCCAGCTGAACAAAATTATGCAAACATAGAAAGAGAAGCACTAGCTCTGACCTGGGCAAGCGATCGACTAAAGAGTTTTCTGATAGGAAAACAATATACCATAGAGACCGATCACAAGCCACTTATACAAATATAAAATATTTAAAACTAAGCATCTCGATGATCTGTCCCCAAGACTTCAAAGGTTTAGAATGCGCATGATGCGTTATGACTACAATATTGTATATACCCCAGGGAAAAATTTATATATTGCTGATACTTTATCTCGTAAACCCATACCTTCAGAAGATGACAAAGAATTAGAAGAAGAAATCGATGCCTTCATTCATGGAGTCACTCTTGCAGGTATTCACACATCTGACGAGAATGTAACACGAGTTGCTAACTCACAAAGCAATGATCAAACCTGTAATCAACTGAAGAACTACATAATGGGAGACTGGCCTCACAAGTCTGCATTATCAGGTGATGTTAAACCATACTACCCAGTACGTCATGAACTATCAGTTGTGGATGGTATCCTTCTTAGAGGAAACCGTATGATCATTCCATGTGAGCTCAGGGCAATGATGTTGGAAAAATTGCACGCTGGCCACTTTGGAATAACTAAAACTCGTCGTCGTGCTCTGGGAACGATGTGGTGGCCAGGAATTTCTCAAGAGATAGAAGCCAAAGTAAGATCTTGTCCTATCTGTATTCAAAACTCGACAAACCATCATGAACCTTTATTGCTAGCTAAATTTCCAGATTATCCATGGCAAGTGATATCAATGGACCTTTTTAAAACTGAAGGAAAATGGTATATCGTCGTAACTGATAACTATTCCAGATTTTTTGAAGTACTTCCTGTTCAGAACATGAGATCACAGGAAGTAATAAACATCTGCAAAACAATATTTGCAAGATATGGTATACCACAGTTGGTTTGTTCCGACACTGGAACACAATTTCATGCTGTTGAAACATCAGAGTTCCAACAGTTCGCAAGAGAATGGGCGTTCTCTACATCGAGAAGTAGCCCACAATTCCACCAAGCAAATGGCGCAGCAGAAGCTGCTGTAAAAGTCGCAAAAACCTTAATAAAGAAGAATAAGAACAACATAGAGATGGCACTTCTGCCCTATCGAAACACACCACTAGAGAACGGATTCAGTCCATCCGAAATGATGTTTGGAAGAAAATTGAGAGATAATCTACCATCAATCGCATTAGCTGAATTTAAATCATCAAAAAAGCTAGTAAGCGCGGAGAGGAAGTACCGCTCGAAATATAAAAAATTATATGATGGAAAACATGGACCGAAGAATTTGAGTCGACTTCAAATTGGTGATTTTGTATGGATCACAGACCTGAAACGACATGGTGAAATCATTAACGAAGTTAATCCAAGATCATACATAGTTAAGACCGCCATAAGCACCATAAGGAGAAACCGTTTTCATCTGATCCCTGCTCCATATCTAAGCAGTATCCCCGATGGAGTATTGAAACAACTGCCAGGGATTCAACAAACAAATTCGACTCCAGAAACTACACCGACTACTCAACAACTAACATCTCAAAGACCAACAAACATTGAGAAAGGTAGTCAGGAAGTGGAAAGTCACCCAACTCAACCCAAAACGCCTGTACGACTTCCAACGCCAACGAAAACTGATGGACCATTTAATATTGAGCAGAGTAAGAATACAACGCGCTCTGGGAGAGCGGTTGTCAGACCTTTACGCTATCGTGAAGATTAGTCAGTAGTTATGTTGAAGATTTATCATCTTGAGGGGGGATGTTGTATTACCTACCTTAAACAAGATTATAAAAAAGAAGAGTTCCCTTTGACTATTGACTTTTATAAGATGTTATTAGTTTTGAATGACGGATAAGTTTGTAACAATACATTTGTATTTTAATTAAAATAAAACTATTAAAATTAGTCTTAACTTCTATAAAGAGTTAATAGAGTTAATAAAGAGTTAAAGAGTTAATCCAGAGAACGAATAAAACACAATGTGACACAAAGATCTAGGCATGGGATAAAAAAGTTTATTTGCAGAAAGTGTATTTTTTTGTTCTTAATGGCGGTACACACTCGTTTTTGTAATCTTTTATTTAATTATAGAGTAATTTCCACATACTAACATATTTCTCAAAGTGGGCTCTGTACCTCCATTCTTTACCATATTACTTATATGTGTGCTAAATAACTCAACAAAATATTCAAAATTAAAGCTGCAATCAGTACCGAACTTTGTGAAACCTGCAATGTGGTGAGCGACTTAGATCTTATTTTTTATGCTTGCAGTAAATTTGAAATACAAAGACAGGAATTTATTAATAGTTTATTATTGCAAAACTTATACCCCCCTTTCAATCTACTCCATTTACTATCATTAAATATGTATCAGGTATACAAAATTATTCTTAAGTTTATTAAAATGTGTAACTTAAAACTTTAGTGTAGGTGTTAAGCTCGTTCCCTCTGTTATATCGCCAAATATATTACCTATTTACCTATATTTTCCTTGGTCTACCCTTTCTGTCTGACTTGGCAACGTGGCATTGGAACGCAAATAAAGTGTTTAAATTTACTCCTGCATTTTCCCCGAATATCGCGTGGTGTAGTGAAATTTAAATACAAAGCAAGTGCGAAACGTAAATTATAAAAGTGAAGACGTTCTATTGGGACAAAAAAAGTGGAAATAGACAAACATAAACAGAACAGCGTTTTTTTATAAGATAACGATTGTGGGTGATAAATAATAAACATTGGAACACTACAAAAAGCTAAGCGGTCAAGCAGATAAGAAAACCAGTATACCAGAGGTGAAGTTCTGCTTGAATTTTAAGCAGTGTTGCCGGATTTAAAATAAAAAGAACAATCTACAGTAAATAAAAATAAGAATACTTTCGAAAAATAAGAATATTTTTGGTGCGTGGATAAGTGGACACACCTCCGCGTGGTTGAAACGGGTGTGGCTCATTTTACGCTACGTAACAAAATAGTAAAATTCTAATCTCTGAGATTGGATAAAAGCAAAATCTTACTAACCGTCGAAGTGAGAAAGATTCTAACGCTAGCCTAGAGATTTAGAAAAATAATCCATAGTCGAAAAAAAGATGGAGGAAATGATGAAAAAGATGAGTGAAAAATTAGATTGTATGGATAATAGAGGCATAAGAATAGAACAAAAACTAAATGAAGTGCAAAATGATTTACAGCTCATGAAACTGGAAATCGCAGAATTAAAAGCTGAAAATATAGCATTAAAATCAGAAAATAAAGTACACGAAAAAAGAATAGAAGATCTAGAAAGAGAGGTAAGAAAGAAAAATATTATAGTATACGGTATAACAGAGAAAGAAGGTGAACAAGAAAATGATATGATAAAAAGTATACAAAATATGGCAATTAAAATCCAAGTTCCACTAAATGAACACACAGACATAATAGACATAAAACGCGTAGGTATACAAAGAGATCCCCTAAGACAGTTACCGAGACCTATACTACTGGAACTTAAAAGCGGTTCCAAAAGAACTGAAATATTGAACCAATCGAAAAGACTAAAAGGAACAGACATTTACCTAAGTGAAGATTATTCCAAGGAGATACAAGACCAGAGAAAAATACTGAAACAACACTTAAAGGAAGCAAGAGAAAGGGGTCAGAAGGCATCGCTAAATTATAATAAGCTAAAAATAAACGACAAAACATATACTGTGGAAAGCTTAGGATACAAGAGGACACAAAGTGAAATGATGAATACTAAAACACCTCAAGGAAAACCCAGAGGAAGAACATATACGGAAAGATCACCAGGAGATGACGAAAATGAATCAGAAAATATGGCGAAAATAACCAAGACTGCACATAATTCCGGCACAAAGCCAAAAACAGATTGTATGTAAAAGTAGCACATAGTAAAGAACAAACGACTAGTATCACTAAAACATACCGGCAAACGAATATGGAAAACGCATTTATGGAATGTAAAGAGACTGTAAAGAAAATGAATGAAAACCTGAAAACGAAACTAGCACGGAAAAAGAACAACGAATCAAACATAAGAAAAAGAGATAGAAAAAGAAAAACCAAGAAGAAAAATAGAGTAAAAGTAGGAACCTGGAACGTTCAAACATTATTGAGACCAGGAAAAATGAAAAAGGTAGCAAGAGAAATGCAAAGATACAGAATAGACATACTAGCACTACAAGAAGTACGATGGAAGAGAGAAGGAAATATCAAAAAGAAAAACTACACAATATACTACTCGGGAGAAAACAAGCAAGGAAAAAACGGTACAGCATTCATGGTTAACAGTAAGATTAGGGACAAAGTTATAGAATTTAAAGCGATAAATGGACGAATGTCGTTTATAAAAGTAGAAAACAAACAAGCCAATATGACAATCATAAACATATATGCACCCACAGAAAATGCACCAGAAAATGATAAAATTGAATTGTATGAACAACTGGAAGAATTATATGAAAGATTACCCAGAAATGATATAGTACTAATGGCTGGTGACTTCAATGCAAAAGTAAGCAAAGAAAACCAGTATAAGGAAGTAGCAGGGAAAGAAACTATTCATGACGAGACAAACGATAACGGAAGAAAATTATGCCAACTAGCAGCAATAACAAACAGTTACATTATAAGTACAAACTTCATGCACAGAAGAGAGCATAAAGTAACATGGTTGATACCTGGCACAACAGATGGCAATCAGATAGATCACATACTAATATCCAAAAAATGGAAAGCAATAATGCACGATGTCAGATCATATAGAGGAGCAAACGCGGACACAGACCATTTTCTAGTAATAGGAGAAATCAAAATGAAGATAATTAAAGCAGAGAGAACAAGACAAAACAAAAGAAGATGGAATCTGGAGAAGTTAAAAGTACAGGAACTAAGAGAACAATATGAGACAACCCTAAAGGAAAACCTTACACAAGCAAATAACACAGGGGACATATGAAAAAATATAAAAGAATCCATTTTGAATTCAGCTGAAGAGGTGCTAGGACAGAGGGAAATAAAAAGAAGGAAAGAGTGGTTTGATGCAAAATGCGAAAACAAAATCAAACAGAAAAACCAAGCAAGAGATAAATGGATATCAACTAAAGAAGTGCATCATCGAAACGAATATAAAGAAAAAAAGAAAGCAGCCGATAATTGTTGCAAGAACAAAAAAAAACTATAAATCGAAGAGCTGTTAAAGGAACTAGAAATGAATAGTAAAGACAGCGCCAAACTATTTGGATACCTAAAAGCTCAACAAAGAAAAGGCAGACCAGTAGTTAAAATTGACAATAGATCATGGGAAACACACTTCACAGAACTATATAGATGCAAAGAAAGCCCGGAAGAGGAGGTAGGCGCAATGGAAGACATTAGAGATAATGAAATAGGGATGCCAACACATGATGAATATTTAGCCATCATTCAAAAAATGAAACAGAAAAGAACACCAGGCCCAGATGAAATTCCCAATGAACTAATTAAAAACGGAGGGGAAAAGTTATTAACAAGCATCTATAACCTAATAGTTAGAATATGGGAAGCAGAAGAAATGCCCGAGGATTGGAAAGAAGGCAGAATTATACCAATATTTAAGAAAGGAGAAATAACAAACTGTAACAACTATAGAGGAATATCTCTACTGAGTACAACATATAAAATTCTAACAGCCTTCATCAAACAACAACTTAAACAATTCACAGAGAAAAAAATTGGGGACTACCAGCAAGGATTCAGAGAAGGCAGATCCACTACAGATGCGATCCACATAGTTACACAAACAATCGAAAAATGCCACGAACACAACATAGAACTCCACATCCTCTTCGTAGACTTCAGACAAGCCTTTGACTGTATTGGAAGAAACAAATTATTTATTGAAATGAAAAATCAAGATATACCAGCAAAATTAATCAGATTAACAAAAATGACCATGGATGGAGCTCGAGCCAAAGTAACAACAGAAGAAGGTAGCACAAAATCAATTGCAATAGAAACAGGAGTGCGACAAGGCGACTCCCTGTCAACCACATTATTCAACATAGCACTAGAAGGAACAGTCAAGGCCAGCAAAATTAAAGGAACTATAGCCCACTCCTCAACACAAATAGTTGCATATGCAGATGATTTAGTTCTTATGGGAAGAGACAAGGAAAGATTAAAAGAAGCAGTAACAATCCTGGCAAAAGAAGCACGGAAAAGAGGTATAGAAATTAACGAAGGAAAAACAAAATATCTACTCTGCTCTAGAAGAGAAGATAACAGGATGAGAGAAATCAAAATAGAAAACTACACTTTTGAAAGAGTCCAACAATTTAAATATTTGGGAGTAATAGTGAATGGCCAAAACAAGAGAAGTGAAGAAGTAACGGAACGAATACTAACAGGCAACAAAACATACTGGAGATATCATAGGCTTATGAAGGACAAGAACTTATCCAGCAATACAAAACTGAAAATATACAGAGTTGCAATCAGACCAGTAGTTACGTACGCAGCTGAGACAATGTGCCTCACGGAAAAAGATGAAGAAAAATTGAGGATATTCGAAAGGAAAATCCTCAGACGCATTATGGGCCCGATAAGAATGGACAACGGAGAAATAAGAAGAAGAATGAACCATGAACTAAGAGACATAATGAAGGGAGAAGATATAGTTAGATTTATTAAAGCACAGAGGCTGAGATGGCTGGGACACCTAGAAAGAAGGAAAAACGACCGACTGATTAAGAAGATCACCAAATGGAAACCGGCAACTGAAAGACCAAGAGGAAGACCCAGAGAGAGATGGGAGGACCAGGTCATGAGAGATATCAAAATTCTGGAAGTGAGAAACTGGAGGGAACTATGCACATATCGAAATGAGTGGAAGAAAATAGTAACGAAAGCCAAGTGATATAACAAACTTTGACAACATACAAGTGAAATGCGGAGTGATTCACCGCAATAAGCGAATCTGAGAGCTCTAAGTAAGAGCGGCAAACATTCCACCTGGAATGAAAAGCCCTGATGATGATGACCCTTTCTGTCCGTGAGTCACCTTGAATGACCCCTAGGTGCGAAAAGTAATCCTAGTTCTTCTCTCCATTTAATTTCCAGAATAATAGTGTAGTTAGTTTAGTTAGAATAGGTTGCACATTTGCTACTGGCCGAATGGGCACTTAAGCCCAAAGGCCAAAAAAGCTGCAATCTTGGAACACGTTTTCCGCGCGCTGATGTAGCCTCTTAATAGCATTTTATAATCACGAACTTTTTCACAGAATGTGAAAGAGGGCGCGTTTGAATGAGATTGATATCAGAACGGTGATTTGGCTGGTAGGTAGTCCAGATCTAAATCAAATATAGCGTGCCTGGTATAGGGCTTTTCATCGATTGTCATTTGTTTCGAGCTTCTGTCATGTGTCACTTAATATTAATATATCTACGTCATACGTCTTTGGTTTTTATCATTGTATATACCAATAAGGTATGACGTAGATATGTGACACATGACAAAAGCTCGAAACAAATGACTGCGTGAATGAAAAGCCGTATTGGGACCGTGCAAGTTCGGCAAAGCGACACCTGGTTTCTACGCTCAGCAACATTTTCCGCACTTTTAATTATATTAGTCCTGGTTACTAGATAATTGTCCAGGCCATAGTCCAAAAAAATAACAAGAAGAAAAAATAAGATTCAGGTTATGTTATTAAAACGTAAACAATTGTATGTAGTAAGTAAATAAAATTAGTTATTAAAATGCACTACTACAAGCAAAATACAATTAATTAAATTTACCTTTATATAATAATTGCATATCATATCAATATTGTGGAGCAATATATAATTTTTCTTCTTCAATGACAGTAGGTATGAAATATACGTCAATTTGACAATTTCAATTGACAATATGAATTATTTAAGAAATTTGCAATATTTCTCCGCTATTTGCGCACAATCGTTTCTCGTATCCCTCCAAGTACTTGCACACCGCGAATACAATATGGAAATATTCTAGAAACAATTTAAACACTATATAATGTTTTTGAGGAAAAATTGAAACAGCTTAACAAGTCACCTGTTTTATTTGAAGCCTAGATGATAATACAAGAGAGTCAAGTAGAGAAGATTTTTAGTATTACGTTCTGATTTTAATTTTACAGATAATTGCAAAAAATTCATCGGTGAATATTATTTTGTCCAGCAGCTTAGTTATCTGTTAAATAAATAACAATGTTTATTATAAGAGTTTATGATTAAAAATAATATAACAATAATATTATTAGCAACTATTCTTCATCTCTGAGTATCGGTTCACCATCTAATTTTTTCAGATTTGGCAATCTTTTTGCAGCTTCAGCTCTAAATACTGCTTCTTCGGTACTTTCATGAAGAGGATTGCCAACAAAGAGTAAATCTTCTAGAGAGGGTAGCTCAGATAATTTTGTGAATTCTCCTAAAAACATTTAAAAATATTGAAGCAGGGAAATAATTGTCTTTAAAACTGATTAATCATTATTAGGAATTTTATTTTCTGGTGTACAGTAACCCCTACGCTACTAGACGCATGGGTCATTGACCTAATGCAGTCCTGGACCTTTCACTTGTTGGACCACAAACCATACAAATACTCTAGACTAGATACTCTTTCGGATCGAATTAACGCCATCTCTTGATTGGAATGGGAACTAAATTGACAAATTATAGTTACGTGGGTGTTTCAAATTACAATAGAACCCGCTTATTGGAATAGCCTTCGTGCCAAGCAAAAATATTCTTATAACCGGGATATTCTAATAACCGATCGTTGGTGGCTAGCCGAAATAAATGTATATACCGAAAATACGTAATGATAATACATACTATGTTATCATGTATACGTATATGGTTTTAGGTCTTTTTATGTCAATAATAGATACAGTAGTGTAACTATTAGGTACTTATTTATTAAAAACCAAATTACATTATACATATAATGTGGATGCATACATTACATACAGGAAATGTATGCAATATATAGATGTATAAATATTTTCTTATTAAAATACATATAAAAGAGTTACTTATTTTGTCTTGAAAAATAATAGGTAATTGTATGTAATAATTGTTATTATAAATATAATATAATATTATAAACTTTATAATAATTGTTATTATATAATTCATTAGAATTCGAAATATTTTTACGTAAATATACTTACCTATAAGCAAAACTCACAATAATTAACAATAATCTATTATTTCAAATAGTCCAACAACTTAGTTCTATTACACAAAAATATAATTAATTATGAAATAAACGCTACTTCTCTATGGATCAACGCTAACGAATTCTCAAAATAATACACTACTGCACTGAACAGATATCTATACAGATAACAGAACAGATAAGAGAATTGTGTACACTTAGAAATCTGACGCAGGTTTGTCAAAATGACAATATGTAACTATTTCTCTATGTTGCTTAATCAGTTATTTAGTTATAATATGTTCGATTTCTTGTTAGAGATAAAAAAGAATGTGTGTGTACTTTGTAGGGGAAGGACGTCGAAGATGACGCACCTAAGCAAAATACATTTTATTTAAGGGTAAAAAATATTTAAGCTAACTTTGAATGCTACGAGCCTGTAATTTGGACATTTCTATAACCAATTTCTAGGATTATTTTTAAATTCAATAAAAGGAAGTATTTTTTATGCGGCTTTAAAAAAAAAACGCTTTTGCGCCATCTTACCTTCCACCGAGGGAAAGATGACGCACAGTGATGGTGAAGATGGCGCATGTAGGTATCTATATTAAAAGCGCAAGTGATATGAAAAGAAAATTTATTTTTTAATACTGAAAGTAAGAAAATGTAAACAAAGCTTTTTTACATATTAACAAAAGTCACAAATGTAGTTTTCGGGACTTTTGGCTCCACTGCATTCTTTATGGACCCATTGTCCACAACTTGTGCATCTGAACCATGTTTCCGTCTTTTTGCCGAAGTCTCCACATAATATGCAGATTCACCTCCCTCGTTGATTATGTCATCCAACTCATCGTCATTGCAAAGACCTTCTTCATCAAAATCGCTTTCTTCAGTATCGCTATCCTCCAAGATTTTTTTGTTTATTTTTTGTTTGATTATTTTTTGTACTTTGGCTTTCCCTTTATTTTTATTTAGTTTTAATCCTGCATCATTAACCAATACTTGTTTGGTTACTTTTTTCTTTCCTTCTTCCGACTTCGCCAGTTTTTCTTTTTTTTTTATTCTCTTTTTCTTCTAAGAATTCTTTTAAAGGGGTGCTTGTTAGAATTTCAGAATGTTGCTTTTGTCGTCCATATTTTCTTTTAATTTTTTTATTGGGCAAAGGAACTGGAGAAATAAGTGAAAGAGAAATATGTGGACGTTTGGTTATTTCATTTTGTTTTGTGGGGGTTGTGTGACGACTTTCAGGAGACTGTCGGCTGGTTGATGGACGTGGTAATTCTGGTTCTCTTATAGATGGTGTTGTTATTAGTGGAGGTGTTCCCTGAGGTGCAGGTTCAGGAGAAACATCTCTATCCAAGCTATCATTGTTTAAATTATCAGCAGGAAAAAAGTCATCTTCTGTGAACTTATCAGAGTTTAACGGAAAAATTCCGCACGTTCCGAAACCAGAAACGGCCTTATCAATATTTGCCACCTGATCATATGCTAACTTAAAAATCTCGGCGACATCATATGGAGTAATTTTATCTTCAAACTCTGAGTTGCTGATCTTAGATTTTAGAAAGGAATTGCAATGGCGACCATACGCATATTTTAATGCAGAAAAAAATGACACATCAAGAGGTTGTAATTTGTGGGATGTGTGGGGTGGAATACTAACCATTATAATCCCATTCTCTTTGCAGTAATTATAAATATCCAGTGAAATATGGCTCGAGTGATTATCTAATACTAACAGCACGGGATTATCTGGACTAGACAGGACTTTTTTTTGGAAATGCTTCAGCCATAATAAAAACATAGACGTATTATTCCATCCATTATCCGTGCAGTTGTAAATCGCACCGCTTGGTCCATTTTTCTGAAGCTGTGGGCTCATCCTCTTCCTGGGAAATATAAATAATGGAGGTATGTAGTTACCGGAGGCACTGAACGCCATTATTACCGTGATATTCTTCCCTCGTTCCCACGAAGAAATGATTCCAAACTGCTTTACTCCTTTGGGTCCAAGTCTTTTACATGATTCTTTAGGAACCGTAGATATACCGGTTTCATCAATATTGTAAATGCGATCTGGCAGAAATTTATATTTTTCTTGCACTGTTTCCAAATTTTTAAAAAAGCGGTCTACTTCTATTTTATTGAAGGCTGTTATTCTATTAATGCTTGTAGCTTCTGGCTTTCTCAAGGAAATTTGAGGATTTCGTTTTATAAATCCTAGATACCAGTCTTTTCCAGCCATTTGTTTATTCTTATTAAAATTGTGTTTAATTTCATTGCATTCTGCATAAGCAAATGCCATGGTTCTCAGCTCTATGCAAGTGATACCAAAAAATAAATTGGCCAGCTTGAGAACATGATCTAGTATCTCCTTTTCATGATGTGCCGAAAACAATGGGGCTCTACCAAGAGACTCTGATTTGACTTCCTTTAATAAATTTTTAACCTTAAGTTTTCTCCTCAATGTAGCTTCTGGTATTGAAAATGCCCTTGCCACTTCCCGAATTTTACGACCATCTCTACAAATTGCATTCAATGCTGCATTAAGAGCTGCTGCAGAAAATGATCCTCTCTGTGTTTTTCGTATATATTTTCCCATTTCTAAAAAAGAAAAAGATGCCTCAAAATGCAAAATAGACACTAAATAATAAATATTCTATACTCCATTGTTATTTAAGGTAATGAACTGAAAAGGCAAAGATGACGCACTATAACAGCAAAGATGACGCAGTCTGCGTCAACTTATCCTGTTCAGCATAACCTACAAAAAATGGTTATCAAAATTATCCATCATCAAATATTTAACAGATAAATCCTCGCTAACTGAAAATAAATATCACCTACTCCCATGAATATGAAGAAAATCCAATGGAACCATTTTTAAACAACTTACCATTAATATTCGCAGTGTCAAAAATAACAAGAAATCAACGTGTATCGCGTTACTCTGCCTCACAGATACTAAACAGTACGAAAGCTGACCGATGAAGTTTTAAAGTAATAGTAGTTTCTAAAGGAGGGCGCCACGGGTATAAAAATTGAATTTAGTGAAATACTTGATAAAATACAGAGGTGCGTCATCTTAGACGCTGCGTCATCTTCCCCGTCCTTCCCCTACGCAAAAGAAGTTATACTGCTATTAATTATTTCAACGAAATTAATATACTTTAAATAGTTTATTTATATTTTATTTAAATATTAAACAATTTTAAACTTACTACTTTCCAAAAATTTTTATTAAAACAATACCAAAAATTACAAAATGAAAGAATAAAACACACACAAACACATTGAAAAATGCCACAAATGATTTCTGAATAATAATTGTTGGCAAAATTTTTAACTAAATACGTATTTTCTAAATACGTTCGAAATACCGAACTACATCTATTTGTAGATTTAAAATCGGAATACCGAACTACATCATCTATTTGTAGATATAAAACAAGCGCATGACTCAATAATTAGAAAGGAATTATAGCGCAATGCAAGAGTTAAATGTGCCAAAAAACTAATCAGATTAGTAAAACTATTCCTAACCAACACCAAAGCAAAAGTAAGGATCCAAAATCAACTGTCCGATGAATTCAACATTAATGAAGGTCTAACACAAGGGGATGCACTGTCAACAACACTTTTTAACCTTGCGTTGGAACAAGTAATCAGGAAAACTCCTATAGATAGTGATGGTACAATATTTACAAAGCTCAATCAGATCGTTGCCTACGCAGATGATATAGATATAATCAGCTGGACATTAAAAGACCTAGAAAAAATTTATACATATTTTAAAGAAGCGGCACAGACTATGGGTCTAGAGTCTAGAAGTTAATGTCTCAAAGACAAAGTACATGATAACAATTCGGGAAAAAGTACAAACGAAAGGCAACATATCTCTGACCGGGCAAATATTTCAAAGAGTAGACCGTTTCAATAATTTAGGATCAACAATAACAGAAGGAAATAAATATAGTGATGAGGTAGCAGCAAGAATTTCACTTGGGAACAAAAATGCTTCTATAGCCTACAAAATACCATAAAGTCAAAATCAGTATCTATTAATTCAAAAGTTAAAATATACACAACAGTAATGAGACCTGTAGTAATGTATGCATCAGAAACATGGACCTTGACTAGGAACAAGAGGAACAACTTCTTAGATGGGAAAGAAAAAATCTTAAGGAAAATATATGGACCTATACAGGAGAATGACGTATAAGAATGAACCACGAAATAAATATAATGTTTAACAGACCGACTATCATAAGTAAACGACTGAGTTGGTTAAGACACGTACAGAAGATGAATGATAAGAGAAATACAAAAAAAAAGTACTTAGAAAAGAATTAAATGGGAAGTGACCGAGAGGTAGGCCTAGAAAGAGATGGATTGATGGTATTAATCAGGATTTGAAAGACCTAGGAATACGAGAATGGGAAAAACAAGCAAAGTTTCATTTTGAATGTATGTAAGTAGTGAGAGAAGTGGCACATTGTATAGCATCCATAGAAGAAGTGTATTTTTTTGTTCTTGGTAGGTAATAATGTTATAGTCTTTCTTTTTAATATTGCATTTAGTTATAGTGTAATTTCCACATACTAATATATTTCTCAAATTGGGCTCTGTACTGCCATTCTTTACTATATTACGAATATGTGTGACAAATATCTCGACAAAATATTCAAAATTAAAGCCGCAATCTTGGAACGCGTTTTCTATTTTGACGACGAGCTACTGCAGCCTCTTATTTAGTGTCGAAAATGTATGAATCGAGCATGAAAACCATATACCTAATGTTATATATATATGTACCTAATAGTCTCCAATACGCATGTATACTTCGTCTAATTTACTAACCGTTGCACGTCATCCGCGTCATAGCCTGTGATGTCGCATGATACCAACACGAAATATTTGGCGGTAGGTGTGTTCTTTTTAGAATCATTTTGCCGATTACACTGGAATTACAGCCACTAGACATATTTTATTATATACGCGTAGAAATAATATTTGAAGATTTCTATTAATATTAACCTAAAGAAATACACAATAATATGTTTCATTTAATTTGTATAAATGGATTATAAAGCGTTTTTATGAAGCACATTTGTTCGGAACACACTGTAACTGTAATCGAACGAAGGTGACATTTTAGAATAAATTGGTAACATTTATTTGACAGTTGCGGTGATGACACTTCATATTTGTTTATATTCTTTACTATAAGTATCTGTTCTATTATATTTACTGTTTTTATTATTTACTTTACTATAAAAAGATCCTCTACTATAAAAATATAAATTTCACCTAATTTTATCACGACTTAAAATAATCGAGGTATCTGACAACTTTTTTAGTTGTTATTGTAGACATATACAAAGAAACCTATCGGCTTCTCCCAAGAGTTCGGAGCCGTTTTTTAATAATTATTAACAATGCAGTGCAAAAACGCTTGCACTGCAAATCTTAAATGATTATAACTTAATTCTTGTTCTCTATTTCTTAAGTTTTTATTTATTTACATTGAATATTAATTTGTTTTGTTGTATAATCCACGTTTACAATAATTATGTGATCTATTTGATTTAAAATGGATTCAGGATTTTTTTATACTTTGGCAACTATGTCAAGTTAGATCTCTGGCGTAGATAATGACGTGCAGCGGTAAGTAAATTAGACGGACTGTATGTACAAATTAGGTTGTAACACTATTATTACGTATACTCGGAACATTTATATTTACTAGCCACCATTGATCGCTTATTAGAATATCCCGGATATAATAATATTTTTTTAAAGTTTATAAAACAGTTCATAAACCAAACAGGAAAGTTTAGATGCCAGCCTTCTGGTACTCCCGGGATAGGCAGTTTAGCTGCAATGTCGCGTTTAAGTATACGTAGAGCTAATATCATCTTGTATCGGGTAGAAAAATCCACAATTTGGCATGAGGGGCAGATTAATGCACTGTATCAATCTGCCCCTGTCTATATAATCCAATATATCCCAACCGACACTATCGTCTAAAAAATTATGTCGTCAGTTTTTACAATGCATTCTATACTTGTACTTCTTCGTCTTCCTTCTTGTATGTAGGCTTTAAAGCCTGTTTCTTCTTCAATATTATCCTGCTTTAAGTTATCGCACCATTTTTTTCTTGGTCTGCCAATACTTCTTCATCCATTTGGTGACTTGTCTCGTACTATTCGTACTATCCTATCCTCTGCCATTCTACTAATGTGTTCGTTCCACTCCTGTTTCCGTTTTGTCACCCATCCATTTATGTCTTCTACATTGCATGATCTTTTTATGTTTTCGGTTCTCTCCCTATCCAACAGTCTTTTCCCTGATATTCGTCGGAGTATTTTCATCTCTGTTGTTTCTAGTAGTCGTCTCGTTTTAGATGTGTCAGGTCTTGTCTCCGCCGTGTATATCAATATAGGTCTAATTGCTGCTTTATAAATTCTTGCTTTTGTGTCTTGTCTTAGGTGCTTATTCTTCCAGATTGTGCCGTTAAAATATCCAGCCGCTTTACTTGCTTTTAAGCTTTGTTGTCGTACTTCCTCTTCAACAGCTCCGTAACTGGTTATATCTATTCCCAGATATCTAAACCTTGCTTCCTGCTTTATTACTTTTCCATCAATTTGGATTTTACATCGTAGTGGGTATTTAGATGTTGTCATACATTTGTTTTTTTCTGCTGATATTATCATATTGTATTTCTTGGCTGTTGTATTGAAGATCTGTGTTAATATTTGGAGATCGTCTTCTGTCTCGGTGATTAATGCGGTGTCGTCTGCATAACATAATATTTGGATTTCTTTGTTCCCCATTCTGTAACCATGACTTTTACGTAGTGCTTCTATTATTTCGTCCATTATTATATTAAAGAGCAGTGGGCTTAACGAGTTACCTTGTCTGACTCCGCTTTGTACTGGTATAAACTGCGTTAGTTTCCATTTATCTTTGCCGGTATTCGATTATGAAAGTAGATGTTTTCGATGGTTTGTATAATGTTGATTAGTATGTTTCTTCTATACAGTAAATGTAAGACGTCTTCTACTTGGATGCGATCGAAAGCCTTTGTCAGGTCTATAAAACATAGATATGCTGGTTTATTGTACCCAATGGCCTTTTCTTTGATTTGTCTCAGTACAAATACGGCGTCTACGCAGGACCTTCCGGATCTGAATCCTTGTTGTTCATCTGATAAAGTTGTTAGTTTATCGATTTTGTTGGTTAGGACTTTTGTGGTTAGCTTAAGTGCGGTGTTCAGTAGATTTCATTGTACTTAAATATGGCATTTAACCCATAACCATCTTGGATTATTATATTAAATCATGAATAGCAACACTCTTTGTTTTGTGGACTATATTACCATATGATGAAATGTTAACAAATTTACTTCTGACGCCTAAAATTTTCATTTGACCACAACATTTTTAAATGCACTCCTACACATACACGAGTTAATCATGCCTATTCTGTAACTCATTTCGATGATAGAAGTCAGTAAAATCGAATAGAAGTGACCAAGTCGAATAGAAATAGTCCAAATCCGTATTCCATAACTACTTCGGAATCTCTACAATCGTAATGTGAATAGAAATCACTTCGACAGCATAGGGCTTTTCATTCACAGTCATTTGTTTCGAGCTTCTGTCATGTGTCACATAATATTAATATATCTACGACATACTTTATTGGTATCTACAATAATACAAACCGAAGACGTATGACGTAGATATATTAATATTATGTGACACATGACAGAAGCTCGAAACAAATGACAATCGATGAAAAGCCCTATTTACCCTGTCGAGATGAGATTTCGATTATCGGAATTGTGGTTGACGCAAGCGCATTTTGTTTTGTTTTGACGTTTATATTTTATATATAAAAATAATTAATTACATACTACTTATTTATAATTATTTATAGTATTTGTACCTTTTTTTATCTGCTTAATTTTTAGTCTGTGGTGTTATTTGTTTAGAGAACTATATATATTTCATTTAGACATGTTGTACGAGTATGAATAATTATTGGACCTAACCTTATTTATTTGCTACTTGGCGTATGACTGAATGTTTCCCATTCACATTGTTGCCATATTTTGTTCGCATATTTCTTGTACAATTGCAATCAATGGTATAATGCACAAGAATAGCATACGATAGACTTCTTATGCGTTAATTGATAAATAAATATTATACCAGTATACTTGTATATTTATCAGTCAACGCTCATAGTCTGAACAAATTATAGAAAAGATGCCATTTTTGGGAAAAGCTGTTTAGCAGTTATTTCAACTGGAATCGAATCTTAAAGATTGCATATTATTAGTAATATCAATTTTAAATAATTTATTAATAATAATGAATTAATAACATCAATTTAAATATCTTTGATTTAAAAGCATTTATACTTCTTATCTTCACTTATCTTTTTTATTTATCAGTTTATCTTCTTTTTTATATCAATTTTAATTAACTTTAATTTAAAACTATTTATCCTCTTTTGAGCTTTTTGCATCCAGTATTTACACGAATATTTTATTTACTTCTCAAAACTTTGAGGATAGTATGAAGAAAGTATGAAAACATTGAGGAAATGGCAACGGTGTCATATTTCAAGTAACAAAATAGGTCACAGAACACAATTTCCCTGGTTACTGCGCGGTTGCCACCTCCTCAGAACCGCGTGAAATAGAAGTCAGAGATTTCGATTACGATATGAGTTACAGAATACCGATCCAAACACAAAAATGACGCGATAGATATCAAACATTCCGATTTTGGGTAATTACGATTCGACTTGGTCATTTCTATTCGATTTGTTAAAAGTTACAGAATAGGGCTGAATGGCTTCATGTTGAATGACAGCGCGCCCATAACTGAACTATCGGAAATATTGGATTGCATTAATACCCCAGCTTGTGGGTGAAAAATAGGTTGATTTCAGGATATAATTCAGGAATTTTTGAAACCTATCAGGTGTTGTAAAGGACGATGCCAGGAATAACTTCTACTAAAATGTAACCAAAAATATTGTGCGCTTTTTTTTCTATTGCGATTTTCATTTGTTAAATTTGCAATTTTTAATGATTTTTAATTTTGCAGCTTAGGATATTGATTTTAGAGAAATACTTTTAAATAGAAAGTTGTAGTAAATTAAAAAACCTACAATTTGAGGTACGGTAAGTTTAATTTGGTTAATTGGTTATTGCAAAACAGCGTGCGAAAGGTCCAAAATGGCCGTTTTTTGCAATTGCATTATTTATTGTACAAATAATTTTTTTTTATTTTTTAAAGCTTTAAAATGAAGATCTTTCAATTCCCAACATAAAAAAAAATTGTAAAGCCAGATTAACGAATTTTTTGCTTAGATATTATAAATTGTTTATCCCAAGAGGTCAAATGTCGAAGGCTATAACTTTTTGAAAAAAAATCATAGAGAGTTGGTGAAACATCTAATCTCCTTCTAAAGAGCTATATTTTCATATTCTGATGTAAATAAATGCGTAAAACATGTTTAAACCTCTAATTTTGGGTTTGAAAATAAGGGGGCAATTTTCGTTATAAACATTTAGAGCTGAAGCGGCCCTGTACATCCTATGAGTTTTTAACTTACAGATTATTGTTGCTGAAGATGAAACAAAGATTTATAAAAAAATTAAAAATTTCTACGACCAACTGAAGCCGAGATAATTTTTGGATTTGAAAATAAGGGGGCAAATTTCGTTATAAACATTTAGAGCTGAAGCGGCCCTGTACATCCTATGAGTTTCTAACTTACAGATTATTGTTGCTGAAGGCAAAACGAAGATTTATAAAAAAATAAAAATTTTCTACAACCAACTGAAGCTGAGATAATTGTTTTTTTTTCTTAAGTCGGAGTGCCTTTATTTATTACAATTAAGAAATTATTTTACAGTCATTGACTAAAGAAAGACTTAGATTATCTTAAAATAAAAATTATTATAAAATATAATTACATTTAATTATTAAAAATTATTTTTAAAATCGGTGCTTTGCGAGTGGCCGAATTTTGCAAATCGCCCGGCTCGCTTCAAATCCGCGCGGTCGGAAAATTTTTACGTAACTTGTATTAAATTTTGACAGAAAACAATTTAATAATATAACCATTTAGACCAGGGTAGAAAAATAAAAACGGGAAAAAAATCAATACAGGTATTTGAAGGTGCTAAATCGTAGGGAGGACATAGTTAATTAAAAATACATACAGAGGTACTCGTAAATCGACCTCATTTTTTTATAAAAAAATGCCAAAGTCAGAAAATATTGTTTTTTGCCTATAGCATTTTTAGTATTATATTTACAGCAAAAGTTGTGTTATGAAAGTTGTGTATCAGGAAAAAACGATTAATTTGAATTTTTACAAGTTAAAATCCATCAATAATTAACCGAGTTAATTACAAAAAACCACGTTCTTTGCACTATTTTGGAAATGTTAATAACTTTTACTAAATAGGTCTTAAGGAACTTATTGTACCTTGATCATGAGGTAATTAAGTGCCTTTATTAGTTTACAAAATCTCAAGAAGATCTGTTTGTTAGTTTACAAGTTATGTTAAATGTTTTTCCCAGACATCGAATGTTTAAACAATCATTGTTGCCCAAGAAGTGTTTTCAGAGCTTTTTGGTAAAGTGCAATGACTACTTAAAGACTCAAAGTACTAAGAAAGTTAAAAAAAATAATATATTTGTTTTTTAAATGTTGTTAAACAAGTCGATAAAAAAGTGTTAAGTTTTTTCCTTATAAACAATTAGAATATCTTTGCCATTTTTTCTGATAAATAATTATAATTGGTTGTGTCAAAAATCTGGTAAAAAAATGCACATTAAAATGAAAAAAATTACTTTCTAGGACCAATAATAGTCAAGTTATACTTTTTTTTTTGAAAAATCACATCTCTATTGTTTATAAATATTAAGAGTTGAAATTTTTACAGCATAGTAATAAATATCTATATTTTATATGACAATTGATAAGTACGAAATATCTTCTATTTAAAACGAGTAATAACCCTGTAAAGTCAAGTTACTCACGCTGACTGAGCTGGGATCGTGTGATATGGAAGAATGTCGGAGTTCAGCTTCTCTAGTCGAGATTTTGCTATAGAAAGTTCAATTTGGAGCGCTTGAAAATTTTTATAATATCTCAGCTTCCAGAGAACGTGGAGCCTTCAATTTTTTTTTAAATTGGGGTAACTCGACGAAAGAATAACAACTACCTAATTTTCATTGACCGGAAAATTCTGGAAAATGGATTTTTTTATTCAACATTCTATTTACAACGTTAACAGTAATATATTTTGATAAATATTTTCATAAAATATAAATTTGTGAATAAATATTAAAATATAATTATAGTATATATATATATATATATATATATATATATATATATATATATATATATATATATTTATTTATTTATATACAGGGTTGTTCATTTTATTCGTCTCAGTGACTGTACGGAAAACGACTTTATTTAAAAAAAATTCTTCATAGAAATATACAAAGCCATTAACACTACAATCTTAAAATAATATGAATTACACAGGGTGCTTCAAAAAAGAGTGGTATGTCAAAGATATATTCAAAGATATATTTTTTATGGAACACCCTACACCTGATGAAATTTTTGAATTGCTCAATTTGAAACAATATGCTAGCTGCTAGCTAGACTATACCTAAGTACATGGTGTTTTAATTTATTTAAATTTTTAGAAAAATGTAAAATTTTAGAAAAAAATAAATATTTACGAATCTAAGAATCGGTGACAATTTTTTCTTGGATCTTCATAATAGACTATTTAGCATATTTAAACAGATGTTTATTGTAACAAAATTTATAATTACTTAGGTCCAGTTTCACCAACAACAAATAAATCAATGAATGCTATTCGTGGAATAAAATGTATTAGATGTTTAAGTTTATATTTTGTTTCAATATAATTTTAATAATTTAAAGTGAAACTGGCGAATTTACTTTCTTCTAAATATTTACAGTCAGATTAACTTGCCAATTTACTCAAAGAGTAAGTATTTCTTTGATAAATAAATAAAATAAGTCTTATTTGACGTTAGTAAAATGGAGATATGTCAGTTTATAGGTCGAATAACTTTAATCATAGAATAAACTACTATTCGTCGTTGGTGAAACCGGCCATTAATCGTACATTTTTAGATTTAAAAACTAATTGGAAACAAAAACAAATTAAGAAAAAATGTATATGTATAGATTATAATTATTGATCTTCGTTAATTCTACACAGTTTATGTACAGATTTATTAATTTCTTAAACATTATCCCTAATTTTGTTAAACAAATCTTCTTCAACTTCACTTTTGTCATCTATAATAACTGTCAAAAAGTTGTAGCATCTTTTTTCGTCAGTATCATCTTTGCAATTTATGCAAAGCTCGGTACAATTGATTTATTTTAAGAAATTATGGATAATGTGGAAGAAATTGATGAACCTGTACAAAAACTGTGTAGAATTAACGAAGATCAATAATTATAATCTATACATTTTTTTTTTCAATTTGAGAACGTTTTTGTTTTCAATTAATTTTTAAACCTGAAATTGTACGATCATGTAATTATAAATTTTGTTACAATAAAAATCTGCTTAAATATGCTAAATAGTCTATTATGAAGATCCAAAAAAAACTTTGTCACCGATTCTTAGATTCGTAAATACCTGTTTATTTTTTTTTCTAAAACATTACATTTTTTTTAAATTGAAATAAATCAAAACACCCTGTACTTAGGTATAGTCTAGCTTATTGTTTAAGGGCAAATTCAAAAATTTCATCAGGTGTAGGGTGTTCCATAAAAAATATGTCTTTGATATACCACTCTTTTTTGAAGAACCCTGTATAATTCATATTATTTTTAAATTGTAGTGTTAATGGCCCTGTACATTTCTATGAAGAATTTTTTTTAAATCAATTCGTTTTCCGTACAGACACCGAGACGAATAAAATGAACAACCCTGTATACATACTATAATTATCTTTTAATATTTATTCACAAATTTATAATATTTTATGAAAATATTTATCAAAATATATTAGTGTTAACGTTGTAAATGAATGTTGAATAAAAAAGTCCATTTTCCAGAATTTCCCGATTTTTCCGGTGAATGGAAATTAGCTAGTCGTTATTATTTCGTCCAGTTATCCCAATTTAAAAAAAATGAAGGCTCTACGTTCTCTGGAAGCGGAGTTATTGTAAAACTCGAAGCGCGAAAGCGGACTCAGAGATCCTTCCCCCATCACACGGTCCCAGTTAAGTCAGCTCGAGTACCTTCATTTTAAAGGGTTATTACTAATTTTAAATAGAAGATATACTGTAGTTATTAATTGCAATGTAAAATATAGATGTCTATTATGATTTTTTGCAAATTTCGACTCTTAATATTTATAAACAATACAGATATGATTTTTCAAAAAAAAAAGTATAACTTGGGTATTATTGGTCATAGAAAGTTAATTTTTAGTTTTTAATGTGTGTTTTTTTCCACTTTTCTGATTCAACTAATTATAATTATTTGTCGTGAAAAATAACAAAGTTATTCTAAATGTTTATAAGGAAAAAACTCGCTATTTATTAAACGACTTGTTTAAGAACATTTAAATAATAAATGTGTCATTTTTTTTTAATTTCTTAGTAGTATGAGTCTTTAAAAACTCATTTCACTTTGCTAAAAAGCTCTGAAAATACTCCTTGGGCAACAATAGATGTTTAAACATTCAATGTTTTGGATAAACAATTAACGTAACTCGTAAACTAACAAAACGATCTTCGTGATACTTTGCACTCTAATAAAGACACATAATATCCTCATAATTAAGGTACAATATGTTCCTTAGGGCATATTTAGTAAAAGTTATTAACATTTACAAAATATGGCAAAAAATGTGGTTTTTTGCAATTATCTCGGTTAATTATTTAACAATTTTAACTAATCAAAATTCAAATTAATCGTTTTTTTATGATACACAATTTTCATAATACAACTTTTGCTGTAAACATGATACAAAAAATGCTACAGGCAAAAAACAATATTTTCTGACTTTAGCCTTTGTTTATAAAAAACTGAGGTTGATTTGCGAGTACCTCTGTATGTATTTTTAATTAACTATGTCCCCCCTACGATTTAGCACCTTCAAATACCTGTATTGATTTTTACCCTGAAATCGCTCATTTTTATTTATCTGCCCTGGCGTAATTATAATATACAGTCTATTTACCACTGTATTTGTTTTTCTTGATAAACTTTTATATGTGAAATTTCATTTCTGAAGAAATAATATTACAAAAATGATACACATATATGAAATATATAACTATATTTTTAATTTTTTCATTGTTATATAAATATAATTAATAATAATAATAATGTTACTTCTTACTATAATATACAATATAAAGCTTTTTCTTCTTGCAGTGACTATTCTTTTTGCATTTCACATATAAACGTTCGTTTATCAAGAAAAACAAATACAGTGGTAAATAGACTGTATATTATAATGGTAATATTATTAAATTGTTTTCTTTCAAAATTTAATACAAGTTACGTAAAAATTTTCCGAACGCGCGGATATGAAGCGAGCCGGGCGATTTGCAAAATTCGGCCGCTTGCAAAAGCACCGAATTAAAATATAATTTTTAATAATTAAATGTAATTATATTTTATAATAATTTTTATTTTAAGATAATGTAAGTCTTTCTTTAGTCAATGACTGTAAAATAATTTCTTAATTGTTATAAATAAAGGCACTATGATTTAAGAAAGAAAAACAATTATCTCGGCTTCAGTTGGTTGTAGAAAATTTAAATTTTTTTATAAATCTTGGTTTCGTCTTTAGCAACAATAATCTGTAAGTTAGAAACTCATAGGATATACAGGGCCGCTTCAGCTCTAAATGTTTATAACGAAATTTGCTCCCTTATTTCAAACCCAAAAATTATCTCGGCTTCAGTTAATCGTAGAAATTTTTTATTTTTTTATAAATCTCCGTTTCATCTTCAGCAACAATAATATGTAAGTTAAAAACTCATAGGATGTACAGGGCCGCTTCAGCTCTAAATGTTTATAACGAAATTTGCCCCCTTATTTTCAAATCCAAAAATTAGAGGTTTAAAAATGTTCTACGCATTTATTTACATCAGAATATGAAAATATAACTCTTTAGAAGGAGATTGGATGTTTCATCAACTTTCTACGATTTTTTTTTCAAAAAGTTATAGCCTTCGACATTTGACCTCTTGGGATAAACAATTTATAATATCTAAGCAACAAATTCGCTAATCTGGCTTTACATTTTTTTTATGTTTGGAATTGAAAGATCTTCATTTTAAAGCTTTAAAAAATAAAAAAATTATTTGTACAATAAATAATGCAATTGTAAAAAACGGCCATTTTGGACCTTTCGCAGGCTGTTTTGCAATAACCAATTAACGAAATTAAACTTACCATAGCTCAAATTGTAGGTTTTTTAATTTACTACAACTTTCTATTAAAAAGTTTTTCTCTAAAATCAATATCCTAAGCTACAAAATTAAAAATCAATAAAAATTGCAAATTTAACAAATGAAAATCGCAATTAAAAAAAAAGCGCACAATATTTTTGGTTACATTTTAGTATAAGTTATTCCTGGCATCGTCCTTTACAACACCTGATAGGTTTCAAAAATTCCTGAATTATATCACGTTTTTTCACCCACAGCCTGGCGTATAAGACGGTAAATTCGAATTGTCCCATGGTGTCCCACGTACCAATCTACCCCACCCTACCCTATTACACATCTTATTTTTGACTGAGACAAAGTAACGAAAGGTCTTCTGGATTTAAGTAAACAATACAATCTATGTGACTTAGCAATGTTCTTCACAAACATCACATATCACACATAAGTATATTAAACATATCTTACCCCAATCTTTAATCACATTATTTCCTAAATATAAGACTTTTAGCTTTTTTAAAACTGCAATTCCTTTAACCTTTTCAATGAAATTGTAAGACATCCACAGCTCTTCCAACGTATCAGCCACTCCTTCTAGACCAGAAAAGGTTTTGATATAATTTCTTGATAAACCAAGGATTTTCAAATTTTTTAGAGCACTAATACCTGAAATTGAAGCTACATATTAGAGAATCTGAAACGACAACAAGAGGAACTATTAAAAAAATTAAATATTTCTTTTCGGATTTTAAGTTTTTAAAAAAATTATTTTTACAAAAAAGAACAACTACTTATTACAATAGTTGAAGAATGAATTAGGTCTAAAGTTAAAGTTTGGTTTCACTGTCGTTGTAGGCTCGGTTTTCTTACCTATCGACAGAGGTCACTACTGATAGACTAGTGCATTTCGAGGTCTGGATTTTCTGGAACGATTGGACCTGGTCCAATAATTGTTATGGTCCTGGACGTAAATATTAATAAAACTAAGTAAGTGAAGGTGACAAACAATAATCATGTAGCAAAACCCGAAGATCTAACAGTTGGAACATATAGTACTTTCGAAGGAGTAAGAGAGTTCATATATCTAGGCTCAAATATTAACCAAAGTTACACAGTAACTGCAGAAATTAACAGACGTATATAGGGTGAGGTAGATAAACGGCCTATTAGAAATATCTCGAGAACTAAAGGCAACAGAATCATGAAAATTGGAACGAAGGGGTTTTCAAGAGTGATCTAATTAATGAAAATATTTTCATCCATTTCCTACTTCCGGTTATACCGGAAGTTGCTTATAACTTCGTTTTTGTAAATGGGACACACTGTATGTTTTTACATTTTTGGATTCTCTTCAATGTCTTCTTTCTTTAAATATGAGATTTTGTAATGTTATACAGGGCAGTTAATTACGTTTTTTTTTATTAACTTCGTAGCAAATTTCACACCCTGTAGAGTTGTAGTCTGACATCAGAAACTCTATTTATGTTCAAATAATTTTTAATATAGTTTACTATTGTTAAAAAATATTAGTATAGCTAAATGTTTAATTTTAGTATACAGGGTTGGTCAAAACTCATAATGAGTATTTTCTCAGTTTTCTTAAATGGAACACCCTGTATGTTAGTATTGTAATGAAATGATATTTTATAGTACTTTTTTATTTCTTAAGCATTCCCTATACCTAACTGCTTTAATTTGTGCTTAAATGTTAATCGCACCAGTAATCTTAACTACAGTTGAGTCCGCGAGTCTTTACCCGTGCGTCATTAATACCTGGCGAGATAAAACACCACGGTATAAAACACATACTTTTTATCTATTAGTATCATTCTCTTCCACACATGAAACTCATGACCAACCAGCTGCCGTTTGTTATTAAGTAACAACACATGTTATTTTTATGAACCATCTAGACTCAGTGCATTGAAAAGAGATAGGTACAAAAAAAGACGATTCGGTATGTTTTCATATTTTAAGCACAATTTGTTTGACGTTTCTGCTTTGTTTACTTTTGTGGCTGTCAGTCAGTTGATTTTTTTGCGATTTTTGTCGAATTTTTGCATTTTGAAGTTTCTTTATATTACACAAACAGTTGTTTTCACAACTAATTTTATATTGGGCTTTGAAATTTTAAGGTAATTAATTATATTTTGGCAATTACTATTATTTAAAACATACAAAGCTAACGTCATTCACACAGTAAAGAAATGATTGTGTTTAGGTTTCCGTCAAAGTGAATAAAATATCAAAAAAAAGTTATTGATTTTTTTTATAAATTTTTTATTTATTTATTGCCCAATAATAATAAAAAAATTATTAAGCTACTTCAAATGTAGCTGTAATTCTGCACAAAACTTTTGAAGCAAAACTTACATTTGACATTCTATATATTTGATAACGTCAAATTTTATAATAAAACCCGTAATCGGAACAGTAGCCACTTTCTGTCACTTGTTGTTGCGTGAAATAGATTTCCGACTTATTTCGTATGCTTTAAATGATGACGCACGGGTAAAGACTCGCGGACTCAACTGTACGTAGGTATTTTGATAGCTCAGCCATTATTGGTAATTTTAAGGATCAGTCTAGATCCTAGATTAATAAGTGCGTTCGCAGGTGCCTGTCGAAGACTAGTCGGCGACAAATTAGCAGCAAAACGCATGCGTACTTTAAAATGATATAAATAATATCGTTAATAGATAAATATACAAGGTATATTTACCTAGTATAATTTAATAATTAATTATTAATATTAATTAAATGTAAATAAACCTTGTATATTTATCTATTAACGGTATTATTTATATTAAGTGAGGTTAGAAATTGTCGGCGACAATTTGTCAACTGTACCCGCGAACGCACCTAATATGTATTTATTTCCGAAAAATTATTTGTAATTGAATATTTTCACGGCCAACCTAATAAAATTTTACGTATTTTTTGTTGCAATTAATGTTTGACTCGAATCACCAATAACTAATAACTCACAAATTAAAGCAGTTAGGTATAGGGAATGCTTAAGAAATAAAAAAGTACCATAAAGTATCATTTCATTACAATACTAAAATACAGGGTGTTCTATTTAAGAAAACTGAGAAAATACTCATTCCGAGTTTTGACCAACCTTGTATAATAAAATTCAACGTTTAGTTATACTAATATCTTTTAACAATAGTTGACTATATTAAAAATTATTTAAATATAAATAGAGTTTTTAATGCCAAACTACTACAATTCTACAGGGTGTGAAAGTTGCTACGAAATTAATAAAAAAACGTAATTATCTTTTAAACTACCCTGTATAATATTACAAAACCTCATATTTTAAGAAAGAAGACATCGAGGAGAATCCAAAAATGTAAAAATATATAGGGTGTCCTATTTAAAAAACAAAGTTATAAGCAACTTCCGGTATAACCGGAAGTAGCAAATAGATGAAAATATTTTCATTAAATAGATCACTCTTCAAAACCCCTTCATTTCAATTTTCATGATTCTGTTGCCTTTAGTTCTCGAGATATTTCTAATAGGCCCTTTATCTGCCTCACCCTGTATATCTAGCAAATAGAGCGTACCTATCAACTATGGATACGTACTGCCCTCTATAATTTGGTCCCTCTAGAAAATCTAAAAATATGCAAAAACACGTCAAATTGATTTGTAAGGGACTTTTGTAGACTAGTTTTCAACTAAATTACATCAACACTCTTGCTGGAGCGGACACAACCCACAAAATCCTTAATAGAAAGGGGGGTTGAGTGATACATCTTTCCAAAGGTCATTCAACTACCTTTTTAAAAATATTCCAAAAAATAGGTACTCAAAATACTCGAATATTAAAAAAATTCAATTTGGAGTTCATTACTTCAACCCCAAATTCCCCTAAAAACTATTGAGAACATCTACCAAAACAACAAAATGAAAGTCAGAATAGATGGGCAACTTACAGAACCTATTCGCGGTGTGCAAGTACTTCAAAGGGAAACGAGAAACGACCGTGCGCGAGTCGCGGAGAAATATTGCAACTATCTTAAATAATTCATATTGTCAATTGAAATTGTCAAATTGACGTATATTTCATACCTTCTGTCATTGAAGCAGAAAAATTATATATTGCTCCACAATATCGATATGATATGCAATTATTATATAAAGGTAAATTTAATTAATTGTATTTTGCTTGCAGTACTGCATTTTAATAACTAATTTTATTTACTACATCCAATTGTTTACGTTTGCATAACATAACCTGCATCTTATTTTTTCTTCTTATTATTTTTTTGGACTATGGTCTTGACAATTATCCAGTAACCAGGACTAATATAATTGGCCAATATAATTAAAAATGCGAATAAAAGTACAGAGCGTAGAAATAGGGGTCGCTTTGCCGAACTTGCACGGTCCTAATAGACATAGGCAGCGGAATAAGACAGGAGAACTCATTGGGCCCTATGTTCTTCAATTTAATCATGGATGAAATCATCAAAAGCGTTAACAAAGGAAGAGGATACAAAATGGGAAATAAAGAAGTAAAAATACTCTCTGACGCACGCGACGCAATACTGATAATAACACAAGATGAAGATAGTCTGCAAAGATTAGTCCACAGTTTTAACATAAGAGCAATAGAATTCAATATTACAATTTCATCTCAGGAAAGTAAAACAATAGTAGGTAATCAGTAAAGAACCAATCAGATGTAAAATAGAAATTGATGGCATCAGTATTGAACAAGTAGGTATCTAATGAAAACAAGGAATTGTGTGAGGAATACTGTGATGAAGTCAAGAATTTATAAAGCCAGTGTAAGACCAATAATAACATATGCATCAGAAACTAGACATGATACAACCAACAACACAAATACTATAGTCCGTTCTTTAACGGTAAAATATCGCAAAACCTCTAAATTTTAAAGAACCGCTTAGATTGACATGAAATTTGGCACACACATAGCTAACATGTCAAAGAAAAAAAGTGATATTTTGCCGATATGTGCTTTTGCCCTGGGGGTGGTTTTCACCCCTCTTGGGGGTGAAAAAATATTCGTCCAAAGTAAGTCAGGAAATGGATAAACTGGCTAATTTTAAGTAACTTTTGTTCTATAGAGTTTTTTCACTAAGTCAATACTTTTCGAGTTATTTGGCAGTGAATATGTTCATTTTTTCAACAAAATAACCACGCTTTTCGAAGGTTTTTCGCAAATAACTCAAATAGTAAGTATTTTGTCGAAAAAATATTCTTAGCAAAAATATAGCCTGTAAAAAATTTTAAAAAATGGTGTATATATCACGTCTCTATACCTAGTAGAAGCAGAGTTATATCTAATGAAAAATAGGTTCATATTCGTCAAATTCCAAATGGAATACTTTAACGTGAAATAACCAAAAATGAAGCACATTTAGGGAAAAACTCATTACAACTTATTTAAAGTGTTTAAAGAAAGCTTAATTTTTGTTTTATAAAAAAAATTTCTAGCATCAAAAGTAAACAAGTTACGCTCAAAATAAAGTTAGTCCCTTTTTGTTTTGGTAAAAAATCGAGGAAACCAGCCCCTAATTAGTATCTTAAATGAACTTAATCGTTACGACTTCACAAGTTTCTTGACTCGTGTATGTATTGTTTATTATGATCTGTAAGTTTCATCGGTTCAAAGTCCTTATTATTGAAAAGGCTGTAGTTAAAAGGGGTTGAACGAGTCTCTGATCACGAATGTATGCAAATTTAGAAACACCAAATCTTAATCAATTTTTCTCTAACAGAAAAACAAAAAAATACATGATATTCAGAAAAGCAATGCTAACTTTTTTTGTTTTTCGAGATTTTTGGTATTTCTAAGAAGTTTTAAGTTATTTTGAAAAAAAGCATATTTTTCAAAAATAAAATTTTTAAAAATTTTACTTTGAAACCAAATTTTTTCAAAAATAAGCACTTTGAATCAATGAAACTTACAGATCATATAAACACAACATAAGTAAAATAATTTGTGGAGCGGTAACGATTAATTTCCTTAAAGTTGCTAATTAGGGGGTGGTTCCCGATTTTTTTTTGCCAAAACAAAAGGGACCAACTTTATTTTGAGCGTAACTTGCTTACATTTAATGCTAGAAACTTTTTGTAAAAACAGTAGTAAAGCTTTTTTTAAACACTTTAAAAAAGTTATAAGGGGTTTTCCCCAAAAAGTGCTTAATTTTTTGGATATTTCACGTCGAAATATTCTATTTGAAATTTGGTGAATATGAATCTATTTTTCATTGGCTATAACTCTGGTTCTACGAGATCCAGAGACCTAACGCGTACACAATTTTTTTTTACATTTTTATAGGCTATATTTTTGCTAAGAACGTTTTTTTCGACAAAATACTTACTTTTTGAGTTATTTGCGAAAAACCGTCTAAAAATGTGGTTATTTTGTTGAAAAATGAACATATTCACTCGCAAATAACTCGAAAAGTGTTGACATGGCGAAAAAGCTCTATAGAACAAAAGTTACTTAAAATTAGTCAGTTTAACCATTTCCGGACTTATTTTGGACATATATTTTTTCACCCATAAAAGGGGGTGAAAGTCACCCCCAGGGTAAAAGCACACATCGGCACAATATCACTTTTTTCTTTGGCATGTAAGTTATACGTATGCCAAATTTCATGTCAATCCAAGCGGTTCTTTAAAATTTAGAGCAAAAACCGTGAAAGAATGTACTACTACTAGAAACGGCAGAGATTACTGAGAACAATTACAGGAAATACTCTGGGAGATTGAAAGAGGAATGAAGAAAATAGAAAAAAATGTAACGTACAGTGTATAAACGAATGTATACTAATAGTAGGGGAGGCAAGGATGCTAAATTTGCAGTTACTAAAGCGTTATGACAAACTTGTTAATGAGAGCTCTAGGACCAGACGGAGTACACTCTGAATTTCTTAAACTTCTTCATGATGAATCTGTAAGAATATTATGTAAAATCTTCAATAATATATTTATCTATGACGCAGGCAATATCCCAAGAGATTGGCTAGTTTCAGAATTTATTACCTTACCAAAGAAACTGGGAGCAGAAAATTGCGGAGAATATAGGCTAATAAGTCTAAAGAGCCATACATTCTTTTTCTTAAAATCATGCATCGTACGATATTCTACGCATATTCTACGTAGAATATACAAGCTATGCGAAGAGAGAATACAAGACACACAGTTTGGATTAATGAAAGGCGTAGGTACAACAGATGCATTGTTTAGTCTACAGGTATATTATTTCAAAGATGCAAAGATATGATTTGCGATATTTACACCGGCTTTGTGGACTACCAAAAAGCATTTGATACAGTTCAACACCGAAAAATGATGGATGTTCTAACAAAAGCCCAAAACCAACGGAAGCGATCCAGATTCTACGAGGCGTTAGACAAGGTGGTATACTTTCACCTATATTATTAAGCCTTGGAAAATTGCGAACATGGAATACTTCCAAATGGAGAACGCCTAAACAGCATCCGCTATGCAGACGACACCGTTATTTTTGCAGACAGTTTGAACAGTTTACAGCAACTACCCAGGCAACCAAACGACGTTTTTATAACGTAGATAACACGTCATAAAAATGACCAATTGACGTGTTTCAATGACGTAGTACTGACGTTGAAAATCACGTGTATTGGTCTCATCGATTTGACGTCATAATTGTGAGGATTTTAAAACGTAATCGTACCTACGTTTTTTTCACGTCGGTAAAATCACGTCTTTAATACTTTCAAAAAGTGGCATCTTTCAGATGTTTCAAAATATTATAAAAAATAAGTACATAACATGAAACCTATAGGCCTACGTCCCATGTGTCGAAGATATAAGTAGGTAATACTACCACTTGTTTAAGATCGCTTGTGCGCTAGGTTAGAAGCATCATTGATTCTGCATGATTGTACCAGCCCTCACATTATAGAATTTTCACTAGTTATATATACCTACTTACTGTGTCAAAACTGAAACAAACATGTATTATATCAAACTAATAAATACTTTTATTAACAAATTATCCAGCATACTAATATCTTAATTTACCGCTGTCTTAATATCTTCGTTTAACGCTTAATTAAAAACAAATAAACATAACCTCAAATAGTTGTCAAGAAGAATTACTGCATTAAACTAACTCACTGAGCAAAAACACATAAAAATCTCATTAATTTACACGTTTGTTCAACTAAATATCTAAATGAAAAGTCTTATTTTATCACACAAGACACAAACCACGTAAAAAATAAATGAGAAATTTCTTATGAACATTTAGCGTTATCTATACCTAAACGAAATTGTTTGGAGTCAATACAAACAAGCAAGCTCCTCCCAATTTTGTGACGTCAGACTTAGGCTGTCTGAAATTAAAACGTTTTTTAAACGTAATTTTAATGTCATTAATCTTACGTATTTAAAATCACCTTCAAAAGACGTCTATATGACGTAATGTTCAAACACGTGTTATATTCAACCAAAAACTGACGTTTTCTCAACGTTATATGACGTCACTTGGTTGCCTGGGTAATAAACAAAGTAAATGAAGTAAGTGAAAGATATGGACTTCAAGTAAATATATCAAAAATTAAATTTATGATCATCAGCAAAAATAAAATTGGAGCCCAAGTACTTATCAATAATACACCAGTGGACCGAGTAAAACAGTTTACCTATCTTGGAACAATAGTAAACAAACAATGGGATCACTCACAAGAATTAAAATGTAGAATAGAGAAGGCTAGGAGTGCATTCAATAACATGGCCAAACTCTTTAAAAGCCACAACCTTAATCTGGAGATAAAAGTAACGCTCCTACGATGTTATATCTTCTCAATATTATGTGGCTATATGATGTGGCTATACAGGCGAATCCTAAGGATATCAAGGACGGACAAGATAACCAACGAGACCCTATTACGAAGAATGGGGAAAGAAAGAGAGGTGATATATACCATTATAAGGAAAAAGTTAGAATATGTCGGAGACATAATGAGAAACGGCACTAAATACAGATTACTGAAGATAATCCTTCAAGGTAAAGTATTCGGAAAGCGAGGAATTGGGAGAAGAATATGGTTAAAGAACCCAAGAAAATGGTTCTCCAGAACAACAACTAATCTATTTATATTTATAAAGCATCAGTTAATAAAATAATTATAGCCAGAATGATCGTCAATATTCGAAACTAATAGGCACTAAAAGAAGAAGAAGAAAGCGTTATGGGTACCTATTCGGTTTGGGTATTGAAGATTAGGTTCTAAAACCAAAAAGTTAAGTTTTCCATTTTAGTGGGGACTTTATTTCCATCAATCGTTTTTTCCGATTATAGCGCCATCTATCCATTCCATAGCCATTCGAACATTCGAAAAAATGTCTCGAATAAAAGTTACTTATTTTTACAATCTTATTTTTACGTCCAAATTTAAGATTTTAAAGTAAACCCCCACCCCTCTGTAGAAGGGGGGGTCGTGTTTGGTGTCATTCGATAGATTTTTGAAAAATATTGAATACATGTATTATTCAGTTTTTCGATCTGATGTTTAGATCGCGAAATATCGCGGGATTCCTATTTAAAATTTTAAATTTACACCCCACCCCTCTCCGTGGGAGTCGTGTTTGGAATCATTCGATAGAGTTTTAGAAAATATTGAACATTTCTTATTTATTAGTATTTATTAGTTCTTTAATTTCACGTTAATTTTGCGAAATATTCGCTTTTTTTATGAATCTTTGTAACTCACTCATTTCCTTGCGCCCCGCTCAAATCGTCAAATTTTTGAAATATAAGTACACTGTTTTGCATCTCTGCATGTACTTAACTTACCTTATCTTAATCTGACGATCTCCAGTTTTTCTAAGGATATATTTTTTTCAGACCCCTTAACGAACTCCCCTGTATTAAAAGCTAATATATGGTAGGAGTACCTACATTTACAGGGTATACCCATGTGATTTTCTAACGCGCTCGAATAACTGCAGAAATCCTCGCTTGGGCTTTTCTACCATAAATAAAAAAAGAATGGAATAACCACATAACCAGAGGGGGAGGGGAGACCCGTGTCGTCAAAATACCAAGAGATAAATCACCAAATGATCACCAATCGGTAGTGTAGGCCGACCGCGCAGCAAAGATGGAGTGACAACCTTCCATAAGAGGTATAAATCCGGCAATGAACAAGCTGAATTGGTTTTAAAAAGGAAGAAAAAGAATAAGAAAAATACTACAAACAATTAAGAAATAATACCGCCACTTCGTACGAATAACAAATAAGGAAGATATAATAGTACCTACGGGATCCGAATAGGAGGTCGAAATGTACCCATCTGCTTGTCGGATGAAACATTTTTTTTAATTAAATTTCATACATAGACAAACACGATCAGCATGGGTTGCCTATCAAAATCGTGTCATAACCATAGCTATCCTTAACGGGGGGCCGTAGGGGTTGAAATCAATATTTCAAGCACATTTTTGAAGTGAAAACTTCTTTAGGGACGTTGTGCGACTTTTGGATAGGGGAAAAAGCATTGAATTCGTGACCGTGATCGCTACCGTCAGGGCGACCGTCATCGCGACCGTCATCGTGACCGTCATGGCGACCGTCATCGCGACCGTCATTGCGACCGTCATCTCTTCGGCGAAATAAATTTTGTACGTATCTATATTATGTGTATGTATACATAAATTATATAGAAGTATTTAAATTTAAAATAAATGTAAAACCTATTTTTGGATGGGGAAAATGATTGATTTCACGACCATCATCGCGACCGTCATCGCTTCGGCGAAATAAATTTTGTACATATATAGGTATATTATGTGTATGGATATATAAATTGTATAGAAGTATTTAAAAATAAATGTAAAACCTATTTTAGGATGGGGAAAAAGGATTTATTTCGCGACCGTCATCTCTTTGGCGAAATAAATCTTGTACGTATCTATATTATGTGTATGTAGACATAAATTGTATAGAAGTATTCAAATTTAAAATAAATGTAAAACCTATTTTTGGATGGGGAAAAAGGATTTATTTCGCGCTCGTCATCTCTTCGGCGAAATAAATTGTGTAGGTATATATACTACGTGTATATTATTATAATGAACGTATAGTAATAGTAGTAATATTGAAGTGAAAACTTCTTTAGGGACGTTGTGCACTTTTAGATGGGGAAAAAGTATTGAATTAACGACCGTCATTGCTTCGACGAAATAAATTTTTGAAGTGAAAACTTCTTTAGGAACCTTGTGCACTTTTTCTGTAAAAACGCTGTGCCCTTTTTAAATGGGGAAAAATGTTGAATTAGCGACTGCCATCCCGACCGTCATTGCTTCGACGAAATAAATTTTTGAAGTGAAAACTTTTTAGGGACGTTGTGCACTTTTTAGATGGGGAACAAGTGTTGAATTAGCGACCGTCATCGCGACCCTCATTGCTTCGACGAAATAATGTTTTGTGTGAAAACTTCTTTAGGGACGTTTTGTCCTTTTTAGATGGGGAAAAGTATTGGATTGGAAAAAATATTGAATCAGCGACCGTCATCGCGACCGTTATTGCTTCGACGAAATAATTTTTGAAGTGAAAACTTTCTTTAGGGACGTTTTGCCCTTTTTAGATGGGGAAAAAGTATTGAATTAGAGACGGTCATCGCGACCGTCATTGCTTCGACGAAATACATTTTTGAAGTGAAAGCTTCTTTAGGGACGTTGTGCACTTTTTCGATGGGGAAATAGTATTAAATTAGCGACCGTCATTGCTTCAACGAAATAAATTTTGAAGTGAAAACTTCTTTAGGGACGTTTTGCCTTTTTTAGATGGGGAAAAAGTATTGAATTAGAGACCGTCATCGCGACCGTCATTTCTTTGACGAACTAAATTTTTGAAGTGAAAGCTTCTTTAGGGACGTTGTGCACTTTCTCAATGGGGAAATAGTATTAAATTAGCGACCGTCATTGCTTCAACGAAATAAATTTTTGAAGTGAAAACTTCTTTAGGGACGTTGTGCCCTTTTTAGATGGAGAAACTTTTTTAGGGACCTAATACACTTTTTAGATGGGGAAAAAGTGTTGAATTAGCGATCGTCACCGCTTCGGCGAAATAAATTTTTAAAATGAAAATTTCTTGAGGAACGTTGGGCACTTTTTAGATGGGGAAAAATTGTGGAATTAGCGACCGTCATCGCTTCGGCGAAATAAATTTTTGAAATGAAAATTTCTTGAGGAACTTTGTGCACTTTTTGGATGAGGAAGAAGAATTGAATTAGCGATCGTCATCGCTTCGGCGAAATAAATTTTTGAAGTGAAAACTTCTTTAGAGACGTTTTGCACTTTTTCGATGAGGAAAATGTATTAAATTAACGACCGTCATTGCTTTAACGAAATAAATTTTTGAAGTGAAAACTTCTTTAGGGACGTTGTGCCCTTTTTAGATGGAGAAAAAGTATTGAATTAGCAACCGTCATCGCGATCATCATTGCTTCTACGAAATGAATTTTTGAAGCGAAACTTTTTTAGGGACGTTATACACTTTTTATTTAGATGGGAAAAATGTGTTGAATTAGCGACAGTCATCGCTTCGGCGAAATAAATTTTTGAAATGAAAATTTCTTGAGGAACTTTGTGCACTTTTTAGACTGGGAAAAAGTATTGAGTTTGCGACCGTTATCACTTTGCCGAACTAAATTTCGTACGTATATACAATATTATGTGTATGTACAGCTGGTTCCTAAAAAAACTAATACGACTCTTAGTAAGATTTGATCATTTTGAGCAGTGTATGATTGGTATGACATTATATTATATTTATTATGACAGACAAATAATAAAATAAACAAACAAACAACCATTTATTGAGGTTGAAGTTATCTGACAAATTTTAAGATTTGGCAGTGACAGTGACAGTATGTAAATAATAAGTTTATCCTTCAAAATATAATAAATTAAATATAAATAAACTCATATTCATTATATCACACCTCATCAAAAGCTTTTTACAAGAACATAGTCAGATATTTTGATATGGCTTAGAGCCAGACTACATCAAGATCGCCTATAAATCGTGCTGGTAATTGCCTTTCAGCGAGACCAAAAACAAAAAGAAGAAGAAGAAAGTACACTGCTCAATTTTCTACAAAATACGCTTTAAGAGTCGTATCAGTTTTTTTTGGAACCAGTACATGATACTAAAAATAGCCATATAGTATCTTCCCGTAGCCCAAATACGCCCGAGCAGTGGCGGCTCGAGGCTTTAGGGACAGGGTCGGCAAGGTTTTGTCTCCTCAGATAGGTATGCCATCTAATTAAAAGGCTTCAATTTCATAGAATATTTTTGGTTTTTGTTTTTTTTTATTTTTTTTATTTTTTTTTTGTTTTTTCCTATAAATTTAGAACCTAAACCTGTTTATAAATTAACTCTAGTCTATGTTGTTTCGAAGTAGCAAAATGAGTTATAACGCCATTGTAAAATTTATTATTGTTTTGGAGAGGTTTTAAAAGTTTTTTTCTATTGACATTTGAGACAAGTTTGACATTCTCTTTTGTTTCATGGTGTTTCGACAATACGTTTTGACTCTTTTGAGGCAAGAGAAATACCGTTCATTTGAGGCAGAATTTGCCCACATTTGAGCACAATAATTTATTAATTTCGGGAACAGTTTGTTATACCTAATGAATTGCAGTATATAAAATTAAACATATTTTGTAACTTATCCCACCTTCCGAAAATATTTAGATCAGCATATAAAACTGTTAATTCATTTTCTTATTTTATTTGATTAAAGAATGATGGATAATTTTTAATGAACTTGTCTAATAGATATTTTGAAAATTCTTTGGAAATAATAATTGAGTTATCCTTCCACTCAAAAAGGTCCGGAACATTGTTTAAATAATCAAAATGTCAAAAAATGAAGAAAAACTTCGATTTTTTTCTTCGTTTTTTGTTTTTTTACTTTCAAAGTATTCACTTCTGAGAAAAGTTACACTGACGTAAAAGTTGCGTAATTAAATTTCCTACAATATAGGATTGGTTAAAATTTTTAAAAAGTGTCATCCTTGTTGCAAAACAGCAATAATTGCGAAAAAAACATAAAAAATAAGTATTCGCATTTTACGTTTTTCAACCATTTATGCTACACTTACGACCTTCATATTTTAACCAGAAAACGTTTATGATATAATAAAACAATACTGTAAATTTGATTAAGATCGATTCAATACATTTTGCAAAATAAATTTAGCTTTTGCAAAAAAAATAATTTTTTCAAAATGTTGCAGTACTGACAATAAAGCAGATAGCAAGTTGATTTTTTTTACATATAGAAGAAAGGTACAGTATTCTTCTATACGTAAAAATAAATTCAACTTGCTGTCTGCTTTATTTTCAGTTCTTCAACATTTTGAAAAAATGATTTTTTTTGCGAAAGCTGGATTGCAAAATTTATCTTGCAAAATATATTGAACCGATCTTAATGAAATTCATAGTATTGTTTTACTATATGATATAGTTTTTCTGGGTAAAATTATGAAGGTCCTAAGTGTAGCATAAGCGGTTGAAAAAAGTAAAATGCGAATACTTGTGTTTTATGATTTTTTCGCAATTATTGCTATTTTGCAACAAGGGTGACAATTTTTAAAATTTTTAACTAATCCTATATTGTAGGAAATTTAATTACGCAACTTTTATGTCAGTGCAACTTTTCTCAAAAATGAATACTTTTAAAGTTATAATCAAAAAATGAAGAAAAAAATCGAATTTTTCGTTCATTTTTTGACATTTTGATTATTTAAACAATGTTCCGGACCTTTTTGAGAGGGAGGATAACTCAAATATTATTATTTGAGTTATTTTCAAGCAATTTCTGCAAAAAGATTTGAGTCACCTCTCAACGTCCAAATGTACTAATATTTTTACAGATGCGCCATGGTCTATAGGTACGTGTCTTGTTGCCGTTCGCAGATCACCGCTCGGCAAATTGTTTATCTGCCGTACTTGCCATCCAAATAATACGGGGAATGTATAATTGGTTACCTATCGGCTAATATTCCATAGCTTCTTATCTACAAGCAAATGGTCAATCTGGGGACGGCTTGCCGAAGCGGGCCTAAGAATTCACACAATCGCAATCGAGTGCATGGCTAGGATCATTAATTTGAAAAGTCTCTTAAACACACCGCACAGGGATCACTTAACGTATCGGATCGATCGAATTCTTTTAAAAACAATGAATAAAATTTAGTATGTATTATCTCACAGATATTTTTTTTATTTCACAGAAACGAATATCATCAACTCTGATTAACATATATTTAAAAAAATCTATAATGTGTCCATAAATGTGTGGGTCGGCACTGCCGACCCTGACGAGCCGCCACTGCGCCCGAGTTCGCGCATGATGACGTAACTGAAGACTGAAGACCAATTTGAATTTGAATTCTTGTTAAATTAAATGGGATTTGTATACATTCTGTCATGTAATTATTCAATTAGCAAAATAATATTAAACGACTTTTTGTGTTATTTGTTTATAAAAGACATCGCACTTTTACAAAGATAAAATATAAAATACACTTATCTTACAACCGCGAACGATTCAAACTAATCGGACGTTACAAACAATTACGAACGTGCCGGTCTCCAGTTGCGTCACGACTCCCCCTTCCTTCAGGATGCGCAATATATTTTCTCCTTATTTATAGTATGCTGTGTATGTATACATAAGTAGCATAGAACGTACGAAACTCGTATATAATAGAGGTATAACACTTCTTTTTTGATGGGGAAAAAGCATTGAGCTCGTAATTTATATACTATAAGAAGTTTTCACTTCTGTCGACACTCCCAGGAGTGCTTTAAATTTTTTTTGAAAGTATGGTAGAATTATTTTATTTTTAAATTAAATAGGCATATTCAGTACAATCGTTGATTTCAATCAACGGTACAATTAATAGATTACTCAAGGAAAAATTCTGAAAATTAAGCCAACGGTGGCAAATTTTTAAAAGACACCTCAAAATATAATGCGTTTTGTGGTGGACATCAGAACGCATCATTGGATCATGGCGTTGATTGAAATATTGATATATCCAATACCTCAATCAACGATCATGGTAAACAAAAAATTCAAAAAGATTTTATTAGCTTATGAGTTTCTCGAGGTAATGTTGTCTGAGTTTTTTTTAGTTTTAGCTAACTTTGACTTTTTGATATCACTCAGGAATCAAAACAACGAATTTTTTTTTGCAAAAAGAGTGAAAATTAACATATTTATTATTGTTAAACAAAAAATAAGCATACAATAAAAAATATCTCGACAGCGTTACCTCAAGGAATGTCGTAAAGAAATATATACAAAATTCCAGGTGGGTTGGTCAAGTAGTTTTTAAGTTACAATGTCTATAGCCTTTGAAAAAAGCAGTTTTGAGGAAAACGCGTTTGAAGTATTGTCAACTTTTATTTTCAATTTTTTTTTTGTCTTTCAAATCGTAAAATGATGCACACCGGAATATCTTTTTGAATCGCGGAGTAATTTACTAAAGAAAATGAGAACAGTTGTTGACCGTTGTTCACTACGTTCAAGCGTGCTGGCGCGAACCTGCTACAAATCGAGTCGAAGGTAGGGCTATTCAACACTATCTCCCTACCTCCCTACCTTCGAGTCGCTTTGCAGCAAGTTCGTGCCAGCGCTCTTAAGCGTAGTGAGAAACGGTCAACAGCTGGTTATATATTTTTTTGTAAATTACTCCGCGATTTAAAAACATATTCCGGTATGCATCACTTTACCATTTGACAGACAAAAAAGAAATAGGGAATAAAAATTGACAATACTTTAAACGCGTTTTTCTCAAAACTGTTTTTCAGGCTGTAGACATTGTAACTCAAAAACTACTTGAACAACTCACCTGGAATTTTGTATATATTTTCTTTAAACGTTCCTTGAGGTCACGCTGTCGAGATATTTTTTGTTTTATGCTTATTATTTGTGTAACAATAATAAATATGTTTATTATTGTTACTTTGTTTAGACTTCTGAGTGATATCAAAAAGTCAAAATTAAATAAAACTAAAAAAACTTGACAGTGTTACCTCGAGAAACTTATAAGCTAATAAAATATTTTTGAATTTTTTGTTTACCATGAACCAATGATGAGTTCTGATGTCCACTGCAAAATTCATTATATTTTGAGGTGTTTTTAAAAAAAAATTGCCACCGTTAGCTTATTTTTCAGTATTTTTCCTTAAGTAATCTTAGACCAGTAAGGATCTGTGAAAAAACGTCTATTTTTGGATGTGAGAGGTGGCCGTGGCATTCGGATTTTTGCAGATAAAGTTAGGTGACACCTTCAGTAATAATAATTGACTTATGCTCCTTCTCAAATATGCCCGGAACATTAATAAAAAAATTAAAATATTTAAAAATTTCGAAAAACGTCGATTTGTTTTCTGCTTTCTTTGCTTATAACTTTAAAACGATTCGTTTTGGAACAAAGTCGTATAGAAATAAAATAAAGATAATTAAATTTTGTATGATATACAACTGATCGAAAATGTCTTAACGTATTATCTTTTCTGCAATATAGCAATAAATACAAAATAAGGGGGCAAAATACGCCTGTTGTTATTCAATGTTTTTAACCACTTTGGTGGCACTTAGAACCTTAGTAATTCACTTAGGAAATTCTTTGTAACATACATAAACCGTGTACCAAATTTCATTAAAATCGACCTAATAGATTTTGCATAATAAATTTGCAATCTAAATGTTTTTAAAAAAGTTCAAGTTTTTTTAAATCTTTCTGAACAAAAAGTAGACCATTTAGAAGTTGGCTAATTTTTTTACATATAAAGAGGTGCTCTACCTATCTAATACACTTTACAGAATTAAAATCGGATTATTTAAGGGGCCTCAGCAATGTTTTAAACTTATAAACAATTTTTTGGCTTATAAACAAATAGCTTTGTTTAATAATAAAAAAAATCATTTTTAGCAATGCAAATAATTAAATCCGGTATAATTTGACTTCAACTTTCAAATGCTGTCAGCAGAATTGCTATTTTATTTTTTAATCAAAAGTTATTCGCGTTCAAAAATTTAAATTTTTCGATATTTTGAAAGTTTCACTGCGTTTATCTCGACAACTATGCATCCTACGAAAAAACTTGTAAGAACATTTTTTGCTTAGAATTACCCAAGAAGTACAAAAAAATGTTTTATTTTGCGAAAAATCGATGTTATGTAATTCCTCAAGTTCTTTGTTTATAACAATCTTATCGACATCCGGATCAACTGTTACCCAAAAAAATCGTGTTCTACGGGTCAAAAAATACATAGAAATGTTGGGTAAGTCCATCTAAATAAAGGAGCGCGTAGCACCCCCTCCTGGCCACAGCACTAATTTGTTTATAAGCCAAAAAATTGTTTATAACTTTAAAACATTGCTGAGGCTGCTTAAATAATCCGATTTCAATTCTGTAAAGTGCATTAGACAGGTGGAGTGCTTCTTTATATGTAAAAAAATTTAAAAATCTTTGTATGTTCTAGTTTTTGTTGTGCAAGATTTTAAAAAAATTTAATTTTTTAAAAACAGTTTGATTGCAAAATTATTATTCAAAATCTAGTAAGTCAATTTTAATGAAATTTGGTGTACGGTTTTAGCACATTACAAAAATTTTCTTAGCGAATTAGGAAGATTCCAAGTGTAACCTAAGTGATGGAAAATCATTGAATAATGACAGGCTTGTTTTGCCCCCTTATTTTATATTTATTGCTATTTTGCAGCAAGGGTGATAAATTAAGACATTTTTAACCAATTGCATCTGATAGAAAATTTAATTATCTTTGTTTTACTCCTATACGACTTTGTTCCAAAATGAATCGTTTTAAAGTTATAAACAAAAAAAGTAGAAAAAAATCGATGTTATTCGAAATTTTTAAATATTTGAATTTTTTTATTAATGTTCCGGGCATATTTGAGAAGAAGCATAAATCAATTATTATTAACGAAGATAAAAAAGATCAAGGCAGGTACTAACGGTATTATTAACGAAGTTATCACCTAACTTTATCCGCAAAAATCTGAATGCCACCTCTCACATCCACCTAAAAACAGATCCTTACTGGTCTATCTATGAATTGTACTGAATATGCCTATTTAATTTAAAAATAAAATAATTCTACCATACTTTCAAAAAAAAATGTGTTTGGAATATTGATTTCAACCTCTTCGTCCACCCTAAAGGATAGCTATGACACGATTTTGATAGGCAACCCATACCATTACTGGTCGTGTTTGTCTATGTATGAAATTTAATAAAAAAATTTTTTCATCCGGCAAGCAGATGGGTACATTTCGACCTCCTATTCGGATCTTAGACTATAAAGAATATGAAAATCAAAAAATCAGAAATCTTCACACATAGCGTTAACAAATTAACTTTTGGATTTATCCAAAATATTTGGTAAAGTAATAAAAAAGGAAAAATTAATCTTAAATGGTTTCATTTATATTATACCTGCAATTTTTTCAATCATATTTGTTGATAAACTAAGCTTCTGGCATTTCGTTAGAGCAGAAAGTGAATTATCCATTTTTTCTATTGGCGGCCATTGAAATTGAAATCCAACTTCTAAGGCTTCACTAATATTTTGACCGGGGTTTTTTTCTTCCCATCGTTTAATTGCATCTTTGATGGTTGTTGGTTTTGACATATTTTAGTTTTTTTTTATTCGACTTAACGTTGTTTGTTCTATTTGGTCGATATTTATTCACGTTCCATGGTAACAAATATTGATTGTCATGATTTTCATAATGGTTTCATAATATTTAGGCTATTGACTACAAAATAAACAAGGGTAACAGGAATTAAGGCGTAATAAGGAATTTTATTATTTTACCTCTAAATTGACATCTAAAAATAATAAAATCGAAGAGCGCTACTAAATACAGCCTTGCGTTTTTAAGATCGCGATAAAATTGTTCACTTTTAGTGCGGCCGATATGTGAAACAATTGAGCGTTTAATGATACAAGCATATAATTTGGACCACATATACTGCACATAAAAAGGTTCAAATTTAGATATGAGGCCATCTCAGATTTTGCCTTTTACAAAATGACGGGCATTCAAAATGGAGACATTCGCGGTGTGCAAGTACTTGGAGACGATACGAGAAACGATCGTGCGAGAATAGCGGAGAAATATTGTATACTTTCTTAAATAATTCATTGTCAATTGAAATTGTCAAATTGACATATATTTCATATCTACTGTCAGTGAAGAAGAAAAATTATATATTGCTCCACAATATTGATATGACATGCAATTATTATATAAAGGTAAATGTAATTAATTGTATTTTGCTTGCATTACTGCGTTTTAATAACTAATTTTATTTACTACATACAATTGTTTACGTTTTAATAACATAACCTGAATCTTATTTTTTCTTCTTATTATTTTTTTGGACTATGGCCCTGACAATTATCCAGCAACCAGAACCATATGATTGGCCAATATAATTAAAAGTGCGAATGAAAGTGCAGAGCGAAGAAACCAGGTGTCGCTTTTCCGAACTTGCATGGTCCCAATACGCTGTGAGCTCGTACGTAGAGGGGATATTTATAAATTCGCGAGCTCCAGTAGTGGCAAGTCTGTAAACGTTTAAAATGTCAAAGTGATTAATTTAAAATTAAAATTAAAAACATTAATTATAAAAAATATTAGTTGGTCAAAGCTGTGATATATATTTTTACCTTAAATATACTTACGTTTTAAATACTGAATTTACGTTTTTTTAATGTTCCGTAATATGTAATTATAAATTAATCTATTAATCTTGGCGCCATCTACACGATAATTGTGAAAGTATCCGAAGTAAGAAATTAATATTTCATCAATAGAACGTCAAAATTATTAGCAAAATCTTAAAAAAATCTATTACAATTTAATTACTTTTTAGCGTTGTAAATATTAAGCGATAACAATTAAAAATAAATTTAAAAATTACCGGTGAAAGTTGAATTAGTAATCCGCCAGGAGCGACACCATCGAAGCTCAGAGCGTATACGCTGTGAGCTCGTACGTAGAGGGGATATTTACAAATTCGCGAGCGCCAGTAGTGGCAAGTCTGTAAACGTTTACCGGAAATTTGACATAAATGTCAAAGTGATTAATTTAAAATTAAAATTAAAAACATTAATTATAAAAAATATTAGTTGGTCAAAGCTGCGGTATATATTTTTACCTTAAATATACTTACGTTTTAAATACTGAATTTAAGTTTTTTTAATGTTCCCTAATATATAATTATAATTTAATCTAAAAATCTTAGCGCCATCTATACGATAATTGTGAAAGCATCCGAAGTAAGAAATTCATATTTTATCAATAGAACGTCAAAATGATTAGCAAAATCTTAAAAAAATCGATTACAATTTAATTAATTTTTTGCGTTGTAAATTTTAAGCGATAACAATTAAATAATAAATTTAAAAATTACCGGTGAAAGTTGAATTAGTAATCCGCTAGGAGCGCCACCAGCGAAGCTCAGAGCGTATACATACAGTCGGAAAAATGAAAGAATACCCATGAACAATCACATCAATCACTTATTTTGTATTTGCTCTCTTTTTCTATAACAAACGTTTGTTATTTATAGAAAAAGACAGCAAATACAAAATAAGTGATTGATGTGATCGTTCATGGGTATTCTTTCATTTTTCCGACTGTATGTGACTAATAGCATGATAACTTTTGAACGAAAAGTCCGATTTCAGCCTTTGGCATCAAGATTCTTTTTTTGATGAGTTAGATCGAGGTCTTGAACCGAAAGAATCGGTTTAACCGAAGTTGTGTTTTTACTGTTATTTGATGTAAAAATATGTTGTTCTTTTTTTCAATTCTTTTACCCTGTATATATTAATTTTTCAAAAAGGTTATACCACCATTGAAAAGAGTGTAAAAATATTTTTTAGGAAATATTTTGAACTTTTTAGTTATGTTAATTACCATTTACTAAATGCATAACGTATCATCACATGCACCTATATGCGGCAGATTCATTTTGAATGCCCGCCATTTTTGTAAAAGACAAAATCTGAGATGGCCTCATATATAAATTTGAATCTTTGTATGTGTAGTGTGTGTGGTCCAAATTACATGCTTCTAACATTAAATGCACAATAATTCTTATATTATTTGCACGAATCTGCCACACATAGCTTTATAGGTACATGTGATGATAGATTATGCATTTATTAATTGGTAATTAACATAACTAAAGAGTTCAAAATATTCCTAAAAAAATTATTTTACGCTTTTTTCAACGCCGGTATTACCTTTTTGAAAAATAATATATACAGGGTGAAAAAATTTAAAAAAGAAACAACATATTTTTACATAAAAAATCAGAAAACACACAACTTCTGGTAAACCGATTCTTCCGGTTCAAGACCTAGATCTTACACATCAAAAAAATGACCTATATACCAAATTTGATTGAAATCGGACTTTTCGTTCAAGAGTTATCGTACTTAGTCACATATGTCTAGTCGCCATTTTGAATGATTGACATTTTTGTAAAAGGCAAAATCTGAGATGGCCTCATATCTAAATTTGAACCTTTGTATGTATAGTATATGTGTTCCAAATTATATGCTTCTACCATTAAATACACAATATTATTCTTATCTTATAATATTTGCTCGAATCTGCCGCACATAAGTACATGTGAAGATAAGTTATGCATTTATTTAATGGTAATTAACATAATTAAAAAGTTCAAAATATTTCCTAAAAACATTATTACGCTCTTTTCAATGCCGGTATTACCTTTTTGAAAAATTAATATATACAGGGTGAAAGAATTGAAAAAAAAAACAACATATTTTTACATAAAAAATCAGGAAAAACACAACTTGTGGTAAACCGATTCTTCCGGTTCAAGAGCTCGATCTTATAAAAGAACCAAATAGAAAACAACCAAAAAAGAACCCATATGGTAAAGGACATCGCACACATCTTATGGAAAATATGTCACTCAAATTCAATAAAATTTATACGAATAGATTCGTTTTAAATCAACGGTCAAATCTTATCATTGCGCCAACTCTATATTTTCAATAATAAGAGCAGAAATTGATATAAATAAATCTGAAATCAAATGGATACGTACATAAGTTAGAGAGAGAAAAAATATTTTAAAACACCCAAATTGTCGGTACTCCATAAATCAGAGGATTAGTTTCACTAATTCGCTTAGGCCCAGCGGGGGGTTTAAGCTCTTTTGAATAGCACCCAGAGCAATAATGATGGTAACTGACACTTTTACTGACTCAAAAACTGTGATTTCGATAAACTTTAATTGCAATTTGCGCCGTAATTAATCATAATTAAGAGTTGACGCAATGATAAGATTTGACCGTTAATTTAAAACGAATCTATTCGTATAAATTTTATTGAATTTGAGTGACATTATATTTTCCATAAGATGTGTGCGATGTCCTTTGGTTGAAGTCGGACTTTTAGTTCAAAAGTTATCGTGCCCATTTTGAATGCCCGCCATTTTTGTAAAAGGTAAAATCTGAGATGGCCTGATGTCTAAATTTGAACGTTTATATGTACTGTATACGTGTACCAAATTATATGCTTGTATCATTAAATTTGCAATTCTTATAATATTTGCACGAATCTGCCGCACTATTTTGAGTTTTTTGGCTATAAGTCTTTTTGTATTGAAAACAAAAGTAATGAAAAATTTTGTTTTCAAACAAAACTTGTTATAAAACTATGTGACTACAGCTGTTTCGGCAGAGTGCCTTTCTCAAGTGATTTATTTTAATGTTGAATGGGTTGCATATGAGAGTTTATTTTAAATGAAGTAAAAGAAATACGTACTGATTAAATCATTGTGAGTACGTCTTTCTTTTACTTCATTCATGATTTATTTTACTGTGTTTGCATTTTAGTGTGCCAGTCCAAGTCTATAACTGAATAGGTTGAGGAGCGGGGAGCTGTTTGTCTGAAGTTGATCATTCAGAATTATACCTGTATTTTTCAATTCATTAATTTCCATAGATTCTAATAAAGATATACCTTAATGCCTTTATTTTGAATATAAAGAATTCGAAGATGTTCATTAAAAGAATGATTATGATTTAAAAGGTGAAGTGCGTATGTAGAATCTATTTTTCTATTGTTGAAAGGCCTTTTGTGTTCTGCTATCCGTTTGTCAAAGGTTCTGCCAGTTTGACCGGTGTAAGTTTTTGGACAATCACCACATGTCAGTTTGTAAAGACCACTCTGTAATTGATTTCTCTTTCGGCTCTTATTGTTCTTAATATATTTGATTAAGTTGTTGCTAGTTCTGAGAGCTGGTGTTATTTCTTTCTTTTTTATGTATTTGGTCATTTTTGTTGATATCTTGCCTGTATATGTGATAGAGCAGAAGGTACTGTGTTTTTGCTGTGGTGGTGGATAGACCAATTTCAGGGCTTTCTTATGGAGTTTTTGATTTAAAATTTTGTTAATTGTTTCTTCGTTGTAGCCACTGTTTGCTGCTATTTGCTTAATGATGTTCAGTTCTATTTCGAAGTTATTTTTGTGATATTGGAATTTCTGGTAGATAATTAATGGTAGGCTGCTAATTTATGTTGTGTAGGATCGGATGATGAATTGTGTATAGTTGTGCCAGTATGGGTAGGTTTATGAAATACGGAGAACTCATGTTTGTTTTGGAGTCTGGTAATTGTTACATCTAGATAGTTTATAGACTGATTCTATTCTGTTTCCATTGTAAACTTAATATTACTATGGAGTGAATTAATGTATAATAAAAATTAATTCACTCCATATAGTAATATTCAGTTTACAATATACAGAACAGAATCAGTCCATAAACTTTCTAGGTATAACAACTACCAGACTGCAAAACAAACATGAGTTCTCCATATTTTATAAACCTACCCATACTGACACAACTATACACAATTCATGATCCCATCCTACAACATAAATTAGCAGCCTACCATACATAGATTGGCAAAAATTCCCATGTCAAAAAATAACTTCGAGATAGAACTGAACATCATTAAGAGGATGGGTACGTATTTTCGGCTGCAATGCTATTCAAATGAGGATTCATTTTTTTCGAATCCTGAGAAAACTAATAAGTATTTTTGAAAAATTTAAACGCAGAATGAAAGACTACGTTATTGGCGAGGGCCAAAAGTCCCTGAGAACTTCTATAATGTTTATTTTAATAAGTTACAGGGGTGAAAAACTAAGAGAAAATTTAGTGTGATATTTAATTTAAAATATCTCATTCAAAATAAACTTATTTGTTCTAAGGGACTTTCGGCCCTCGGTAATATAGTCTTTCATTCTGCGTTTAAATTTTTCAAAATTTTTTAAATTTTTTGGTTTTTTCAGGATTCGAAAAAAATGAACACAATGTCCGTGGTAATATTTCAAAATCTATCTTTGTCATACAACGCACTTGTCGAATAGAATATTGTCAGCATACTGTCGGTCAGACAGTGATAATCAGTGACAATTTTAAATATTTGACATGACATCGGGAATGTTTTGAGTTGTTGATTAAATAATATTGATATATAGTGTATTTGATAAATAATTGATTTAAGACGTGAACTTAATAAATAAAAAGTTATTTATTGTGTATTATTTGTGGAAGGTCCAAGCAGAGAATACATCAGGATAATATATAGTCCGTCCGCTATAACTTTTCCCATGCGGTACGATTCATTTTCAATCAAATTAAGTCAAAACATAAATTGAAACGAACGTCGATGTGTATATACATTTTGTATACTATATACTACACACATCGGCGTACGTTTCACTTTCTGTTTTGACTTAATTTGATTGACATTGAATCGTATCGCATGGGAAAAGTTATAGCGGACGGACTATATATTCTGCTATTCTGTGATCCAAGTATTTTGTTGTTCAAAATTGTAAGCGTTCCATAGTAACAATATATTATTAAAAAATCACTTAAACACTTTTCCTCTTTTCTCGATTGAGTATTAGTTTTTCTTGTAGGTACTCTTGTAGTACATATAAATTATTACAATCACTGAATACATAGTTAGCGAAAAAAATATAACATTTATTAACTGAATTAATAATTTATAATTATAAAAATAACAGTTATCCAAGAACATTCAAAAGCCATCTCTTTAAATTAATGATGATATTTTCAAGTAGAATGACATTCTAGTAATGTTTACATATCCATACCAGTGTGAATTTTACTACACGTAATTTGCCGTGTAAAGACAGAAAAAGTAGTGATAGCCGTAAAATATTTGCGAATTATGACCGATGGCCTTAAGCAAATAGCAGTAAACAAGGGCTACAACGAACAAACTATTATTAACAGAATTTTAAAGCAAAAACTCCATAAGAAAGCCTTGAAATTAGTCTATCCACCATCACTGAAATAACCCAGTACCTTCTGCTCTATCACATATACAGGCAAGATATCAACAAAAGTTACCAACTACATAAAAAAGAAAGAAATAACATCAGCTCTTAGAACTAGCAACAACTTACTAATTCGATCACAAATTTTGTGGAAAATAATGCCATTTCACGTTGCGTTGATTCCCATCTTTATGTTTTATCTTTTTCTATTACATATTCTCTGTTTCTCTTGGCGTGCCACGCCACCTTCCATGGGATCCTAGCTTTAGTAAGTTTCAAAGTCTGTAGCATGCTCAAGAGTGAACTCAACAGGTTATTAAAATATAAAACATTTTGCTTTCCAAACTTGTTTTAATAAATTTAAATCATTCAAAATATAAATATCACAATAGTTTCCAGTGAAATATTATGTTAAAATTAATAAAAAAAAAACATGTGCAAATAAAATAAAATTCACATAAACAAAATCTAAAAAAATAACATACAAAATTAATAGAAAATAAAATTTACATATTTACAATTTATTTTTACATAAATGATTTCTATATTTTTCTGCGTTATAGATTCGACTTTGTAAGTTTTATATCAAATGCATCAAATATGGTATTATGGGTATGCGATGTAATGAGTTTATATCTCACTTGTTTCTCTATGTCTCACTAATACTTGCCATGTATGTCGGGTCGGTACTTATCGATTTTTTCCTGATTTTTCTTATGATCTATAATGAAATTAGTATCCAAAGAATTTTACTGTCATGAATAGTCATGATTGAGTGTGGTTGTCCGATTTTTCCGAGTATTCTCAAGCTAAAGCGCGTGATACACACGTAAACTTTAAGTACGCGGGTTTAAAGATCGCGGACTTACTCGGCTCGCCGTAGGTGATACACGGCAGACTTAAAGTACGCGGTTTTAAAGATCGCGGTCGCCGTCGATGGTGACGGTGGTTTGTGTTATTTAGGAATTTTATCGTATTATATACTTCGTATCGTATCCTATCGTGTTATATATTTTTAATACTAATAAAAAAAGACGAAATCGAAAAGCGTGGGTAACAAACAAAATATCATAGATAAGAGGGTAATATTTTCATCAGGAAGATAAATCAGCCAATAAATAATTAGGTTTACTCAAAAACAAATAATCAACAATAATTTAGTATAGCTTAGAATAGTGTTTTACGGTTTTCTCAAAACTTATAAAATGCAACTTGTCTCCTTTCAACAATAAACGATTGAATTATTTCTAGTCAATTTGCTTAATTAGTGAAAATATAAGTGTAACTTTAAACGCAATAACATGATGGCTCGAGGCTCGCGGCTCGTGGCAATGATACACGTAACGTACGGGTTACGAGTAAGATTTCAAACTTGTTGGATCGACGGCGTACTTACTCGGCGGACTTAAAGTACGCGTACTTGCTGTGATACACGCGCGATGCATAAGTTCGCATACTTACTCGCGTGTGTATCACCCCTTTAAGGTTAATTTCATGTAATCGAATGAACTATTCTCCCATTTCAGTCATTTCCGGAACGCAAGTCATAAATATTGGCAATATTATTTTAAAGTTATCTTTAAAACGTATAATATGTTTGAATTGTCAATATGAATGATACAGGTAAAATTACAGGTAAATTATTAGAATATTTTTTTAATTACCCAGTAGCAAAACAAAATATTTTGTTTAATATATATGTTAATAATCATTTCCGAATTGAAAATCGAAACGTCGAATAAAATGATTTGCAACTAAAATTTTGGTTAATTATTAAAGATCGCAAGAAATAAACAATAAAAAAATATGATTAAAATATAATCAAATAAGCAATTTCGATACAAAACGAAATGCTTATGTCTTAAAGAAAGTGGATATTTTTCAGTTTATATTTTCATACATTATTTGTCTCATCCAGTTTCTACTCCGCATGTGAAGACTGGTGGAACCCACTGCTTAAAAGCTTTCCTTTTTAAATGGACTGGTATATTTGTTTTAAACACGTCATAATAACGTAAGTTATTAAGCTACAAAAGTATAATAAAATTAACGATTATTCCCGAAATGGTTTATGTAGTTGTAGTGGTTACGACGCTCAATTTGATCTGACAACGGACAATCCGAGTTCATTAACCGGCCATCCCAATAATTTTTTTCAATCTATTTCAAATAGAAAATAACCTAGTGTACATTCGATGGACACTAGATCATTTGGGAGATAATGCGACAAAGGCGACCATTTATAAAGCTTAACGTGTAATCGAGAAAAATTGCATTCAACTTCATACATTTAATTTATAAAAAAAACTTTGAAAAACTCCTGATACAAGAATAAAAAAACCGCTAAACGCCGTAAAAATAAGTGGCGCATACAATATTCCAGCTACAAAAGACCTGATATGAATATTATAGGTCTGGATCCCGCGAATGAAAATAAAGTTGATTAATAGCAAGCTGAAAATTTGTAAATAGCTTAAGGGTGTCTAGTCGGACAAACTTTGATATATGTTAACACTGGAACAGAGGAAGTTTTAATTATGGAACAGGTTAAAAATTTGGAACGGTCAGACCACGAAAACGGCACATGTATTTTGTCCGACAGAACAGACTTAAACTCTCCGAACAGAGATTAAACTCTCATGCAAAAATCAGACTGCTATTTATCACCAAATGGGCGTCTTAATGAGTGGAACATGTAGAATATGTCAAATGACAGGTGATAAATAGCAGTCTGATTTTTGCATGAGAGTTAAATCTCTGTTCGGGGAGTTTAAGTCTATTCTGTCGGATAAAATAAATGTGCTGTTTTCGTGATATGACCGTTCCAAATTTTTAACCTGTTCCACAATTAAAACTGCCCCTGTTCCAGTGTTCCTATATATCAAAGTTTATTCGACTAGACACCATTAAGCTATTAACAAATTTTGAGCTTGCTATTAATCAACTTTTTTTTCATACGCGGGATCCAGACCTATTACGTGGCGCGAAAATAAAAGTTTAGTTTTATTTTAAGAGTTTTTCATAATATTTGCTAAATTCGAAGTAAACGCGCCACAAAAGAGTTTCAAAATTCAAACTGTATCAAAGTTACTCTTTTGTGGCGCGTTTTACTTCAAATTTAGCAAATATTATGAAAAAATCTGTTAAAATAAAACTAAAATTTTATTTTGCATCAAAATGAAAATACATTTTCTCGCCACGTAATATTCATATCAGATCTTTTGTATAGCTGGAATATTGTATGCGCCACTCATTTTTACGGCGTTTAGCGGTTTTTTATTCTTGTATATAATATACCCTTATCCTCCAGTATATAATTTCTTAACGTTGTTCTTAATGTTGATTAGTTGGTTTAGAAATACAAATAAAGGACATATACCTATAATATAATATAGTGTAAAGAGATAAATTAGGATTTAAGAGGAAACATAGTTTCATTACATAGGTAATGAAGATCACGTATGTCAGTTATTTAGTAGGGAAATTACCCTTTACCTATATTGATTCATTTGATATTATGATCTAATATTATTTTAAAAAGATGGCATACAAACCCTACATACATACTTAACAACTAAATTTGATTTGATAATCAATTTAAAGTATATCTACTACACTTTTGTACGGTTATTTCAGAAACTTTACAAAGCCGCTTAAGATCTGATATTTTCCAAATAGTCTACACAACCTTCTTTTGTGTCGTTTTTAATTTTAACACTTTGATTCTCGTTAAGTACTCACACCTAAAGTTTGATTTCATTATATTATTAAGTAAAAAAATACTAGATCATCTGTAAAAGGTATATTTAAAATTCCCTAAATAAGGGTTACATTAAATCACAGACCGTTTTCGGACTAAAAAATCCATCATCAGTGTTACCAAAAGCCAAAAAATAGCATGCCCGAGACACCAAAATGTTTTTTGTAAAAACCTTTTAAATGTTGTAAATTGTTGTGTTATGCTACATATTTTTAATAATACTTATGGCCGGTTTCACAAACGACAAAAAATAGTAGTTTATTTTATGAATAAAGTTATTCGACAAATAAACTGACATTTCTCCATTTTACTAACGTCAAATAAGACTTATTTTATTTATATATCAAATAAATATTTATCTTTAAATAAATTGGCAAGTTAATCTCGCTGTAGATATTTATAAAAAAGTAAATTCATCAGTTTAACTTTAAATAATTATCAAAATTATATTGAAACAAAATAAGAATATAAATAAATAAATTTTATTCGACGAATAATTATTGTTTGCAAATATTTCTGGATATTACCCAGGGCAACACAGGACTCTTCCCACGAATATTTACATCACTAAATATTATTAAAAATTTGTAGCATAACACAACAATTTACAATATTTAAAGGGTTTTTATCCAAAACATTTTGGTGGCTCAGGCATCTATTTTTTACCTTTAGTAACACTAATGATGGATTTTTTAAGCTGAAAACGTTCAGTGATTTAATGTAAATCTTATTTAGGGAATTTTAAATATACCTTTTACAAAGGATCTCGTATTTTTGTGATTTATGGCATACCGCCTGCTACAGGTATTTTATTTTCCTCGTGGATTTTTTTACATTATTAAGTATTTACGAAATATGCTACACAGAAATATATCAATCAAATACTAGTATATATCCTTTTCTAAGTTCAACATAACTATATATTTCTATTCTAAGTAACAAAAAATATATTACTTTGCTGACATAACATATACATATATACAAAAAACCTATAAAATGATATTACTATGAAAGAATTCATATATAGTAACATTATTTATTGGAAAAGAAAATGGTAAATATACTTATGTATTGATTTTGATTATGTTCTGAACAAACCCGTACATTTTTGAACGTATTTCAAATATTTTCAGGGAATTTTCGAAATTCCCCGTACAGGAAAGATTAATTTTGGTATAATCAAACTGTTATCTTGACTAAATCACTGGACTTAATTTGCCGGCCAATAAACTAAACTTTTTACAGAACGCAATATAGTGCAGTCACTGAAGGTGGATATGAGCTATTACCTCCGATTTCGTTGAATCTCCATATATTTACATGAAAATTGGTGAGTGGTTAGAGGATATCTCAAGGAACAAAGGTGACATGGTGCCAACTTGCGCTTTTACCCTGGGGGTGGATGCCACCCCTTCTCGGGGGTGAAAATTATTTTATTGAAAATAACCCCATAATTCGATAGAGGGACAAATTCTAAGCAAAATTTATTATATAAAGTTATTAAAATAAATGGAAACTTTTTGAGTTATTGAAGATCAAAAATTTTAATTTTCCTTGAGAAAAATGCATGTTTTTAACCGATTTTTCATCAATAACTCAAAAACTATAATTTTTTACAAAAAAGTTATTATTACTAAAATTGAAGTTAATAAGAAACAAAATAAACCCTTTACTAGAAAAACCTTTTAGTGTTAACTAAAAGTGAGTTATAGGTAATTGAATATATATTTTTTTCCGCGAGTAAAAAAGGCTAAGTATTCAAGCTGAAATAACGGGAAAATTGTCCATTTTATAACATAAACTTATTAAACATTTGTCAAATTATTTAAAAATATCTATCAAATGAGCCCCCGAACATCTTGATAGCATTAAAATTTATGCACCAAAATTTTTTCAAAATTTTTCTTTTAAAATTTTTTCCAAAAAGTGTTATTGTTTTTTTTTTATAAACTCCGTCTATTTTTACGATCTCAGGTTTATCTAAAAACTGTTTGAAAGATAATTCCAAGGGCTATTTAGCCACGTTGAATTTAATCTTTTAGACAACTTACTTTTTTTTTAATAAAAGGTTAAATGGCCCCGGTTGCGTGGTTTTTACAGCAAAATTTAAGATTTAAACGTTTCTATCTCAGTTATTTTTTATCCTAGAGGCAGAATATTTGGCACAGAAAAACTAAAATTTGGTTATATTTCATTTTTTACGCATATTGAGTATTTTTGGAGTTATTATCAAAAGAATATGAAAATTACAATAATTTTAAAAATTATGATTTTTTTAAATTATATCTTTTTTTCAAAAATATGCATTCTAAACCGGTCAAAATTATTGAAATCATTACTTATGCTAATATAAAGAAGATATTGTAAAGGATTACTATATATTTTAATTTTTGTGCAAATGGCGTATGTTTGATTTTTCACTTTTTCCTAAAAAATTCGAGAGGGTTCTTTTATTTTCATCATAACTTGCTTAATTTTGACGGTATTAACTTGTTCTGAAGCTCATTTAATAGGTATTCTGAGGTACATTGATAAATGATTAGCAGGTATATTTTATACTTAGCATCGTTTTCCCGTTATTTATACTTAGATTTGAGTACTCGTCGAAAAAAATACACATTCAATTGCCAATAACTCACTTTTAACTAACATTAGTTTAGTGCTTTAAGTGAGGAGTGTATTCAGTTTTTTATTGTCATCCATTTCAGTAATAATAACTATTTTGTAAAAGCTTATAGTTTTTGAGTTATATGTGAAAAACCGATTTAAAACATGCATTTTTTTACGAAAAAATTAAATTTTTGGTCTTTAATAACTCAAAAAGTATTGATTTATATTAATAACTTAATATAACAAATTTTGCTTACAATTTTTCCCTCTATCGATTTATGGTATTATTTTTAATAAAATAATTTTCACCCCCGAGAAGGGGTGGTATCCACCCCTAGGGCAAAAGCGCAAGTTGGAATCATGCCACCTTTGTTCCTTGAGGTATTCTCTAATTACTCACCAATTTTCATGAATATCGATGGAGGTTCAACGAAATCGGGGGTGAAAACCTTCAGTGACTCCACTATATATGCATCTTCTTCTGTGAAGTCAATATACTTTGTGCATCATATATCAAAGTTATCAAAAAGGTACATTTTACATGAACTTTTATTGAAAACTCTGTCTTTGGTTCTAGTAAATTCGTAAATTTTTAAATTTTAGAAAGCTAATTACAGAATTTTATTAGCATATGGCGTACCATAAGAAAAAAATTTCATCATCATGGTGCTACAGCCCTTAGAGGGTCTCGACCTTCTCAAGTTTTCTTCGCCATTCTGATCTGTTCCTTGTTTGGATTTTCTATTTAGCAACAACGATCTTGGACGGCAGAGATGTTCGAATAATTGCAAATTTATAGTGGAATCAAACAACATCAATTTTAGTAGATGGTGTGGAATCACAGGCTCTTAATATTAAAAGAGGAGTACAGCAGGGATGCCTCTTGTCACCCCTGCTTTTCAACGTTTACTCCGAAAGAATTTTCAGAAAAGCACTTTCTGAAAAACAAGAAGGAATACTTGTGAACGGTGAAGTCATCAATAATTTGCGATATGCGAATGATACAATACTCCTAGCTTCTACTCAAGAAGATCTGCAAACACTACTTGATAGTGTCGTTGAGAGTTGTAGGGAGGCAGATGTGGATCTGAACATACGGAAAACCAAAATACTCGTAATAAGTAAACACAGCATATAAAACCGTCTATATATGTAAATCGCCGAAACGTCGGAAGAAACTTTCATGGCTGCGAAATATTAGACAATGGTGTGGCTGCACAGTAGAATAATTATTTCGCGCAGCAGCCGATAGAGAGAGATTTCAAGAAATTGTAAACATGATGACGGCCAACGTCTGAATACAGACACGGCACCTAAAGAAGAAGATATATGTAAATAATACCAAACTTGAGCAAGTTGATAAAATCGTTTACCTTGGACAGCAATTAAATTGTAACGTAGAAAGTCATGGCGAAATTAGATCTAGGATAGAGCAGGCTAGATGCGCTTTTAGAAGGATGTCCAAGGTGTTATGTAACAGAGACCTAAAATTGGCATTGAGGATCCGCCTACTTCGCTGCTACGTGTTCTCGGTCTTACTTTACGGTGTCGAGTCCTGGACTATGAATAAAATCGATCTAAATCGCATTGAGGCTTTAGAAATGTGGTGCTATAGAAGAATTTTAAAAGTTTCCTGGGTGGAGAAGATTCGAAACTCCACAATACTAGAACGTCTCAGCAAGACTACTGAGATCATAAAAAGCATCAAGCAGAGAAAGCTGGAGTATTTCGGACATGTAATGAGAGGTCCCAAATATAGGTTGCTACAAAATATCATGCAAGGAAAAATAGCAGGCAAACGCAGTCCAGGACGAAGAAGAACCTCATGGTTGAAGAACTTGCGAGATTGGTATGGTGTTGATACAAGCATGCTATTTAGGGTGGCAGTGAATACAATTAAGATAGCTATGATGGTAACCAACGTTCTGAAACGACATGGTACATGAAGAAGAAGAACAATGATCTTCCCAGCATCCTGTGTTAGCTCGTCTTTCTACCTCAGCTTTCGAATCTTTTGTATCATGTTCGACTCCTGGACTAGGGCTACATGTCCTGCCCACTGCAGACGGTTTCGCTTGATTATAGTGGTAATATCTCTTCCACCAAACTTATACATGTATATATTCTACAGTTCAAAGTTATAGTTATGCTTCTATATTTATTCCGTTCTCAAAGATCGCTCCCAATATCTTGAGTAGTACCTTTCTTTAAAAAATCGATAGGTAGGATTCATCTGTTTTGTTTAGGGTCCATGCCTCTTATTCATATGTGAGAACGAGGACTATCAGTATTCTACACAGTCTTATACCAGTTTTTTGAGACAGACGTTTGTTAGCTAAATACTTTGATATACGATTGATGACAAGTGATTGACTGTTGGGGTTAACCGATGTCTTTAGAGATATGAACTCTCTGATCGCTTCGAAGGTTTGGTTCTTGACAATTAGATCTGTATCAACATTTCCAGCTCTTGTGTATGTGTATAGTCACCATGCACTTGTTATTATTTTGATTTATCTGTAATCCCATTCGTTCTGCTGCTGCTACTAGTTCTGTTAGGATTTCCTTGGTTACCGCCTGGTTCATTTTCTCTGCTATCCAAATTAGCGTCTCGTATGACTTTTCTAAGGCTATGGTAAAAAGCTGACATGCCAGCGCGTCTCCCTGCTTTAACTTCCTACGTATATCAAATGGGGTTGATAAGTCGTTCTGAATTTTTACTGCTAATAGCATCTTGTCAATGACAATTCCTAACTCATTGATAGAGTTGTAAAGACTTGGTTTTATGACACTACCATATGCTAAACAATTAAATTATTACAGAAATTTGTTCCTTTTCCATTAGATACTATTACTTAATATGATAATAATGAATTTACTATCTAATCAGATGTTTTCTATTTCAGCAATTCTTACAAAAGCGGTGCATATGTGTATTAAATACCAGGATATATTCATACTTTTGTTCGTGATGTGAAATTGCATAAACAAGGGATTTATCTGTTTTATGAAATGATCCCTTGTTTATGTAATTACATACCTACCTCGAAGATTAGCACCCCGCTAAGGTGAATATTAATGAGTTTCTTAGATAGCTATATATTTAGATAGCTCTGGTACTACTTCAACTATAATTTTGGCATTATACTGCCTTTCCTAAGTTATCCTCCTCATAATATGAGGCCAGACAGTGAGAACATAAATTAATTTTATTAATAAAATCTAGACTAATGTATACCAATTTTGTAAGAATTGTCGATCTATAATAGTTTTAAATATTTTGTAGAATCTAAAATGCTGCTCTTATATTTTTATATTTTCAAACATATATTTTTTCAAATAAACAAAAGTTATCTACTTATCTTAGAAAATAAATATCAAATATAATTTGGCAGCATTAAATGGTAACTAAGTATTAAAATATTAATTATACAGAAGAACCTTTTACGCAATGTAAATCTTTCCTACGGGAATAATACCACAATGATTATAAAAATGAAGTAAATATTTAAGAAATTCTATTTATTAAAATCCTTTATAAAAGGTATATAATTTATTAATAAAAGTCCCTTAAAGAGCTACATCACAATAATTGCAGAACTTTTCGATCTGTATAGATCATCATCAATGCTGAACAGGATGTTCACATCCTTGATGATGATCTATACAGATCGAAATCGTTCTGGAATTGTGATGTAGCCCTTTAAGGGACTTTTATTAATAAATTATATACCGTTTATAAAGGATTTTCATAAATAGAATTTTTTTTGATATATGGATACACATACAGCCAATTACAGGAAATCATTTTCCTTGTGGATTCACTTATCATTTCATCCTATTAGTTCTAATAATAAAAGAGATATTATATTCGCGAACAGACAGGTATGAAACCGGAAGCATACAATTTGTTGTCGAATAGCTAAGGCGCGTCAAATAATATATCGCATGCACTTTTTCGGCGACTTTAAGACAATACTTCCGGTTGCAACTCTAAAAAGCTTTCATTCGACACCTCATTAGTCATTATATCTTGTCTAATGGTGGAGGAGTTGTGTTTACAGACCGACAGAGAGAAATGGATAATTCAAGGTTTTTACATTTTTTAAAAAGGAGTGAAAACAATATTACTTTTGATGTTACTGGATAAACTAGACAAAAATAATAAAATGATAGCTTTTCTTCTATCTAACGTGTTGCAATTCAGCAATATTATATATTATATAACAAATTTTGTTTAGTAGATATTTAATTTTTGTGATATTAAAACCTCTTGGTATAAGAACTGACAATTTTTTGTATATTAATCCTCCTGTGTGGTATAAAAAGTCCTTCTGTATATTACTTAATACACATTATTTCGAGCGCTTCGTCGACATTGTATGTTACTTACATTAAAATTAAACACACAAAATATTACTAAATTGTATAAAATTTTTTTGATAGAGGAACAAAACACTGCTAGATATTTTCAATCCCATTTCTTAGTTAATGCAACTTTTTCTTTATTTTACAATAAAGTTTAATATAAACTTCATTTGAAACCGATCTGTACTACCTAACTATATGATAACCAAAACATTTGGTAGCTAAAGGAATACTTTTAAATGTACAATTTAGGTCCAATCAAAATTATTAAAAATGTTAAAACTGTATTTATCAGTCAATACACCAGCATATACACCAGCGAAAAGGAAGACATCTAACCCTACAAAGATTAAGCTGTGTGAAATTTTTTTCATTATAGGTTATAAAATACACTCAGGTGCAATTAACTGTCATTGTATACCGGGTGTACGAATCAAACTGTGTTTTTTTCTCAAAGTTCGCATCACCCTGTGGACTATAGTAGCATTTATAAAATACTGAAATTAAAACCCAACTATAGCCTCAGGTTTTCTTAACATTCTGTTTTTAGATTCATTCGCTTATGTTGGATAATAAAAAAATTAGGTACTTTAACAACTGGCCATGTTCTTCATCAGTACAGGGTGTTTCTAAATAAGTGGGACAAACTTGAAGGGGTAATTTTAAATGAGAAAATAATGACAGTTTGCTTTATAATCATATGTCCGCAAAGGCTTCGTTTCCGAGATACGGGATGTTCAATTTTTTTTTACAAACTGACGATTTATTTATTGCTTTAAAACCAATTAAGATATGCAAATCAAATTTGGTGGGTTTTAAGACATAGTTTTTGCACATTTTTTGACATACAATTAAGAATTTTATTATTCACCATTGGCGTGCATACGGGTAATATGATCGGTCATAATACCCGTTTGCACGCTAATGGTGAATATTAAATTCTTAACTGTATGTCAAAAAATGTGCAATAACTACGTCTTAAAACCCACCAAATTTTCCGTATCTCGGAAACGAAGCGTTTGCGGACATATGGTTATAAAGCAAACTGTCATTATTTCCATGTGTAAAATTACCCCTTAAAGTTTGCCGCACTTATTTCGAAACACCCTGTACTGATGACGAACATGGCCAGTTGTTAAAGTACCTAACTTTTTTATTATCCAACATAAGTAAGTCGATGGGACAGCTCAGTGGGACTAGCAGCTGACCGCCACTTCACTTCGCCGTGAGGTATGTGAGTTCGAGCCCAGCCAGGTCATTGGAAAACAAAAAGGCTAACGCGTCAGTATAAAATCCTAAATATGAATCTGGCGCTTAGACTGGAATATGCGGGCGTCTGATCGGCCTATGAGGGAGCAGTACGGCAAGGGATAAGGGCTTGCGGCTCGGTGATACTCCCCCATAGATCCCTACCGGAAGGGCGTTAACGCCTAACATACCGGTGTATACATACATAAGTAAATGAATCTAAAAACAAAATGTTAAGAAAACCTGAGGCTGTAAAAAACCTGTGAAAGCTGTGAAAACCTATAGTTGGTTTTTAATTTCAGTATTTTATTAACGCTAGAATAGCCCACAGGGTGATGCAAACTTTGAGAAAAAAACACAGTTTGATTCGTACACCCGGTATACAATATACAATGACAGTTTACCTGTCTAGCAACAATGTTATTACAGAGATATTGTTAATGAATAAGGCTATAACATGGTAAAAAATTACTTAAATCGGACAACAGGTTTAGGAAATTAGAGACATCAAAAATGACCAAATTTTCAGTGGATCGATTTTTTTGCACCCGAGTGTAGATAATATTTCATTGCAAAATGGAATTGATGTTAATAAAAAATGTTTAAATGTAAATATGTATTATGACGAGTCCTACGGGATCTCGTGTCTATTGCCAGACAAGTTTTCGAAAAATTGTCCCATTATTTTCAATTTATTCTCACCATCTTGTGATATTAATACTGAAAATTACTATAACTAGCCAACAATGGTCACAGCAACACCATCTAACCAAAACCGGGATCGAAATGTCAAGAAAAGCTTATCAAAAACCTTTTCTGCTCCTAAAATTTAATTCTTCGAATAATTTAATAAATTGGCTGTGCAGAATTTTTAACTTAATGCCTTGATCTGTTTATTCATACAGCTTCAGCAACAAATTTTCCCGTCTCTAATGTCATCCTATTTTTTTTACAATCTGTCGTCATTTAAATCAAAAAACATTTGTTTTTCAGACGAGAGGCTGCAGAATATAAATTTGGGAAACAAGTTTAAAAAATAAACAGTTCGAATTTCGAAATGTTAACCTCCTGAGAAATGCTAATAATGTTCCTTTTAACAGGCTAAAATAAGTGGCCAGATGTATGGTTTTTGAACGAGATAGGCAAGTATTATGGAGGGGTTACGAAGAGAAAAAAGAACAGATTAGATTTTAGCTCGTTGACCACCTTTGATACAGTGGCGCAATATACCTAATATAAAAAACGAGAGCTTATCAGTTATGTTAAGCATAATTTGAAGTGTTAGTAATTATCAGGGTTAACAGGAACATGATCGACACGATCACATTCGATGTCAACTATGTCAATTTGCAAAGTGGTTGCAAGTATTGTATTAACTTTGCAGCTTATTGCCGTGAAATTTAATTACGATTATAAATTCGAATAATTAGGAAATTGCATACTCATGTAATTATTGCTTAAAATCACAATTAATAAAATATATTTACCTACGCCTAAAATCTAACTGCTGCTTTCAAAATAAAGTCACATATACACAATACAAAACAAAATAAAAAGATTACACGTTAATCAATAAAAAAATTTACAATGATGAAAAAAAAGTAGAAAATAATAATTATTATAAAATAAGTTTGATTAAAATCGAAGATTAATATCATTAATAATCACATTGTTAGCATTTATAAGGTGTCCAGAAACTATCCTCATAAACGAAGACCGGAGATTTCTCAGATAATTTTAAGACAATTTAACCCAATTCGTCTAGTCCGAAAATACTTTCTGAGGGAGCTAGAGCTCTTTGAAGAATGGTGACGCCTTGTAATTGGTTTTTTAAATACCTCCAGAACGTTTTTTATATAAAAAAAAAAACGAAAACTGGTACGTCTATTTATCTTCCAGAGATAAATTGATTCCATCAATTGCGAATTTCTAGTACAGGCCATAAGCGTCCGTTTTGAGTAGGACAACGATTATTTTATCGCATAACTTTTTTGTCTTTAACCTTTGATCATTTTTAAGACTGGATTATTAAATTTTGAGATATTCTAGTACTAAAAGGTTGTCTTGCTTTAGGTCGGTAGGATACTAGGGAGAAAAGCTCTTCTAGCTAACCCTAAAACCAGGTGGCTTAACCACATGAAGTAATACAAAGGATGTCCCATTACCCAGGGCATCCAAAGTAACGTTAAGTTCAACGTCTCCCCATTCGGTATGTCCTTCGATGGGGAGGGGTGGAGGTATAGCTTAGGGGTCAGATAGGAACCACTCCATTACGGGGTGTGACCGGTTTGATCTTCGGACATGTGGGTTCCACTTTTCCATTGGAACACACATGTCCGCCGGGGCTGGGGTTGATACGAGCATGTGTGTGTGGTCGGTAGAATACAAAGTTTTCTAGAAAAATCGATTTGAAAATTTTTCGTTTTTTGAATTTGCAATTTTTTTTATACGGTATATTTTACCGACTTAAGGCAACTACACTTGAATATCTTTTAGTACGAGAATACCTCAAGTTATGCGATATAATAACCGTTGACCTACCCAAAACGGACGTATATGACCGGTACAAGAACTTCGTAATTGATGAAATGGATTCATCTCTGGAAGATAAATAAACGCACCAGTTTCGATTTTCTTAATAGATTTTTTTGAATTTTTTTTAATTTCAAAAAACAAAAACTTTCAAACTGATTTTTCTAGAAAACGGTGTATTCTACTGACTTAAAGCAAGAGTACCGTTTTAGTCCGCTCATTTGTTTTGAGATGGACGTTGAGAGGTGACTCAAATTTTTTTTCAGAAATTGTTTGAAAATAACTCAAATAATAATAATTGAGTTATCCTCCCACTCAAAAAGGTCCGGAACATTGTTTAAATAATCAAAATGTCAAAAAATGAAGGAAAAATTCGAATTATTTCTTCGTTTTTTGATTATAACTTTAAAAGTATTCATTTCCGAGAAAAGTTGCACCGACATAAAAGTTGCGTAAGTAAATTTCCTATAATATAGGATTGGTTAAAAATTTCAAAAATTGTAACCCTTGTTGCAAAATAGCAATAATTGCAAAAAAACCATCAAAAAACAAGTATTTGCATTTTACGTTTTTCAACCATTTATGCTACACTTAGGACCTTCATATTTTACACAGAAAAACTATATGATAAAATAAAACAATACTGTAAAGTTCATTAAGATCGGTTCAAAAGATTTTGCAAAATAAATTTTGCAATTCAGGTTTAGCTAAAAAAATTCATTGTTTCAAAATGTTGCAGGACTGAAAATAAAGCAGATAGCAAGTTGAATTTTTTTTGAATATAGAAGAGTACCGTACCTTTCAGTTGCAATTTTTTGGCGTCAGAATTTTTTTAAATAAACATTAATTTTTGGTGCTACGCGCAGGACAGCGGTGTTCGATTCACACAAGTTAATTTCCACCAAAATTTCTTCCAATCTTTATCTAATATATTATTTTCTTACTCTATATTTTGTTGTATTTTAATATTTTAATAAAACTAATTTGATTATTGTTTGTGAAATATTGTTTAAACAATTGCATATGTTTAAAAATAATAAACTTTTATTCTCTAAGTTAAAATATATGAACAAAGAAAAAAAAGGTAAAAAATTGCTGAAAAAGTGTTATTTCAGTGTACGTGTTTTTATTTTGCAATAAACAAATTTATTTATTTATATGGAAATGTACTAAAAATTAAAATGTATCTCACTATCAAAGGTCATTTGAATGCCCAATCAGAGCAAACTATTCGCTGTCCTGCGCGTAGCACCAAAAATTAATGTTCATTTAAAAAAATTCCTGACGCCGTGGTGGTTAACCGATTTTAATTTTGAAAATTGCCAATCAAAGGTGCAGTATTGTTCTATACGTAAAAAAATTCAACTTGCTGACTGCTTTATTTTCAGTCCTGTAACATTTAAAAAAAATGAATTTTTTTTTGCGAAAGCTGGATTGCAAAATTTATTTTGCAAAATCTGTTGACCCGATCTTAATGGAATTCATAGTATTTTTTTATTATATCATAAAGTTTTTCTGGATAAAATATGAAGGTCCTAAGTGTATCAATGCATCAATGGTTGAAAAATGTAAAATGCGAATACTTGTTTTTTTATGTTTTTTTTTTAGAAATTATTGCTATTTTGCAACAAGGGTGGCAATTTTTAAAAATTTTAACCAATCCTATATTGTAGGAAATTTAATTGCACAACTTTTATGTTTGTAAAACTTTTCTCAGAAATGAATACTTTTAAAGCTATAATCAAAAAACAAAGAAAAAATTCGAATTTTTCCTTCATTTTTTGACATTTTGATTATTTAAACAATGTTCCGGGCCTTTTTGAGTGGGAGGATAACTCAAATATTATTATTTGAGTTCTTTTAAAGCAATTTCTGCAAAAAAAATTGAGTCACCTCTTAACGTCCAAATGTACTAATATTTTTACAGATGCGCCCTGGTCTATTTAGCACCAGAATACCTCACAATTTAATAATCCAGCGTCAAAAATGTTTAAAAGTTAAAGACAAAAAAGTTATGCGATAAAATAACCGTTAAGCTACCCAAAACGGAGGCTAATGACCGGTAATAGAAATTCGCATTCGATGGAATCGATTTATCTATAGAAGTTAAATAAGCGTACCATTTTTCGTTTTTCTAAATAGAAGCGTTCTGGAGGTATTAAAAAAAAACTAATTACAAGACGCCATCTTCAAAGACCTCTAGCTCCCTTAGGAAGCATTTTCGGACTAGGTGAATTGGGTTAAATTGTCTTAAAATCATCTGAGGAATCTCCGGTCTTCGTTTGTCATTGCCAGGAGCGTTATTGACACCATATAGATTTACCAAATTGTCTACTAAATATTTTGATTATCATGTAAGCATATTTCCTAAACGTCTCATAAAAATCGAGAGATCTCATGACCTACAATACCTAAAATCAGACCCAGTATTTTCATTTTTCTCGTAACATTATCTTTCGCAAATTACTGTATTATTTAAGTTCCGTGATCCACTTAATACGTCGTTTAAGATCTTCCTGTTAACTGCCATCTTTGAGAATCTAAACTGCTACTACATCTTTCCGCTGTAATGCCTTTTGTGTCTGTAAATCGAGAGTCTAGACAAAGTGGATATTTAGAATTACGAAGAAGACCATCGGGTGCGATCAAATGCCATTTTTGTTCAGCAGAACCGTCGCATATTCGCATAACCACCTGGGATCCCACTGAAAAAAAAATTATAATTATTTTTTATTTTTATATCAAAAAGTTTATTTATTAATGTCCGATTGGGATATCATTTGACAAATAATGACATGATTTCAAAGTCAGTTAAATATGATATATTTCCCAAAATAATACCCTAGGGTATTAAATTTAAATAACTAGTTAAGTACTGTTAAGTTGACAAACAACAAGCTAAGTAAAACTATGGTTACCACAATTAGGTTACGACTATTGCTGGTAAATGTACTTACATATTTGAAAACTAATTAATTTAAAATTCATTCAAATTTTTTGCATATAAAGAATATTTAGTCGGACATTAAACGTTGAAGGAACCACGGGTATTATGGATAATACCGCTTTCGGTCAACGTATATCCCTCGGGCCAAAGGCCCTCCGTATACACACCATTGACCTCAAGCGTTATTATACTTATAATACCCTTGGTACCTTAATAAATAAAAATCCATTGAGGTCCAGAATTGGTGATGACTTATTAGAAGCAATAAATACCACAAAATTTCAACTTGTAATGGAAATAATCGTGAACGAAGTCATAAAATAACTGAATGTCCGACTGGTATATTAATTGACAAATAATGACATGATTTCGAAGTCAGTTAAGTATGATATAATGCCCTAGAACGTTATTTTTCAAAATTAAAAGGGCATTAAATTTAAATAACTATACTTTATTTCACGTTAAGAAGAGAACGTTACGCGTATGGAAATCAGTGTTGACAAAGCTCTCGGGCACGGGTGGCTACTCGACTTCCGATATACGATTCATTTTAATCAGTACGGCGTAGCATCGGCGCGCTTCTATTGTTCATAAGAAATACATGGGGTATCTTCGCAATGTTCTATTCTTAACGTGAAATAAAGTATAGTTAAATACTGTCAAGTTGACAAATAACAACCTAAGTAAAACTATGGTTACCACAAATTACGTTACGACTATTGCTGTTAAATGTACTTATTTGAAAACTAATTAATTTAAAATTCATTCAAATTTTTTGCATATAAAGAATATTTAGTCGGACACTAAACGTTGAAGGATCCATGGGTATTATGCATAATAACGCTTTCGGTCAACGTATATCCTTCGGGCCAAAAGCCCTCGGTATACACACCATTGACCTCAAGCGTTATTATCCTTATAATACCTTTGGTACCTTAATAACTATAAAAAATACGTTGGAAAAAATACATGATGTCTTAAAGTTAAGATATGTGCCTAATTTAAAAGTGCAGGTGCTATTAAAAATCTAAAATACAGACAAGGAATTTTTCTGAAATGTAAATTATAAATCGTACAATAAATTGCTCCACCACCTCTGTCTTACAAGTCATTAGTTTGTTATGTCCAACAACATCTACAGTAGATGTTACAAATTTACTTATTGGTTTTGACCTTTTTGTCTTCTTTTTTTCCGTTTTCTTCTTTGTCTTCATATGCCTTGGCCGTTGCAGGTGTTGTCTACCATCATAGCAATTTTAATTTTGGTTGCGGCGTTTCTGAATAACTCAATCGATGTTAATCCAAACCATTGGCGTAAGTTTTTCGGCCAGGAGTGTCTTCTTCCAACTCCGCGTTTACTCTCTATTTTACCCTGTATTATCAGTTGCAGTATATTTTATTTATCATGTCTCATAATATGACCGAGGTATTCAAGTTTGCGTTTCTTAATAATTGTGAAAAAGATTTCTTTTTGTTTTCGCATTCGGAGCAATACCTGTACGTTGGCGGTGTGGGTCGTCCAGGATATTTTGAGGATACACCCACATTTCGAATGCATCCAGTTTTTTCATTAATGTTTTCGTTATTGTCCAGACCTCTGGATCATACAGCAAGACTGGAAATACATAATATCATTTTAGCAGCCGTATTTTTAGTGGAAGTGATATGTTGCAATTTTTCGGCTTTGCTTGTTTGAAATATAACGATACTACAGTATTCGAAATTCCTTTAATATATTAAAACATTTTCAAATAGTCTACAAATCATTTGGATTCTCATACAATAAAATTTTACATGATATATAACTCAATCCCCACTTAGTTTATTGTGCTTCTTTGGGTTGGTTTATTGAAAACCAGGAGAAAACTAATATACTAGTAGTCCAGGGTAATAAGGTTTTTTCCATGATATTTGAACAGCCAGGGTACTGAAGCGTTTTTTCGACAGCAATTGAATCGAAGAGCAAATTGTAACTATGGTTCTTTTCATGAGCATTTTTCAGTGCGTCACAGTTTTTCGATTTCTCTCTAACGCATTAAATTGTATGTGACAGAAAAAAACGCACCTCGCTGATTACATTTCGTCGGTGACATTGATTACATTTAATCTAGTTCTCAATAGATGGCGCTAATAATATAATATTAAATAATATTATATTATTCTATATAAAAAAAATTTAATCTGTACAATTTATAAGACTATACAAATCAAAGAAAATACCATTTTATAAATGCAATAAACAAAATTGATTTGTTTTTATAACAAATTGCAAATAAAATGTGACAACTGTCAGATTTAACTAAAATGTCATGTTAGAATAGATGTCATAAACGTGTATTTATCACGGACTAACCTTTTTTTCTATCATTTGTGACGCACTGAAAAATGCTCATGAAAAGAACCATATTTCCTGCGTAGGATCTGGCGGCCATTTTTATTTATAAACAATTAAGTGTCAAAAAATGGCATTTTTCACTTTTTTTTCAAATCAATGGAAAACAGGGAAACTTATGGTTTTTTTATTACAAATATTTTCGAGATTTTGGAAAAAGCTTTAAAATGACGTATTGCAAAGTTTGATATACTCATTTATTGTTAATATAATTGCGAAAAAAGGTCGGAATTGCAAAAAAACGATTTTCACAATAACTGTTGTAAAAATTAGTGTACAGCTTTGAAATTTTTGTCAAATAAGGGTTCTTTGGTGCTTAATATGTGATAAAAATTTCAAAGCGAGTCATTCAATTGTTTAAATTTTATTCAAATTGTTTATCCCAGAGAGCATTTTTTTTGCAATAACATAAGTCAGAAGAAAATGACGTTAGAACCATTCCAAAGGTGTCAAATGAAAGAGCATGAGCTATATTTTCAACTTGGTTTAAAAAAAGTGAATAAAAAAATGCATTTATTAGTAATAAATAATTATGCAAAAGTATCGTAAATCTTTCCTTATAAAATTTTTATTTTGTTATATAAGAAATTATACATATTTATTACAATTTTTTATCAATTATGATATAGATAACATTACTTGGTAGTTTTGCACTTAAAACAGGGTAAAAAAGTTAATTTTTTTGGAAAAAGTTATTCAAAAAGTTTTTAAAGAAAAATTGACAGTACTTTTGCATAATTATTTATTACTAATAAATGCATTTTTTATTCACTTTTTTAAACCATGTTGAAAATGTAGCTCATGCTCTTTCATTTGACACCTGTGGAATGGTTCTAAGGTCATTTTTTTCTGACATGTTATTGCAAAAAAATGCTCTCTGGGATAAACAATTTGAATAAAATTTAAACAATTGAACCAATCGCTTTGAAATTTTTATCACATATTAGGCACCAAAGAACCCTCATTTGACAAAAATTTCAAAGCTGTACACTAATTTTTACAACAGTTATTGAGAAAATATTTTTTTTTGCAATTCAGACCTTTTTTCGAAATTATATTAACAATAAATGAGTATATCAAACTTTGTAATACGTCATTTTAAAGCTTTTTCCATAATATCGAAGAGATTTTTACTAAAAAAATCATAAGTTTCAGTGTTTTCCGTTGATTTGAAAAAAAAGGAGAAAATGCCATTTTTGACAGTTAATTGTTTATAAATAAAAATGGCCGCCAGATTCTACGCAGGAAATAGTTACAATATAATTTGTTCCTATACGCTGTGAGCTCGTACGTAGAGGGGGTATTTATAAATTCACGAGCGCCAGAAGTGACAAGTAATTAAAATTAAAAACATTAATTATAAAAAATATTAGTTAGTCAAAGCTGTGGTATATATTTTTACCTTAAATATACTTACGTTTTAAATACTGAATTTACGTTTTTTAATGTTCCGTAATATGTAATTATAAATTAATCTTAGCGCCATCTACACGACAATTGTGAAAGTATCCGAAGTAAGAAATTAATATTTCATCAATAGAACGTCAAAATGATTAGCAAAATCTTAAAAAAATCTATTACAATTTTATTACTTTTTAGCGTTGTAAATATTAAGCGATAACAATTAAATAATAAATTTAAAAATTACCGGTGAAAGTTGAATTAGTAATCCGCTAGGGGCGACACCAGCGAAGCTCAGAGCGTATAGGTATTACCTGTCGAAAAAACGCTTCAGTACCCTGGCTGCTAAAGTGCCACGAACAGGGTATATTTTTGTCTTATTACCCTGGTCTATTGCTATAGTGGAGCTATTAACATTATGTACTGGTAATATTTGTTTTCAGTTAATCATTGATTTCTATAAACAAAACTTTGGGATATTTTTTATTTTCATTATTAACGGATAAACTCCAATATATACACATCCGCTAGAGTCATTCAAATAATATCAAAAATAATTTGAAACAAATTTGTTTACAAAATAGAAGTTAAAGTAAGGGGGAGGTATATATGTAGATGATGTATGTTCTCCTCATGGTTTAAAATCATTAGACAAACTGATGATATGAACTACAAAAAAATATCAATCAAATTTAAAAATGAAAACAGGAAATGATAGACTCCTTTTCTGAGTATATTAACCTGAAAGGAAGATACAGGATATCTAGCAAAAGTATAAAGAAAACCAAAACACGTTAACAGATATTTGAAATATTCATAAGGTACACAATAATAAGGGTATCATAAAATTACATAAGCCCAAAACGCTTGCTCCAGAAGAAATGCCTTTTTGCAATAAAAAAACTTGTTAACATCTATTCTAGAAAAAAATGATTATCCATTATCATTTAGAGATAGAAGAAATGAGATAACACCACATGAAAAGGATTGTGAAATACAAGTAGTGATTCGAATAGAATAACAATAACATACATAAAAGAATTTTAAGAAAACCACAACAACATTCCCAACAATTAACACATTGAGATCTATTAAAACTAACAACAAACAAGAAAGATAAAAGAACTACATTTGTAAAATATCTTGTGAGTGTGACAGTTTTATATGGGTGAAACTTCAAGACCACTACATGTTAGGATAAACGAACATGAATCTTACATTTCACAGATCTTAGATATGTATACAACCTTGGGACAATGAACATAAACGAGGCAAATTGTTCAGCAAATTCACCAATTCATTAATGCATCAAGATTTGGTTAACGATACTCAATGAAGAAGTTAGCAATAAGTAGAATCCAACACTAAAGAGGTAATAATATTAAATAAGCATATGCATTTGACTTGACGTTGCTCATTGCGTATGTGCCGCTTTCGATACAGAACATCTCAATATTCTATTGGCTAAAAGTCGGTCTCATTGAAGCCCCTTATGTTTGCAGGTACAGTCGACTCTCATTAATTCGAAACTCGAGGGACTCTTAAAATATTACGAATTATTGAGTGTTTGAAATATCAAATGGTTCGAAATTTGTGAGAAAAATAAATAAAACTTCGAATTACTAAGTGTTGATCAATTATTATTATTATTATTTATTAACTGCTATTCTATAACGATGACAAAAGTTTAGAAGTACATTCGTGTACATACATGTATGTATTCATAATGTGAATTAATCAATCTTTCGAAAGAACTCTATTATACTGCTTTGCTTCAAAGCACATTGCTGCTGCTCAGACTGCCCAATAATTTTTTTTAAGAGAAAAAGTGCCTGAAATGCTTTTTTCGTTCTGTAGACAAAAGGTTTATATGGTATCGAATGAGGATCATGCTTCCTTACCTGAAATAAAGGCGCGTTGAAACAAGTTTGAAAACTGTACTTACTACAATCTTTCCGCCTCTTTCGAATTAACGCGTCGTTTTGTCATATAGCAATGATTTTTTTCGTTCGAATTACCAAGTGCATAAAAATGTATTGATTTAGTTCGAACTATAAAGAGATTTTGTAGGGAACTCGTGATAACTTTGAATTTATAGAGAGTTTCGAATTATCGCAGGTTTGAATTAACGCGAGTCGACTGTATTGAAGTTTATTGATATTTGCTGGGTGTTGTATTTTCAGTGTCAGGGGGTAGTGAGCTGTCACTTTGTTGATGGATTAATTTTTATGATTTATGAATACGCTGCTTTCATTTTATTAAAATAATATTTATCATTCACTATATGAATATTATTTATAAAGTAAATCAAAAAAGTTACACTACCTTTAGCAAAATTAAATACTGTTAAACAAAGATCATGATGCCGTAGAAGTCCCGTATTGGTTAATCCCCATTCTTGGTTTCCACCAGTATGATGACACTGGTACAATCCTACAATTCCATCTAACAAATGGCCCATAGTGTCCAAGCAGTAAGCGCCTTGACGAATTTGGCCGTACCGTGAAGTAGTAACTTGAGGCACACTCAATTCTGGATAAACATTTTTTAAGTACCACTTAAATGGCTTGCACTGCAGTCGTTCTTTAAGTTCGAGACGATCACTGATACTAAAACAAAAAATAACAAATAAGTACCTATAATAGAAAATTAAGTAAAACAAGTAGGCAATAACAAATGCACATATGATTACCTTACTACTCTAATTAATTTAATTTAATTTCTACAAATGTGTCAAATGTGGATGGGATTTATAGACAGATGCTGAAGATACCTTGGACAGCAAGAAAAACTAATAAGGAAGTTATATGAGGGTCAACAAATATAGAGAACTGCTAAAGACTGTTAAACATCGGAAAATATATTATCTGGAACATATCCCAGATAGCATGTAAACTTGTGGCAAGTTTGATTCTTCTTTGATTTTAAATTGCTGAGTCAAATATGACGAGGCAAGTTTGTGTCAAGTTTGCTGCAATATTGTTATATGATGATGATGATTCAAGTTTGTAGCAACTTTGCTGCAAGCTTACAGTTGCAAAGCCACGTCACGCGTGCCATCTATTTGGTTGACTTACGTTACGGTCGGTTCCGTTCGGTTTCGTTCGTTACCCTGACTGATGTCACGCCCACGAGAACGAAAGTGTTGCCACCGGAGGTAAATTTCCCTTTTTTCGAGAAGTTTCAACATAAAAGGGAAAAAGTTAACTCATAAGAGAATCTTTGGTCCAGTCCAAATTGTAAAATATTTAAAAAAATCAAAATATTTGAAAATAATTCAACATATTTTCACAGATTTTTTAAATAGGAGCATAGGAGGGAATTTTATCATGAAAGTGAGAATTTTTAAGGTACGTTGAGGGAAAAAGCTTACTCGACAGCTGGCAGTGCTGGCAACACGGGAAAAGTAACCTGTGCCAACTTTGCCAAGCGGTGATAATTTGTGGTTATGTCCGTCCTATCCTATGTTGATATTTTTCTTTGAGTTTTTACAGCATTTACCGTACAATTCTCCGAGACTATTACTTTAATTACTAAGCTGAAGCTTCTTTTCTTCAGTTTTTCATAGATCCACCTGCTTGTGGTGATTAGGTACAGATTGGTATTCTTCTTGCTTTGGTGAAATTGACGTAAGATTTTTTTATGTTTTTCGTAACTTCTAGCTGTATTTACATACATACTATCTAAAATAAATATATTATAATATATTAGGTATATATAAATAAGTTTTAGGTTTTATTGAAAAATTGTTACTTTAACATCTTTTTATCTCTTTTAATAGCAAATATTAATTCTGTTCACACAGCAAGAGTTTATAACAATTTCTTTTATTTGTTTCAGAGCTGATAGACAAAACTGAGCATCGGAATCTGAAGCTAGCGGGTTTAATGTAAATTTCAATAAATAATTTTAGACAATAGATTGTATTTTAGTTGAGTGATTACTGAATAAATAGTTATATAAAATGGTATTGTATTTTTTATTCACATTGTTGTATTCAAATTGTGGGCAGTATGTCAAAACAAACCTTCATCAAGTTTGTATCAAGTTTGAAAAACAAACTTCATGCAACAAAAAAAAAACAAAACTTCAACAAGTTTATTATATCAAGTTTGTATCAAGTTTGTATCAAGTTTGAAAAAACAAACTTCATGCAAGTTTGTCACACTGTAACCAGCAAGTTTGATTTAAACTTGCTGCAAGTGTGCAAAGTTGCCATGGAAAACCTGCAGCAAGCTTTCATGTTTGATGTATCAAACTTGTTGCAAGTTTGAAACAAGTTTATATTGCTATTTGGGATAGTGATGGGAAATCGATATAGAAGACTACAACTGATCCTTAAAGGCAAAATAGAGGGCCGCAGAAGTGTAGGAAGAAAACAAGTTTCTTGGTTAAAAACATTCGTGAATGGACACCAATATCAAATGCATGTTACAAATTCCATGATGCAGAAGATCGAGAAGCCTTCGGAGACCTGACGATGAACAGTAAAGTTCAGTGTTCGAAACCGGCCATATAAGGTACAATAAATTGTTTGTGAGTGAGTCTTTTATTTATTTCTTTAACATTGATGATTAAAATAGTTTACATTACTAGTTGTTGCATGCAAGTATAGTTCAAGTAATGAAGCTTAAAATAGGACAAAACCTCGCAATTTTTACAGAATACGTCGATTTGCACGAAAATTTGGAATAAGTTTATCTTACCCTCTTCTTTAAAATCTATATTGTGCTGACGGGCGCTTTTTTTTTAAACGTGAAAACTACTCCTTATTGTCAAAACCTATAAAAAAGCTTAAAAAGGGTGACATTTGTACAGATGCATTACATAATGATTGTCTAATACTCTAATTATATCAAAAATGAATAACCATTTTTGATTTTAGTCTTTTACTCTAATTATATTTATTGACTATTTCGATTCTTTAAGAGTTAATTTTAAGGGTGAAAACTACCCCAAATTGCTCAAATTTGCTCAAAATTGCTCAAAAATGCTTAAGGAGGATAAACTTTGATTCGGATGATTTATGTGATAATGGTTTGATATTCTTTTTATAATTTCTGAGTATTTCAACCCTTAAAAATTTATCTTTGAAGGGTGAAATCTACCCATTATTGCTAAAACCTATAAAAAAGCTTTAAAATGGTGAAATTTGTTCAGATGCGTTACATAATGATTGTTTAATACTAATTATATTTAGTGACTATTTCGACCCTTTAAAAGTTCATTATTAAGGATGCAAACTACCCCTAATTGCTCAAACTTGCTCAACATTGCTCAAAAATGCTTAAGGAGGATAAAATTTGATTCGGATGATTTATGTAATAATTATATTAATTTTTTATATTCGTCCCTCCTAAAATTTAGGGATACATGCATACACAAATATGTATACGTATTCGTAAGTGTTATATAGTTCCATGAGTTGAGTATGAATCAATGTATGCGCATATATAAGTTTCTAGCGTACACCATACAAAAAACACCGCTAACTTCTTACATTGTTATGCTTCCAACTGGATTTCTCCATTTTTTTTTTTGAAAAAAATATATTGGTTTTTTAACCGTAACTTTTTTATTTTTTATCTTAGAAAGTTTGGCAAAAAAGAATTTTGTAGGCTTTTACAAGATCTAAAAGGCTATTAATATAAAATCCATTTAAAACCCCCAGTCGCAAAAAGAGGCAACTTTGAAAGGGTTGGCAGGTAAAGGTGGTTTTTGCATGTTAGTACAAGTTTTAATTGTCAATAGCTCACTTAATTTTTGCCGTAGAAAACTTTTGCAAACCAAGTTCTTGAAAATTAAATAACCTACAATTTCATATCGAAACATTTTTTCGTATCTCTGATGCGAATATTTCTATTCTGAAGAAAAATGCATTTTTTACCAAACTGCAAAAATTTGTTATTCGCTATTAACTCCAGTTTTTTTAAAATTAATCATTCTAAGCCAGTCAAACTTCTAGAATCGATTGATAATATATTAATAAAGAAGACTGAATAAGGTCAATGACTAAAAACACCTGTAACTTACATTATTATGCTAAAATTGGATTTCACCATTTTTTTTTTTCAAAAAAATATATTGGTTTTTTAACCATAACTTTATTTTTTAATTTAGAAAGTTTGGTAAAAGGGCTTTCGTAGGCTTTTATAAGATCTATAAGGCTATTAATATTAAATCCTTTTAAAATACTGTCACAAAAAGAGTTTTTGCATGTTATTACAAGTTTTAATTATTGTCAATAGCTCACTCAATTTTTGCCGTAGAAAAAATTTTCGCAAACCAGTTTCTTGGGAATTAAATAGCCTACAATTTCATATCGAAACATTTTTCCGTATCTCTGGCGATAATCTTTCTATTCTATCTTTCCATCAAACTACAAAAATTCGTTATTCGGTTTCAACTCCATTTTTTTTAAACTAATCATTATAAGCCGGCCAAACTTCTAGACTCTATTAACAATACATAAATAAAGAAGATTGAATAAGGCAAATAACTAATTTTAATTAGTGTGATAATTAGGAGGTTGTTTCCGATCACTTTTTCGCTGAAAAAATAGGAACACATTCGTTTCATTATAAGTCACTTAATTTTTGAGCTAGTGACTTTACTTTTATTTTTGGAGATATATATTTTTTAATACTTTAAATTAGTTTCTATAAGTTATCTTCCAAAAATGCATAGTTTTCCCGTCTTTTGACTTTGAAACTAAAATATTTAGCATTTGACGAAGAAGAGCTAACATAATAATATGAAGAGCTAACATAATAAAGTATAGCTCGATTACTGTTGGTCGTAAAGAAAATTAAAAAAAAACGTTTTGTTTCTTTTTTCAAAAGGTACATTTTTGTTAAGTAAAGTTGTTTTGATAAAACGAAAACTTTTTGAGTTATTAGCAGAAAACTAATTAAAAACATTGATTTTTTCGATATAAAACTAACACTTTCGATACCGAATAAATCGAACAATATTAATTTTATCAAAAAAACGTATAGAACATTTTTTGCTTAGAATGAATGTTTTTACCAACTTTTGCGGTCAAAATATAATAAAAAATCTCCACCCCCCGAGATGAGGTGGCAACCACCCCCATGGTAAAAGCGCCTTTCGGTATCATATAGATTTTGATCCTTGGACTATCCACTACTTATTCTCAAATTTTCAAACAAATCGATCTATTCTGTAAAAATTGCGAGATGAAAAGCTTTGGTTCCTGGACTAGTAGTGTATTTTCAAATACTGATAATCTAGTCTAGATAATGACTTAGTTATACTTACTCCCCAAAGTTTACACTCTTGGCTAGAGGAACTGAAGCGTAATAATAATTTTTAAATTCGTCCATCCAGACTTCTGCAGCTCGCCTAGTATTCCTTGCAAATACTGTACCACTACCTCCTGGGAATGTGTAAGGGTGTCTTTTTCTAAATACATGACCCACCTAAAATTGAGATCGAATTAATTAATTTAATATTAGTTATGAATAATAACCAAAATCAAGATTAATAGCCAAAATCAATTAGGCAAAGTTGGTCTTAAACTAATATGGCCACCGATGATCTCAAAAAATATACCAGGTCTTGACTTATTATCTTCTATCGATTTAAGAATAAGAGAATAGTTTTAGTGTTGCACTTATACAGTTAAGTATAGTATAGTGCAAATGAAAGGAATATGTACAGTGACGATCACTGAATAGTTTACACCTTAATTTGTATATTGTAATACTGTAAAATTGCAGTGTCGTACGGATTTGATAAATGTCAAAGTCAAGAAATTTTTAAAAAAATCAATGGTTGTAAAAAATTTGGCGAATGTTGAAAAATAAAATAAAATAATATCAAACTCCTCCAAAATGGTTAGAATGCATTTGAATGATGCGCAAAAAGCAAGAGAAATTGAAAATATTGAAAATCAAACAGAGATGGTGTTGGAAAAATAAATCCCCAACACTAATATTTAGTAAAACTATACTTTATTTAAATATTTTGTTTAGTGGTTTGCGCCTTGTTTACACGTCAAAGTTTTTCTATGTTTTTATGTTCTATGATTCAAAGTTTACACAAAGGCGCAATATTAAAAAAAAAGAAAGTTCGTTACTAAGGTGTTGTTGATATAATAATAAAAAATATAAAAACGGGAAGTAGGGCTTGTGTCCGATCCCACATAAATTATTACTATAATACCAAAAGTTTGTGTTAGTGTAATAAAGTTTATTTGTGAAAAGTGCCTTAGTTATACCTAGCTTCCAACGAGATTCAAAACCAGCGAACATTCTTCCTTAATGTTGAAAAAACCCAACAGATGGGATAATTTTCACTGTATACCACGGTTGGGAGGTTCCAGATGTCAGAAGATCTCCACAGATCAACAGGATGAGATGTAGATTATTTGATAAAATTTTCTTTATCAACAGCTCAAAAAGCTAAAATCGAAGAGACAGCGTTTGCGGGCAGTATTTGCAATGCTCGTAGAAGAATTAAAGTGGACTGATAAATTGTACAGCTGCAAGGAAACCTTTTTTGATTGAGGATTACAAGAGGAGACGAGTTGCATTTTGTAATGAATTTATAAACCGTGAAGAGAACTTTTGGTCTAAATTGCATTTTCCGATGAAAAATTATTTCATTCATATAGCATTGGTCAAGTAAGAGTTCATAGGCTGAGAAATCATAGATATAATGAACAATATACTCATCATTTATAAAATAGTGGAGGATTCTCGGTCAACGTATGGGGATGGATAAGTGCTGAAAGCCCGGAAGTTAGTTATCATATAGAAGAAACATTAACAGGATTACATTACAAACATATTCTGGAGAACACAATGTTGCCATCGGAGATCCAGAGATTCCCCAACAACAACTTCATCTTCCAACATGACAATTGCCAGATGCATACGAGTAAATTATTCGAGAATGGCTGGAAGAAACTCATGTTAATGTTCTTCCGTGGCCTTCCCGGAGTGCAGACTTTAACCTTGTCGAAAATGTGTGGGCAGAGTTAACAAAGAAACTAAATGAAAGAAACCTTAGACCACGGAATAGAATTCAATGGGAAGAGCTTGTTATCTATAACGTGAGGGGATTGGTGCTAACTATGAACCGAAGACTGCAAAGTTGTATTGGCAACAATGGGGCTTCCACCAAATATTAATTATTGTTTATTATTTATCATTTTTTATCCTTATTTAATATAAAATAAATTTAAAATAAAATGGATATTTTAAAACCAGACTTCCTTATTTTCGTTATTAAGACAATAATCCCTTTTATTCAAAAAAAATTCTTTCTATACTTTCCATTTTGTTAAATTTTGTAAAATATATTTACATTATTTTGATTTTTAAATTTTAATCACTAAACTATTCTATGTAGGTACATCACTCGGAAAGTCACTTTGACGTAAAAGGCGCGTTTAAACGAGGTAAACATTTAAAAAATCTGCTGATAGCTACGTAAGCCTGTAAACTATTCAATGACTGTCACTGTACATTCGTTATTTCGTAAACCGGCAACTTTAAGGAAAAATCCCAAAACAGGTCGATTTTTATTTTTAAATTAAGCATATATGTCACACTAGTGACGTCATCCATCTGGGTTTGATGACGTAATCGATGATCTTTTCTAATTAGAATAGGAGTCGTGTGCTAGCTTATTTGAAAGGATATTCAATTCTCTATTCAGGATTATAAACATTTACATAATTTACTACAATTTACATACTTATTTGTACAAGGTGTCCAAAAAAAAATTTTTAATTAAATTATTTGACAAAAAAAAAAGAAGAATATAATATGTATTTTATTTAATTTCAAATCCATTTTACTGTTGCCCGAAAACAGAAAAAAGTTTGTTTCACAAATAAACATTGCTCACAACTTGAGAGAATGGTACTTACATATGTATGTACACTTGCCATCAAGTTATTTTAGGAGACCTTAATCTTAATCCTATTACAAACTCATTTGTATTTGAATGGCGTCCTTAGGTTTCGAGAGGCAAACATACTGAATAGCAGGTACAATAATTAAAGGAACAAAAAATTAAAATTTATTAATTTCTACCTGTGCCGGAAACTTAACCACACGATTCAAATACAAATGACTTTGTAATAAGCTTAAGATTAAGGTTTTCCAAAATAACTTGATGGCAAGTCATTTTAAGGAACTTTCAGAGCATTGTCTCTAAAGTCCAAATGTCTATGATGATTGCCGACCTCCGTCTACAGTCTAGGAGATGGCACTTAAAGAAGAAGATAAAATGGTGATGGCATAAAACATGCAGACTAAGATGCCAGTAATAATATGAGATCCAAGGTCTCCTTGGATCCTAAAGAAGAAGATAAAATGGTGATGGCATAAAACATGCAGACTAAGATGCCAGTAATAATATGAGATCCAAGAGATAATATGAGATCCAAGTGCTTACAACTTTGTGTTTCGTTCATTGAATCTTACATCTTTTTATTTTTTTATGGATAGGATTTAAACCAGTTAACCTTGTTTAAACATTGTTTCGTTAATTAATTTTGGTCACTGCAGTAATAAAAACTGCTCTTTCCTGGGCTTTTATAAATCCTAAGCTGTATCTACCGTTATTGTTGATATTCCCTATGCTACGCTGTTGTTGTTCTGAAGCTAAATTAATATTTTGTATTTTGAATACTAATACTTGTATTTTGAAGCTAAATTAATATCTTGTATTTTGACAACGACATTCGATGTGGGCGTCGAAACGTTAATAAAATCATTTTTTTTTTCGTTAAATTGTGGCTTATTTCCCATTTAGAATAGTTGATTACTATGCTATCCTATTAAAACTCGAATCACTATCATTTACAACAACCAAAAAGTTTATAACAAAGAAACCAAAAACACAAGTTTTTATTTTAAATATCATCATCATTATCATCATCATCATCATCATCATCAGTAGCTCGACAACCCTTTTTGGGTCCTGGCTTGTTCTAGGATTTTACGCCATTCTGTTCTGTTCCTTGCTTTGTTCTTCCAGTGGGTAATCTCAAGTGTTTTCAGATCTTGTTCCACTTGTTCCATGTATCTAAGTTTGGGTCTTCCCTTTGACCTTCTCCCTACTGGTGTTTGTTTCATTATATGTTTTGGTGTTTCGGTCTCCAACATCCGTTCAACATGGCCCATCCAGCGCAGACGTCCGACCTTTATGGATGTTATGACGTCGGGTTCGTTGTATGTTGCGTCTAGTTCAAAATTATATCTTCTGCGCCATACATCATTTTCTTTCACCCCCTTATATATGTGTCTAAGGATTTTTCGTTCAAACGTACCTACATACCTAATAAGTTCTCATCGCTTTTCGACAGTGTTCATGTCTCTGATCCATATATAAGGACCGGTTTTATCAGGGTTTTGTATATTTTGCATTTGGTTTTTTTCGTGATGTTGTTAGATCTTAGATGTTTAATAATTAGTCCATTATATGTTTTATTAACAATATGTATTCTTCTCTTAATGATTATCGGGGGTATAAAAAAGTAACAAAAGTGCCCCAGTAATCTGTTTACATCAATTTGGTATCGAAAATCCTTGAAACTTCAGAAGGTAACTGCCTTAGCTATAACTTCGAGCACCAGGTGCTCCGGAGGTCGGTTCTGATGGCGTATCTGTGTTCAGCGATCCCAAAAACCTTCGAGCAATCTGTTCGTATCAGTTTACTGCCGAAAACCTACAAAACTCCAGAAGATGACGTGTCTTAGCAGTGACTCTGGTCACCAGGTGCTCCGGAGGTCGGTTTTGAGGGTATTCATGTTCAGCGACGTCAAAAACTCCCGAGTAACAAAAATATGGCCCTTAATGGACTGGATTTTGACATGTTTATTGCATTTTTGGTTGCATTTGACGCACTGTAAATGCAATTACATATTATGCATTTCCATCCTTTTTTCTAATGTCGACTTTTGTCGATAGAGTGCAAAAAGTTACCAAGTCGATATATATTTTTTAAAAATCGATTTATTCGGGAGTTTTTTGTTCTTAACGCCCTGGTTTATAAGCTCGGCTACCTTGTTGGGATTTTATGTAAATTTTTTATAATTAATGTTATGAATTTTAAAATATATTATTATACAATATAAGGAATATACTATTGCTAATAAAATATACTTACCCTACTACATGGTATTATTTCCAAACTGCCTCCACACTGCCATACCCTAAAAGATATTTCCAAGTTTTCTCCTCCCCATACATCCATTTTCATATCATATTTTCCCAGCTTTTCGAAATATGCCTTATTAATAACGAATAATCCGCCTGCTATCATTGGCGTTCTTATAGGCTAAAAAAAGTAGAATTATCTGGATGGCATTCTAAAATACACTAGCAGTTAATAGTGATGTCACATGTGAGATCTACTTCCATATTCAGTTCTTATGCTCTGATAATCTGGGCAAATTAAAAAAACAGGGAAAACTTATTTACTAGTAATTTTATTGCTGGAATCGAATCTTATGATTGTATATAGATAAATTTGCTATTTTTGTTTATAACAAAAATATGCTATTTTTGTTATAAACAAATTCTCGCTCCGAAATCGTGATTTTTTAATTATTGATCTGTAACTCCAAAGCTAATAAAGTAAATGTAACTCCAAAGCAATAAGATTTTAATTTATTATTTTAACTCAAATAAAAATTCACCGTAATTTCACCGACATCTCTTAAAGAAAAGAGAAAAGTCCCATATACAAAATTAACTATTAAAATAAAAATTAAAATTAACTAAACTAAAAAGGGTAGTTCCCTAGGTTGGCTGTATACCATATAGTTAAAAAACTCAAACATGAAGGAAAAACCACTTCTACGTAATTGGTATATTTATTAAAAATTTTAAAAATCCCAATGGATTGAAAAAATGTGTCCAATTCAGAACGTTTTCGGACCTATCGGTCCATCATCAGTGAATTCGAATACTTGCTAAATAGCCCCAGAACCAAACAATGGTTGAAATTATAATTCAATCTACATTATGTTGTAGTGATATTGAACAGGCTAAAAGCCGATGTTAAAAGATATAACCTACGGGAACATGGTGAAACTCTACCAGGAAACCTAATCAACCATCTTAGGCCAACGTTGACTACCAAGTAAAATTAACTAGTTTTGATTAACTAATTAAATGATTTTATTAACGTTTCGACGCCCAAATCGCAACTCATAAATATTGGCAATATCATTTTAAAGTCTTCTACTTTAAAAATGTATAATATATGTCTGAATTGTCGATATAAATGAGTCAGATTAAATAAATTATTAGAAGAATTTTTTTTTACTAAGCAACAACATTTTTGTTTAATTTTTGAATAATTTTGTTTGACGATTTGGGCGTCGAAACGTTAATAAAATCATTTTTTTAGTAAAATTGTGGCTTATTTCCCATCAAAACTAGTTAACTGAAAAAATGCCACAAGAAAATAGCTTCAGAACAACAAAAATTAAAATAGCAAATAATTATTTAAATCTAAAACTTTTCTTATTAGAACCCCTTTCTGGCGTCATCCTTAATCTCTGACTTTTACAATTTATAAGACAAGAGACGATGAATAAAGAAAGCGAAAAGGACTCTACAATATGCAGTCACATTCCGCGCTTTCATTCGTGTAGGAAAAGGTCCGAAAGAAAGTTTCAAGTACTCAATATTTGAGTACACTAAAACCTCGATATAACGAACTACTAATTGGTGGACGGGATGTCCGTTAAAGCCGAAAGTCCGTTGTATATGAATAGGGTTAAAATGAATCAAAAATTTTTTTTTCGAAATTATAAATTATGTATTTAGTAGATACAGTGTACAAATCTGTAAGTTAAAAAAGGAATAAAGTTGTGTTCACTACTTTTTTACTTTTCTACTTCATCTAAAAACTTGCAATATACTCATTTGGTTGACAAAATTATTCACTGTTTCATGGGTTGAATAAGCAATGTATTTTTTGACAAAACATACAATTAAAGTTGCCATCTTCTGAATTTAGAATACAGTAATACCTCCACTGACGCTACCTTGACCTACACGAATCCAGAGTTACGCGATTTTCAAATCTTGTCGATTAGTCATTTGAGCGCCAGACAATCACTCGATTATCGATGAAATAGAATTACCGCCCACATATTATTGCTCATCAAATGTAGACATTTGGACTTTTCACACGAAATCAGCACATCACTAAAATTTATTTTGTACATATTAGGTATTTCTTATCTACAGTTTTGTCTGCAAGTGGGTGTTTGTTATTTTTATGAAATTAGTAATGCGATTAAAGAAGTTGTTAATAGTGATGACGTTGAAGAACTGTTGAATTCCTACAATCGGGAGCTAACTATTGATGACCTCATAGAAATGCATCAGGAAGAACAAGACATTGAAGAGCTTGATTGTTTGGATCCATTTTAAACTGAAGATCAAATAACGGTTGGAAACTTGACTGAAGGTCTCAGTTTAATTGAAAAGGGCTTACAAATTTTAGAAAATATAAACTATAACAAAGATCGCATTTCTTCTACCAAACAAGGGATAAAAAAATTATTAGACTGCTATGAAGAAATTTTGCGAGAGAAAACAAATCTTTGAGTTGTCTCTTTGTTAGATTTTATGTAGCCTTCTACATCAAAATAAATTAAATTGACAATTTTATATTTTTATATGCTATTTTTCAGCATCCGGTCCCAATTAAATATAATTTATATACATACATATGCGAAATTACACCGCGACTTACGCGAATTTGACTTACGTGGTTATCGCTCGGTCCCACCTTTCGCGTAAGTGCGGGGTATTACTGTACTTTCACGGGAATTAGCAGGAGTTTTGTCTCAAGTCAATAAACATTTCGCCTCTTTAGGCCGTATTACCAGTTTCTTCTCTTGGAATTTTCTCACTGCAGGTACAAATCCTTTAAAACCCCATTTTTGAAAATATCTCTAATGAACCATGCCCTATTAAAGCTATAATATGAAACGGGCATATGATACCTTTTGATGATTATATCTTTGAAAACACTAGGTTTACGAGATTTACCAAATTATAGTAGTCAATCCATGTGATCCATCGGCGTTAGCACAAAGCAGTGCCGAGATTCTGTCCTTGTTGTTTCTCCTTCTAGAATTCGATTTTTCATATTTTTTTGCATTCAAATTTTTTTTATATTTGATCGGATTTTTTGTCCGTTATATCCGAAGTCCGTTAAATAGAGGTCCGTTCTATCGAGATTTTACTGTATACCCAACGCAATAACATGTAATTTTATTGAGTTGGGTGTACAAAAAACTTTCAAAATAGAAACTCTTATTTATTTTATTATTATAATCTATTATTTATCTCTTGAATATAAAATTCTTCGTAAGGTTATAGAGTGCAATGACCATAAAGCAATCAATTTGATCGGTCACGTTTTAGAGACAATTCGACAAGGAAGACATTACAATGCGAAATATGTCCTTTGAAGCATTTAGTCAGTTGCCAGTATAGAATTTTATTTCGGATTAAAGTAACTAACTAATTCGATTGATTTTTATTCATTCAAGACTTAGTCCAGGTCGCATCTGTTTTGAGATGGACGTTGAGAGGTGACTCAAATGTTTTTGCAGAAATTGCTTGAAAATAAATCAAATAATAATATTTGAGTTATCCTCCCTCTCAAAAAGGTCCGGAACATTGTTTAAATAATCAAAATGTCAAAAAATTAAGGAAAAATTCGATTTTTTTCTTCGTTTTTTGATTATAACTTTAAAAGTATTCATTTCCGAGAAAAGTTGTACTGACATAAAAGTTGCGTAATTAAATTTCCTACAACATAAAATTGGTTTAAAACTTAAAAAATAGTTATTTTAGTTGCAAAATATCAATAATTGCGAAAAAAACCATACAAAAACAAGTATTCGCATTTTACGTTTTTCAACCATTTATGCTACACTTAGGACCTTCATATTTCACTCAGAAAAACTTTATGATACAGTAAAACAATACTGTAAATTTCATTAAGATCGGTTTAATAGATTTTGCAAAATAAATTTTGCAATCCAGCTTTCGCAAAAAAATTGATTTTTTCAAAATGTTACAGGACTGAAAATAAAGCAGATAGCAGGTTGAAATTTTTTTTTGCTTATCGAAGTGTACTGTACCTTTCATTTGCCATTTGCAAAATTAAAATCGATTAATTACCACGGCGTCAGGAAATTTTTTAAATAAACAATAATTTTTGGTGTTACGCGCAGGACAGCGGTGTTCGATTCACACAAGTAGATTTCCACAAAAATTTCTTCCAATGGTTATCTAATATATTATTTTCTTACTCTATATTTTGTTGTATTTAATATTTTAATTCCACAAAAATCAAACTAATTTTATTATTGTTTGTGAAATATTGTTTAAACAATTGCATATGTTTAAAAATAATAAACTTTTATTTTTTAAGTTAAAATATATGAACAAAGAAAGTTTTTGCTAATAAAAGTGTTATTTTAAAGGATAGAGTATGTGTTTTTATTTTGCAATAAACAAATTTATTTATTTATATCGAAATGTAATAAAAATTAAAATGTATCAATCATTATCAAAGGTCATTGGAATGCCCAATCAGAGCAAACTATCCGCTGTCCTGCGCGTAGCACCAATAATTAATGTTTATTTAAAAAAAATCCTGACGCCGTGGTGTTAATCGATTTTAATTTTGCAAAATTGCAAATGAAAGGTACCATAGACTTCTATAAGCAAAAAAAATTTCAACTTGCTATCTGCTTTATTTTCAGTCCTGTAACATTTTGAAAAAATGAATTTTTTTTACGAAAGCTGGATTGCAAAATTTATTTTCCAAAATCTATTGAACCGATCTTAATTAAATTTACAGTATTGTTTTACTGTATCATAAAGTTTTTCTGGGTGGAATATGAGGGTCGTACGTGTAGCATAAATGGTTAAAAAACGTAAAATGCGAATACTTGTTTTTATATGTTTTTTTCGCAAGTATTGCTATTTTGCAACAAGGGTGACTATTTTTTAAATTTTTAACTAATTCTATATTGTAGGAAATTTAATTATGCAACTTTTATGTCAGTACAACTTTTCTCGAAAATGAATACTTTTAAAGTTATAATCAAAAAACGAAGAAAAAAATCGAATTTTTCCTTAATTTTTTGACATTTTGATTATTTAAACAATGTTCCGGACCTTTTTGAGAGGGAGGATAACTCAAATATTATTATTTGAGTTATTTTCAAGCAATTTCTGTAAAAAAATTTGAGTCACCTCTCAACGTCCAAATGTACTAGTATTTTTACAGATGCGCCCTGGTCTAACTCGGTTAAGAATTAAGTGAATGTTTTTAAAGTAAAATTCTGCTAGAAAAACGACTTCAGAAGCGATATGATGACACAACAGCTCTAATTAAAATAAGATGGACCCTAAGTAGGTACAAGAGAAAGATCAAAAGAAAATAATTATATTAAAAAGTAGCACCATTGAAAGGGAAAACGACATTGCCGAGATTGGATTTATGTGCCGCGGTACTATGCCTTTTCTCATGAGAATCTTTCAGTGCGTCACAGTTTTTAGATTACATTCTAACGCATTAAATTGTATGTGACAGAAAAAACGCACGTCGGTGATTACATTTTATCGGTGACATTTATAACATTTATTCTAGTTGGCAGTATTCAATAGATGGCGCTATAATTGAACAAAAAATTATTTACGAATTATATAATATATCTACCAATATAATCTGTACAATTTATAAGACTATACAAATCAAAGAGAATACCATTTTATAAATGCAATAAACACAATTGATTTGTTTTTATGCCAAATTGCAAATAAAATGTGACAACTGCCAAATTTACTTTTTTACTATCATTACTTACCTTTTTTTCTATCATTTGTGACGCACTGAAAAATGCTCATGAAAAGAAGCATATTTGCAAAATAATTAATGAAGAAAACACTACAGGCATTGAACAGGAAGACATTGAAGTATATGCGTGGTCGGACTCAACAATAACCCTGGCATGGATAAAGGGATCATCAAACATATAGAAAATATTCGTCGCTAACAGAGTAGAAGAGATAAAAAGCATTATATTACTAGAGAAATGGTATAAAGTGGATACAAAAAAAACCCAGCGGACATCCTTTCACGTGGAAGTACCTCATCAGAATTAATAAAAGATGAATTATGGAGGAAGGGACCAACTTGGCTGACAAGTAAACAAGCACTTAAGCCGACAACACCAGAAATACCTTAAACACACGAGGAGGAAATCAGAACGAAAGTAACGGCGCATACGTCAGTAACAAATGAAGACATATGCGAGAGGTTCTCGAATTTAGAAAGAATGAGAAGAGTATTATCATATTGTACGAGATATGCAAACAACTGCAGAAAAAAGAACTGCAAGAACCAAGAGCAACTGACGGTCCTAGAACTAGAGGAAACGTTATTAAAGGTGATAAAACTAACACAGCAAACCTACTTTAGACAAGATATTGACAAGCTGAGGAATAAACAGCAGTTAGTCAGGACAAGCAAGTTATCATCATTGGTACCATTCCTGGACCAACACGGGATTTTACGAGTCACAGGAAGGCTGAGAAACACGAATTTACACTACTCGGAAAAACACCCTATAATTTTACCCAAGGAAAGTGCACTAACAAAACTAATTATCTCGGAAAGTCACACAAAGAATCTACATAGCGGACTCCAACAGACATTATAGTACATAAAGAGGAAATACTTGATAATAAACGGAAGAAAAACTGTAAGAAATCTACTAACTAAATGCTTAAAGTGTAGGAGATATAAAGGACAAGCAGCCCAACAATTAATGGGAGACCTACCTATTATTAGTCTACTCCAAAGTTTATTTTTGTAAATTGTAACCTTCGTATAAATTTGCCTTAAGAGGCAACATCAGCGCATGGAAAACGCGTTCCAAGATTGCAGCTGTAATTTGGAATATTTTGTCTAAATATTTGGCACACATATTCGTAATAGAGTAAAGAATTGCTCCATAATAAAATAAAATATTACAAAAAGGAGCCTGTACCGACATTAAGAAGAACAAAAAATATACTTTCTTCATTTAGCGCGCCTATGAGTATAATAATTATTACAATCATTATCACAATATTGTGCCTTCGTTTTTGATAGTGTAGCGTCATTGTCACTGTCGTACTGCCGATGCACTGTTGCCGCACAGTTGAAAGTTCGCAGAACTTCCGAAAAAAAAAAAATTGATTACCCGCTGATATAGCCTCTTAAGTAAACTGCTACTTTATTTTAAATAAAGTGAGATGTCATACACAACAGTTTTTGTGTTTTTATGTGATTTCTACTAGCCTTTAAAAATCCTGGATTAGGTAGATACTATTACCGATGCGTAGAAAAACATTAGATAAATGTAAATACCAAAAACAAATATGAAATATGTCAAAGACAGAGTATCTTAAAATAGGGGATGATGAAGAAGATCCAGATTTAGAAATTAGAACCACAAAAACATGTAAAGAATATAAATATCTCGGATCTATAATATCTAAAGAAGGTAGATCTCCAAAAGAGACATCGAAAACAGAACGCAGCAGGGCAAAAAGCGGTAAACATTCCAAGCTCTCTACTATGGTCTAAAGATATAAGACAAAAAACGAAATTGACAATCTATCGTACCTTGGTAGAGCCTATTATGACTTATGGGGCAGAAGTTTGGCAGATCACGAAAAAAGATAGAAAAAGAATACAAGTCGTAAAAATGGATTATCTAAGGAGAGCGTGTGGTATATCCAAAAAAGATTACATCAGGAATGAAGATATTAGAAGGAGGACAAATACTGTATATTCCAGTGTAGATAGAATTGAAACGAGACAACTTGTGTGGTATGGTCTCGTGAAACGAATGAAAGAAGATAGATGGCCAAAGAAAGATTTAAATTACTTACCACAACAAAGAAGAAGAAGGGGAAGGCCTTCAGTTGCCTGGGAAGAAAATGTACGGCACATCATGAGAGATAGAGCCATCAAAGAAGACGAATGGATGAACAGAAAAAGATGGCGGTCGAAATGCGAGAAGCGGCAGAGGCTGTAGGAACATCGCTTATAGATAGAAAAACATTAGAACATTTTTGAAAAAGAAGTTGCTGTTTAATGAGTAAAAGTATGAATACTGAAATAAACTTTTTTTTTTCTAAATTAAAAATTTTTCACAGTAGAAAAAATAAAAATTGGAATTTACTTATTGTAGTCCTGTCGCCAGGGGGGGGCGGGGTACAACGGCCTCCTTAATTCAGATGGACTTACCCAAGTTTTTTTTATGTATTGTGACCCATACAACACGAATTTTTTGGGTAACAGTTGATCCGGATGTCGATAAGATTGTTGAACTTGAGGAATTACATAACAGCAATTTTTCGCAAAACAAAACATTTTTTTGTATTGTTTGGGTGATTCTCAGCAAAAAATGATCTTACAAGTTTTTTCGTAGGATGCATAGTTTTCGAGATAAACGCGGTTGAACTTTAAAAAAATCGAAAAAGTGCAATTTTTGAACCCGAATAACTTTTGATTAAAAAATTATATAGCAATTCTGATTACTGCATTTGAAAGTTCAAGTCAAATTCTATTGATTTTGATTATTTGCATTGCTAAAAATTAAGTTTTTATGTGTTAAACAAAGCCATAAACACATAGTGTTTCCCGTGACCAATGCATGCGTTTTAATGTACGTAATCTATGTACGTAGAAATTGTCTGTATGCGCGCCTACTCGTTGGATTTTAAATGAGAAATATATTGAAAACATCATTCAATCACTATGTGTTTATAGCTTTGTTTAACAATAAAAAATTAATTTTTAGCAATGAAAGTAATCAAAACCGATAGAATTTGACTTGAACTTTTAAATGCGGTAAGCAGAATTGCTATTTTATTTTTCAATCAAAAGTTATTCGGGTTCAAAAATTGCAATTTTTCGATTTTTTGAAAGTTCAACCACGTTTATGTCGAAAACTATGCAACCTACGAAAAAACTTGTAAAACATTTTTTGCTTAGAATGACCGAAAAAATACAAAAAAGTGTTTTGTTTTGCGAAAAATCGCTGTTATGTGATTCCTTAAGTTCTTTGTTTATAACAATCTTATCGACATCCGGATCGACTGTTACCCAAAAAATTCGTGTTCTACGCATCAAAATACATAAAGAAAATTTGGGTAAGTCCATCTGAATTAAGGAGGCCGTTGTACCCCACTGGCGACAGGACTATTGGTAGGTAAATATAAATTACAGGACGTGTTAAAAATTAATTCCTGACTAGGTCAAAAGCTTTGCTATAATTTATGAAGCACAGATATGTTGCGATGTTAAATTCTCTGTATATTTCTATAATCTCTTGTATGATTAACCTTTGTTCTCTAGTACCACGTCCAGGGACGAAACCAACTCAATTCTCCGCAATTTCAGGAAGTAAAAAGGGCTTTATGATCTCTAGAATTATGTATAAAAGCATCAATAAATAGGGTTACCATAATTTATTAGGGCCAAATCAGGACAGACTGTGAATTTGACTGTGTTGCTACCTCTACATTGTACATAATATATTCGAAATGCATATGGCACAATTAAAAGTACAGCTGTTTTAGGTCTGGATCCCGCGTATGAAAAAAAAGTTGATTAATAGCAAGCTGAAAATTTGGTAATATCTTAAGGGTGTCTAGTCAGATAAACTTTGATATATGGGAACACTGGAACAGGGGCAGTTTTAATTGTGGAACAGGTTGAAAATTTGGAACGGTCACACCACGAAAACGGCACATTTATTTTGTCCGACAGAACAGACTTAAACTGTCCGAACAGAGATTAAACTCTCATGCAAAAATCAGACTGCTATATTTATCACCAAATGGGCGTTTTAATGAGTGGAACATGTAGAATATGTCAAATGACAGGAATTATGACAGATGATAAATAGCAGTCTGATTTTTGCATGAGAGTTTAATCTCTGTTTGGAGAGATTAAATCTGTTTTGTCGGACAAAATAAATGTACCGTTTTCGTGGTGTGACCGTTCCAAATTTTCAACCTGTTCCACAATTAAAACTGCCCCTGTTCCAGTATTCCCATATATCAAAGTTTATCCGAATAGACACCCTTAAGCTATTAACAAATTTTCAGCTTGCTATTAATCAACTTTTTTTTTCATACGCGGGATCCAGACCTATTTCGCTACAATATGCAACTAACATCGAAAATCTCTGCCAGTTTAAAATACATATACACCTATGTTTTAACATACTTTAGACCTAAGGTGCTGCGCAGGATGATATTTCCCACCGCTGGGCCTAGGCCTAGCATTTTCCATTTTTTTTAGTAAAGAAAAAATCAGGACATTTCTCATATCCGGACGCCAATCCGGACATGTCTTTCAAATCCGGACATATGGTAACCCTATCAATAAAAGACATGTCTGTCTCTCCCTTTTTATGTACGCGGATATATAGGGTGAGGCAGATAAAGGGCCTATTAGAAATATCTCAAGAACTAAAGGCAACAGAATCATGAAAATTGGAATGAAGGGGTTTTGAAGAGTGATCTACAGGGTGGGGCATTAGTGTGACAAAGTCCAATTACTCGTTTGTCGTAAGAGATACGAAAAAAAGTTATTTAGGTAAAGGTTGGGGCACACATAGTACCATGATTTAAAAATATTTTCAAATATACAGGGTCGTCCGTATTGACAGGGTGACACAAACTTATGTTTTTTTAATGGAACACCCTGTATATTTTTACAGTTTTGAATTCTCCTCGATGTTTCCTTTCTTAAACTATATGGTTTTGTAATATTATACGAGGTAGTTTAAAAGTTAATTACGTTCTTTTGTTAATTTCGTAGCAAAATCTACACCCTGTAGAATTTTAGTGATTTGACATCAAATTTTTATTTTATGTTCAAACGATTTTTAATATAGTCTACTACTGTTAATCATTAATAGTATAGCGAAATGTTTAATTTTAGTTTACAGGGTGGGTCGAAACTCGGAATGAGTATTTTCTGAGTTTTCTTAAATGGAACACCCTGTATTTTAGTATTGTAGTGAAATTATATTTTATGGTACTTTTTTATTTCTTAAGCATTCCCTATACCTAAGTGCTTTAATTTGTAAGTTATTCGTCATTCTTTAAGCAAACATTAATTGCAACAAAAAATTACGTAAAATTTCATTAGGTAGCCGTGAAAATATCCAATCAAAAGTAATTTTTCGAAAAAAAAATACATAATAATCTAATCTGATCCTTAGTTTATTAATATTGGATGAGATATCCAAATACATTCTTAGTTAAGGTTGTTGGTGCTTAAAATATGAATCAAACATACAAAATTCTGCCTAGTTGGCTATGACACAAAATTTGCTTAAATATTTGACATTATACTATTTACATAGTTTCAGTTGATTTGATACCATTACTAATATTAATTTTTCGAATGAGGAACGGATTAAAATGGCTTTGTGCTAGGAGAGTATAACAAAAATTAGCTACTAGCAATAAAAATTTATCATCAGCAGTTCCCTGATAGACGACAACCAAAAAGAGAAACTTTTGAAAGTATACTAAAACGGTTTCAACAGACTAGATACTTAGATTTTAAGAACGATTATACTAATATGCAGATCCTCAGTGACACGTGACACTAAGGATTACATATAATTGCTGTTTTCTTCACTTGCAATAGTTTTTATTCGAGCAGATTTATCATAATGTAAGTGATCAGTCCGTTGAAACCGTTCTAGTATATTTTTAAACGTTTCTCTTCTTAGTTGTCGTCTCTCAGGGAATTTCTAATGAAAAATTCTTATTGCTAGTAGCACATTTTTGTTATATTCCACTAGCACGAAAACCTTATTAGTCAGTTTCTCATAAGAAAAATACATATTAGTAATGGTAACAAAGCAACTGGATCTGTAAAAATAGTATAATGTCAAATTTTAAAAGAAATTTAGTGTCATAGCCGACGAGGTAGAATATTGTATGTTTTTATTAATATTTTGCGCACCAACAAACTTAACCACGAATTTATTTGGATATTTCATCCATTAGTAATAAATTAAGGATCAGACTAGATTATGATGTATTTTCTTTTCCAAAAATTATTTCTGATCAAATATTTTCACAGCCACCTAATAAAATTTCACGTAATTTTTCTTACAATTAATATTTGGCTTAAAGAATCACGAATAACTTACAAATTAAAGCACTTAGGTATAGGGAATGCTTAAGAAATAAAAAAGTACCATAAAATATCATTTCATTACAATACTTAAATACAGGGTGTTCCATTTAAGAAAACTCAGAAAATACTCATTCCGAGTTTCGACCCACCCTGTATAATAAAATTAAACATTTCGCTATACTGTTAATGTTTAACAATAGTATACTATATTAGAAATCGTTTGAACATAAAATAAAAATTGATGTGAAATCACTAAAATTCTACAGGGTGTAGATTTTGCTAGGAAATTAACAAAAAAACGTAATTAACTTTTAAACTACCTCGTATAATATTACAAAACTATATATTTTAAGAAAGGAAACATCGAGGAGAATCCAAAAATGTAAAAATATACAGGGTGTTCCATTAATAAAAACATAAGTTTGTGTCACCCTGTCAATACGGACGACCCTGTATATTTGAAAATATTTTTAAATTATGGTACTATGTGTGCCCCAACTTTTACCTAAATAACTTTTTCTCGTATCTCTTACGACAAACGAGTAATTGGACTTTGTCACACTAATGCCCCACCCTGTATTTAATGAAAATATTTTCATCTATTTTCTACTTCCGGTTATACCGGAAGTTGCTTATAACTTCGCTTTTTTAAATGGGACACCCTGTATATTTTTACATTTTTGCATTCTCCTCGACGTCTCCTTTCTTAAAATATGAGGTTTTATGTTATTATACAGGGTAGTTTAAAAGATAATTACGTGTTTTTATTAATTTCGTAGCAACTTTCACACCCTGTAGAATTATAGTACTTTGACACCAAAAACTCTATTTACGTTCAGATGATTTTTAATATAGTCTACTATTATTAAACATTATTAATATAGCTACATATTGAATTTTAGTATACAGGGTTGGTCAAAACACGGATTGAATATTTTCTGAGTTTTCTTAAATGGCACACCCTGTATTTTAGTATTCTAATGAAATGATATTTTATGGTACTATTTTATTTTATAAACATTCCTTATACCTAACTGCTTTAATTTGTGAGTTATTGGTGATTCAAGCCAAACATTAATTGCAACAAAAAATACGTGAAATTTTATTAGGTTGGCCTTGAAAATATTCAGTCACAAATAATTTTTCGGAAATAAATACATATTAATCTAGACTGATCGTTAAAATTCCCAATAATGGTTGAGCTATTAAAATACTTACGTAGTTAAGATTGTTGGCGCGATTAACAATTAAGCACAAATTAAAGCAATTAGGTATAGGGAATGCTTAAGAAATAAAAAAAGTAACATAAATATCATTTCATTACAATACTAAAATACAGGGTGTTCTATTTAAGAAAACTCAGAAAATACTCATTCCGAGTTTCGACCAACCCTGTATACTAAAATTCAACAATTAGCTATTCTAATAATTTCTGACAATAGTAGACTATATTAAAAATCATTTGAACATAAATAAAGTTTTTGATGTTAAACTACTCCAATTCTACAGGGTGTTAAAGTTGCTACGAAATTAATAAAAAAACGTAATTATCTTTTAAACTACCCTGTATAACAATACAAAACCTGATATTTTAAGAAAGAAGACTTCGAGTAGAATCCAAAAATGTAAAAATATACAGGGTGTCCCATAAAAAAATGAAGTTATAAGCAACTTCCGGTATAACCGGATAATAAATAGATGAAAATATTTTCATTAAATAGATCACTCTTCAAAACCCCTTCATGCCAATTTTCATGAGTCTGTTGCCTTTAGTTCTCGAGATATTTCTAATAGGCCCTTTATCTGCCTCACCCTGTACAGAGAGGATCTAAATTATGGAATAAATTAATTTTCTCTAAAATGGACGACTTTGGAGAAAAATCCTGAAACAGGTCCATTTTTATTTTTAAATTACAATTGTTTGGCATATATTTCATACTAGTGACGTCATCCATCTGAGCGTGATGACGTAATCAATGATTTTTATTAAATGGGAATAGGGGTCGTGTGGCACCTCATTTGAAAGGGTGTTCAATTCTCTATTCAGTAATATAAACGATATCATTATTTATACAGGGTGACCAAAAAAATTTTTTTTTAATTAAATTAATTGACGCGAAAAGAAGAATGTATGTAATTTATTTAACTCAAAATACATTGTACGGCTGTCAGTAAATAGAAAAAATATTTATTTCACAAATAAACATTTCTTTTCGCTTAAATTAAATCACAAAGAGCCTCCCACCTACCTCTTTGCAGTTTGAACATTTAATTTAAGCGAAAAGCAATGTTTATTTGCCAAATAAACATTTTTTTTCTATTTTGTGACGGCGATATAATGTATTTTGAGTTAAACAAATTGCATACATTCTTCTTTTTTCGTCAATTAATTTAATTCAAAAATTATTATTTTGGCCACCCTGTATAAAAATAGATATTAATATTTATATTACTGTATGGAGAATTGAACATCCTTTCAAATGAGGTGCCACACGACCCCTATTCTTATTAAAAAAAATCATCGATTACGTCACCACGCTCAGATGGATGACGTCACTAGTATGAAATATATGCCAAAAGATTGTAATTTGAAAATAAAAATCGACCTGTTTCGGGATTTTTCTCTAAAGTCGTCCATTTTAGAGAAAATGAATTTATTCCATAATTTAGATCCTCTCTGTACAGTGATTTTGTCCAATCTTCAAACCATTTACCTGTCTCCCAGACTATTTGACTTTGATATATTATATCCACTCCAACTTAATCTAGGACCCAAATCATTTCATCCAAATAAGAATGTTATCTCGACCAGCAGCTTCATGACTTTTTTGCCTCATAATTGCTGCTTTAACTTCACTTTTGAGTACCTACGTTAGGTTCTGTCTCAAAACTGTCATCTTCTTCGTCTTCTTGTTGTGTTGTGATGGGCTGTCGGTGCTCTCCTCCATCGTCAATTGTCCACAATATTCTTTCCACCTGTGTAAAATATCTTTTGTAGAAGTGAGTAGAGTTCCATTACCGTCTTTCGTAGCCAAGTGGTTTGATGTAAAGGAACTTGTGGTGTGATTATTGAATTTTACCACAAATAAATTTTATAAATTTTTGGCTAGTGTACCAAACTACATATCAGTTCACACAACTTCATGTTACACTGTCTGCGTTGGTATACTGCAACAACTGACCAAGTCAAATTTTGTCAGTTTTGAGTTAACTTTGACTAAGTCACTAAGAACCGTTGTTAGTTTTACCAGAAAAATTGACCAGGTCGTTTAAACGTAATACAACCGTCAAACAAAACTCGTCTATAATGACTATGTGCATAAGACAAGTTTTTGTTACATATAAAACTAAGTCAACTTAGTCACTTTTGGCTGTCAGCAAATTGCACTTGTCCGTTTATTGCGTATCGTTAGTTTATGATTCAGAACTGTTTAGACTTTAAAAAGAGTACGATATTTTATACTTTCACAGTAATATTTATAAAGTATATTGCAAATTTCACCCTCAGATGTGTCACAACTATACTATTCTTTTAAATTGTGTGTTTACAACTTTATAATCTATGAAGCGGCACCTCCAAATAATGCGCAATGTTATAATTGGACAGAGATTAATGGTCAACGTGGAAGCTCTGAAATTGGAATAGCATTGATCAAGTGGATAAAAACTCTGCAATCACATGATCAAAAGGCATCACAGAGATCAGTTTATATTCTGACTTATCAGAGATTTTTATATTCGTTCATTGCCGCATTAATTTGTATGTTGTTGTAACACACACATTAAGATTTTGCAGCATAATTTTATGGAAAAAGGACATTCGTACATGGAGGTAAACTCAATGCACAGTGCCATATAGTCTGTTAATAAAAATGTTGCCATTTTTACAATGAACGATCTGTTGAATATTTTCAAGCTAGCCCGTTCTACAAGACGCAACAAAAAGACGGTGGCTACAGAGTTGAAGAATTACGGTTTTCAGACTTTTTCTATCTTAAGCACAGATGTTCTTAAAAAACAGAGACTAAGATTAAAATGAAAACAAATTATCGTGATTAAAATTAAAAGTTATGCGTTACTTTTAGAGTATGTGGCAAGATCAGAGCAGCTGTTATTCCTAAGAACATTCCAATGTTATAAAAAAGACTTTTGTCTACACCAGAGCAAAATAAAAACAGCCCCCTTGCGTAGAAACAAAATTATTCCGTAAGAGTTCCATGAGTGGTATAAAGCGATTCCAGTAGTCAAAAAAAGTTTTCATACCGTAACCAGCTTCTTCTGAAAGCGACGACACAGAAACTGATTAGATTTTAATTTTTTTTTATGTACAGACCGTAGTTAATAAATATAATTTCCTAATACGGTGTTGCTTATATTGACCAAGTCAAATTTCTAATTTTTTTCGACAACAAAAAGTGACCAAATACAATTTTTTTTAATTGTTCAAAGTCCACAATGTTTAAATATCGTGGTTAAAAACTAAAGTTTCTAATACACAGGATATCAAAATTGCAGTCATAAATAGCTAATATCCGATTTTATAAACAGCTTCCAAGTTAAACTTTAATTTCTCGAAAACAGTAATTTTTGACTTGGTCAGTTTTTGCAGTATGCCGACGGTCTGGCTCTACTGTCATTAGTCCGAAACGCTTTCACACCTGTCACCTGTAATCAGTTGGCTTTCACCTTTCTCTTTGCGAAGACAGAGAAATCAACTCAACCACCTACATGCTTGTGGTATAGTCATATGGTGCCTTGAGGTCTACCCTTTAAATTTCACTCATCGCCAGGGTTTAATAAATAATATGCCAATGTAAGACCTTTGGTCGGCATTTTAAGGGTTTTAACCCATGTATTTTTGGTAGCTTAGCATGTAGAGCTTGTAAGTATAACCTAATTTTTTATCTTGGTCATCCTTTAAAAAAATTTACTCTTGTCTTCACTAATTATGGTTATACTTATTTTAGGCTTAGAACACTGATGATGCTCTCTTTAGAGCGAAAACGTTCTGTATTTTAATGTAGCCCTTTATTGGGCTTTTCAAACTAATATACCTTTAACACAGAAGATTTTTTCTTCAATTTTTGTAATTAGTGGTATACAGCCAGCTACAGGAAAATTTTTCCTTGTTTATTTAGTATGGCGTTTATTCTTACAACGATGGATTTTATTTTCAATCCTATTGGTTCGGATTTCATTAGGTCTCTTAATTTAATCCCCCAATTTTTAACCCTATTTGCAGTTACATCATTGTTCATCTGAAACAAGGTCTAAAATGGCGCGTATTTCAATAACGACGCAACTGCCCTGTGGTGGCTCAGCACATAGTTACTGTTCTGTCGTTTTTGTATCATCTACACAGGATATTTTAGAAGTAGAATAAACAGGAATGGGTCTTCTCATTTCCTTCAAGTACTTGTTATAATTCATATAAATATTGTAATATATCGTAAAAGCCCTATTGAAAAAATTTGCAGTTACGTCAGTTTTCTTTAGGGACAGCGATAATGTCGTGCGATTTTGTGTTCGGACTATAAAAATTGATTTTCTTTATTTCAGAGTTTTAAATTTAGATGTAAATGTTCAATATATTTGTAAAATGTGTAAAAAATGCAATAAACATTTATTTACCTGTGTAGGATCTTTCTGTCGAGATTCTCGGTCAGCATAACTTAGATACTCCCATTTAAAGACTAGATTCCAATCAAACCCACCTCGTAAATCGGCAGATGCACCAATATACTGAAAAGTATCCATACTAATAACATCTATCACAGGACAAACAACCCTAGTGGGGTCCTGAAAAAAACCAAGATTTTTAATTAATGCTGTAATCAAATCAGATCTTTTGAAATATTTGGGGTCAATTTTGTTAAACCCTTTTTACTGGTCTAACTATTAAGCTTGTAAAGCCTCTTATTAGTCCAGGTTGTGAGGCCACTCATGTGTGAAAAATTTTCTGATTCGGTTTCTTTGCGTATTCCTGTCCAAAAATGTCCACTTTAAACACCCTAAAGGGTGCCAAGCAAAATTTTTGAATAGAAATTGTTTAAACAATTTTTTTAAACAAACGCCAAAAAACACCCTTTTTGGCTCGGAAAACATTTTTTTGGGCTTTTTATGTCATACTAAACTAAATAAAAATCGTCTTTTATTTTTCTTAAGACTTGACAGTTTTGAGTTGATACAAACAATTTACACTCCGAAAAATAAGTGTACGCATTTTTGAGGCTTAAAAACTCATACGTAAATTATTATTTTTGAAAAAATAGTAAAATCCTTTATAAAAGGTATAATATTTAAAATCCCTAAAAAGGGCTACATCACAATCACATAACTAGTTTTCCACTGGTTTACCAGTCATCATCAGTGCTTACGTGAAGTTTACATGCTAACCACCAAGATATAATTTACAAAAATATTAGGGCCAAAGCCCTGTAAAAGTAATCCGTTAAGGAAACGTCGATTGAAAATACTAACTTAGGCGTAAATGTTTTAGTCCAGAAAGCCACTGCGCATCCGCTAGGAAAAATATTCTAATTCGGATTTTTTGCACAGTCTTATTCAAAAAGGACTCCTTTTAACAAATTTGCATGTTGCCAGGACCAAAACGTGGTCAAAAATTTTTTAAACGTTTTTTTTTGTTTTTTTCCAAAAATAATTTTTTTTGCATGGAAAAAAGTTTTTTTAGGTTTTTTGGATCATTCCAAACAGAAAAGGTCTTTAGTAACTTTTCTCTAAAAATGATAGTTTTTGACATATAAGCGATTAAAAATTGAAAAATTGCGAAATCGGCCATTTTTAACCCTCAAAAACTATGTGAAAAACTGAAAATTTGAATGTTGCCAAGGTAGGTAGATATTCTTTAAACTGCAATTGATGAAATCCCGAAGAGTTTTTTGCAATACAATATTCAAAACTCCTTTGTTTTTTAATTGCTAATCAAGCGTGCGCGACACTATTTTCCACCGACAGTATGGTGCAAATGAAAGGAATAAATTCGTTATTTCGTAAACGGGCGACTTTAAGGAAAAATCCCGAAACAGGTCGATTTTTATTTTTAAGTTATGATATTGAGGCATATATGGTATACTAGTGACGTCATCCGTCTGGGCGTGATGACGTAATCGATGATTTTTTTAAATAAGAATAGGGGTCGTGTGGTAGCTCATTTGAAAGGTTCTTCAATTCTCTATTCAGTAATTTAAACATTTACATAATTATTTATACAGGGTGTCCTTCTACTTCTTTTTTGTCAAATAATTTAATTTAATAAACATTTTTTGGACACCCTGTATAAATAATTATGTAAATGTTTATATTACTGAATAGAGAATTGAAGAACCTTTCAAATGAGCTAGCACACGACCCCTATTCTCATTTAAAAAAATCGATTACGTCATCACGTCCAGATGGATGACGTCACTAGTATACCATATGTGCCACAATATCATAACTTAAAAATAAAAATCGACCTGTTTCGTGATTTTTTCTTAAAGACGCCTGTTTACGTAATAACGAATTTATTCCTTTAATTTGCACCATACTGTCGGTGGAAAATAGTGTCGCGCACGCTTGATTAACAATTAAAAAACAAAGGAGTTTTGAATATTGTATTGCAAAAAACTCTTCGGGATTTCATCAATCGAAGTTTAAAGAATATTTACCTACCTTGGCAACATTAAAATTTTCAGTTTTCACATAGTTTTTAAAGGTTAAAAATGTCCGATTTCGCAATTTTTCAATTTTTAATCGCTGATATGTCAAAAACTATCATTTTTAGAGAAAAGTCACTAAAGACCTTTTCTGTTTAGAATGATCCAAAAAATCTAAAAAAAACTTTTTCCATGCAAAAAAAATAATGTTAGGAAAAAAACAAAAAAAAAAAACGTTTAAAAAATTTTTGACCACCTTTTGGTCCTGGCAACATGCAAATTTGTTAAAAGAAATCCTTTTTGAGTAAGACTGTGCAAAAAATCCGAATTAGAAAATTTTTCCTAGCGGATGCGCAGTGGCTTTCTGGACTATTTGAAATATTTGCTAATATGCCCCAGGTAACATCTGAACAGTGATTCGACTTGTTCACTTCCACCATGTGAACAAGTCGAATAACAGCTCAGATGTTTCCTGGGGCATATTATCAAATATTTCAAATATCCACGCTTAAGTCAGTATTTTCAATCGATGTTTCCTTAACGGATTACTTTCACAGGGCTTTGACCCTAATATTTTTGTAAATTATATCTTGGTGGTTAGCATGTAAACTTCACGTAAACACTGATGATGACTGGTAAACCAGTCGAAAACTAGTTATGTGATTGTGATGTAGCCCTTTTTAGGGATTTTAAATATACCTTTTATAAAGGATTTTACTAATTTTTGTATTACATGGTATACAGCCAACTACAGGAAAACTTTTTCCTTGTGGATTTTTATTATTTTTGAGGTTGCCCAATACCTAAATTGAAGTTTAAACATTCAGTTTCAAGGTTCTGAATAGTAATCGAAGCTTATTTCAACTTAGGCCGTTCTTTTTTAATTGTTAATTATGCTCGATTTTTATCCGAATTATCCCTCGACTTTTAGCCGCCGAGGCATGCTCTGTGTCTATGTCGCACTTACACATATTATACAAAAAAAATTCATAAAAATATTTGATAATTATTTACCAAAATTTTGTAATTTGTTATTAATATACCTAATACAGTAAAACCTCCGCTAACCGAAATAATTGGGGGGAAGGCCGTTTCGGATAACAAGAATTTCGGTTAAACATAACATTGTTTTTTGTATTCTTCTTGTATCAAATTACATAGTATTATTGGCCAAAGTTGGTATTAAAAAATACTATGAGGTGATTTCGTAGTGTGTTGTATATTTAATTGCGTTCTTTAGTTGTATAAAAGCAATGTTGACGATGTTGACCAATTAACATCGAATTATTTCCGTTTGGCGATAAAAAATTACTTTTATTGACGAAATTATTGAAACTGTATCCGTTTCGGTTAAACGATGTTTCGGTTAAAAAGGTTTCGGTTAACAGAGGTTTTACTGTATTTAAATAATTTATTTTGTTATTAAATTTTTTTATTTAATAATAATTTATTAATATGTATTAATGAAAAATAACCAATATTTGTTGGGAATTTTTGCATATTATGTACGTATAATATTGTTAAGTGCAACAGAGACGCATCATATAGAGCGAGGCGCAAATATCGAGTTGACGCGCATAACTGACAATTAAAAACCAACGATATAAATTAAACTAAATTAGTCTGTAGAATCTTAAAATTGAATGTTTAATCGTCAATTTAGGCACTTGGCAACCATGATAATTTACATGAGTTTTCAAGCCTCAAAAATGCTTATTTTTGATTTTTCGGAATTTAAATCGCTTGTAATCCGAAATCTATCAACTTTTCAGAAAAGTGATACCAGACCTTTTTTGTTTAGAATAACCCAAAAAATTTGAAACAATATTTTAAGGAACATCAAAGGTGTTTTTTTAGAATTTATTTAAGACAAATTGTATAAACAATTTTTGCTCAAAAATTTCGCCCAGCATCTTTCAGATTTTTGGACAGGAAGCCGCAAAGAAACCGGATCAGAAACATTTTTATTACGGGAGGGGTCTCACAACGTGATCTAATTTACTTCAGTCTTTGTAAACATGAACCCATGTTAAGTAGATTAAATTACTGCATGTTTATCTTTCACGTAATTACAATCCAATTTTATGGGAAGCTAGGAAGAAAATGTAGGTAGGTAGTTAATATACTTCTAAGGTAAAATGTTGATTACTTTTAAGCACTGCAAATATTTACTTAATATTTAGCGTATATTTTAAACCAGAAATAATATGATGTTTTATTAATTAATTAATTATAATGTATAATATATCAAACTGTAGTGAGGGTAATTAGTTTTAAAACATTAGCATCTTTAAAGTAATTGAACGCTGTCTGAGGCAATTTTAATAGTACCTACGTTCTTTAACGGTAAAATATTGCAAAACCTCTAAATTTTAAAGAACCGCTTGGATTGTCATAAAATTTGGCATACACATAGCTAATAAGTCAAAGAAAAAAAGTGATATTGTGCCGATATGTGCTTTTGCCCCGGGGGTGGTTTTCTATCGGTATAAAAGTCTATCGAATGGTACTAAACATGACCCACCACGGAGAGGGGTGGGGGGTAAATTTAAAATTTTAAATACAAACCCCGCGATATTTCGCAAAATGAACATCAGATTGAAAAACTGCAAAATACACTTTCAAAATGTTTTTGAAAAATCTATCGAATGGTACCAAACACGACATCCCACGAAGGTGGAGTGGGGGGTTACTTTAAAATATTAAATGGGACCCCAAATTTTTATTATTTGGATTCTTCACGTAAAAATAAGCAACTTTTATTCGAGACATTTTTTCGAGTTATGGATAAATGGCGCTATAATCGAAAAAAACGATTGTTGAAATGGAAAATTTAATTAAAAAGTGAAAAGTCTCCACTAAAATGAAAAAAATTTACTGAACTTTTTTTGGTTTTAGGACCTAATAATCACAACCCAATAGGTTCCCATAACGCTGGAGTAACTGAAAATTTAGCATACTTTGCTCCCCTACCATTAGCACTTTATGTGTAGAATTTTTCTTTAAGTTCTCTTAGAAATAACGCTTGACTGCAATTTTAGCATCTTGCCGCAAATAAATCAGTTTTTATTAAACATTGCACGATTTTTGCCATTTTTGCAGCCAATTTGTAGCTGAAGTTGTATACTTTCACAAGTCGTACTTGATATGTATACTGGATGAATCGTACAATCGATAAGAAGAAGTTTTAACCGTTTTCGATCGTTTGTAACGCGATTTTTAACGTTTATTTTTGAATATTAGGCTCTAACAATGAAAATTTCATAGTCAATGGAAGTACCTAATAAATTTTATTGACCTCACGAGAATCATAAAAATATTTAACAGCCTTATAGAAACTGGCTTCATTTGCGGAAAATGCAAAAATTGCATACAAAAACTATACTCTTCTTGTGATTTTTATCGATAGGACACTCTGTGATCAAAACACCATCACTGTATCAGAGTGCCCAATAGGACAACCTCATACAATGGTATGGCATTTTCAGGGTACAAGGTTTCTCCCCATATAATAATCTGACGCGCTCGAGTAACTGCAAAATTCCCCGCTTGGGATCTCCTACCTTTATATAAAACGTCAGGCTATTAGAGAGAACACTTACCCATGTATTTACTTAATTACTTACTATTTAATTCTTTATTTTATCTATTATCGTCTTCGGGGTATCTACATACATATATAATTTTTATGATATTTTAAATGCAGTTTTATTGTAAAACCTGCATTAAACCATTTAGTGCAGTCACTGAAGGTTTTCACCTCCGATTTCGTTGAACCTCCATCGATTTTCATGAAAATTGGTGAGTAATTAGAGGATACCTCAAGGAACAAAGGTGACATGCTGCCAACTTGCGCTTTTACCCTGGGGGTGGATGCCACCCCTTCTCGGGGGTGAAAATTATTTTATTAAAAATAATACCATAAGTCGATAGAGGAACAAATTATAAGCAAAATTTGTTATATAAAGTTATTAAAATAAATCAATACTTTTTGAGTTATTAAAGACCACAGATTTTATTTTTTCGTAAAAAAATGCATGTTTTAAATCGGTTTTTCACGTATAAATAGTGTGACCAACTAGCCCGAAAAATCCGGGACATGGCCCGAATTACGAAGTCGTGTCCCGGAGTCCCGGGCAAGGCTTCCGGGCCATCCGAATTTTCAACGTTTTGGTAAAATTCTATTTTGAAATTTTGAATACGTTATTCTTCTAAGAATTCACATCAAATTGAATTGGTGGGACAAAAAAAAGTCGACAATTTCTAGAGTGTAATACTAATATCACATCCAAAACGCATGCATTTTATATCGTGGTATTATAGTTCTATGAAAACTAAAACGGTGGACTTTTTTTATTTCTGTATTTTAATTATCGTCTTCTGAAAAAAAAATGGCCCGACTTTCATTGAAATGTCCCGGATTTCAGGTATTTTTTTCAGCCTTGTCCCGGATTCGACTGAATTGGAGTTGGTCACACTACGTATAAATCAAAAACTATAAGCTTTTACAAAAAAGTTATTATTACTGAAATTGAAGATAATAAAAAATTGAATACATTCCTCATATAAAGAACTAAACTAATGTTAGTTCAAAGTGAGTTATTGGCAATTGAATGTGTATTTTTTTCGGCGAGTATGTAAGCTTAAATAACGGGAAAACGATGCAATGTATAAAATATTCCTGCTAAACATTTGTCAAAGTACTTCGGAATACCTATCAAATGAGCTTCAGAACAAGGTAATAGCGTCAAAATTAAGCAAGTTATAATGAAAATAAAAGAACCGTTTCGAATTTTTTAGGAAAAAGTGAGAAATAAAACATACGCAATTTCCACAAAAATTAAAATTTATAGTAATCCGTACAAGAACTTCTTTATATAAGTATAATTAATGTTTTCGATAATTTTGACCGGTTTAGAATGCATATTTTTGAAAAAAAAAAAGATATAATTTAAAAAATCATAATTTTTAAAATTATTGTAATTCTCATATTCTTTTGATAATAACTCCAAAAATACTCAATACATTATGTAAAAAATTATATATAATCAAATTTTAGTTTTTCTGTGCCAAATATTTTACCTGTTTTACTATTTCTATAGGGTAAAAAATAACAGATAGAAACGTTTAAATCTTAAATTTTGCCGTGGGAACCATGCAACCGGGGTCATTTAATCTTTTATTTTTAAAAAAGTAAGGGGTTTAAAAGATTAGATTCAACGTGCTTAAATAGTACTTGGAATTAACTTTCAAACAGTTTTTAGAACCTGATATTGTAAACATAAGCGGAGTTATTAAAAAAAAAAACAATAACATTTTTTGGAAAAATTTTTAAAAGATAAATTTTGAAAAAATTTTGGAGCATAAATTTTAACGCTATCAACATGTTTGGGGGCTCATTTGATAGATACGTTTAAGTACTTTGACAAGTGTTTAATAAGTTTATGTTATAAAATGTATCAATTCCCGTTATTTCAGCTTGAATACTTAGAGTTTTTTACTCGCCGAAAAAAATATGCATTCAATTACCTATAACTCACTTTTAGTTAACAGTAAAAGGTTTTTCTAGTAAGGAGTTTATTTCATTTTTTATTAGATTTAATTTTGATAATAATAACTTTTTTGTAAAAACTTACACTTTTTGAGTTATTGATGAAAAATTGGTTAAAAACATGCATTTTTCTCAAGAAAAAATTAAATCTTTGATCTTTAATAACTCAAAAAGTTTTGATTTATTTTAATAACTCTATATAACAAATTTTGCTTGAAATTTGTCCCTCTATCGAATTATAGGGTTAATTTTAATTAAATAATTTTCACCCCCGAGAAGGGGTGGCATCCACCCCCTGCGTAAATGCGCAAGTTGGCACCATGTCACCTTTTTTCCTTGATATATCCTTTAACCACTCACCAATTTTCATGCAAATCGATGGAGGTTCAACGAAATCGGAGGTAATAGCTCATATCCACCTTCAGTGACTCCACTAATTAACTTAGTTATAACCCAGAACATAGTTGTCAAATTATAGTAATTGTTAAAAAATATTTTGATTCATATAAATGACAATCTTCTTTTTTTAATTCATGTTAAAAATATATTTTTTCAAAATAATAACTATCATTTGCAAAAACATAAATTACACAGATGATGAAATATAATTAGGTACTATTTTTTGAATCAAAGACACCATGAAATAAAAAAATTATACATCTGTTGTAATATAATTACTAATTCTTGAAGCAAAGGAGAATTATTACATGGAATAAAAACTATAATTTTGTGGAGATACGCTTTGCAAGAATGGTCATATTAAATGTTTTATTCTGTTGTTATTTCATTCAACGTATTTCATTCCAGTTAAGATAAAAAAGTAAAAGAATTACATACTCAAATATTTCTTGTTTATTCACCTGAAGAACAAAGGAAATATGACGTCTAGAAATATAGAAGAGTAAATTATGCCGGTAAATACATTTTACTTGCATCCATGGAAGAATTTCATTTGGTATGCAAACTTACTGCAGGTTTCAGGCATAATACATACAGGGTGGAGCATTAGTGCGATAAAGTCAAGGAGGAGTAATTCAAATTTACCGCGCCGTAATGGTTGTTTGTAATTGGTCCAAGCCCAGGCAAGTTTACTACACTGTTACAGTCGGAAAAATGAAAGATTACCCATGAACGATCATATCAATCACTTATTTTGTATTTTTTGCTGTCTTTTTCTATAAATAACAAACGTTTGTTATAGAAAAAGACAGCAAATACAAAATAAGTGATTGAAGTCATTTGTTTCGAGCTTCTGTCATATTTCGTAGAATCCGTGTATATTAATATTATACACAGATTATACAGGGTGTCCCGAAAAGATTGGTCATAAATTATACCACAGATTTTGGGGCCAAAAATAGATTGACTGAACCTCACTTACTTATATACAATAGTGCACACAAAAAAAGTTACAGCCCTTTGAAGTTACAAAATGAAAATCGATTTTTTTTCATATATCGAAAACTCTCAGAGATTTTTTATTGAAAATGGACATGTGGCATTTTTATGGCAGCAAAATTAAAAAAAAAATTAAAGTGAAATTTGTGCACCCCATAAAAATTTTATGGAGTTTTGTTCCCTTAAACCCCCCCGAACTTTTGTGTACGTTCTAATTGACTTATTATTGTGGCACCATTAGTTGAACACTATGTTTCTAAAACTTTTTTGCCTCTTAGTACTTTTTCGATAAGTCAGTGTTTATCGAGATATTTTGAATATTTGTCGAATCCACCACATATTTGTATATAGATAAGTACGGTTATAGAGACCTGTTAATAATATGAAAATTTATGTATAATTTACATTTTTAGGTATATTTTGAAAAAGAAGCTACATCTCGATAAAAGGTGACTTATAAAAAAAAAGACTAAGAGGCAAAATTCTTAAAAACACTGTGTTTAACAAATGGTACCACAATAATAGTTTAATTGGAACGTACACAAACATTTGGTGGGTTTAAAGGAACAAAACCCCCATAAAATTTTTACGTAAATATATTGGAAAAGAAGCCGCATCTCGATAAAAACTGGCTTATCGAAAAAATACTAGGAGACAAACAAGTTTTAACAACGTTGTGTTTATCTAATGGTACCACAATAATGAATTAATTGGAACGTACACAAAAGTTTGGGGGGATTTAAGGGAACAAAATCCCCATAAATTTTTTATGGGGTGGACAAATTTCACTATAATTTTGTTTTAAGATGTTCCTGCCATAAGAATGATACATGTCCATTTTCAATAAAAAATCTCTAACAGTTTTCGATATATTGAAAACAATCGATTTTCATTTTGTACCTTCAAAGGGCTGTAACTTTTTTTATGAGCACATTTGTACTAAGGTAAGTTAGGTTCAATCGAACTATTTTTGACCCCAGAATGTGTGGTATAATTTATGACCAATCTTTTCGGGACACCCTGTATAACATACGACAGAAGCTCGAAACAAATGACAATCGATGAAAAACCCTATTCTTTCATTTTTCAGACTGTATGACATTTTGACACTAATGACATTTATAAAATTTTGACACATGCAATTGGCATTTCATAGGTTAATTAAGTTGTTATATCAGCGTTTTTTGAGTTTTCTGTGTTATTCCTTTAATTTTTAGTCTGATTTTATATAAAAACGTTATTTGTTTTTAGAACTCTTTAGCGATGTATTAGTATAATATAATATTTATGGATTACCTACTTTCGAAGCCCGACATAATCAACCAAAAAAAAGATGTATTTGATGATTTTTCTAGTGACCTTGGGTGTGAATCTGTCTTTTTAGTTTACTTTTTTTGGTTTAAAAACAAACCATAGTTTGTCATAAGAGATTTTATAAAACCTGTATCACACACGTTATCACCTATGGAATAGAATAACGGGAAGACACCAATAAAAACAAAAGTATGCTACATACAACCGAAATGAAGACACTAAGGGCAATATCAGGAAAAACAAGAAAGGGCAGAATAACACACAATCTCATCAGGGAACAATGCGTAGTACCAGGTAGGTTGGGATCGTGTCTACCCCAAAATCCCGACAGCCAAAATCCCGACAGCCAAAATCCCGACGGCCAAAATCCCGACGGCCAAAATACCGACACGCCAGAATCCCGACAGGCCAAAATCCCGACACGCCAGAATCCCGATAGGTTTGTTAAGTTCCTTTTTAATATATATAATTACATTTATTTCTGTTTTTTTGTTTATGGCCATCTGTTTTTTATTTTTTGTTACTAAACAAAAGTATTTACCATTTAATATGAACTAATTTTCTACTAAATAAACTTTCTAACAAGGGTATATGAATTAAATGATTTTTTTTTGCCAATATATAGTCCAATAATATATTTATGTACATATAATCATATCCTGAATTCAAGTTTACTTTCATATAACAGATATTATCATGTCACTTACAACCTTCCATTTCAGTAAGTATAGCTTTTATATTTTAAAATAAAGTGTTTAATAATTTCTTCTTTTAAAATACATAATAATTAGTACTCGTCACCCGTACTTATTAGTAAGTAATTAATTGTTCAATTTCAATACTCTATTATCTATAATATGATTTGGTTTTGCCTTTGAAAAGGAAACAATAAATATTCAAAATGAACTGGTCGGGATTTTTGCTTATGCGAGGATTGTTGTGGATTTTGGCCTGTCGGGATTCTGGCGTGTCGGTGTTTTGGCCGTCGGGATTTTGGCTGTCGGGATTTTGGCTGTCGGGATTTTGGGCGCCACCGATTGGGATGGGGCAGACAAAGGCGAAGAGAATGGTACAATGATGTGAAAACGATGGAAGAGCAAAAACTACAAATAACTGCACTTGAAGAAAACCAGTTGGTAAGACAACTCCGGGAGATCACCAAAGAGATGAGAAGATATATTAGCCAGTCTAACTCTCAAGAAACAAGCAACGGAATTAATAGATCGTCAGATGCACAACAAGTCCAAGGAGACATAAAAAATAGCAAAACAAGTAAAGAACGATATGGAGCCAATATGCTAACGTACTGGTACTTTGTGAAAAGTAATGAAACATAATATAATTCAAATATTTAAACAAATATGTACTATTTCGCTAGTTTTAGCCTGACCCCAAATAATAAATTTATAAATCAGTAGGTGTAGGTAAGTACACATAGTTCAGCCGTCAGAAATTTGAATTCTAAAAACGAGACAGACAAGCAGAATTTCGCTGAGAATGTCAATTTTGTGACGACCTCGAAAAAGAGGCAAAAAAAGTTCAACTCCTGCCCTCGGGTTTTCCCCTAAAACTCGCCCAAGTAGGTAGGAAAATGAAAAACATCGATTTACTAAGAATCTGTACGCCGTCCGTAGCAAAACTGATTTAAACAAGACATGTAGATGACATAATTTTGAACAAAAATGTTTATTAGAACTTTTTGTGTAGAATGAACCGTTGTCTCAGAAACAACGCTTGAAGCGATTAGCGATTTTTAATGTCAGTTAGGCCTGCCAAATCAATTTTTGAAATAAAATCTGTATCAATTCGATATCTTTTGATCAGAGTGTCCTACACAAAAATCAAAATGCGTTTTAAACGTGAACAGTGCAGCTTTCGTATAAAATTTTTATATTTGGTCGCAAATGAAGTTTCTACAAAGCTGTTAATTTATTTAAGGGCTTTTTTAAACGTGCATCTTTGTCATAGACGATTTTTATAAGATCAATATAATTTATCGCTTTCACTGACCGGACGCTGTGGAATTTCTATTGACAGAGCCTAATCTTGAAAACCCATAAATATGAAATTTCGATCTTGAGTTTTGACAACAAATTTTTTGGCATCTGGATTCTGCTTAAAAAACGCTAAATTTAAACTTTTACATTGCGAACAATCTCACGTAATGGAAATGCTTCCACGAAGACAACGTTAGGTGTAGTTTGTAGCCGAAGTTGTGTTATTTCGATTTTCGAATAACGTAATAATGTAATCGAAAAGACGCAGTTTTAGACGACAAATGTTGCCGCGGCAACAACTGCAACTGCCGCTTGCAGTTACTGTTTGACGTCTGCAGTCGTTGTCGGAATCGTTCCTTTAGATCGTTTTTAATGTGAAAGTTTAAATTCAAAGTTTTTTAGTCATAATTCAGATGCCTCATATTTGTTGTCAAAATTTAAGAAGGAAATTTTATGTTATAGGTTTTAAAGATTAGGCCCTAGCAATGGAAATTCCACAGTGACCAGTCAATAAAAGTGATAAATTTTATTGATCTCAAGATCGTAAAAAGCGGAGAAACAACAGCTTTATAGAAAAAAGGAAAAGACAGTATTTGTTTTTATTTGATTCAGAGTTGGACCACAATCTCCAGATAGCTATTTCTGCCTCTCAGGCTTTATCAATGGAGCTATGTAGTCACAACTCTGAATCAAATACTAACAGGCTGCCTTATTTAAGGGAAATTACCGCGAACGCAATAATACTCCAGGTAAATAAGGCAAAAATATACCATGTTCGAGACACTTGAGCAGCCAGGTTGCAAATGGGTTTTTTGGGTACTGTATACCTAATACATTATACATACAAAAATGCCCGTCACAGTTCGGACGAGAAATTTAGTTATTAACAAATAAGTGTCAAAAATGGCAGTGTTTTCGTTTAAATCGCTACGGGTAAAAAAAGTGTAATTAAATATCTTATTTATACTGTTATTCTCGTAGTAGATGAGCCAAGGTTTAATTGAATTTCGGTTTGATCATTTGTTGCTTCAGAAATTGAAAAATAAGACTAAAATTTCTAAAATAAAAAAATTGCTATAACTTTTGTGAAAATGACTTTAAGACTTTCATATTGCACGAAATGTTGAGACAAACAGTCCATATAATGCACAAAAATTTTTAAGACGATTCGTCAATTAGTTTAAATTTTATTCAATTTGTTTATCCCAATGAGCTTTTTTTTCTCAATAATATTGTTCAGAAAATAGTAACGTAATAGCAATTCTGTGAAAACCACATGAAAGAAGAAAAGTCATGATTTCAAAGTATTTAAAAAAAAAATCATTAAAAAGTCATTTTTATGAATCCGAAAACATTTTACTAAAGTAGGGTCATTGTTAGTTCATAAACAATTTGAATAACTTTGTTAATATTGACTGTAGATTAAAACTACTTTGAGATTTGAAAAGCTGGTATTTTTATACGAATTTAAAAAAAAACACTTTTTGCCTAGGTTAATTACAGTCAACGTTAGCTACTTTTTTTTTTAATTGACAGCTACTTTCTTTATAACAATTAAGCAACCCAACTAGCGCCATTTCGAAGTTAAAGGTATGTAGATTATGTGTAAAAGTTTGAGTAAACTTTAAACTTCAACAGAGTTGTTAATAAAGCTTTAAAAATAACGTTCTAACGAAATCGATTTGTGGTCGGTGGAAATGAATTATTAAAATCCGTGCACTCAAAAAATGAAACTGATTCTTCAAACATATGCTGCGATTAATATCTCCAGAGCTTGTTGATGGATTTTGATCATAATTTTTTTAAATTGTATGTACTCATAGTCTTGTAGAGTACGTTATGTACGTAAATCCCCACCTAACATTTCAAAATGTTAGGGGGAGTTCCCCTTATCACTCAGGGATTACGACCGATTCTAAGACCTACCGAATATACATATATAATTTCATAAAAATCGGTCAAGCGGTCTCGGAGGAGTATGACAACTAACACTGTGACAGGAGAATTTTATAGATGTAAATATATAGATGGGTATTAACAAATAGGGGTTGGTGATGGAAAAGGGTAAATTAAGGGTTGTATGTATTTTTTAATCCTACATCATATAAAATTAAGATAAACAATTTTGTCCAAAAAAATAAAAAAAAATGTCAGGGGGCAACCCCCTTATAACTTATGGATATGAAAAATAGATTAAAACCTATTCTCGGTCCCATAGGATACACTTGTAAAATTTTATAAAAATCGGCCAAGCCGTTTCGGAGTAGTATGGTAACTAACACTGTTACAGGAGAATTTTCTGTATATTGAAGTAACTGTGAATTAAATAATAAAAGTGGCTAACTTTGACCGTAATTAACATAGGCAAAAAGTTTTTATTTTTGAAAATTTGTGTAAAAATACCAGCTTTTGAAATTCCAAGGTAAATTTACTCTACAGTCAATATTAACAAAGCTATTCAAATTGTTTTCAAGCCAAAAATGACTCTACTTTAGTAAAATCTTTTCGTAGTGACAAAAACTACTTTTTAATGATTTTCTTCAATAATTTGAAAACAATACTATGGTTTTCACAGAATTTCTATATAATTATTATTTTCTGAACAATAACATTACAAAAAAAAGCTCTTTGGGATAACAAATTGAATAAAATTTAAACTAATTGACGAATCGTCTTATAATTTTTTTTGTGCAGTATATGGACTCTTTGACACACCTTTTTGTGAAATATAAAAGTCGTAAGGTCAGTTTCGCGAAAGTTATAGCAAATTTTTGTTTTTTTTTGAAATTTTAGTTTTATTTTGCAATTTTCAAAGCAAGAAATGATCGAAGCAAAATTAAAAAACTGCTGTTTTAAACATTGGCTCATCTACTAAAAGAAGAATACTATAAATAAGATATTTAATTATCCTATTTTTACCTGTAGCGATTTAAACGAAAAACTGCCATTTTTGACCCTTATTTGTTAATAACTAAAATTCTCGTCCGAACTGTGACGGGCATTTTTGTATGTATAATGTATTAGGTATATTATAGTACCCAAAAAACCCATTTGCAACCTGGCTGCTGAAGTGTCCCGACAAAAACATTATTTCCCTGGAGTATAATTCCACTTTTGAGATGCAAATCAGCGAAATCTCTCGTAAAACGAGGAAGACGAAATACAAAGTTTACTATAATTAAACAATTAAAATAACTGAAATAAAAATAATAAACAATATTTTAAATCTTAAACTTTTCGTTAAGAAACTGCTTTCTGGAAGCATCCTGTATCCCAAGCTTTTACAATTTATAAGCACAGAGACGACGAATATAGAAGAAACCAGATAAAGGACACGGTCACGTATCTACTTTCTTTTCGTCTAGAAAAAGGACAGAAAGACAGTTTCAAGTACTCAAATCTGAGTAAAGATGAAAAAGGAAATACAGTTTTTGTTTTTATTTGATTCAGAGTTGGACCACCATCTCCAGATAGCTATTTCTGCCTCTCAGGCTTTATCGATGAAGATATGTAGCTTTATAGAAACTGACTACACTGGCGACAAAACACAAAAATTGCATACGAAAGTTATACTTTCGCCATTAAAACGCATGTTGATTTTTGTTGATAGGAGACTCTGATCAAAAGATATCGAATTTTTACAGACGACTTTCGATTCAGTTTAATCTTTTTAAAAGCCTCTCTGATGACGGGTAGACCTAGAAACACGTGTCAGAGGATGGTAAGAGACTCAAATTAAATCGCAATTGAATCATCTATAAATGAAGTAAAAGACAGACGTACTCTCAATCGTTTATCGTAACTTCCTACGACTTTTTTCGCTCTCTAAAGTATGCAGAGCATCTTCAGATCAACGGTTACAAGTCACTAAATGCTACAAATTTTTGTAACATTTTTTTGATGTTAAGTTCCTTGTACTGATGTAGCAAAAATGCTAGTCTTGCATTATTCAAACCCAACCCAACTAACCCATTTAACATTTGAATAATGCAAGACTAGCATTTTTGCTACATCGGTACAAGGAACTTAACATCAAAAAAATGTTACAAAAATTTGTAGCATTTAGTGACTTGTAACCGTTGACCTGAAGATGCTCTGCATACTTTAGAGAGCGAAACCGGTCGTCGGAAGTTACAATAAATGATTGAGAGTATGTCTGTCTTTTACTTCATTTAAAATGAACTCTCACATGCAACCCATTCAACATTTGAATAATGCAAGACTAGCATTTTTGCTACATCGGTACAAGGAACTTAACATAACATCAAAAAAATGTAACAAAAATTTGTAGCATTTAGTGACTTGTAACCGTTGACCTAAAGATGCTCTGCATACTTTAGAGAGCGAAACCGGTCGTCGGAAGTTACAACAAATGATTGAGAGTACGTATGTCTTTTACTTCATTTAAAATGAACTCTCACATGCAACCCATTCAACATTTGAATCATCTATGTTTATTTAAATAATTCAAAGTTAAAATATTTTTCTAATGAATTATTATTTTATGACAAAACCTTAAAATGTTGTTTTAGATATTCTTTAAAACTTTTCCAATAATTTTAACTGATTAAAAAAGTTTAAATTTAATTTCAATCGTAAAATCTCATCACGGGAAAAATCTGCACTTACTTCAACAACTCTTTCGAGTAACGGCTCCAACCAATTAGCGTTGCACTCGCAGTGGCTATCTAAAAACGTCAAAACCGAAGCAGTTGCGGCATCAGCACCTTTTACCCTTGACCTCATCAATCCTTCCCTTTTATCGTTCCTTAGAACTCTTACTTTTTGAATTTTTGCCAATTCTTCGCCGTCGGTAGCTAAAAATAAAAGAGTTAAGATTTTTATTATTGCACTCGAATACACAAGAGGCGTTAAGGTCTTATAGGGGACAAATCGCTCAAATGTTTATTGCCCTGTTACTAAGAAAAACTTAAATAGAAAATCCACGAGGAAAATAAAAATCCTGTAGCTGGCTGTATACCATAAATCACAAAAATAAGAGATCCTTTGTAAAAGGTGTATTTAAAATTCCATAAATAAGGGTGACATTACATCACAGAACGTTTTCGGATTAAAAAATCCATCATCAATGTTAATAAAAGCCAATAATGTGCATGCTTGAGCCACCAAAATGTTTTTGGTAAAAACACTTTAAATGTTGAAAATTGTTATTAATACTACTGGGCTTATTAGCAAAATACAAGGAAAAGTTATTTACCAGCAATTTTATTGCTGGAATCGAATCATGATTGTATATATTAATAATATATGTATGCAAAGTCCGCAGATAGTCTGCTACTTTTTTTATAAACAAAATGGCGCCCGAAAATCGTGTTTTTTTCAATTTTTGCTCTATAACTCCAAAGATTTTAACTTTATATTAAAAACACCTAAATAAAAATTCACCGTAATTAAATTCTGCATAGAGACGTGTTTTTCCCAAAATACTTCGACGAAAATTTTTTCAACAAAATCTTTAATTTTCAACTAAAATTTTAGATAAGTAATCGTTTATAAATAATTAAATAACTTGGTAATATAAAAGCTCTTTTCGTATAGATCATAATCTCAGAAGCCGATGGAAATTGATTGAAAAGTTTAGCAACAATTGCATTGTTAATTAAAAATTTACGGTCGCTATAATAACAACAATAATTATGATACATAAGAATAACTATGATTTTTGTATAAAAAGACACTGTACCTATTTAATGTACTTTACAGAATTGAAATTGGACTATTTAAGCGGCCTCAGAAATATTTTAAAATTATAAACAGTTTTTTGGCATATAACCAAATAAAATATCTCGGGAAATATTACATTAAATTAAATCATGAAAACGGTATTGGGAAAAAAGCGGCAGGACGCTTCTTTAAAAAAGAAAACGTTTAATTGTGATGAGTGGTTCCTGAGATATGACTGGTCAAAGTTGACCGGCATTTCCGGCAAAGATATAAACAATAGGATCATAATTTTCAAACCATCAACTTTTTATTTTTGTCCTCTTCCTCCACACCAATTTTCATATCTTTAAAATACTCATAACATATATTATTATAATAAAAACTATCGATATTACGAGTGAAAATTGCTAAAAATAGCAAAATTCCAATTAAAAATTAGGTTGAAGAAAATGCAATCTCAAAGTTCAAAATCGGTATACGTTAAAAAAATGCATTTTCTCGGCTTCCTATAAAGCAATTTTCTTCATTTTTTTTTTGTTCCCAAGTAACTCGAGTAGAGACATCTAACTAACGCATTATTAAATGTCAAACTTGCTTTTGTTTTGTTATAATAGATTAATTTATTTATAAGAAAAGAAAACTACATATTTTTTCCAGTTGTAGACTTTTTTTTAGATAAACTTACTACAAGTGTACCTTTTAACGTTAAAAATAAAAATATTCTCATTTGAAAACTGTACGATTATTTAAACAATCTTTATTTAAACAAATTAAAAATTTTTGTTATAATAAATAAATTAATCTATTATAACAAAACAAAAGCAAGTTTGACATTATTTAATAATGCATTAGTTAGACGGCTTTACTCAAGTTACTTGGAAACAAAAAAAGAATGAAGAAAATTGCTTTATAGACCAGGGCGCATCTGTAAAAATATTAGTACATTTGGACGTTGAGAGGTGACTCAAATTTTTTTGCAGAAATTGCTTGAAAATAAATCAAATAATAATATTTGAGTTATCCTCCCTCTCAAAAAGGTCCGGAACATTGTTTAAATAATCAAAATGTCAAAAAATTAAGGAAAAATTCAATTTTTTTCTTGGTTTTTTGATTATAACTTTAAAAGTATTCATTTTCGAGAAAAGTTGTACTGACATAAAAGTTGCATAATTAAACTTACTACAATATAGAATTGGTTAAAAATTTAAGAAATAGTCACCCTTGTTGCAAAATAGCAATAATTGTGAAAAAAACATACAAAAACAAGTATTCGCATTTTACGTTTTTCAACCATTTGTGCTACACTTAGGACCTTTATATTTCACCCTAAAAAATTATATGATACAGTAAAACAATACTGTAAATATCATTAAGATCTGTTCAATAGATTTTGCACAATAAATTTTGCAATTCAGCTTTCGTAAAAAAAATTCATTTTTTCAAAATGTTACAGGACTGAAAATAAAGCAGATAGCAAGTTGAAAATTTTTTTGCGTTTAGAAGTGTACTGTACCTTTCATTTGCAATTTTGCAAAATTAAAATAGCTTAACACCACGGCGTCAGGAATTTTTTTAAATAAACATTAATTATTGGTGCTACGCGCAGGACAGCGGATAGGTTGCTCTGATTGGGCATTCCAATGACCTTTGATAATGATTGATACATTTTAATTTTTATGACATTTCGATATAAATAAATAAATTTGTTTATTGCAAAATAAAAACACATACTCTATCCTTTGAAATAACACTTTTATTAGCAAAAACTTTCTTTGTTCATATATTTTAACTTAAATAATAAAAGTTTATTATTTTTAAACATATGTAATTGTTTAAACAATATTTCACAAACAATAATAAAATTAGTTTGATTTTTGTGGAATTAAAAAATTAAGATACAACAAAATATAGAGCAAGAAAATAATATATTAGATAAAGATTGGAAGAAATTTTGGTGGAAATCAACCTGTGTGAATCGAACAACGCTGTCCTGCGCGTAGCACCAAAAATTATTGTTTATTCAAAAATTTTCTGACGCCGTGGTGATTAATCGATTTTAATTTTGAAAATTGCAAATGAAAGGTACAGTACACTTCTATAAGCAAAAAAAAATTCAACTTGCTATCTGCTTTATTTTCAGTCCTGTAACATTTTGAAAAAATGAATTTTTTTTGCGAAAGCTGTATTGCAAAATTTATTTTGCAAAATCTATTGAACCGATCTTAATGAAATTCACAGTATTGTTTTACTGTATCATAAAGTTTTTCTGGGTGAAACATGAAGGTTCTAAGTGTAGCATAAATGGTTGGAAAACGTAAAATGCGAATACTTGTTTTTGTATGGTTTTTTCGCAATTATTGCTATTTTGCAACTAGGGTGACTATTTTTTAAATTTCTGACCAATTCTATATTGTAGTAAATTGAATTACGCAACTTTTATGTTAGTACAAATTTTCTCGGAAATGAATACTTTTAAAGTTATAATAAAAAAAAACGAAGAAAAAAATCGAATTTCTCCTTCAATTCTTGACATTTTGATTATTTAAACAATGTTCCGGACCTTTTTGAGAGGGAGGATAACTCAAATATTATTATTTGATTTATTTTCAAGCAATTTCTGCAAAAAAATTTGAGTCACCTCTCAACGTCCATCTCAAAACAGATCCGCCCTGGACTATTATGGGAAGCCGAGAAAATGCATTTTTTTAACGTATACCGATTTTTCATTTTGAGATTACATTTTCTTCAACCTACTTTTTAATTGGAATCTTGCTATTTTTGGCAATTTTCATTCGTAATATCGAAAGTTTTTATTATAATAATATATGTTATGAGTACTTTAAAGATATGAAAATTAGTGTGGAGAAAGAGGACAAAAATAAAAAGGTGATGGTTCGAAAATTATGATGCTGCTGTTCATATCTTTGCCGTAAATACCGGTCAACTTTGACCGGTCGTATCTCAGGAACCACTTATCACAATTAAACGTTCTTTCTTTTAGAAGAAGCGTCCTGCCGCTTTTTTTCTAAAACCGTTTTCATGATTTAATTTAGTGTAATATTTCCCGATATATGCTATTTGTTTATAAGCCAAAATTTGAGGCCGCTTAACTAGTCCAATTTCAATTCTGTAAAGTACATTAGATAGGTACAGTGTCTTTTTATACAAAAATCATAGTTATTCTTATGTATCATAAATATTGTGGTTATTATAGCGACCGTAAATTTTTAATTAACAACTCAATTGTTGCTAAACTTTTCATTCAATTTCCATCGGCTTCTGGAATTTTAATCTATACGAAAAGAGCTTTTATATTACCAAGTTATTTAATTACTGATAAACAATTACTTATCTAAAATTTTAGTTGAAAATTAAAGATTTTGTTGGAAAAACCGGCATTTTCCGGGAAAAATTTTTGTCGAAGTATTTTGGGAAAATTACGTCTCTATGCAGAATTTAATTACGGTGAATTGTTATTTGGGCGTTTTTGGTGTAAAGTTAAAATCTTCGGAGCTATAGAGCAAAAATTGAAAAAAAAAGAATGTGTGTGTACTTTGTACGCACGTAAGAAGTTATACTTCTATTATATTATTGCAACGAAATAAATATACTTTCAACAGGTTATTTGTATTTAATGATTAAACTAATTTTTACTTACTACTTTCCAAAAATTTTTACTAAAACAATGCTAAAAATAAAAAAAAGTTAGATAACACACGGAATTGAACCAGGGACCTCTCGATCTCCGGCCGAACGCGCTACCACCGAGCTAAACCCCCTTTGCTTTGACAGCTTACAAGATTTCTCATACATACTGACATAGTGAGGTATAAAAATACTTTAAAATTTAAAGTAAATATACTTACTATTACATATTATAAAATATTTTATTCCCGAGGAAGACAAATCCAAAGACACAAAAATTATAATAATTAATACATTTACTAAAAACACTAATATATTCTTTTAATGACTTATTTGCTCTGATACATACATAATTTGAAAGATTAGCAAGGAACTATATACTGTCTGTCTGCGCATGCGCCAGGTAAGTATAAAATTTTCACCCTCGATCGTAAAGAAGTATAACTTCAAAAAACACGATTTTCGGGCGCCATTTTGTTTATAATAAAAGTAGCACTCTAAGCATAAAATAAGCATTAAACAAAAACATCTTGACAGCGTTACCTCAAGGAATGTCTAAAGAAAATATATACAAACTTCCAGGTGAGTTGGTCAAGTAGTTTTTGAGTTACAATGTCTTCAGCCTGAAAAAAGCAGTTTTGAGAAAAACGCGAAAAAAGTATTGTCAACTTTTATTTTCAATTTTTTTTGTCTGTCAAATGGTAAAGTGATGTACACCGAAATATGTTTTTAAATCGCGGAGTAATTTACAAAAGGAAATAACACCAGCTGTTGACCGTTTCTCACTCGCTCAAGCGCGTTGGCACGAACTTGCTATAAAACGAGTCGAAGGTAGGTAGGTAGGGAGATAGTGTTAAATATTCCTAGCTTTGACTCAATTTGCAGCAGGTTCGCGCCAGTACGCTTGAACGTAGTGAACAACGGTCAACAGCTGTTTTTATTTTCTTTTGTAAATTACTCCGCGATTCAAAAAGATATTCTGGTGTGCATCATTTTACGATTTGAAAGACAAAAAAGAAATTGAAAATAAAAGTTGACAATACTTTAAACGCGTTTTCCTCAAAACTCCTTTTTTCAAAGGCTGTAGACATTGTAACTCAAAAACTACTTGACTAATCCACCTGGAATTTTGTATATATTTTCTTTAGACATTCCTTGAGGTAAAGCTGTCGAGATATTTTTTGTTATATGCTTATTTTTTGTTTGACAATAATAAATATTTTAATTTTCACCCTTTTTTACAAAAAAAATTCGTTGTTTTGACTTCTGAGTGGTATCAAAAAGTCAAAATTAGATAAAACTAAAAAACTTGACAGCGTTACCTCGAGAAACTTATAATAGTCTGGGCTGATTATCGGAGAATAGGCCATTTTTGGGAAAAGTTATTTACCAGCAATTTTATTGCTGGAATCGAATCTTATTATTGTATGTATCAATAATATAGATATGCAAAGTCCGCAGATAGTGTGCTACTTTTTTTATAAACAAAATGGCGCCCGAAAATCGTGTTTTTTTTCAATTGTTGCTCTATAACTCCAAAGATTTTAACTTTAGACCAAAAACACCCAAACACAAATTGACCGCAATTAAATTCTGCATAGAGACGTGTTTTTTCCGATTTACTTCGACGAAAACTTTCCCCGGAAAAAGCGGGTTTTTTCAACAAAATCTTTAATTTTCAACTAAACTTTTAGATAAGTAGTTGTTATTCAATAATTAAATAACTTGGTAACGTAAAAGCCCATTCCGTATATATTATCATTCCAGAAGCCGATGGAAATTGAATGAACAGTTTAGCAACAATTGAAATGTTAATTAAAAATTTACGGTCGCTATAATAACTACAATAATTATGATGCATAAGAATAACTAGGATTTTTCATAAAAATACACTATACCTACCTAATGTACTTTACATAATTGAAATTGGACTATTTAAGCGGCCTCAGAAATATGTTACAATTATAAACAATTTTTTGGCTTATAAACAAATAGAATATCTCGGGAAATATTAAACTAAATTAAATTGTGAAAACGGTATTCGAAAGAAAGCGGCAGGACGCTTCTTTTAAAAGAAAAAACGCTTAATTATGACGAGTGGTTCCTGAGACACAACCGGTCAAAGTTGACCGAAATTTACGGCAAAGATATAAACAATAGGATCATAATTTTCAAACCATCAGCTTTTTATTTTTGTCCTCTTTCTCCACACCAATTTTCATATCTTTAAAATCCTCATAACATATATTATTATAATAAAAACTATCGATAATACGTGTGAAAATTGCCAAAAATAGCAAAATTCCAATCAAAAATTAGGTTGGAGAAAATGTAACCCTCAAAGTTCAAAATCGGTATACGTTAAAAAAAATGCATTTTCTCGGCTTCCCATGGAGCAATTTCCTTCATTCTTTTTTTGTTCCCAAGTAACTCGAGTAGAGCCATCGAACTAACGCATTAATAAATGTCAAACTGGCTTTTGTTTTGTTATAATAAATTAAATTATTTATTATAAAACAATATTTTAATTTGTTTAAATAAAAATTGTTTAAATAATTATACAGCTTTCAAATGAGAATATTTATGTTTTTAACTTTAAAAGGTACACTTGCACTAAGTTTATCTAAAAAAAGCCTACAATTGGAAAAAATATGTAATTTTCTGTTCTTATAAATAAATTAATCTATTATAACAAAACAAAAACAAATTTGACATTTAATAATGCGTTAGTTCGATAGCTCTGCTCGAATTATTAGGGAACAAAAAAAGAATGAAGGAAATTGCTCCATGGGAAGCCGAGAAAATGCATTTTGTTAACGTATACCGATTTTGAACTTTTTGGGTTACATTTTCTCCAACCTAATTTTTGATTGGAATTTTGCTATTTTTGGCAATTTTCACACGTATTATCGATAGTTTTTATTATAATAATATATGTTATGAGGATTTTAAAGATATGAAAATTGGTGTGGAGAAAGGGGACAAAAATAAAAAGGTGATGGTTTGAAAATTATGATCCTATTGTTTTATAGCTTTGCCGTAAATTCCGGTCAACTCTGACCGGTTGTATCTCAGGAACCACTCGACATAATTAAACGTCGTCCTGCCGCTGTCTTTCGAATACCGTTTTCACAATTTAATTTAGTTTAATATTTCCCGAGATATTCTATTTGTTTATAAACCAAAAAATTGTTTATAATTTTAAAATATTCCTGAGGCCGCTTAAATAGTCCAATTTCAATTCTGTAAAGTACATTAGATAGGTATAGTGTCTTTTTATGAAAACATTATAGTTATTCTTATGCATCATAATTACTGTCGTTATTATAGCGACCGTAAATTTTTAATTAACATTTTAATTGTTGCTAAACTTTTCATTCAATTTCCATAGACTTCTGGAATTATAATATATACGGAAAGGGCTTTTACGTTACCAAGTTATTTAATTATTGGTTAACAACTACTTATCCTAAAAGTTTAGTTGAAAGTTAAAGATTTTGTTGGAAAAACCCGCTTTTTCCGGGGAAAGTTTTCGTCGAAGTAAATCGGAAAAAACACGTCTCTATGCAGAATTTAATTGCGGTGAATTTTTATTTGGGTGTTTTTGGCCTAAAGTTAAAATCTTTGGAGTTATAGAGCTAAAATTGAAAAAAACACGATTTTTGGGCGCCATTTTGTTTATAAAAAAAGTAGCACATTATCTGCGGACTTTGTATATCTATACAGGGTGTAACGAAAATACAGGTCATAAATTAAATCACATATTCTGAGACCAAAAATAGTTCGAATGAACCTAATTTACCTTAGTGCAAATATGCACACAAAAAAAGTTACAGCCCTTTGAAGTTACAAAATAAAAATCGATTTTTTCGAATATATCGAAAACTATTAGAGATTTTTTATTGAAAATGGACATGTGGCATTCTTATGGCAGTAAAAACTTAAAAAAGAATTATAGTGAAATTTGTGCAACCCATAAAAATTTTAAGGGGGTTTTGTTCCCTTAAACCCACCCAAACTTTTGTGTACGTTCCAATGAAATTATTATTGTGGTACCATTAGTTAAATTCAATATATCTAAAACTTTTTTGCCTCTTAGTATTTTTTCGATAAGGCAGTTTTTATCGAGTTGCGGCTTCTTTTTTAATACGTTTACATAAAAATTTTATGGGGGGTTTTGTTCCTTTAAACCCCCCAAATGTTTGTGTATGTTCCAATTAAACTTTTACTGCGGTGCCATTAATTAAACACAGTGTTTTTAAAACGTTTTTGCCTCTTTGTATTTTTTCGAGAAGGCACTTTTTATCGAGATATTAATTCGTTTTTAATATGGCTCAAAATATACCTAAAAATGTAAATCATAAATAAATTTTCATATTATTATTTCAAATAATATTATTATTACCAAGTCTCCATAATCGTACTTAGCCATATACAAATATGTGGTGGATTTGACAAATATTCGAAATATCTGGATAAATACTGACTTTTCGAAAAAGTACTAAGAGGCAAAAAAGTTTTTAAAATATTGTGTTTAACTAATAGTACTACAATAATAATTAAATTGTAACGTACACAAAAGTTTGGGGGGGTTTAAAGGAACAAAACCCCCATAAAATTTTTATGGGGTGTCTAAATTTCACTATAATTTTTTCTTAAGATACTACTACCATAAGAATGCCACATGTCTATTTTCAATAAAATATATTTAATAGTTTTCGATATATTTTTAAAAAAATCGATTTTCATTTTGTAACTTAAAAGGGCTGTAACTTTTTTTATGTTCAGATTTGTACTAAGGTAAGTTAGGTTCAATCAAACTATTTTTGGTCCCAGAATATGTGATTAAATTTATGACCTGTATTTTTGTTACACCCTGTATTATTAATACATACAATAATAAGATTCGATTCCAGCAATAAAATTGCTGGTAAATAACTTTTTCTTGTATTTTGCTAATTAGCCCAGAGTATAAGCTAATAAAATCTTTTTGAATTTTTTGTTTACCATGATTCAATGATAAGTTCTGATGTCCACCGCAAAATTCATTATATTTTGAGGTGTCTTTTAAAAATTTGCCACCGTTGGCTTATTTTTCAGTATTTTCCTTGAGTAATCTATGAATTGTACTGAATATGCCTATTTAATTTAAAGATAAAATAATTCTACCATACTTAAAAAAAAATGTGTTTGGAATATTGATTTCAACCCCTTCGGCCCCCCTTAAGGATAGCTATGAGACGATTTTGATAGGCAACCCATGCTAGAAATATTTGTCTACGTATGAAATTTAATAAAAAAAATGTTTCATCCGGCAAGCAGATGAGTACATTTTGACCTCCTATTCGGATCTTAGATTATAATAGACCTGGATCCCGCGTAAGAAAAAAAAGTTGATTAATAGCAAGCTGAAAATTTGTTAATAGCTTAACGGTGTCTAGTCGGACAAACTTTGATGCACGGGAACACTGAAACAGGGGAAGTTTTAACGGTGGAGCATGATAAACGTGTCGTCCTGACAAGTTTATGATGGTGAAAAATAGCAAGTTGTTTTTAAGTTTATTCAATAGCCAACGTTATATAATATATGGAAAAATGTTTGTCCGACAAAAATGTTGGGCATTTTAACGAGTCCGACACGTAGAACATGTCACATCACAGGAACTATGTTGGTGATGAATAGCAGTCTGATTTTTGCATGAGAGTTTAATGAAAGGTTAAAAAAGCAATTGGAAGTTCTGTCGGACAAAATGAATGGGAAATTTTCCTAGTCGGACATTCTAAACATGTAAGATATAGACAAACATGTTGGTGATAAATAACAAGCTAATTTTGATTTGTTTATGTACAAATTATATTTTGTAACGCAAAAAGTTATATGTCGGACAAAAAGTTTGGGCAAATCGAAGGAAATAAATAAAAAACATTTTTTCAGAATGACTTAGTCACATATTGATAAAGCTATTTTAGTTGTATATTATTATTTATATTCACATATTTGCATGTGCATATATATACATGCACACTCCAAAAACAGTGAGGTAAGTATCAATGCATGTATATATTGCAAAACAATTATTTTTTTGGGTGGAGTTTCTTCTAGATATTCTCAAAACGACAATAAAAAATGTCAAAGAACATGTGAAAGAAATCTCTTAGGGTTTTCTAATTAGGTGCATCAGAAAGTACGGAAAATTTCCTATAAAAAACGTTGTATACATTTTTTTCCATACTTAAATCTTAACCCTGTAAACGACATTGAAAAATGTGAATAGTCTAAAACTTCGGTGCTTATAAGAATATACGTAAATATGACACATTATGCTTAGAAGTATGTATTAGAAGGCTGCATTTGTCAGTGTGACACTTTGTGCTATACAAAGTAGTATTTGAAAGTACATGGTCTCTGAGTTTCTGTTTGCCACGTGTGTTGGAAATTAAAATTTATATTAACTATGGAGTGTTTTTGTGTCTATTTTTGAGTGTCAACAGTTTAAATTTTAAGTCGCCAAATCAAAAGTGAAACCATTCAACGGAACATTTTTGAGTAATTTTCGAACATTTTACAAAGTTAGTAAAATACTTGGTCATCAATTAAATGAGGTTCAGTTGCCAGATAATTATTGTGAAAGTTCTATTGAATATCATTCTTCGTGCTATAATGCTTTGCTTGATTGAAAAAGGGTACCTAAATAAATTATTACTAAAATTGTATAACGTAATTTTTCTCAACTTTCTACAAATGAAATAATGTAATTAATATGTCACAGGGCAAGAAATAATTTGCTGCCAAAATAAATCGATTAGTTTAAATTTGAAGTTACGATTGCAATTTATTATGAATTATTGTCAAAAGTGACAGTTTTTCTTAAATGAAAATGTATTCATAGACATAAGGGTAGACAGGGAATACAGTGCAAAAAGTCGATAGGTGGTCTATCTATCTCTTTTAACCAAGCGATCCCGCGCATGTGGCAGACAAAGATAGCTAGACCACCCAATCCATAATATAATTTGCCTGATCTACTATAAATGTATTACAGTGAGGTATCTAAATGATGTTGAGATAAATCGAAAGATATCGATTGTAATTGATTGCAGGTGCTTTTGACATAGAGTAATCACCCCTTATTAAAATTTCAAAAATTATTTTTTTAAATTGTCCGACTACAAAATCTACCCCTTATTTTTTTCCGACAACAGTCATTCTTGCTAAGGAATAATTTACTTTATTAATTTCGTCTTTGTCGGAAAGCTATTTATCACCAGCATTTTTGTCTATATCTTACCTGTTTAGAATGTCCGACTACGAAAACTTCCCATTAATTTTGTCGGACAGAACTTCCAATTGCTTTTTTAACCTTTCATTAAACTCTCATGCAAAAATCAGACTGCTATTCATCACCAACATAATTCCTGTGATGTGACATGTTCTACGTGTCGGACTCGTTAAAATGCCCAACATTTTTGTCGGACAAACATTTTCGCATATATTACATAACGTTGGCTATCGAATAAACTTAAAAACAACTTGCTATTTTTCACCATCATAAACTTGTCAGGACGACACGTTTATCATGCTCCACAATTAAAACTTCCCCTGTTCCAGTGTTCCCGTGCATCAAAGTTTGTCCGACTAGACACCGTTAAGCTATTAACAAATTTTCAGCTTGCTATTAATCAACTTTTCTTTCTTACGCGGGATCCAGGTCTATAAGCTTTATTTCCGAAGAAATAAACACTTCTATTGTGACCAGATTCTGGTAACTTCTGTATTCGTGCTTTATAATACTTGTACATCAAACGAACGATGAATTAAAGAAGACTACGGGAACCGTAAAATTGCATTTCACGACCTGTCTATGAAAAAAATGAATATAAGAAATCGCAACAAAAAAATGCTGCAAATATTTTCTCCCTCTCTAGTGCTATCCCTCCTTGTGGAGAATTGTGCACTTAAGCGTTTCTTGGTCAGTCAAAAGTGTAAGATGGTTGGCTGTCTGGCCAGGTCAGCACATCTTCTTTTTTGGGCATTCTTTTAATATCCTGTGTACCTACTAGTTCTTTTCATTCTCTTCTATCTATTACTCTGTTTTTGGCCTGTTCTTCACCCCATCTTAGTCCATACATTTTGTGTTGTGTGGTTGTAGTTCTTACAGCTATTGTCTGGTCTTCTTTTCTTTCTCTTTTCCTCGGATCGGTATTAAAGTGCTTGTCTCGCTATGTTGTTTTGATTTTTCCTCATGGTATGGCCAACCCATTTCTATTTTCTTTTCTCGATTGCAGTTAGATATGTTAGTTTATTTTGTTCTTTTCCGTAGTTCTATATTAGTTATTCTGTTGGGCCAGTATGTTTTCAGAATCTTTCTTAAATATTTGTTTGCAAAAGTTGGTAGCTTTTTAGATATATTTTTATCCTGTTTACACTAACTCACAGTGTACGCGGATTTTTACCAAATTTTAGTACCTGTGCTATTTTACCTTAAAAAAGTAACCTATAGCTTTTTTTAGCCCTCTAGGTGACCCTAGATAGGTCTTGAGATATGTCCCTTGAAAGGGTAAAAATAACCCTTTTTACCCTATATTTATCCCTTTTATAAAAACCGCAAAAGATATATTTTATTTTATAGGTTAAGAAAAAGGAAAAGAAAACTTACAAAATTTTTATAAGGGCCAAAATTTAATTAAACGAGGAAAAAATATAGAAACCCGCAAGTGAAAGTGCTTTTATAGTTATTTTCCTAACAAGTGCAGAAAGTCATTCTTTTCCGCACGCGACTGCAGTTTGCCGAACGACGCGAAGCGGGAGTTCGGCAAGCAGTCGAGTGCGGAAAAGAGACTTTCTGCAAGAGTTAGGAACAATATTTTTTCTAAGAGTCTTTAAAAAATTACCAAATCTACCAAAACGACTGTTATTGTCTACCAATTTGACTTTCGAATATTATGTCAAAATAATTTTATTTCATCGAATTGTCGCGTTAATTTCATTAAAACAGGAACACAATAAGATATATTTGAAATAAATTAGTAAATAATATCTAAATATTAGTTTATTGCATGTATCAAGCGCGGCTCCTCCTTAGGGTCAATTGGTCAATGACCCCCCTAAAATAATCTCATAAAAATACCAATTTTATTAAAAATATCTTTTATCTAAAACTTCACTCTGAAATATAAAATTCTCTCTCAGCAGTCTGCATTGGCAAAACAAATATAATAGATATAATAACGTCGCGCCTCGCGCTATACACAAGCCCGTGGCTGGGCCGTATTTTAAATTGTCTATATACAGTTCTTATGGCTTATGGACAAATGCATGTAAAATAGAAAAGAGACGGCAGATAGCAATTTCGTGGGCGAGAGTGGGAGTGACCTTTCCGTCGTATACCTCTAGTAGAGTCGACGGCCTCACGTTTAGTTAGTTACCGTCTGCTGACCGCACTTCACGGCAGGTCTATATCGATCGCGGCGTATTTGCGTAATTTATTTTGTTTTGTTGGATTTTTTTGTGATTGTAACAAAAACAAGATGAGTGTTGTTGACGAAATAATTGCCTTAAAATCTGCTGGAACACTAAATTATGAACGGCGGCTTGAGAAAAAAGAAAGTGGTCGACCAAAACCAAACATGAATTTAAAACAAACAACAAAGGATAGGGGTAAGGACATTCAAAGATATTTTAAAGAATCAATGTACAATTTGTGTGATTGGATTTGTGGCTGCAGTGTGAGAAATGCATTTTTTTGCTATCCGTGTTTACTGTTTTCGAATGACGCTGTATGGGCGAAAAATGGAGTAACTGACATTAAGCATTTAAAAGTGAAAATTACAAAACATGCCTCTTCAACTACTCATATAAATTCATCAATGAGTTACGCAAGTTTAGGACGTGTTAACATAAGACAGCAACTTGATAGTGTATATCGTAAATCTGTGCATGACTTTAATGAATTGGTATCTAAAAATAGGTATATTTTAAACAAACTAATCGACTGTGTAAAATTTTGTGGAGTTTTCGAAATTGCATTGCGCGGTCATGACGAAAGTGACAGCTCCAATAATCGTGGAATTTTTCTGGGCCTTATCGATTTTGTTTCTGAACTGGATTTAATGTTTAAAGAACACATTGAAAAAAGTACAGTATTTAAAGGAACATCGAAAACAATTCAGAACGATATTTTAGAATCAATGTTAGCCATTGTGCATACTCATATCATGAAGGAGATTGGCCAGACAAATTTTGTGGCCATTCAAGTAGATGAGACCACAGACAGCTCCAATAAAACGCAGATGATTATCATATTGCGATATGTATTAACTGGTATTGTACATGAAAGATTTTGGAAATTTGTTAACCCCCTAGGTACTACAGCACAACATTTAACTAATGTAATATTGGAAGAACTTCAATTATTAAAAATTAATGAAGCACCTGAAAAATTGATTGCCCAAAGTTACGATGGTGCATCAGTCATGAGCGGTAAACTGGGAGGAGTACAAACAAAAATTAAAGAAATATACCCAAATGCACACTTCATTCACTGCTATGCCCATCAATTTAATCTTATCCTCCAAAAAGCGGCGAGTCAACACAAACCGATAAAAATATTTTTTGCAAATTTACACGGATTTTCGTCCTTTTTCGGCCGATCTCCAAAACGTACGATGGTTCTGGATAGAGTGGTTAAAGTAAGGCTACCTAAAGCTGCGCCTACTCGATGGGCTTTCAATACAAAATGTGTTGAAATTGTATACACTTATAAAGATGATTTAAAATCTTGCTTAGAGGAAATTATTGATGAGGAGCAAGATGGTAACAATATAAATCAAGCAACTGGTTTAAAAAGACATTTGGAAGATGAGCATTTTTTATTTTGGTTAAATTTTTTCCATAAAATAATGCCCCATGTTGATATATTGTTTAAACAATTGCAAATGCGAGACATTGATGTTATATCTGTCAAAAATTGTATCCTGTCTTTTAACAACAATATCCAAATAATTAGAAATACTATTTTGGAATCAGAAGTACCAAGCACATCAACAGCAAAAAAAAGAAAAACTACTGCAGAGGATCCAAAGCGACGAACTGCACTTGAAATTTGTGATATTATTATATCTGAAATAAATCACAGGTTTAGTTTCAATGATCATCTCATGATTTCACAGTTATTCTACATAGAGAAATTTGAAGCATACACTACCAACTTTCCGCAAAATATTTTAAAAATGGTGACGGCTAATTATCCCACAGTGAATATTTCCAAACTAAAATCGGAACTTGAAGTCTTATATTATCGTGAGGATTTTCGCAATAGTGCTGGTGCAGTAGCCATACTTCAGCTTTTTATTAACATGAATTTGTCTGAAACATTTTCTGAAGCAGTGAAGTTATTAAATATTTTGTGCACACTCCCTATGACAACCGTGGAAAGTGAGAGATGTTTTTCTACTTTAAAAAGAGTAAAAACATTCCTGCGTAATACGATGGGACAACCTAGACTTAGTGCCTTGTCTATGCTGAGCATCGAGAAAACGCTTGTCAAGAGCATTCCAAATTTCAATGAGAAGGTCATAGACTATTTTGCAGAACTAAAGGATAGAAGAATTGACTTAAAATATAAAAATATTTAAAGTAAGTTTCGTTTTAATAAATTTACAATTTATTATACTATAAATATTCCTATCTATATATCAGTCAATAACCTGTTCATACCATTTTTCCTATATTTTTTAAAAGATTTACTCTAAAAAAAGACAAATTTAATTTTCGGAAAACTAGGGTAAATAGTATTGAGTTTTATCTAAGTCTGTATTTTTTATCTAAAATATAAATGCTAAAAGATCTTTTAAATACTTTAAAAAATCAACAGTTTGAAGTTTTCAAACCAAAATGACCCCCCTGAAGATTGACCCACGAGCCGCCGCTGGCATGTATTATAATTACTTTAAGGCTATATTAACATATCTAAATTAACACGCGTGCGGAAAAGTAAAAAACGCGTGCGGAAAAGTAACACGCGTGCGGAAAAGTGAAACTTTCTAAACTAAAATGCGTTCGCGAAAGTAGACATTTTTGCACGCTCGTAGAAAAAATAATTTTCAATCAAAAATAGCCCGTTTTTCGAAAATCGCATTTTTTATTATTTGTAAACTGATAACACCTAGGTACTTTTGCCTGACAATTTTAAATTTCACAAACATTTAGGAGAAGGTAGTTTTATATGCATACAACAATCTCCACTTATTTAATTTCTTGGTCCAAACCTTTAACTATTTTTCTAACCGCTTAAAAATTGAGTTTTTTTATTCATAAGTAAACCAACACACATCAGAATAGGGAACTTAAATATAGACTTAATCGAATCATAAAATTTTAAATTGAAAAAAAATGCTGTAAATTACAGCAGAACATAATTTAAAGTATATATAAAAAAAAAAGTTGTTTTTATCTTTGGTTTGGCCCCTAAAGACGATTAAAATCGAGATAAAATTCAAATTATAGCAATCCGCCCAAAACGCGCTCTCAGTGGTCATGACGTCATATCATAATATTTGAGATCCGCGCCATTAATTCATTATGTTTGATATTCGTTTACTTCTTGTAATCATCTTATAGTGTACCTCAGTTTTATAAATGTTTAGATAGTTGCTGTGAACTGAAAATTACCAAAGAGGGTTTTTCTAAAGGGCAGTCTGATAACTTATCCATTATGAACGTAAAACTTTATTATTATGATTAGCTTATTTTAATTTTAGAGTAAAAACAGTTTCAGAAAAATATTGTATGGGTAAATATCATTTAATCAGTAATGTGCACCGACTACTTACTTACTTACTTAAGCCGTCCTCTTGTACCTTACGGTGTCGAGGTAAGTAGAGAAATCAAACGTCTCCATGCCTTTCGGTCAGTAGCTAGTCTTTCTGCTTCTCTCCACCCAATATTTCTTTTTACGCAAGCCTTTCCAATATTTGCGTTCCACGTTCTTGCTGGCCTGCCTCTTCGTCGTTTGTTGTCAGATGCCGCTTTCCATACCCTCTTTACAGTTCTACCTTCACTTATTCTTGCCATATGTCCGAACCATGATAACTGTTTCGTTTCAAGTCTGTCTAAGGTCCTTCCAACACCGCACCTTTCACGTATGTCTTCATTTCTTATACGATCACGTCTGGTCACCCCGGACACCGCACGTAAATATAGCATTTCGCATGCTTGAATTTTACTACGGATGTTGTCGTTCACTGTCCACGTTTTACTACCGTAGAGTAGCACCGGCTCATATACAGTTTGAAATACTTCCATTTTTGTTTTCAGGCTTACTTCTTTCTTCCTAATAAAACTTTTGTTTAGTGTATAGTATAATTTTGTTGCACTCATTACTCTGCTGTTTATTTCTTGTTCTATATTTCCTTGCCCATTCATTGTTGATTCTAGATACTTGAAGTCCTCTACTTGTGTAGTGGTCTCATTATTCAGCTTTACATTTATATTTTCTTGAGTTTTCGATATTATTTTACTAAAGCTTCTGTTTTTTCAATATTTATTTTCATCCAAAATTTCTTAAAGGCTTCATTCCAAACATTCACATTCACTTGCAAGTATTTTTCTGATTTTGCCACAATTGCCAGGTCATCGGCATATATCAACTCTGACACGTAAACTTGTTGAAGTTTATACACCCCAACCCTAGTTCTTTTTACCTTACCCCTGCATTCAATTTCGTCCATTAGAGCGATGAATAACAAAGGACTCAGAACACCACCTTGTCTTACACCTGTCCTTATGTAGAATTCTAGAGATGAGCGATTGTTCGTTCTTACATTATTACGTGTACATTTATATATACTCTGTATTGCTTGGATTAACTTCGGTTTCACATTTCTACAGTTTAATAATTTCCAGATTTTGTTCCGTGGCGCGCGATCAAATGCTTTTTCCAAGTCCATAAAACAGAGAAACAACTTACTGTTATGCTCTAGAGTTTTTTCTGATACCTGTCTCACCGCGAATATGAGATTGTACACCGACTAAAATATACCAAAATTAGATTTTGTTCAAAATACACTTGATTTATTAAAAAAACTATTAAGCATACATATATTATTTGCCCCTCCGGAGGTGACCTCATGCAGTGACGTATGGTTTATGGCTTTATATTGCCAGAAGCACTAGCGTTCACGTATTTGATAAGTCAGATTAAAGTTAAAAATAAAACTACCATAACTTTGGTTCTCGACCACCTAAAGCCTTCCGTAAACTCTTAAAATTTAGGATTTTTCTTGTCTATTTTAATAATTCGTTGAGTTGTAATATTGTCGGATAATCAAATACAGGAGAGAAATCATTAACGACAACGTATGTAAGCTTACTTATGACTCAAAGAGCTCAATTTTTAGGCGGTCAAAAAAATAAAGGATTGGGACAAGGAATCCAATAAGAAAAAAAATGTTGTATACATATATTTTGACGAAGACCTACTGAATAAATTTTAGTTCATTATTTCTTCAATAGCCTTTCTGTCTAATCATGTTTGATTTACTTTTTATTTACTACAGAATCTATTGTTTTCTTGCTTAGTGCTTTGGCTATATTATTACGTAGACCCAAATTAATATTTGATATTTTTTCATATTAGTTTAAATATGTGTCTTGAATTAGAAAATGCCTAACCTGTCTTCTAATTATTTGACTTCTGTTCTCTACTTTTTTATACTTTTAACTACTGTTTTCGTACTGTCAGTATTTTTCTTCATCCGTGTATACTAATATGTTACTTATAATTTCTAATATATATATCCTTTCTTAATTAAGTTACCTACTTTCCAGAGATACTTGTGTCGAGTTATTTTATTAGTCCTTGTTTTCGTTTTTTTGTTTAATGCGTTTAGAAACTAATCATTGAGTGATATGTCTATTTTCTATAATCTGACATTTAGTTTAGATATTTTCATTTGGATTAGTTTATTATAACTGTTGAAATGTGAACTAATTTACTACACCATAAAAGTTAAGCTCCAACAATCCGATGATCCGAATACCTATATATTACTGATTTAAATACCTTTTAAATTAGCAACTAATAAATACTGAACCCAATTTAATGGTCTAATAAATTGAGATGTTAATGTTTTTGCTTTTGCAAATTAAATTCAATCCAATCTATCTAACCACTTACCGGAAACTCATTCCAATCGAAAAGGTATTTAACTTTCTTTAGTCACACTTTTATATGGACTCATCTGTCATTTTTTTACTTCGAGCGAAGATAAAAAAAACAACATAGGAAATCAAACAATATTTATTTTAAAGCAATTTAATCACCAATCCATAAAAATTAAATAAATTAATAAACTCTTGTTAGTCTAGCCTGTATCGTCAGGTAGATTATTCCGATTCGATTTTTTTGCACAAACTTACTCAAAAACAGGTCCTTATAACAAATCCACAGGGTGTTAGGCGGTACCGTGGTCGAAAAATTCTGTAAACAATTTTTTTTAAACAAATTCACAAAAACAATTTTTTCACATCAGATAAATTTTTTTAGATCATTTGGGTCATTCGGAGCAAAAAAGGTCTCTTGTGATTTTTCTCTAAAATTGATTGTTGTCAAGTTATACGCGATTTAAAATTTGAAAAATGCGAAAATGACCATGTTTAATGCTTAATAACTCGGTTAAAAATTATTTCTATGAAAGTCAGAAAGCCACCAAATCAAAGTTTAAAGCCCACCCTACAAGATCCTGAAGAAATTTTTGTCATTATTTTATTACTAAGCTGTTATTTTTAATTATTAACAATGAGCGCTAAGAGCGTCTATGTGAGTGCGAGTGTGATTCACCATTGGACGGCGGGAATGGTGCATCTCTTTCGCATTCACCATTGACGGCCGCCTAATACCGGCTTAGCGCTCATTGTTGATAATTAAAAATAACAGCTTAGTAATACTATTATGACACAAATTTCTTCAGGATCTTGTAGGGGGGACTTTAAACTTTGATTTGGCCCCTTCCTGACATTCATAATAATACTTTTTAACCGAGTTATTAAGCATTGAAAACGGCTATTTTCGCGTTTTTCAAATTTTAAATCGTGTATAACTCGACAACAATCAATTTTAGAGAAAAATAACAAGATAACTTTTTTGCTTAGAATGGCCCAAATGATCAAAAAAAATTGTTCGAAGTAAAAAAAATATTTTTGTGAATTTGATTAAACAATTTTTGACCACGGTCCCGCCTGGCACCCTGTGGATTTGGTTATAAGAACCTCTTTTTGCAATGGATATGTTGATGACATTAATCATTGGTTGTTTGAATGCAAACATAATGATGATGCAGTTAAGTATTTGATGCACAATTTGATTCAAGAACAAATACCTTTTCCACAAAATAATGCTTCTCTTTTATATTTGTCTCGTCGAAATTCTAAGATTAAACAAATCATCTGTAGTCCAGAAAGCCACTGCGCATCCGCTAGGAAAAATATTCTAATTCGGATTCTTTGCACAATCTTACTCAAAAAGGACTAATTTTAACAAATTTGCATGTTGCCAGGACCAAAAGGTGGTCAAAAATTTTTTAAACGTTTTTTTTTGTTTTTTTCCTAAAATTATTTTTTTTTGCATGAAAAAAGTTGTTTTAGGTTTTTTGGATCATTCCAAACAGAAAAGGTCTTTAGTGACTTTTCTCTAAAAATGATAGTTTTTGACATATAAGCGATTAAAAATTGAAAAATTGCGAAATCGGCCATTTTTAACCCTTAAAAACTATGTGAAAAACTGAAAATTTGAATGTTACCAAGACAGGTAGATATTCTCCAAACATCGATTGATGAAATCCCGAAGAGTTTTTTGCAATACAATATTCAAAACTCCTTTGTTTTTTAACTGTTAATCAAGCGTGCGCGACACTATTTTTCATCGACAGTATGGTGCAAATGAAAGGAATAAATTCGTTATTTCGTAAACCGGTGCCTTTAAGGAAAAATCCCGAAACAGGTCGATTTTTATTTTTAGGTTATGATATTGTGGCATATATGGTATACCAGTGACGTCATCCATCTAGACGTGATGATGTAATCGATGATTTTTTTAAATGAGAATAGGGGTCGTGTGCTAGCTCATTTGAAAGGTTCTTCAATTCTCTATTTAGTAATGTAAACATTTACATAATTATTTATACAAGGTGTCCAAAATTTTTTTATTAAATTAAATTATTTGACAAAAAAAGAAGTAGAAGGACACCCTGTATAAATAATTATGTATATATTTACATTACTGGATAGAGAATTGAAGAACATTTCAAATGAGCTAACACACGACCCCTATTCTCATTTAAAAAAATCATCGATTACGTCATCACGCCCAGACGGATGACGTCACTAGTATACCATATACGCCACAATATCATAACTTAAAAATAAAAATCGACCTGTTTCGGGATTTTTCCTTAAAGGCACCGGTTTACGAAATAACGAATTTATTCCTTTCATTTGCACCATACTGTCGGTGGAAAATATTGTCGCGCACGCTTGATTAGCAATTAAAAAACAAAGGAGTTTTAAAAATTGTATTGCAAAAAACTCTTCGGGATTTCATCAATCGATGTTTAAAGAATATCTACCTACCTTGGCAACATTCAAATTTTCAGTTTTTCACATAGTTTTTGAGGGTTAAAAATTGCCGATTTCGCAATTTTTCAATTTTTAATCGCTTATATGTCAAAAACTATCATTTTTAGAGAAAAGTCACTAAAGGCCTTTTCTGTTTGGAATGATCCAAAAAACCTAAAAAAAACTTTTTTTCGTAAAAAAAAATTATTTTAGGAAAAAAACAAAAAAAAAAACGTTTAAAAAATTTTTGACCACCTTTTGGTCCTGGCAACATGCAAATTTGTTAAAAAGAGTCCTTTTTGAGTAAGATTGTGCAAGAAATCCGAATTAGAATATTTTTCCTAGCGGATGCGCAGTGGCTTTCTGGACTACTGGGAGTTTTTAAAAAGGACTAAAAGGAAAATTTAACTTGCACTGAATGAGTCCGGTTGAATGTGTTTAGCAATAATTATTGTTTGTTTTATGTTTCTACTTTTGTAATATTGTCTCCCTGTGAAATTTTACAGGGAGGTAATAAGAATAAAATTGTATAAAAATTTATATTGAAAAAATTAAAAAAAAATAATATGTATACAAAAAATTAAAAAAAAAACAAGAAAAAGAAAACAAAAAATAACAAAAAATATTAAAAAACAAAAAAAAAAACAAAAAAGAAAAAAAAAAACAAAAAAAAATAAATAAAAAAGTATAATAAATTATAAAATAAAAAGAGAAAGAGATTAAAAACACAAAGAAAGTCTAAACCTCCCCGGTGTCAAACCGGGTTGAAGCCTTAGCGCTGTGTTAAAAAAAACTTATATGTATATTTATTAGTATTAAGTATTAGCATTTAGTTTTTTTGTCAATTTCATTGTTTGTAAATTAATTTAAGTTGGTTAGGGCCATGAATGAAGGGTATACCTGCCGGTCAATTTAATGTTTCCACCCCCCTTTTTGGTTTTTTTTGGAGTATTGTAGCAAACAGTAATTTAGTATCTATCGTGGCTGAATGGATCAAGTCATCCAAAGCCAATAAGCAAAGAAAAAAAAAACCTCTTTTTGAGTAAGTTTGTGCAAAACACTCAAATAGGAATAATTTACCCAACGGGGGCGACGATACAGCCTGGACTATGTATAATATTTAAATTGTTTTCATTTATTTGTTTTTTTTTTATAAGTATTACCACGCTTATGTAAGCTTCAATTTGCGTGGGCACGTTCCTAATCAAATTGTCAACATTTTTTGTGGTATTCTTCAAAGGCAGCTAGTACCGAGCAGTGTTTTATGGTCAACTATTTTCAATGGGAAATAAGCCACAATTTTACCAAAAAAATGATTTTATTAACGTTTCGAAGCCCAAATCGGGTTTCGTTGTCAAAATACAAAATACTACTAAAATAAACAAAAATGTTGTTGCTAAGTAAAAAAATTCTTCTAATAATTTATTTAATCTGACTCATTTATATTGGCAATTCAGACGTATATTATTATACATTTTAAAGTAGAAGACTTTAAAATGATATCGCCAATATTTATGAGTTGCGTTCCTGGACGACTTTACTAAAAGATAGTTCATTCGATTATATGAAATCAATCCCAACTCAAGAATATCCGTCACAAAAAAAATCATAGCATGTAATCTGTCTTTAAAAAGACAACCAAATGCAACGATGACAGTTAAATTCTCGCGTTAGAGATTCCATAGTAAATCACGAGGGAAAACCAGGAAAAACCTCGTGATACTATCCCGACATCGTAAATTATTATAAGTGTTTAATATAATATTTATAATAAATTGTTTATTTTATAATAAATTATTATTATATTAAATTAATATAAGTGTTTTGTGGATTATCCCGGCGATCTCTAATTCTCTGTTAAGCATATCTCACAAATGCTCTATACGCTATGAGCTCGTAGGTAGAGGGGATAATTAAAAATTCGCGAGCGCCAGTAGTGACAAGTCTGTAAGCTTTTACTGGAAATTTGACATCAATGTCAAAGTGATTAATTTAAAACATTAAAATTAAAAACATTAATTGGAAATGATATTAGTTGGTCAAAGCTGTGGTGTATATTTTTACCTTAAATATACTTACGTTTTAAATACTAAATTTAAGTTTTTTTAATATTTCGTAATATGTAATTATAAATTAATCTAAGCGCCATCTACACGATAATTGTGAAAGTATCCGAAGTAAAAAATTAATATTTCATTAATAGAACGTTAAAATGATTAGCAAAATCTTAAAAAAATCGATTACAATTTAATAACTTTTTTGCGTTGTAAATATTAAGCGATAACAATTAAATAATAAATTTAAAAATTACCGGTGAAAGTTGCATTAGAAATCCGCTAGGAGCGACACCAGCGAAGCTCAGAGCGTATATGGTTAACGTCAGGCGAGCAAGCAGGCCTCTCTGCTGGTATGCGGAAGTGCATTATCATGCAAGAAATTTAAATTATCTACCATTCCAACTCTCCAGAGCCTAACTACAGGTTCTTGAACCCAATTAACGTACTTGCGAGCTGTTATAGTTGTTTGAATGAAAATTAAAGGATTTTTTTACTGATCATAATGCTTCCTCAGAACATGACACGTCCTTCTTTATATTTGTGAACAGATCTGGCAGTTTTCGTTCTTTCTTTGAAAAATTCTCATTAAAAAAATCATCTATTACGTCATTACGCCCAGATGGATGACGTCACGAGTACGATATAGCCAAAATCATAATTCAAATATAAAAATCAACCTGTTTCGGCTTTTCTTTCCAAAATTGCCGATTCTCAAAAAAATGAATTTATTCCATAATTTTGTCCTTCACTATATATTCTATTGTACAGGTTAAGATAAAACATCAACACTGATTGTTGGTTGTCTTTCTCCACCTAAACATTTCTCTCAGAGTGCCAGTTTACGATATAGTTGCAAAAGTTTGCTTATAACAGTTTGTGAAGTTTCTAATTTAACACGAATTGCTTGTTGTGTGGCACTTCTATCAAGCGTTCCAACCGCACTTAACATTTCTTCTTGGGTATCTTAATGTTTTTTGGCAGAAAGTTTTGTAAAGTATATACCGGGTGTCCACTTATATTTTCCCCCATTTTAACTGCCTATAACTTCTAAACAGCTCAAGATAGAAATATGCGGTTTTCACTGAAATGTTTTATTTTAGTAAAAGTTTTGTATGAATGGATGGAATTTTTTATATCGCTTTCAAATACGAAATAAAAAATGGCGGATTTTTGAAAAGAACTTTGTTGACTTTTTTTAAATAGAACACCCTGTATATTCTTTTGTAAATTGAAAGAAAGGTCATTCACCTATCTAGCGATATAAAGTTTTTCAAAATCGGTTGTCAAATCACTGAGTAATTAATTTTTAAAATGAGAGGTGCAACGTGGATATCTCTCATTTTAAAAATTAATTGCTGTCTTTTGACAACCGATTGTAAAAAATTTTATATCGCGGGATAGATAAATGACTGTTTTTTCAAGTTTTTAGGTAAATGACCATTTTTTATATCGCTTTTAAATAAAAAATGGCGGATTTTTGAAAAAAAGAACGTTGTTGACTTTTTTTATTAAAACACCCAGTATATTTTTTTGTGACTTGAAAAAACGGTCATTTACCTATCCAGCGATATAAAATTTTTTAAAATCGGTTGCCAAATGACTTAGAAATTAATTTTTAAAAAGAGAGATGCAATATGGAAATCACATAACATAGTATCATTTTGCTCAGTTATGTTATTTAGGTTTGTGATATCCACGTTGCACCCCTCATTTTAAAAATTAATTACCCAGTGATTTGACAACCGATTTTGAAAAACTTTATATTGCTGGATAGGTGAATGATCTTTCTTTCAATTTACAAAAAAATATACTGGGTGTTCCATTAAAAAAAAATCAACAAAGTTTTTTTTAAAAAATCCGCCATTTTTTATTTCGTATTTGAAAGCGATATAAAAAATTCAATCCATTCAGACAAAACTTTTACTAAAATAAAACATTTCAGCGAAAACCGCATATTTCTATCTTGAACCGTTTAGAAGTTATAGGCAGTTAAAATGACGGAAAATATAAGTGGACACCCGGTATATTATTATATATGTATTATTAACAGTCATAACATATTAATTGCGCGCTAGTTTTCTTTCACTTTACCTCTGATACCTCCTGTTTTTAATAGCCAACAACCCTAGTTCTAGTTTGAGGAAAGTATTTCACGGGCAATCTTTTATCATCGTATTTGAACAAAATAGCTTTTATTGGAAATTTATATAAAAGTCTTCTTCTTCTTTTACTTCGTGGATATCTTTCGATCTGTTTAATTCTGAACCTTTCTATCTGGTTAATTTCCTGAGAGGTAGATTGCCAACTATCCCTCCATCTTTTAGCTGATCTTCCGGGGGTATTGAACCGTTAGGGTTGTTTTCTAGGGCAATTTTTGAGCGTCTACTCTCATCCATTCTTCGTACATGGTTATCGATAGTACCACATCCTCTTGCGCTGCCTTCCCCATCTTACAACATCTTGAATTTTGCATTGCTCTGTAATGGTTGTATTTCTCACCGTGTCTCTTTTTGTTCTCGCCATTATTATTCTTAGGGTTTTTATTTCGGCAACCCTTAGCATCTGTTTCGTTTTGTTGGTGTCTTCGCGCACTTCTGTGCCATATGTCATGATATGAAAATGTGATTTTAATTAACTAACTTATGAACGTAGTGATTCTGCAATGGGACTTTAGACTATTACTAAAAAATATTTGTGCTAATATTGCTAGCTGATTTTTTTTATTTTAGGCATAAATAATTTTAATAATTTTAACGATTCCTTCTAGTTTTATGTTTCGAACCTCTCACGTGAAGACCAATCTATATGGAAAGCTACAAAAAAATTTAAACGACCGACAATAACAAATTCACCTTTAAGAAAAACAGATGACCTGGACCCGCACAAATGAAGAAAAAACCACAGTATTCGCACAGCATCTTGCAACTGTATTCTCAGCACCAGAAAACAATGACGATGAAGATGACGATATAAAAAGGTACCCCAAAACTCCTTGTCAACTATCTCTTCCTCTGACAGCATTTACTCCGACAGAGGTTCGACAACAAATAAAAATGCTAAATCCTCAGAAAGCCCCTGGCTATGATGTGATAACAGAGAATTACTTCAGAAGCTACCGAGAAAAGCAGTGGTGTTATTAACAGTAATATACTACGTCTTCGCTACTTTCCAATACAATGGAAATTAGCTCAAGTTACTATGATTCCGAAACCTGGTAAACAAACAACACAAGCAAATTCATATCGCCCTATAAGCCTACTCACAATAATGTCGAAAGTATTAGAACGGCTGTTATTCCATAAAATCGAGCAAGTTGTCCCCATAAACGAAATTATATCACAACACCAATTCCGATTTAGACGTGAACACTCAACCATCCAACAATGCCACACAATAGTAAATATAATTAAAACAACTCTTGAAGGGAAAAAGTTTTGCGCTGGAGTGTTTCTCGATATACAACAGGCATTTGATAGGGTATGGCATCAAGGTCTCCTCTATAAACTGAAATTACACCTAACAGACCAACTATACTTTATTCTAAAATCGTATCTTACTGATCGATACTTCCAAGTCAGAATTTAAGATAACTTCTCAAATTACCACATCATCCAATCTGGTGTACCGCAGGGTAGCGTTCTCGGCCCATTTATGTATCTGATATTTATTTACAGCCCTGTTTCAACCAGAAATGATACCTTCTTAGCTACTTTTGCCGATGATACGGGAATCTTAACAGTGGATCTCGACCCTAATGTAGCATCACAAAAAGTACAAAATCATTTAGACCAATTACAAAACTGGCTCAAGCGATGGAAAATAAATGTTAATGCCAGCAAATCAGTACAAATTACTTTTACAACCAGAAAATCTGCATGTCCTCAAGTTTTTATAAATAATACTCCGATTCCCATCAAACCAGTTGTCAAATACTTGGGATTGCATCTGAATGAAAAGCTCACATGGAAAACGCACATTAAAACTAAACGTAAACAATTAGATCTTAAACTAAAAAATATGAAATGGCTATTTAACAAGAGCTCTCAGTTATCTCTTGAAAATAAGCTGCTTCTGTAGGTACAAATCTATACTTATAACAGTTTGGTCATACGGAATAGAACTATGGGGCTGCAGTAAACCTTCAAATACGAAGATACTCCAAACATTCCAGTCCAAAATACTCCGTATGATAAGTAAAGCTCCATGGTACGTATCCAACCAGATACTTCACAATGATCTGGACATCCCACTAATCAAGGACTTAATAAAGAATCATTCAATAAAATATAAAAATCGCCGAATTGATAAATAATTTATTCACCCAAGCACTTGCTGAAAGAAGACTGAAGAGAATATGGCCAGACGATCTACCCATGATCTACCCCAATAATGCTTAGAGAACCGTCATTGCACGGTACCTAACCCATGTTAATTGACTTACATACCATTTACTTATTAACTAAAAAGGGTAGTTCCCTAGGTTGGCTGTATACCATATAGTTAAAAACTCAAACATGAAGTAAAAACCACTTCTATGTAATTAGTATATTTATTAAAGATTTTAAAAATCCCAATGGATTGAAAAGAAGTGTCCAATTCAGAACGTTTTCGGACCTATCAGTCCATCATCAGTGAATTCGAATACTTGCTAAATAGCCCCAGAACCAGATTTACTTATTACTTTGTATATAGAGTAGATTGTAAAAATGCAGTGTATCAAATAAATAAAAAATAATAATAATTTTAATCAAAATTACTTACGGTTGTCGCTGAAGTCATCCACAAGAATAATTTCTTTTATTAGGTGTTCCGGACTTCGGTTCAAGACGCTGAAACATTAATAGATATTTATTACAAAATGTAATAAAGAAAAGGATGCAGACGTCGAAAGTATAACGCTAATTCATGAGTTACGAAGAAGCAAGTGAATCATCTCAATTTCATTGAATTTATTATAAAATATGTCAGTCGACATTGAAGCTTGGGGGTACCAGTATTAAGCATTTAAGTTGTAACGGATAGTTGAGTCGGACAACAGACTAAGTAAAACGTAGGTTTAATTTAAATAAAAATATATTCGAAAGGCTGTTTTCAATCTAATAGCAAATAAAACAACACCAAAAAATGCTGTTCCACGTCCTACCAGACTGAAAACAATGGGAACCTTCTCTGGTTACATCTCTGAGGCTTCTACAATTTGCAAGCCATAATGGATGCTGAGACTAAGGAAGATGAGGGAATTTTACAATTTATAATTCACGTCCCATCTGCTCAGCGCGGTAAAGTTCCAACGAGAATGGTCCCCTTCGTACTCTATTCAGAGTAAACATGTAAATAAAAAATGAATAACCATTTTCAATTTCGTTGCAACACGAAACTACAGCCGCATCATTATTCCAGTTCAATCAGAGAGTGCAGCAAACCTCTACCGGTTTCGAAACTTATTAGTCTCTCATCAGGAGGCACATATGCTGCTCTCTCTGACCCAACTAGGACAAACCCCGGCGTGCAGTCACGGATTGCAACGAACGAAATGGCAGGGATGCTCTAGCGGAAACTGCTAACAAAAGACTAAGTTTTCAATCTAATAGCACATAAAACAACACCAAAAAATGTTGTTCCACGTCCTACCAGACTGAAAACAATGATAACCTTATGGCTTGCAAATTGCAGAAGCCTCGGAGGTGTTACCAGAGAAGGTTCCCATTGTTTTCAGTCTGTTAGGACGTGGAACAACATTTTTTGGTGTTGTTTTATGTGATATTAGATTGAAAACTTAGTCTTTTGTTAGCAGTTGCCACTAGGGCATCCCTGCCGTTTCGTTCGTTGCAATCCGTGACTGCACTCCGGGGTTTGTCCTAGTTGGGTCAGAGAGAGCAGCATATGTGCCTCCTGATGAGAGACTAATAAGTTTCAAAACCGGTAGAGCTGCTTGCTGCACTCTCTGATTGAACTGGAATAATGATGCGGCCGTAGTTTCGTGTTGCAATGAAATTGAAAATGGTTATTCACTTTTGAAAAATATATTCTTTTAACCCAATACAATAAAATAAAAGTAACAAAATAATATTACAATTCTCCACTCCGGCTCGAAGGCAGTACCCCAGTAGTTATCTGTAAAGAAAAATAAAATGTCTTGATAAAATAAAATGTACTGATGTTAAAATATGATGATGTTATTATATTTACATACACACATCGACAAATCACCAAGATGAAGATGGGAGTAACCGTTCAATTCACGGTTACGGTCACTGCGAGCAATTCATCAATTCTGAACCGCTACACGGCTGGTTTTAACTCAATTCGTCAAAGCCTGTTTTGTTTTCGCTAGATCAGTTTGAACCAGAGAGTCTTTTTAGACCAGAACACCGCAAAACTCCGGTTCCGTTGGAATCCGGGTGGCTCCCAGGGACCGGTGAGTTTTTTGCCAGATCAGTTCCCCAGCTTGAACTCACTTTCTGTTACCTCGATCTCTATTTTACATAATTCCGACGGACCATCTCCTAGCATTCGTAGGTAGTAGTGGGAACTTTGGTGGGACAGCGTGCGTTCGATGCGTGTTCAGTGCCCGCTGGCGAGCCGAATGCGCGAGCTAGAAGCTCTACCGTTACGCAGTTAGATTTATTTTATTTTAGTCCAGAGTAATAAGGATTTTCTCGGGACACTCAAAGATCCAGGTAGCTGACTATTTTTTTAGTTATTGTAGACTTATAGGAAGAAAACCTACCTGTTTCCTGCCTAGAGTTCGCGTCCGCTTTTTAATTATTAACAATTTAGTGCAAAAATCGCGATTTTTTCGATTTTTTGCACTTCATTCAAAAGCTAAATAAATGAAATAAAATTTCAAAATTCAGTCTTTTAGAACATTGAAAAACCTTCAAAACGTCGATTTTTGAAAGTTAAAAAGGTCATTTGTTACTACGCAAACTGCAAAATAAGTGAAAATCGTTCTTTGTTAATAACTTTTACTAAAACTACCTTAGAACTTTAGTGTTTCACTTAAAGTTGGGTATGGGCGTACTTAACAAACCTTTAAAATTTGAGACCGATCCATTAATTAGTTTAAGAGTTATTCTATTTGTTTATCCCAGAGCCCTTTTAGTGCAGTCACTGAAGGTTTTCACCTTCGATTTCGTTGAATCTCCATCGATTTTCATGAAAATTGGCGAGTAATTAGAGGATACCTCAAGGAACAAAGGTGACATGATACCAACTTGCGCTTTTACCCTGGGGGTGGATGCCACCCCTTCTCAGGGGTGAAAATTATTTTATTAAAAATAATACCATAAGTCGATAGAGGGACAAATTATAAGCAAAATTTGTTATATAAAGTTATTAAAATAAATCAACACTTTTTGAGTTATTAAAGACCAAAAATTTTATTTTTTCGTAAAAAAATGCATGTTTTAAATCGGTTTTTCGCGTATAAATCAAAAACTATAAGCTTTTACAAAAAAAGTTGTTATTACTGAAATTGTAGATAATATAACATTGAATACATTCCTCATATAAAGAACTAAACTGATGTTAGTTCAAAGTGAGTTATTGGCAATTGAATGTGTATTTTTTTCGACGAGTACTCAAATCTAAGTATTCAAGCTTAAATAACGGGAAAACTATGCAATGTATAAAATATTCCTGTTAAGCATTTGTCAAAGTACCTCAGAATACCTATCAAATGAGCTTCAGAACAAGGTAATAGCGTCAAAATTAAGCAAGTTATAATGAAAATAAAAGAACCGTTTCGAATTTTATAGGAAAAAGTGAAAAATAAAACATACGCCATTCCCACAAAAATTAAAATTTATAGTAATCCTTACAAGTACTTCTTTATATTAGCATAAGTAATGTTTTCCATAATTTTGACCAGTTTAGAATGCATATTTTTGAAAAAAAGGTATAATTTAAAAAAATCATACCTTTTAAAATTATTTAATTCTCATATTCTTTTGATAATAACTCCAAAATTACTCAATATACGTAAAAAATTACATATAACCAAATTTTAGTTTTCTCTGTGCCAAATATTTTACCTGTTTTACTACTTCTATAGGGTAAAAAATAACCGGGATAGAAACGTTTAAATCTTAAATTTTGCTGTGGGAACCATGCAACCGGGGTCATTTTACCTTTTATTTTTAAAAAAGTAAGGGGTTTAAAAGATTAGGTTCAACGTGCTTTAAAAGCACTTGGAATTAACTTTCAAACAGTTTTTAGATAAACCTGATATCGTAAACACGAACGGAGTTATTAAAACAGAAAACAATAACATTTTTTGGAAAAAATTTTAAAAGATAAATTTTGAACAAAATTTGGAGCATAAATTTTAACGCTATCAACATGTCCGGGGCTCGTTTGATAGATATTTTTAAGTATTTTGACAAATGTTTAATAAGTTTATGTTATAAAATGCATCAATTTCCCGTTATTTCAGCTTGAATACTTAGAGTTTTTTACTCGCCGAAAAAAATATATATTCAATTACCTATAACTCACTTTTAGTTAAAATTAAAAGGTTTTTCTAGTAAGAGGTTTATTTAATTTTTTATTAGCTTCAATTTTGATAATAATATCTTTTTTCTAAAAACTTACACTTTTTGAGTTATTGATGAAAAATTGGTTAAAAACATTCATTTTTCTCAAGAAAAATTAAAATCTTTGGTCTTTAATAACTCAAAAAGTTTTGATTTATTTTAATAACTTTATATAACAAATTTTGCTTGAAATTTGTCCCTCTATCGAATTATGAGGTAATTTTTAATAAAATAATTTTCACCCCCGAGAAGGGGTGGCATCCACCCCCAGGTAAAAGCGCAAGTTGGCACCATGTCATCTTTGTTCCTCGAGATATCCTCTAACCACTCACCAATTTTCATGTAATTCTATGGAGGTTCAACGAAATCGGAGGTAATAGCTCATATCAACCTTCAGTGACTCCACTATTTATTTTGCAATAAGATAAGACAGAAAATAATGAAGATAGGGCAATTCTGAGTATGCCAAATGAAAGTAGAAGAGTATCAAAATGTATTAAAAAAAGATAAAAAATAATTAATATAGTCAAAAATCCTAATGCCAAATTTTTTGAAATTTTGTAGTTTATAAACATTTACAATAACTTTAAAAATGTTGTCCGTAGAAACAATCTTTTTATATAATCGAAAAGATATTAACACGAATTTTCAAATTAAAAAAATTAGCCTGGGTTCATTTGGGACAAAGTTAGCCACATGCTTTTTTTTTAATTCACAGCTAATTTGTTTATAATAAGTAAGGAATCTCATTAATGCCATTAAAAAATGGGATTCCTATTTTTTCTTAAAAAATTTGCACAAACATTGTACCTTCACAACACCCACAAAAATCTATTTTTTAATCATAGTATCATTAATGATCATAGAAAAAGTTAAAGTACACTTTAATAAATAAATTATTTTTATTAGATAATTATTTATTGAAGATAATTTATTTATTAAAGTATACCTTAACTTTTTCTATGATTAATAACGATAGTATGATTAAAATCATGGATTTTTGGGAAAACATTATTTTTTCAGAAATTGTTTAAACAAATTAGAGTGTTTATTAATTAATAAATGTCTAGAAAAATTGCATATTTGTAACGTACAGAAAAATTAAATGCAGATTAAAAAAGAACGATCAAAATATATTCAGTAGATCCCGAAAATGATAGTAGTTTTAAGTTGACTTTTTTAGTTTTCGAACTCGTGCATTTGTCGGCTCCCAGCTCCCCCTTTACTTACCACGACTAGTCACCAATTGAACTACATTTTTAAAAATTCGTGTAAAATAATATGTAAAATGATTTTTTCTACGGACAATATTTTTAAAGTTATTCTAAATGTTTATAAACTATAAAACTTCACAAATTTGGCATTAGGATTTTTGACTATACTAAATAATTTTTTTCATCTTTTTTGAGTACTTTTGATAGAATCAGTTTTCTACTTCCATTTGGCATGCACAGAATTGCTCTATATTCATTATTTTCTGTCTTATGTTATTGCAAAATAAAGGTCTCTGGGATAAACAATTAGAATAACTCTTAAACTAATTAATGGATAGGTCTCAAATTTTGAGGGTTTGTTAAGTACCTCCAATCTCCAATACCCAACTTTGGGTGAAACACTAAAGTTCTAAGGTAGTTTTAGTAAAAGTTATTAACAAATAACGATTTTCATATATTTTGCCGTTTGCTTAGCAACCAATTAACTTTTTAACTTTCAAAAATCGACATTTTGAAGGTTTTTTAATGTTCTAAAAAATTAAATTTTGTAATTTTATGTCAACTATTTACCTTTTGAATAGGCTGCAAAAAATCGAAAAAATCGCGATTTTTGCACTAAATTGTTAATAATTAAAAAACGGACGCGAACTCTAGGCAGGAAACAGGTAGGTTTTCTTCCTATAGGTCTACAATAACTAAAAAAATAATCAGCTACCTGCATCTTTGAGTGTCCCGAACATGGTCTATGTCTAGCTCATTACTCTGGAGTATTTATATGAATCCAAGCCTTAATATAAAGGTTTGTAAATTGAACAGTAAAAACTATCGCTAGTGATTATGCATGGTTTACACTACCAATAAAGCATATTTCGTTCTATTTTATTTTACGCCGTTTAGAACTACTTATTCGCTAGCATAGGTACAGTCGATAGAGCGCATTTGAGTTACCTTACATCGATTAAAAACGGAAAATAATGAAATTTGGAGCGGCATCCTTTTCCGTCCAGTGTTGTCAATTCTATTAAATTCTTGTTAAAATCACGAAAAAAGAGTCACATGTGTCATACTAGACCAGGGCATTTAGGAAAAAATAACTCTTTTATTAAATACTGCACCTATAGATCTGGAACTTTTTATGTTTTGTTTTGCAAAAGTCTACTAACAATAGAAAAAGTGGAGGAAATACTTAATGGCATTTCAGTGCCGCGCCAGCACGTGGTAGCGCCTGTGTGCAAAACATTTAATGGCGCCCAAAATGAACAATTATTTATTGTAATAAAAAAAAATAACTAAAAATTCTTACACATGCAACAGGAAAATAAAGCAAGTTCAAATAATTAAGTAAAAATAAATCTTTGGCGTAATAGCATAAAAAACTAAAGATATAGGTAGAAAAACATGAAATACTTAGCTATTTTATAAAAAATTAACTTTTCGCATCTTCAATTTGAAAAATCTTTTTATGGTGAATATCAATTTGATTTAATACTGACGACTCTATAGAGATGGTAGATAAATGTATCAACCGCCCTTGACTGATGGTATGGTCGTTGGTAAAGTTTCAGTTTATAAAAAGATCACTCAGCAGTGGCATCAGATATGGGCAGAGTGAGCAGAATGCGAAGAGCTATTGCTAAATTTGGGCAAACTGCAGCAAATTCGTTTAAAAATATAAATTTTAAAATTTTAAAAACATTATTTAATTCTTTTAACAAAGGCTGAAGCTGTATAATTTCTTCAATTAAATCGTCTCCCCCTATATCTAAATGATCATTAAATCTCATTTTATTTTACAAATTTCTACACAAAAGTTTTAATTGTGAGTGTTCTGTACTGTCACTGTCGTTTAAATTATATAAAAATTTGAAATAGTCAACATGATTTGAAAATATGGAAAATCTTTCATTTACTGAAATTAATGCTTAGTCGAGAACACAATAAAATAAATGAACTTTGTATGACTTTTGGGATCCAAAATCAGTTCGTCTTTATGTTCGTAATCGAACTGTTTGCTTTTATTCCGACGCCGAACTGTATTTCTGATTGAAAACTGGGCTCCACATCCAGTTTCTCTGAAGTTTCATTTGCTGTAGTAATAACATCATTAAATTTTCTATCTATCCGAAACTAGAGCAAGAATTGTTTTAATGGAGTAGGCGCAAAATTTCGCTCCAATGTGTTTTAAATAAATTCATTTTTTCGAATCCTGAGAAAACTAATAAGTATTTTTGAAAAATTCAAAACGCAGAATGAAAGATTACATTATTACCGAGGGCAGAAAGTCCCTTAGACTAACCAAAAAGTTTCATTTGAATGAGATCTTGAAAATTAAAAATCACACTAATTTTTTTTTTCACTCCTGTAACGTATTAAATAAACATTATAGAAGTTTTTACGGACTTTCGGCCCTCGTAATAATGCAATCTTTCATTCTAGGTTTAAATTTTTCAAAAATACTAAGAATTTGAAAAAAAAAAGAATGAATTTAAAACACATTGCTCCGAAATTTTGCGCCTACGTCCTTAACTCTTGTAAAGCATTTAAGGCAGGCTGCATATTCATTGTTTTTGATTGTAAAATTTTGCTAACGAAGTTAACTTTCATCAGAACATTTTGAAGGGTTTTCAATGTTTTTTTCCCGTCCGAAAAGAATATCTCCACGGCCAGCTTATTTGAAAGACACCATACCTAGGTATATATGGACTGAAAATATGAATGTAAATGTTGATATTTTATCTTCTAAATGTCTAGCTTGATATTTTGAATCAAGATTAAATTTATCCGAATGTGTTATAGGTACTTACTACATAAAGCATCATACATTTCTATAAAAATTTTTTACAATGGCTTTAAAGCATAAATTCTGCTGGACCAGTGGCTGCATGTCTTTACAGGATGTTTCTTGTTTATGTAGATTGTATAAATCAATATATAACGTACCTACCTTTAAAATTGAGATATGCAGGGTGGCAAGGTAGTTAACGACGTTCTACACCTTCGTTGCGGGGTATGCCTCTCAGAGGAAAGGGGGGAAACTTATATGCAAGCGAAAGTTGGTAACAATGCATTTATAGCAGAATACTCAAATCATACCTTTCAGTATTGAATAGGTACTTTATAAAAATAAATTATAATAAATTACGGAAATTAGGAATAAAGTTATTAACTTTTTAAGAATTCCCATAAGAGCCCATGTTAAAACTTAACTTTGACCCTTAATAGTAATTAAACGGCACGGTAAAACAATTTTTAAAAAATCAAGTCTTAGTTTTTTGAAGTAAACTATAACATACTAAAATTTCATGCAAATCCTTAATTCTTTGCCCAAGGTGTAGAATGTCGTTAAATGGGTAAGTGTTGTTTTTACCAGCGTAAAATTTTTGTAACAAATCTAGTGGCGCCCCTTAATTGTTGGCGCCTGTGTGCGCCGCACATATTGCACACGTGGACGGCGCGGCCCTGTGGCATTTTAAAGTGCATAAATAAGTCAAAATCAGTATGTTAAGGGCCAAATTTTGTTATTCAGGGAGTTTTTGGGGTCACTGTTCTGTATGGGGATATGCACGTCATGTTCTGGAATTTTGAGGCTTTCCTACACTAAATTGATGCAAATAGACTACTCGAGGGAATTTTTTGGGATTGTTGAACACGAATACGCCATCAGAACCGACCTCCGAAAACCGAAAACACTTGAAATTCCAGAAGATGACGTGCACATCAATCACCTTGGACGCAAGGTACTCAGTGAGTCGGTTCTAATGTCATATTCCTATTCGTCAACCCCAAAAGCCCCGAGGAATCTGTTTGTATCAATTTAGTGCCAAAAACCCTCGAAACTGCAGAAGATGATGTGCCTCAGCAGTGATCCTGGGCACTAGGTGCTCCGGGGGTCGGTCCTGATGTCATATTCCTATTCGTCAACCTCAAAACCCCCGAGGAATCTATTTGTATCAAATTAGAGTCGAAAACCCTAGAAACTTCAGAAGATGATATACCTCAGCAGCTACCCTGGGCACAAGTGCTCCGGGAGGTTAGTTCTGATAACGTATTCGTATTCAGCGATCCCAAAAACCTCCGAATAATCTATTGGCATCAATTGAGTGCCGAAAATCCTCGAAACTCTAGATGACGTGCCTTAGCAATACTGCCGTGCTTAGCAAAAACGCCGTATCTGCAGAGACATCACATTCGAGTAAAATCGATTTTAGTTTAAGCATTCGTATACATTTACACAGGATATGGCATAAGACGCGGTATGTTTAATGTGTTTTGGCTTAACTTACGTCATTTTTAGTAAGCAAATAAGATAGATATGCACATTTGGGTTAGAAAAAAGTAAAAATTTCATTCTTTCCGATTTTTGCAGATACGACGTTTGTGCTAAGCACGACAGATTAACCCTAGGCACCAGGTGCATCGGAGGTCGGTTATGATTACCTACGTATTCGTATTCAGTGACTCCAAAAACCCCCCAAATAATAAAATCTGGTCCTTAATACATTAATTTTGACATGTTTATGCATTTTTGATTGCATGTTATTCACTTTAAAGTGCAATTATGCATTTCCAGCCATTTTTATATTGTAAACTTTTTTCCTGACGTCATCCTGAAGACAATGAAAAAAGTTGCAAGTCTCTAGGTGCTGTGTTTAAAAATCGTTTATGACTTTTTTGTCAGTAGTGACACAAACTCTTTCTGATTGCAGTTTTCATTAAATACTATAAAGAGTGATTTCGATAGCTTCTTTTATTTTTGTTTTGTGATGTTTTCTTCTTTTTATATTTCATGGGCGCTATAGAATATATATTTATTAACGTATCTTTTTTTTGGTTTAGCTGCTTTGTTTGCTGAGATATTTGATTTTATGGTTTTGTGTTTAAACGTATATTGTTCTCTCATCTTAATTTCCCCGGCATCCTGTTTGATTTATAAATTTTGAAAATCTCAGGAGGTGTAACCAAAGAAAGTATTCCACCTGTTGTCAATCTGGTGGTATGGGAATGATATTTATTGTCGTTTTCTGTGCTACTTCGATTGATAACTTACTTTGTTTTCGGTAGATGGCTCTAGTTCATCCGTGACATTTCTTTCTTTGCAATTCGGAAAGGCCCAAAGTATGATGCGTGGATAAGTCGGAGAGAAGAGGATATGGGACTACTGACGAGGGGGAAAAGACCTCCGACACCGGTATAGACTCTTCCTGCACTCTCCGATTTAACCAGAGTATTATGCAGCTGCTGCATTTTCGTGTTGCAAAGAAATTGAAAATGTTTATACATTTTTAATTAATTTACTCTTTTGTAGGAGTATTAAGGAATCTTTCTTGTTGGAACTTACCACGCTGAGCAGATGAGTTGTGAATTATTTAAAATTCTCTCATCTTAATTTCCTCGGCATCCTGTTTGATTTACAAATTTTGAAAATACCCCAGGCTGTGGGTGAAAAAACGTAATATAATTCAGGAATTTTTGAAACCTATCAGGTGTTGTGAAGTACGATGCCAGGAATAACTTCTACTAAAATGTAACCAAAAATATTGTGCGCTTTTTTTTAATTGCGATTTTCCTTTGTTAAATTTGCAGTTTTTATTGATTTTTAATTTTGTAGCTTAGGATATTGATTTTAGAGAAAAACTTTTTAATAGAAAATTGTAGCAAATTAAAAAACCTACAATTTGAGCTATCGTAAGTTTAATTTCGTTAATTGGTTATTGCAAAACAGCCTGCTAAAGGTCCAAAATGGCCGTTTTTTACAATTGCATTATTTATTGTACAAATATTTTTTTTTATTTTTTAAAGCTTTAAAATGAAGATCTTTCAATTCCAAACATAAAAAAATTGTAAAGCCAGATTAACGAATTTGTTGCTTAGATATTATAAATTGTTTATCCCAAGAGGTCAAATGTCGAAGGGTATAACTTTTTGAAAAAAAAAATCGTAGAAAGTTGGCGAAACATCCAATCTCCTTCTAAAGAGTTATATTTTCATATTGTGATGTAAGTAAATGCGAAAAACATTTTTAAACCTCTAATTTTTGGATTTGAAAATAAGGGGGCAAATTTCGTTATAAACATTTAGAGCTGAAGCGGCCCTGTACATCCTATGAGTTTTTAACTTACATATTATTGTTGCTGAAGATGAAACGAAGATTTATAAAAAAATAAAAAATTTCTACGACCAACTGAAGCCGAGATAATTTTTGGGGTTTGAAAATAAGGGAGCAAATTTCGTTATAAACATTTAGAGCTGAAGCGGCCCTGTATATCCTATGAGTTTCTAACTTATAGATTATTGTTGCTAAAGACGAAACGAAGAATTATAAAAAAAAATAAAATTATCTACAACCAACTGAAGCCGAGAAAATTGTTTTTTTTTTCTTAAATCATAGTGCCTTTATTTATAACAATTAAGAAATTATTTTACAGTAATTGACTAAAGAAAGACTTATATTATCTTAAAATAAAAATTATTATAAAATATAATTACATTTAATTATTAAAAATTATTTTTTAAATCGGTGCTTTTGCAAGCGGCCGAATTTTGCAAATCGCCCGGCTCGCTTCAAATCCGCGCGCTCGAAAAATTTTTACGTAACTTGTATTAAATTTTGACAGAAAACAATGTAATAATATTACCATTATAATATACAGTCTATTTACCACTGTATTTGTTTTTCTTGATAAACTTTTATATGTGAAATCCAAAAAGAATAGTCACTACAAGAAGAAAAAGTTATATATTGTATATTATAGTAAGAAGTAACATTATTATTATTATTATATTTATATAACAATGAAAAAATTAAAAATATAGTTATATATTTCATATATATGTATCATTTTTGTAATATTATTTCTTCAGATATGAAATTTCACATATAAAAGTTTATCAAGAAAAACAAATACAGTGGTAAATAGACTGTATATTATAATGGTAATATTAATAAATTGTTTTCTGTCAAAATTTAATACAAGTTACGTAAAAATTTTCCGACTGCTCGGATTTGAACCTAGCCGGGCGATTTTCAAAATTCGGCCGGTCGCAAAAGCACCGATTTAAAAAATAATTTTTAATAATTAAATGTAATTATATTTTATAATAATTTTTATTTTAAGATAATATAAGTCTTTCTTTAGTCAATGACTGTAAAATAATTTCTTAATTGTTATAAATAAAGGCACTACGACTTGAGAAAAAAAAACAATTATCTTGGCTTCAGTTGGTTGTACAAAATTTTTATTTTTTTATAAATCTTCGTTTTGTCTTCAGCAACAATAATCTGTAAGTTAGAAACTCATAGGATGTACAGGGCCGCTTCAGCTCTAAATGTATATAACGAAATTTGCCCCCTTATTTTCAATCCCAAAAATTAGCTCGGCTTCAGTTGGTCGTAGAAATTTTTTATTTTTTTATAAATCTTTGTTTCATCTTCAGCAACAATAATCTGTAAATTAAAAACTCATAGGATGTACAGGGTCGCTTCAGCTCTAAATGTTTATAACGAAATTTGCCCCTTTATTTTCAAACCCAAAAATTAGAGGTTTAAAAATGTTTTACGCATTTATTTACATCAGAATATGAAAATATAACTCTTTAGAATGAGATTAGATGTTTCACCAACTCTCTACGATTTTTTTTCAAAAATTTATAGCCTTCGACATTTGACCTCTTGGGATAAATAATTTATAATATCTAAGCAACAAATTCGTCAATCTGGCTTTACAATTTTTTTTATGTTTGGAATTGAAAGATCTTCATTTTAAAGCTTTAAAAAATAAAAAAAATTATTTGTACAATAAATAATGCAATTGTAAAAAACGGCCATTTTGGACCTTTCGCAGGCTGTTTTGCAATAACCAATTAACGAAATTAAACTTACCATAGCTCAAATTGTAGTTTTTTTTTTAATTTACTACAACTTTCCATTAAAAAGTTTTTCTCTAAAATCAATATCCTAAGCTACAAAATTAAAAATCAATAAAAATTGCAAATTTAACAAATGAAAATCGCAATTAAAAAAAAGCGCACAATATTTTTGGTTACATTTTAGTAGAAGTTATTCCTGGCATCGTCCTTTACAACACCTGATAGGTTTCAAAAATTCCTGAATTATATCCTGAAATCGACCTATTTTTCACCCACAGCCTGGGGTAAAATCTCAGGAGGTGTAACCAAAGAAAGTATTCCACCTGTTGTCAATCTGGTGGTATGGAGACGATATTTATTGTCGTTTTCTGTGCTACTTCGATTGATAACTAACTTACTTTGTTTTTCGGTAGATGGCTCTAGTTCATTCGTGACATCTCTTTCTTTGCAATTCGGAAAGGCCCAAAGTATAATGCGTGGATAAGTGGGAGAGAAGAGAATATTGTACTACTGATGAGGGGGAAAAGACCTCCGAAACCGGTATAGACTCTTCCTGCACCCTCCGAGTTAACCAGAGTATTATGCAGCTGCTGCATTTTCGTGTTGCAAAGAAATTGAAAATGTTTATACATTTTTTTAATTTGTATATTGTTTTGTTTCTATAATATGTTCTGTTAAATTTAATATATTTACCTGACAACTGTCCTTAATAAGGTTGATCTGGCTTCGTTGTGGAATGTAATTATAACTGAGGTAGATGGAAGTTCATCCGTCACAAATATTTTTTTACGGCACCTGCAACAAATTTATATACTTATAGTTTATTTGCAAATATATTCATAATAAATTCTTTTATAATTACAATTTTATTATTATTTTAACAATATTAGAAATGTTCATATACTAGACAATATATTGCTCTGAAGCTATTTCTTGTGGCATCTTCTGAAGCTTTACTTTCATATTGGAAAGCATATTTTTACCTTAAAGTAAGATTATTGACGTTTCGATCTATACTTAGGAAATCCTTCTCAAAATACAGAACAGTAATAAATTAAACAAATTTTGTTTTTGTTACTTGGTAAAAAATTGCTTTATTTTATTTATTAACTAATATATTTGTGGAAAAAAGAGACAAATATTATTTCTAAACAAAATTTAAAACCGTATGATAGCGATATGTAGATGATGTATTATAAATATGGCCACATGGATCAGAATTGTTGGACACATTCCTGAATAATATAAACAATAAAGAATAGACAATAACATTTAAGTACTGTGGAAAAGAAATATAAGAACACACTACCTTTCTTGGACCTATCTAAATTACAAATCAAATCACATCCATATTAAAAGAGGTTATGATTATTGCTTAATGAAAGATATAACATTCAATTCATCCACATTTTTGGAGGCCAATTAGGTCTGGATCCCGCGTATGAAAAAAAAAGTTGATTAATAGCAAGCTGGAAATTTGTTAATAGCTTGAGGGTGTCTAGTCGGACAAACTTTGATATATGGAAACACTGGAACAGGGGAAGTTTTAATTATGGAACAGTTTAAAAATTTAGAACGGTCAGACCACGAAAACGCCACATGTATTTTGTCCGACAGAACTTCCAATTGATTTGTTACCCTTTCATTAAACTCTGATGCAAAAATCAGGCTGCTATTTATCACCTGTCATAATTCCTGTCATTTGACATATTCTACATGTTCCACTCATTATAATTCCCATTTGGTGATAAATAACAGCCTGATTTTTGCATATGAGAGTTTAATGAAAGGATTACAAATCAATTGGAAGTTCTGTCGGACAAAATACATGTGACGTTTTCGTGGTCTGACCGTTCCAAATTTTTAACCTGTTCCACAAATAAACCTTACCCTGTTCCACTGTTCCTATATACAGAGTGAGTTTTATGTATGGAAACACTCAATTATCTCGAAAACGGCTTCCACGATTTTTATAGGTTTTGGTAGGTAGGGGTTTGCTAATGCGGCCGATATTATAGTGCAAATTACATTGTTGTCATATTTTCCGTTTTTCTGGAAATCTAATGAACTTTCTTATTTCAAATAGAACATCCTGTATATTTTTTGCGTTGTGAATTCCTTAAGAAATACTGATTATTTTTCATGCTATATTATCTATACCTAAATGCCATAATTTCGGAGTTATTGCTACATTTATTTTTAAAAAAAATTTTAAACAAATTATAAAAATAAATTTTTTTGGCGCGGGTAAACACTATTTTAGGTTATTTGGATCATTGGAAACAAAAAAGACTTTTTGTAATTCTTCTCTAAAATTAATCGTTTCCGAGTTATAAATAATTTAAAACTGAAAAAAATCGAATAATGACGATTTTCAAGGTTCAAGAACACAAATTAACAATGTTATTTTTGAAACTGCGAAGTACCCAAATTCAACATCAAGCCTTATTTTATCAGCTACCGATAAGTAATTTGAGATTGTTTTATTTTAAAACATTGTTTTTTTGTTGTTAATGTAGCCCGATCGCCCGGCCTCCCATATGCACATCATTAAAAATTAAAAAGCAATATTGTAGAATAAAATGAGGCAAAAAATATTACGGCAATCTATTAGAAGAAGAGTTGGACTTGAATATAGGTACTTTGTAATTTCAAAAATCATATTTTTTACTTGTGTTCCTGAACCTTAAAAATCGTCATTATTCGATTTTTTTCAGTTTTAAATTGCTTATAACTCGGAAACGATTAATTTTAGAGAGAAATTACAAAAGATCTTTTTTGTTCAAAATGATCCAAACAACCTAAAATAGTTTACCCGGGCCAAAAAAATTGATTTTTATAATTTGTTTAATTTTTTTTTTGAAAATAAATGTAGCAATAACTTCGAAATTATGGCATTTAGGTATAGAGAATATAACATGAAAAATAATTGGTATTTCTTAAGAACTACAAAACACAAAAAATATACAGGGTGTTCTATTTGAAATAAGAAAGTTCATTAGATTTCCAGAAAAACGGAAAATATGACAACAATTTAATTAGCACTATCATATCGGCCGCATTAGAAAACCCCTACCTACCAAAATCTATAAAAATCGTCCAAGCCGTTTTTGAGATAATTGAGTGTTTCCATACATAAAATTCACTCTGTATATCAAAATTTGTCCGACTAGACACCCTTAAGGAGGGGGTATGGTTTGAAATCAACATATCAAGCACATTTTTGTGAATTTTTTTCGAAGCTATGGTAGAATTATTTTAGTTTTAAATTAAATAAGCATATTAAGTACAATTCAAAGAATATGTTAGAAAAAAATTCAATCCAAAATATTGAAAAATAATCCATTGGTGACAAATTTTGACAGGCAGCTCACAAAAAAATGGATTTTGCGGTGGACATCAGAACTCGACACTCGATCATACGAAACAAAAAATTCAAAAAGATTTTATTAGCTTATGAGTTTCACGAGGTCACAACGTCGAGTTTTTTATTTTTAATGATTTTTGAATTTTTGCTATCACTCAGAAATCAAAAAAATTAAATTTTCGGTAAAAATTTTGTGAAAATCAACAGATTTATTATTGTTGAACAAAAAATAAGCAAAAAAAGAAAAATATCTCGACGTTGTTACCTCATGAAATGTCTAAAGAAAATCTGTGCAAAATATCAGGTAGATCGGCCTAGTAGTTTTTCAGTTACAATGTCCACCGCATTTGAAAAAGCAGTTTTGAGAAAAATGCGTTTAAAGTTTTGACAACTGCATCTTCATCTTCTTATTTGTCTGCCAAATCGTAAAGTGATGCACATTGGAATATGTTTTTTGAATCGAGGAATAATCTGCAAAAGAGAAGGCGAACAGTTGTTTAACGTTTCTCACTACGCTCAAGCGTGCTGGCGCGAAGTCGCGGCAAAGCGAGTCGAAGGTAGGGATATTCAACACCCTGTATCTCTGGTCATTTTACTCCGATTATTTTGAAATTTTCAGAGTGTATTCTTGAAAATATGCAATTTTATTTGAAATAATAAAAAAAAAGAATGTGTGTGTACTTTGTACGCACGTAAGAAGTTATACTTCTATTATATAATTTTAACGAAGTAATTGTATTCTATTTAAATATTAAACTAACTTTCTTATCTACCACTTTCAAAAAATTTTTATTAAAACCACTAAAAAAAAATGAATCGTAGAGGATTGGAACCCGGGACGTTTCGAACTCTGACCGAACGCTCAACAACTAGACCACCGAGGTCATGTGAATGACACGTACGTTTCGGATATAATTATGAGTGCAGCTGATCTCACTACTACCAACTTTGTTAAATTTCGAAACAGTAATTTCACTTTTATTTAATAATGGTACGGTAAACAATCCTCATTTTTTAATATGTTATTCCTTACAAAAATACCTTTAATTTAAGCACAAATAATTAAAAATCGTAAATTTGGGTCAAAAGTTATTAACTTTTTAAGAATTCCCATAAGAGCCCATGTTAAAACTTAACTTTGACCCTTAATAGTAATTAAACGGCACGGTAAAACATTTTTAAAAAAATCAAGTCTTAGTTTTTTGAAGTAAACTATAACATACTAAAATTTCATGCAAATCCTTAATTCTTTGCCGAAGGTGTAGAACGTCATTAAACTTATGATATTTTGAAAATTGATCAAATTATTTTAATTTTGAATTGAAATGATTTAAGTGCACTTTACATCAACAATAAATTGAACAAGAAATTGACAAAGTTATTCAAGGCCAAATTTGACGAGTACAAAATGTATGGTTTGTAAAAGAAAATGAAGGAATTTGATGAAATAGAACAATTGGATATGTTTTATTTTGTCAAATTTCTTTATTTTCTTTTTATTCACGGCAAAATTGGATGTAGAATTGTGTTTTGTATAAGCCAAATTTGACCTTGAATAACTTGTTGTCAATTTCTTATTCAATTATTGTTGATGTAAAGTGGACTTTAGAATTGAAAAAATATACAACAAAACATATAGTAAGAAAACAATATATTAGGTGAATATTGATGGTAATCAAATTATATAAATAAAAGTATTACATTATTACATACTATGTATTTTGGCAGATCAAACAGGTAGGTTTATATCCATGATACATTAACAATTATTACGTAGGGGAACATGGGTAACAATGAGACACGGGGAACAATGAGACACCTGTATTTCTGGCTACCTATGCGACTTTTTCGTCAAAATTTTGGCATGCGCGCTTTAGCTTTTATGTAAGGACCACAAGGTTTCTGTTTGTAGGCATCCCACATGTTTAGTTTCGTTCCGACCGGCAGTGAGTGTTAATATTTGACCAATTCTTTTTTTGTTAAAGGTAGGTATTTTTGAATTTTAAACGAAAAACCTGTTTTCTTTCATTTTTTGGCGAATGGATAATATGCAGGGCCTTATTGTTTGATAATTGGAGATATTTTTTCATTGAATCGATTAAAGGTTAGGTTGAAATTAATTTTTTTTGTTGTAAAGGTCGTTTGGGTAACAATGAGACATTGCTTGTTGGGTAACAATGAGACATGTCGCATTGTATCCCATAATGTAAATTATTTTATATCTTAATTTTAAATTAATTTTTGAAAAAAAAAATGACGCGAAATCCTCCTAGGAAATTCGACAAAGGAACAATTGCGTACAGCTGTAGATGCTGGATCCAGCATCAGAAGAGTAGCTAAGGAAAATAACTTGAAAGTTTTAGACATTGGCAAGAGAATTGAATTACTATTATAACTTTTCCTCCACATTCAACGAACAAGTTGCAACCTCTGGTTTTAAAAGTCTTTAAGCCATTTAGTTTGGCTTACAACGCTGCCAAAAAGACATAAAAATGATTTTGCCATGTCCTGTTAACTATGGCATAACAAAACGCTTTTTATTCATTTGAAATTAAGTTCAATTTAAATATTCAGCAAAATTAATATTTATGTTTTTCTTATATTACAATAAGGTTTAGTTTATTTATTTCCGAAAGGCAGAAAAATTAATGTTTTTTTTTTTATTTTATTATTATTGGATCACGTTTTGCTCAGTTCTAATATTCAGTAAAATGAATGTTTATCTACGTTTTTCTTATATTATTATTAGTTTTAGCTCATGCTGGTGTTTTATAATAAATAATTAAACATTTGATATATTTTTTTCATTATTTTTCTAATGTTTTGCTTAAAAAATTGCACTTTTCAAATAGTGTCTCATTGTACCTCCGCTATGGGTAACAATGAGACAAATGACATTTTGATAGAATATTTTCTGTATTGACTTTATTTATCATTTTTTGCATTATATTCTATTCAAAATTATTTGTAAATACTTATACCATCATGTAACACTCAAAAAATAAATATTATTTAGCTTAGTTTCTAAAATACTAAGCTCCAAAAAAAAAAGTGTCTCATTGTTACCCATGTTCCCCTACCTGTTGCTTTTAAAAACTATTTAAAAGTCACTACAATATTATAAACTGTTTTGTTTCTGTCCTCACAACAATAAAACTAATATATTATACATTTGTTTACCTTTACCTTTTCCTCCAAACCACAGCTGTCCTACAGCTGCCATATTGGATAATTTTTGACATGTCATTTGAACATCCAATCAGAACAAAGTTATAATGCGCGTATGCGCCTGGGTGATGCGTATGCGTTTGGTTTTAACATATAAAAATTCACCCTCATCGCGCGTAAAGAAGTATAACTTCAAAAATTAAATATTTCAGACCATACCCCCCCCCTTAAGCTATTAACAAATTTTCACAACTTCTTATTTATACGCGGGATCCAGACCTAAATATATTTTTCTGAAAACAGATATCGAAGCTGTGTCAAAAAATGAGTGAAATATTAAATAGAAATTGTAAAATTCAACAATTATTAAAATTTCTCAAAGGCATTAATATTTTAAAGATTTGATGATTATATGTTGACATTAATTTATTGAAAATGTGAGTTCATTGATTTTATAGTTTGAATAGTAATGATAATCAAAATTATGTGCAATCAATTTGTGACGACACTATACTCTTATCGTCTAAAGCAGGGGTTCCCAAACTTTTTTGTACCACGCCCCCTTTTGTTGAAATGAAAGCTTCTCGCGCCCCCCCCCCTTTACAATAAATTGTATGGGCCTAAATAGGAACAAAACAAAAACAAGTATTAGCTTGAAAACAAAACACTTATTTATTCTGCCATAAGATACTACAATATCAGTTTCCATAAAATACAAAAATTATTAATAAAAGAAAAATATATTAGGTTGGTTAGTGAGAAGGATGTGCTTGCATTTTATTTACTATAATATGCCTATTCGTGGCCGAGTTTTAGTAAGTGCACAGCATAAGTCATTAGCAACATCAAGTTCATTCCGATACTTTGTTTTTTTTTGCCCCAAGTGTTGAAAATCGCACAAATAGTTACTTGAAAAAGGCAAATATAAATGAAGAGCTTCACGTGATACACTAAGATACACTTTGAAATATTTTAACCAAAATGAAGGTTTGTCCATTATAATTATTAATTATAACAAAGTATTTGGCAGACGAATCATGCAAAAAATCCTTTGGATTTATTTGCAAAGCATCTTCTTGAAGTGATTCAGGCAGGGAGTCTATGTTGACATGGAATGAATCAGTTGACATTCTGTAAATAAAATTGTCACAAGTGTTTGGGAAGTATTTCTGGAACTCTTCAATTAAGCTCTCCAAATGGTTTGATATTTGGATTTTCAAACTTGATCCTTCACAAATGTCCTTGAAGCGTGTTTCTTCTGAGACTGGCTCTACTTTAGAGAAATTTGAATAATTTCAGGAGTTTGCTGATATTTTACGCCTCCAAAGTTGAGTAACTAAGCCTTCATCACAATGAGTAACTACTATATTTGAGTCTCCACCCTGCAGCTTTAGGTTGAGGCTGTTCAACGAGTCAAAGATATCTGACAAATAAGCCATTACCCAATTACTTGGGTACAATGTTTTTTGAAACCCATGTTTAGCTCATATTGCTTTTGATGTTCCAAGGTAATTACTTCATCTCAAAGGTCAAATAATCTTGCCAACATGTTTACTTTTGAGAGCCATCGTACTTCTGTATGAAGTAGCAGTGTTTTGTGATCACTTTCTAAATCTTCACAAAGAGTTTTAAACACACCGAGAGAACAATTTCTTTTCTCCTAAAACACCGATTTCTTTGAGCAATATTTCTTAAAAGTTAACATATCCTATTAACTTAAACATACCGGTTCACATATAAAGAAACGAGTTTTTTAAACACAACTCAATAATTTCTTACAGATAATTTCTTTAATACTAAGAAATGCATTAATGGTTATATTTAATTTTCTTATCCTAAGTTTTTATTTCTTAAATTGAAAACTACAAATATTTTGCAGTATAAGAAATATAATGTTAAGATAATCCATATTTATATTTGTGAACAAGAAATTTTCTTGCAATCAAATAAATATTTTAAACCACAAGAAATAATTCTTCAGAAATACCCTCTTATCTGTAGTAACTGTGGTTATAAAATAAAAACTTTGTCATTAATGCCGAAATGTTACTTGCAAAGAGATTTTCTTCCACAAAAGAATTGCGCAGATTAACTATTTATGATTTAGTCGTCAGTGTTTGTCAAGATGGCGTGATATGTTCATGTTCATATGTATTTTAGATTTATTGCTGTTCTTTAAAAATTAACGGATATTTTGAAGGTACGTACATATATAGGTATTAAATAAAAGTAAATTGAGTAATTTAAGATGTAATAATAATATTGTTGCGTATCCGAATGGTTAAAAAAGAAACATAATAGTATCTTTATATGCTTTTTAGGTATAATGATGGACGACTCTGAAATAAAGGAGCTTATTATTCTAACTAGGAAATATGCCACAATTTAAAGCTGGGACAGAATGATATAATATATAGCTTCAAAACAATATTAAGAAAGGAGTTATTAACCAACTGCGGGGCCTTCCAGAAATGGTAGAACTTCATACATGTAAGTACCTTTTTAAAAATGTGTATATTTATGTATCAACTATAATAGGTTTCTTGAATGTATCGTCTTCTATAAAAATATACAATACAACGCTATATCAAACATGGCGGGTGCAACGCTAAAGATGTTTTCTGTTAATTTATTTGAGATAAAGAAATCAGTTAGTCTAAAAGAAATATAGGTTTATGGTTACGAAATGTTATTGCCGAAAACCGTGAATTAGATAATATGTATTAAATGACTTAGATGTAAACTAATAATACTTTCCCGTAATAAAATTTCTTAATGATTAGGTATGCTGTCTCTTTTAGATTATAAAAATTAAAAAAATTACAATATTATTATGTCTGCTTCAATGTTTTACATTGGTTGTATTTCCCTCTGATTTTAGCTAAACAATGTTTATTGTGTGACTTAATATTATACAGATAAATAATTAATATTTCATTAAAAAAAAGAAAAAAATTAACAAAGATGTGTAGGTTAAATAATGGCATGTTTGAACTAAATATGATTGATTATTATTAGTATTAATAGTTCTTATGTGGGGCCGTGTGTTTGTTTTTTTTTTGTATTTCCTAAATTTGTCAAAATAAATATCTATAGCTTTATAAAAAAATGTTATTAAAGTAAGTTTACTCTTTCTACTTAACGATTTTGTTTTAGTGAATTGCTGATATACAAAGTGCTATTAACAAAAGAAAGAAAATTTGAGGAAGTTGGATTTGCCTCTCCATCCTTTTATTGTTGTGTAGAAGCCAGTGGTTTAAGAGTGGAGAAAATATTTGTATGTAATAATAACGTTTTATATCTTGTTTAATTAATAAATAATGATTTTACCTTAACACAATGACTTATTTCGCCGTATGTAATATCACTTTATTTTCAAGAAATATTAACTTCACTCTAAATATACGTTTATCTCTGCGAAATATATTTCTTAACATTAAATACATTAATTATTAATAGTAGAATAATAATATTCCTTACTAAGAAATATTATTGCTCAGAAAGAATAGTTTTGTAATGTGTAGAAAATATATTTTATGACTAATAAAATTAATTAACATCAAGTGTAATTTCTTTCTGATAAATGGGTTTGAAGTTTGCCAGAAAGTAATAGTTCAATCATGTTTAAGATATATTTCTTTGGCTATAGTAGAATTTATTTGAAATATTTTAGAAAATTATATCTTACATACAAAGATATATTTCTTAGGCAATATGCCAAGTCGATCTTTCTTAAATATTAATAAAGTTTCTTTATGTCAAGAATTTTTTTCTCTCGGTGCAGTCAAGTATTCAACGCACTGTTTTTTATGTACTTCACTACTTTAATACACAACTTTAAGACAGCCATAAGTTCATTTGGAAGGGTTTTTGCTGCCAAAGCTTGTCGATGTATAAAACAATGTATCCCAATCACATCAGCATTTTTCTCTATTACTAATTGCAAATAGCCTGAACGAAAACCAAGCATTGAAGGTGCTCCATCTGTACATAAACTGATCAGTTTATGCCAAGAGAGTTCATGTTTGTCAAAAAACCCTCACACTGCTTTCATATCTAACATTAATAGCTTTTGTCGTGGTCTCCAGTCTCCAACTCTGAAGAAAAGAGTAGCTCGTCTTTCATTCTTTCGTTTTGAATATACCAAACATAATCAATTAACTGATAACGTTGTGCTATGTCAGTACTCTCGTCTAGCTGAATATCAAAAAATGGCGATTATTTTACTGCATAAACTACCTGGTTTTGTATGTCTTCGGTCATATCATCAATGCGGCGTTTCACAGTGTTGTCAAAAAGAGGTATTTGAGATAACTTTTGCTTACTCTGCGTTACCAGACACAATTTAACAAGCGGCTAACTAAATTTAATTTAATGTTCAACTTGTCTCGCGCCCCCCCTGATATGTCCTCACGCCCCCCAGGGGGGGCGCGCCCCACAGTTTGGGAACCCCTGGTCTAAAGTAAGCCTATGTATTCAACAAAACATCTTCTTATACCGTATTTGACAGTATAAAAGACCGAACAGAAATCCATTAGGGCATTCTCTGTGCGTTGAACGGAGGATAACTAACTATCGGAATAGGTGACCTGAACGTATTCCAAAGCCCGTCGATTTGGCGGGTTGAGCGAAAGCAACAAACAACTCAACGACTACGTGAGTTGAACGTAGGTATTATACATTTATTTAGAGTTGAGAAAAAATGCGGCTCCTAATTAATTCTCTCGTCGCGTCGGTTCATTATTCATATATCGAATATCGACACACTAACCTTCCGAGATTTACGAAAACCCTGTATGTAGAATATAATTATATTTAAATAACGAAGTAATTATTTTTTTGTATGTTTTTACATTTTACACTTCATTCAATATTAATTCTAAACATTCCTTTATTATTTTTTATTCTCTCTGATGAATAAAAGTTGTTGTACTCTGTTAAGCTATTTCTGGTCTCAAATAATTCGTTTCCTACCACTATTATACAGTAGATCAATAATGACATATAAAGTCTATTCCATCAATTTACGACAGTTTAGGATTACCTATGACAGGATTGATTTAAGTGATACACTATGCTGAAAGGGAGATTGTCGCAATATTTGACGCATTGTCGAAAGCAAGGGTAAATAAGATTTAAAATGACAATATGCTGTATATCTATTTAGTGAAACATATTTTATATAAAAGTAATAAAATAATAGAACTAGGAAACATAAATGGGAATTATTACTTCTATGTGATTTCCGCGATTTCCAAAAGCTTCTTTTCATTTTTCAGGAGCAACAAACATATTTCCAAAATTGCCTCATCATTGTAAATCATCATTGTCATTGTCACTATCCGAATTCATATTCTGATGATAATCGGCTGATTTTCCTGAAAGCACAAGGTTGACTTCAACAATAAAATCATATTTTCCACGATAAGGACGGTATCTAATTAGCCATCATCATAATTAGATGAGCCTAAGCCTTCTTCACAACAGTCCTCCATTCATCCTGTTTCTGGCAACTCTCCTCTATGATCTAACTCAAATAGATTTTAAATCCTATACGCGGGATCCAGACCTAAATATATTTTTCTGAAAACAGATATCGAAGCTGTGTCAAAAAATGAGTGAAATATTAAATAGAAATTGTAAAATTCAACAATTATCAAAATTTCTCAAAGGCATTAATATTTTAAAGATTTGATGATTATAATGTTGACATTAATTTGTTGAAAATGTGAGTTCATTGATTTTATAGTTTGAATAGTAATGATAATCAAAATTATGTGCAATCAATTTGTGACGACACTATACTCTTATCGTCTAAAGTAAGCCTATGTATTCAACAAAACATCTTCTTATACCGTATTTGACAGTATAAAAGACCGAACAGAAATCCATTAGGGCATTCTCTGTGCGTTGAACGGAGGATAACTAACTATCGGAATAGGTGACCTGAACGTATTCCAAAGCCCGTCGATTTGGCGGGTTGAGCGAAAGCAACAAACAACTCAACGACTACGTGAGTTGAACGTAGGTATTATACATTTATTTCGAGTTGAAAAAAAATGCGGCTCCTAATTAATTCTCTCGTCGCGTCGGTTCATTATTCATATATCGAATATCGACACACTAACCTTCCGAGATTTACGAAAACCCTGTATGTAGAATATAATTATATTTAAATAACGAAGTAATTATTTTTTTGTATGTTTTTACATTTTACACTTCATTCAATATTAATTCTAAACATTCCTTTATTATTTTTTATTCTCTCTGATGAATAAAAGTTGTTGTACTCTGTTAAGCTATTTCTGGTCTCAAATAATTCGTTTCCTACCACTATTATACAGTAGATCAATAATGACATATAAAGTCTATTCCATCAATTTACGACAGTTTAGGATTACCTATGACAGGATCGATTTAAGTGATACACTATGCTGAAAGGGAGATTGTCGCAATATTTGACGCATTGTCGAAAGCAAGGGTAAATAAGATTTAAAATGACAATATGCTGTATATCTATTTAGTGAAACATATTTTATATAAAAGTAATAAAATAATAGAACTAGGAAACATAAATGGGAATTATTACTTCTATGTGATTTCCGCGATTTCCAAAAGCTTCTTTTCATTTTTCAGGAGCAACAAACATATTTCCAAAATTGCCTCATCATTGTAAATCATCATTGTCATTGTCACTATCCGAATTCATATTCTGATGATAATCGGCTGATTTTCCTGAAAGCACAAGGTTGACTTCAACAATAAAATCATATTTTCCACGATAAGGACGGTATCTAATTAGCCATCATCATAATTAGATGAGCCTAAGCCTTCTTCACAACAGTCCTCCATTCATCCTGTTTCTGGCAACTCTCCTCTATGATCTAACTCAAATAGATTTTAAATCCTATACGCGGGATCCAGACCTAAATATATTTTTCTGAAAACAGATATCGAAGCTGTGTCAAAAAATGAGTGAAATATTAAATAGAAATTGTAAAATTCAACAATTATCAAAATTTCTCAAAGGCATTAATATTTTAAAGATTTGATGATTATAATGTTGACATTAATTTGTTGAAAATGTGAGTTCATTGATTTTATAGTTTGAATAGTAATGATAATCAAAATTATGTGCAATCAATTTGTGACGACACTATACTCTTATCGTCTAAAGTAAGCCTATGTATTCAACAAAACATCTTCTTATACCGTATTTGACAGTATAAAAGACCGAACAGAAATCCATTAGGGCATTCTCTGTGCGTTGAACGGAGGATAACTAACTATCGGAATAGGTGACCTGAACGTATTCCAAAGCCCGTCGATTTGGCGGGTTGAGCGAAAGCAACAAACAACTCAACGACTACGTGAGTTGAACGTAGGTATTATACATTTATTTCGAGTTGAAAAAAAATGCGGCTCCTAATTAATTCTCTCGTCGCGTCGGTTCATTATTCATATATCGAATATCGACACACTAACCTTCCGAGATTTACGAAAACCCTGTATGTAGAATATAATTATATTTAAATAACGAAGTAATTATTTTTTTGTATGTTTTTACATTTTACACTTCATTCAATATTAATTCTAAACATTCCTTTATTATTTTTTATTCTCTCTGATGAATAAAAGTTGTTGTACTCTGTTAAGCTATTTCTGGTCTCAAATAATTCGTTTCCTACCACTATTATACAGTAGATCAATAATGACATATAAAGTCTATTCCATCAATTTACGACAGTTTAGGATTACCTATGACAGGATCGATTTAAGTGATACACTATGCTGAAAGGGAGATTGTCGCAATATTTGACGCATTGTCGAAAACAAGGGTAAATAAGATTTAAAATGACAATATGCTGTATATCTATTTAGTGAAACATATTTTATATAAAAGTAATAAAATAATAGAACTAGGAAACATAAATGGGAATTATTACTTCTATGTGATTTCCGCGATTTCCAAAAGCTTCTTTTCATTTTTCAGGAGCAACAAACATATTTCCAAAATTGCCTCATCATTGTAAATCATCATTGTCATTGTCACTATCCGAATTCATATTCTGATGATAATCGGCTGATTTTCCTGAAAGCACAAGGTTGACTTCAACAATAAAATCATATTTTCCACGATAAGGACGGTATCTAATTAGCCATCATCATAATTAGATGAGCCTAAGCCTTCTTCACAACAGTCCTCCATTCGTCCTGTTTCTGGCAACTCTCCTCTATGATCTAACTCAAATAGATTTTAAATCCTCGTGTAGGTTGTGTTGATACCTAAGTCTTGACCTGCTTCTGGCCTGTTGTCCGATCGCCCCTCTTCGGTCAAATACTTTTCTGGCTAATGTATCCTCCGCTCGCCTGATTATAAATACCCTATCCATCTAAGGCGTGCTATCTAATGAATTTAAAACGTCAGGTTACACAAAAGTTCTGTACAACCCAAAGTTGTAACGCTTGCGCCACAAACCTTGCTTTTTTAATACTCCATTTCTACTGAGAATTTTCCGCTGAAAATGTTTAAGCAGTTTTTGGTCATTCTGTGTAAGTGACAACGTTTCTACTTTTCCAAAAGTGTGAATATACTCTGTACACAAAGAGAAAGAAGATAGGTAATCTAGAGTGCAAAAATCGTAGGGATATAGTCATACTGAAAACGTGCCAATGCAAAATAGTAAAATGGACCAACTTTTTCTTAGCCTTAAAAGCCCATTAAATTGATGACTTTCCTGACTACGCCAGTCAAAGCGAGGAAAAACAGGATATTACCTCCGAATTCTATCCTACTGTATGGATTTTAATAAAATTTGGTAAATAGCCTCGGAATAGCCTCACCTTACCTCCCAATTCAAAGTCTACCCTATGCCGGTGTGAGCTTTTACTTTGAGGGTGGTTCCCACCCCTTCTCGGGGGTGGAAAATTTTTTGGTCAAAATAACCACGAAAGTGACTAGAAAACCTAATTCTAAGCGAAAACTGATCTATAATTTTTTTTTGAAAACTCAATACTTTTTGATTTAATAGTGGTTAAAACTTTGTTATTGTCATTGAAAAAACCTTTTCGGACGGTTTTTTGCGAATACTTTAAAAATTATTCATCTAACGAAAAAAACTACCTCAAATCGGTGTGTTCAACTTAAAATAAAGGAGAAATGGTCGATATTAGGGGTATAATGCTCTCCTCCTCCTCAGTCGCTTCCTCATTGCTGAGTGTCGTGATTCCCTATAATACGAGCAACTATCTCTTTCCATCGGCTTCTGTCCTGAGCTTCCCTCATGGATTCAGAGAATGTTTTTCCACTGGCTTTCTGTACTTGATCCGTCCATCGAGTAGGTTAGCGACCTCTACTTCTGCGCCCTTCAACGTTTCCCGAAATTATAAGTCTCTCAAGATTATCATCACTTCTTCTTGCAATATGGCCGAAAAATTTTAAGACGGTGGAGAGGCAAATAGAGGAAAGTCGAGTCTGAATATTAAGCTCTTGGAGGATTGAGTGATTTGTTCTGTGTTCCGTCCATGAGATCCGAAGCACTCTTCTTCTGTCGTCCGATTTTATTGTCCATGTTTCGGTAAGGCACGTACTAATCTTATTTTGGTGTTCTTCGACAAGGAGCGATCTTTCCAGATTTTCGATAATCGACTCATAGCGTTTTTGGCCATGCCTATTCTCCTACGTACTTCTGCTTCACAAGGTATAATGCTACAGATGCCTTTTGTAGTGGTTGAAAAGACCTTTAAAATGAGCACTGTTAATATCAACTACGTTCAAATTAAGCGAGATATGGTGTAAAAAACTTGATGACTAATGTATTTTAAGGAAAAATAAAAAGTTTATTTAATCCCTCATCCACCAGAAGTTAAATGCATCGTTTTCCTTGTACATACAATATCTTTTATTATAATGTTATTTCTATATTCAAAATGTTGGACGGGTTTAAAATGAATGATTTAAAAAAATAAGATCAAATTAGAGAGCGCATTTTTAAATTTTCTTAAAACTCTTCCTATTTCTCCATGTAACTCGAAAATGATACGAGATACGAAAAAAATGTACCTACAGTACAAAAATGTAGGGTTTTTCCTGATAACAATATTGTTTTTTTATTTACTGCATATCTTTAACATTTTCGAGTTACATGGAGAAAAAGGAAGATTTTTAAGAAAATTTAAACATGCGCTCTATAATTTACGCTCTATAATGCGCTCTAATAAAATAAAAGGCATTGTAGAAGGGAAACGATGCATTTAACTTCTGGTGGATGAGGGATTAAATATATATCGCATTTTATTTTAAAATAAATTGGTCATCAATTTTTTTTGCACCATATGCACCACTATAACAGGTATCCATAGCATTATATCCCTAAAATCGACCATTTCCCTGTTATTTTAAGTTGAACACACAGATTTGAGCACGCACCAAAAAAAATCTCTTTTCACATAGCATATCTCTTTTTGTATTATAACTAGAAGATTTATGAAGAAACGAATCTCTTTGGTTTTTCATATGCTACAAATATATTGTATATAGTTTTTTTCGTTAGATGCATAGGTAATTTTTAACGCATTCGCAAAAAACCGTCAGAAAAGGTGACATTTTTTTCAATAAAAATGGCAAATTTTTTACCACGAATAACTCAAAAAGTTTTGAGTTATAATAAAATATAGAACAGTTTTTGCTTAGAATTAGGTTCTTAAGCAACTTCCGTGGTTATTTTGACAAAAAAATTTCTACCCCCGAGAAGGGGTGGAAACCACCCCAAGATAAAAGCGCACATCGACATAGGGTAGACTTGATTTAAGAGATAAGTAGAGCCTATTTCCAAAATTTCATTGAAATCCATGTAGTAGGATGGAATTCGGAGCCAAATACCCTCACTCACTGCACTAAACGATACCAAATTGAACTGTTTTGAAACTTAAAATTAAAAGGAATTAAACTTTTGATGAATATTGTAATATAGCCACGTGCCAGCATGTTCCAACCCATTCTCTCCAAATACTGTCTTTGTCTGCTTTCTGCGTCGACCTGCAAAATTTCGAAAGTCATTCCTGATCTTGATAAATTGTAATTGCACAAGCAACTTTTAATAGGGAGTTGAATTGCACATAATTTTATTTTTCTCCCTTTTTGCCGTAAGTAGATATTATCTTTTCAGAGATATTGTAACCTACATTTTTCATTCTTAAATTTATCCTAAATTCCCCTAAAGCATTATTCAAATTATAGGAATTTTACAATTTATAATTCACGTCCCATCTGCTCAGCGCGGTAAAGTTCCAACGAGAATGGTTCCCTTCGTACTCCAATCGGCTTAAACATGTAAATGAAAAATGAATTACCATTTTCAATTTCATTGCAACACGAAACTACAGCCGCATCATTATTCCAGTTCAATCAGAGAGTGCAGCAAGCACCTCTACCGGTTTCGAAACTTATTAGTCTCTCATCAGGAGGCACATATTCTGCTCTCTCTGACCCAACTAGGACAAACCCCGGCGTGCAGTCACGGATTGCAACGAACGAAGTGGCAGGGATGCCCTTGCGGCATTTCTTTAGTCTCAGCATCCGTTATGGCTTGCAAATTGTAGAAGCCTCGGAGGTGTTACCAGAGAAGGTTCCCATTGTTTTCAGTCTGGTAGGATGTAGAATAACATTTTTGGATGTTGTTTTATGTGCTATTAGATTGAAAACTTAGTTCTTTGATAGCAGTTGCCGCTAGGGCACCCCTGCCATTTCGTTTGTTGCAATCCGTGACTGCACGCCGGGGTTTGTCCTAGTTGGGTCAGAGAGAGCAGCATATGTGCCTCCTGATGAGAGATTAATAAGTTTCGAAACCGGTAGAGGTGCTTGCTGCACTCTCTGATTGAACTGGAATAATGATGCGGCTGTAGTTTCGTGTTGCAACGAAATTGAAAATGGTTATTCATTTTTGATTTTATTTTTTTGATATTTTTTTTTGTTGCGGCACAGCTTAGTTGCCACAGAACCTAAAGAAATATTTTTGTTGACTGTCGCCATGCGGCATGCCACTAGTGTCATACTTTCTTATTGCAACCTGTCTATTCGTAGATTTGCATCTTTTAAATATTCGACCAATGTAGTTTATCATAGTACTATAGAGAGATGCTTCTAGACGAGATGTTTATCTGATGATGAATGCGACGAAAGCAATTTATGGGGCGAAAACTCTGCAGAAAACTTCCTAAGGCATATACAATTTTCTTACGATATAGGAATGGTACTGTGTTCTTTGGTTACCGAAACTTGAAATTCCGGGGAAATGAGCGACTAGGGTACTGACAGGCCACATATTTATAACTCCAATTGGAACAGCATGCGGCATAACTGCTGTGCCGCAGAACTTAACTAATATTTTAGCGCAGCACACCGTGAATGCCGCGTGCCGATTAAAGTGTTTTAAAATGCTAAGTAGTTGACATAATATTAAAAAATTCGATTTTTTAGAACATTGAAAAAGCTTCAAAATGACAATTTTTGAAAGGTAAAAAGTCAATTTGTTGCTTCGCAAACTGTAGAATAACTTTTAGAACTGCAGATTTGGGCGAAAATCGTATTTCACCATATGTTGGGTAGTGGGGTACTTAACAAACCCTCAAAATTTGAGACCGATCCATCAGTTACTTAAAAAGTCATTCTATTTTTTTATCCCAGAGACCTTTAATAAGTTATTTTAAATATTAAAAAATATAAAAATAAATGATTTATTATAGTCTAAAATCCTATTGCAAAATTTTCGGACATTTTTAGTTTACATATAAAAATTTTAAAAAGTTGCAAAAATATTGTATATATCTATATGAAACCGGTTTCATAGCGTTCTACGCCATTCCGTTCCTAATCGCCATTCCTTTCTATTGTGGCAGTCTTCCTCTCTTAGATTTCTTTCTGACATCGTCTTGGAGATGCCCTTTTTCCATGTTGTTGCCGGTCTTCCTCTTTTTCGATTTTCTGTGGGGGTCCATTCTAACACTTTTTTTGCGATTCTTCTTTCCTCCATTCGTCTTACGTGTCCGTATCATACTATGTTTACGTTGTTGTTAAAAATATTGTCAGAAAAAAAATGTTTTTAAATATTCGTAAAGCTGATAATTTTTCCACAAATTTGACAAAAATAGTTATTCTGGGACGATTAGATAAAAAGTAGGAATACTTTTTTTAATTCCCACTAATTTGTTTACACTAATTAAAAAAAGTAATTATATTTCATTTTAAAATACAAAGACTAACTCTTTTAATATTTAATATTTATGATATAAGTGTTAAAAGTACACGTTTAAGGCACGCATGTGAAAGTTATTATTACATGCAATTCACATAAGTGCCTTAAAAATGTACTTTTTAACACGCATACCATACAATATTTTTTCTACCAACGTAATTACAGGACAATAATTTTTACTTGAACTTGACTGACATTCCATTTTTATATTTTTTTGACATTACATCAAAATTGTCTATACGGTCAATACGAACAGCAGTGCCTTAATAGTATATTGTGCAACAAGTGCAGAAAGGTACTAATTTCTCACGAGTTTGAAAAGTTGCGGTACGAGCGCAAGCGAGTGCCGCAATTCAAACGAGTGAGAAATTACCTTTCTGCACGTGTTTCACACTATACTTTTTCTACAAGCACAGTTTTTCCTAAAAATAAAAATCACAATTTCCAAACGACGATTAATTATAATAGGTACCTATGTGATAAATTTTAAACTGTATTTAATTAGTTAAAAAATTAATACACTGCCTTAATTTGTTTAAATTTAAACAATTATTACACATTATTGACATTATATTTATGCAGTCACGGATTTACACAAAACCTTCTTCATTCGACGTCTCTTGCACAGGTTGCTAAATCCTTATTGGTTATTTGATAATTATAAAATGTTTAATAAGAATATACTTGTAAAATAAAACAGTTGTAACATCCATAATTTAGTTTCTATGCTATAGTTAAATATAATAATTGTCTTATAGGTTATATATTTGTCTAAAGTTTAACCACGGATGTAAACAGAATATAACGTTACTCAGAATGCGGTAGTCCACGGATGTAAACAGAATATAACGTTACTCAGAATGAGGTAGTCAACTGTGCAGAAAAGAACTTTGCGGCACAGAAACGTCACTTTGCGGCACAGAAACGTCACTTTTCTGCACACTAGTGTCAAATATCTTATACTGTGAGAAAATATCAAGTTTGCTAACATAAAACCGTGCAGAAAAGTGCACTTTGAATAGTGGTTGTAGAAAAAAATATTTTTTCTACAACCACTATTCAAAGTGCACTTTTCTGCACGGATTTATGTTAGCAAACTTGATATTTTCTCACAGTATAAGATATTTGACATTAGTGTGCAGAAAAGTGACGTTTCTGTGCCGCAATAGTATATTGTGCAACAAGTGCAGAAAGGTACTAATTTCTCACGAGTTTGAAAAGTTGCGGTACGAGCGCAAGCGAGTGCCGCAATTCAAACGAGTGAGAAATTACCTTTCTGCACGTGTTACACACTATACTTTTTCTACAAGCACAGTTTTTCCTAAAAATAAAAATCACAATTTCCAAACGAAGATTAATTATAATAGGTACCTATGTGATAAATTTTAAACTGTATTTAATTAATACTAATCAATTTAAATTCCTTATACCCAAATAAATTGCACAGAAATCAGTTAAAAAATTAATGCACTGCCTTAATTTGTTTAAATTTAAACTATTTTAAAAAATTATTAGGTACACATTATTGACGTTGTATTATGCAGTCACGGATTTACACAAAACCTACTTCATTCGACGTCTCTTGCAGATGTTGCTAAATCCTTATTGGTTATTTGATAATTATAAAATGTTTAATAAGAATAAAATTGTAAAATAAAACAGTTGTAACATCCATAATTTAGTTTCTATGCTATAGTTAAATATAATAATTGTCTTATAGGTTATATATTTGTCTAAAGTTTAACCACGGATGTAAACAGAATATAACGTTACTCAGAATGAGGTAGTCAACTGTGCAGAAAAGAACTTTGCGGCACAGAAACGTCACTTTGCGGCACAGAAACGTCACTTTTCTGCACACTAATGTCAAATATCTTATACTGTGAGTAAATATCAAGTTTGCTAACATAAAACTGTGCAGAAAAGTGCATTTTGTATAGTGGTTGTAGAAAAAGTTCTTTTCTGCACAGTTGACTACCTCATTCTGAGTAACGTTATATTCTGTTTACATCCGTGAACTACCGCATTCTGAGTAACGTTATAATATTCTGTTTACATCCGTGGTTAAACTTTAGACAAATATATAACCTATAAGACAATTATTATATTTAACTATAGCATAGAAACTAAATTATGGATGTTACAACTGTTTTATTTTACAATTTTATTCTTATTAAACATTTTATAATTATCAAATAACCAATAAGGATTTAGCAACCTGTGCAAGAGACGTCGAATGAAGTAGGTTTTGTGTAAATCCGTGACTGCATAAATATAATGTCAATAATGTGTAATAATTGTTTAAATTTAAACAAATTAAGGCAGTGCATTAATTTTTTAACTGATTTCTGTGCAATTTATTTAGGTATAAGGAATTTAAATTGATTAGTAGGTATTAATTAAATACAGTTTAAAATTTATCACATAGGTACCTATTATAATTAATCGTCGTTTGGAAATTGTGATTTTTATTTTTAGGAAAAACTGTGCTTGTAGAAAAAGTATAGTGTGAAACACGTGCAGAAAGGTAATTTCTCACTCGTTTGAATTGCGGCACTCGCTTGCGCTCGTACCGCAACTTTTCAAACTCGTGAGAAATTAGTACCTTTCTGCACTTGTTGCACAATATACTATTAAAGCACTAGTGCCTTAAAGTAACATTTTTAACGCTTGTATGGAGTGCTAAAAATTGCAGTTTTAACACGGTTGTAGAAAAATACTATTATTAAAACATTGCCTATTCGTAATGTACGCAAAAAGTAGGTACAACATAGGAATTAAAAAAAGATAACAATTTATAAACTAGATAGATTTATAATCCATAAAATTATATATTAGATAAATAAATAATAGGATAAGCAAATAAAATAACTTTTAAACTAATTATTGATGAATTATCCTGACATTTTGAGGGTTTGTAAGTACCCCACCTTTGGGTTAAATACCAAAGTTCTAAGTTAATTTTAATAGTAATTATTAACAAATAACGATTTTGCTTTATTCTGCAGTTTGCGAAAATCTGTTCTAAAAAAACAAAATTTTTAATTTTATGTCAACTATTTAGCTTGTTAAAAGGGTGCAAAAAAATTTAAAAACTCGCGTTTTTTGTACTAAATTGTTGATAATCAAAAAACGGCTCCAAACTCTGGGCAGGTAACAGGTAGGTTTTCTTTCTATAGGTCTACAATAAGTAAAAAAAGAATGTGTGTACTTTGTACGCACGTAAGAAGTTATACTTTTATTATAATATAATCTAACTTCATATTATGATTTCAACGAAATCAATACCTTTCTACTTTAAACAGTTTTTTTTCTTTAAACTAATTTTAGAAAGAATAAAAAGAATACCAAAAATTAAAAAAAAAGGATATGACTTTGTCAGGATTCGAACAGGGAACCGCTAGATCCCTAGGCGAATGCTCTACCGATCAGCTACCACCGCTTTTGTATTCAGTCGATCATTTCTCGGACATAATTACAATCACGGTGACAGATACATTAATTGAAAATAAACATTTCCAATAATACTTATAAGGAGGCAGACAACTCCACAGATATAAAAATTATAATAAATATATTTACTAAAAACACTAATAATATATTCTTTTCACGCACACCTTATTTGCGCTACATAACTTAAAAGATGTAGCGACTAATACCATACTGTCGGTGTGCGCATGCGCCAGGGAATGTAAAAATTCACCCTCGTGCCCAAAGAAGTATAACTTCAAAAGTAAAAGTTGTCATATATTCTTGTTCTCATGATCATTTTTCAGTGCGTCACAGTTTTTCGATTTCTCTCTAATGCATTAAGTTTGATGAGACGGAAAAAGCGGTAGCTCCGTGATTAAACACAAAAATAATGCAGCATTACAATGGTTATATACATAAGATGTCTATTCGTAACCTACGTTTGATTCGTTGATATTTAGAATGCGCGTTTTTTCTAGCCAATCAAATACACATATTACGAAAATTTGACGAAAACTTCGTCCATTTTGGCCATTTTTTAGAAGTGTCAGAGTCAAGTGACGGTTATTATTAAGGACAGTATTTTGTGTACCTGTCATTTTGAAATTTCGAATTCGACTTCCCTTGTGTTTCACAACGTTTCTGTGCATTATTTTGTGTTTTGGTTTAGAATTTAGTTCGTTAAAAGTTAGTTTTGTATTTGGGTTTAGAATTTAATTCGTTAGAAGTTAGTTTATACTCCAGGTCATTATGCAAGAAAAATATCCATAGTAAGGAGACGTAACTCATGGCTGAAGAACCTTAGGAACTGGTTTGGATATAATAACAATGAATTATTTAGAGCCGCGGTTTCAGAAATAAAGATCGCTCTGATGATTACCAACTTTTGAAGCGGAGACAGCACCTAGAGAAGAAGATAAAAACACAGGTTATGGATAGTTTTGTGTCATTTTTTAATGTTTCCATATTTATAAATTTAATTAACAATATTGTTTACTTTTTAATTTTATTACCCTTTGTAAAAAATACCTACATGTTAACATATTGTGTAAAAATCAAATCTACTAAATTACTAATTAGTTTAATTCCACAAGCTTTTCACCTATGGCTAAGTACGATTCTGGCATCTGTCAGATTCGTCAATAATTACATGAAATAATTCTGAACACACCCAATACAGTATATGACGTCATAATTAATGACGCATTGAAAAATGATCATGAGAACAAGAATACCTGGACTATTCAAAGTCTTGAGAAAAATCTTAATTCCTTGGACTAATACAAAGTATACGCTGTGAGCTCGTACGTAGAGGGGATATTTACAAATTCGCGAACGCCAGTAGTGACAAGTTTGTAAACGTTTACCGGAAATTTGACATAAATGTCAAAGTGATTAATTTAAAATTAAAATTAAAAACATTAATTATAAACAATATTAGTTGGTCAAAGCTGTGGTATATATTTTTACCTTAAATATACTTACGTTTTAAATACTGAATTTAAGTTTTTTTAAATGTTCCGTAATATCTAATTATAAATAAGCTATTATAATCTTAGCGCCATCTACACGATTATTGTCAAAGTATCCGAAGTAAGAAATTGATATTTTATCAATAGAACGTCAAAATGATTAGAAAAATCTTAAAAAAATCGATTACAATTTAATTACTTTTTTGCGCTGTAAATATTAAGCGATAACAATTAAATAATAAATTTAAAAATTACCGGTAAAAGTTGAATTATTAACCCCTAGGAGCGACACCAGCGAAGCTCACAGCGTATACGCTGTGAGCTCGTACGTAGACGGGATAATAGAGAGATATTGCTGAGTCTTTTTTGCACTTGCTGTATTACAGCACGCGTTATTTTGACGGTAGAGCATGCGCAGATGTGATGTCTAGCTTACGCTGCGTTATTGGAAATACGGCCTGCCGTTATTAGGGGAGTCGTTACGCTGTGCGGTATTAGTTGCGCCATTTTGTTTTCAGGTTATGTTTGTTGTTTACCTTTCATTTAAACCAAATTTATTCGTAATAATTTGCTAAAATGGGTACCTCAGACAGTAGCAAAGTAGATTTACGTCTGATGACGATTTGTGTTTATTAAAACAAGTTTTATGTCAAAATCCATTGACTTCTCCAGAAAATTTTACGTTAGATCAGGAAAACATGAAGAGGATCAAGGATTCAAGTATCATTTGTTTCTCTTGCTCGATATTTGGAAGAAAATACAAACCTTTCTTCCATCTAAATTAAATTCTGGATTTTGAGTACAAATTAGATAAACAGCTAATCTTAATCGAGCCGTAAAATACCGCAACCAAAATGTTAAGCAATATCTGCATTTATGAAACGTCTGAGAAATGTCAATTCTGTCAACATAGGGCGGTGTAAATAGCGTAGGCTGTGTTAAATTTGCAATATCTCTCTATTTACAAAGTCGCGAGCGCCAGTAGTGACAAGTCTGTAAACGTTTACCTGAAATTTGACATATATGTCAAAGTGATTAATTTAAAATTAAAATTAAAAACAATAATTATAAAAAATATTAGTTGGTCAAAGTTGTGATATATATTTTTACCTTAAATATACTTACGTTTTAAATACTGAATTTAAGTTTTTTTAATGTTCCGTAATATTAATTATAAATTAATCTTAGCGCCATCTACACGATAATTGTGAAAGTATCCGAACTAAGAAATTCATATTTTATCAATAGAACGTCAAAATGATTAGCAAAATCTTAAAAAAATCGATTACGATTTAATTACTTTTTTGCGTTGTAAATATTAAGCGATAACAATTAAATAATAAATTTAAAAATTACCGGTGAAAGTTGAATTAGTAACCGCTAGGAGCGACACCAGCGAAGCTCAGAGCGTATAGCTACAAACAGCTTCCGGGAAGGTTTCTATAAAAATATAAGGCCCAACTCATTATAGTCAACTCTAATCACATCCTGTCCTGCTGATAATTTCTGTGTAGAAACAAGTAGAAATGAAAAAGTGTGAATAGTAGAGATGGTCTCAGATTTTTGATAATTTGTCTTTTTACTCTGTGCGCTTTATTTTTACTTACATAAACGTATTATTTAGACATACACACACCCAAACTTATATGGAATCACCATGTCTTTCAAAGAAATATTTATTTCTCTTGAAAAAACTTGTTATTGTTGCGAAGAATATAGGTTTTTATTGAAAATAAACAAATCGATAAGACAATCAGATAGTACAGCTCGGTAGAGTATAAGTTATTTGCTTAAGAGGAAACAGTAGTGATCAACAGGTAGCGAAAACGCGTTCCAAGATTGCGGCTGTAATTTTGAATATTTTTTCGAGATATTTGGCACACGTATTCGTAATATAATAAATAATGGCGGTACAGAGCCCAATTTGAAAAATATATTAATATGTGGAAATTACTCTGTAATTAAATACAATATTAAAAAAACGAGCCTGTACCGCCATTAAGAAGAACAAAAAAATGCACTTTCTTCAAATAAACTTTTTTATCCGATGCTTAGATTTTGTGTCATTTTGGAACTACTAAAATTTTTTATTTCATTAGTAGTTCCAAAATGACACAAAATCTAGGCATCGAATAAAAAAGTTAATTTGAAGAAAGTGTGTTTTTTTGTTCTTCTTAATGGCGGTACAGGCTCGTTTTTTTAATATTGTATGTAATTACAGCGTAATTTCCACATATTAATATATTTTTCAAATTGGGCTCTGTACCGCCATTCTTTATTATATTACGAATACGTGTGCCAAGTATCTCGAAAAAATATTCAAAATTACAGCGGCAATCTTGGAACGCGTTTTGGCTACCTGTTGATCGCTACTGTATCACCTTAAGTTGCAAATTGAACGAAAATAAATAAACTAACTTTTGCGTCAAAAAACGAGAATATACCTCATGTGGTGCTATAGAACCTACAACGTCTTGTAAAGCAAGTAATGTTCTCCGAGGGACATAGCTGCAGAGCCAGGCGTAACTTAGGGCATTCTGTAGAAAAACCTATACTAGGGACCAGGAACTAGGAAAGTTCAATAATAAAGCAAGGGAAAGTCGCCAAAAACTAGGAAAGGCTCCCCCCGATCGTTTAATTGTCAAATCAGCTAGAAGACACCCGACCATTTCTCACCTGCAGCTTCAAAGGCAGCTTTTGGAAGATACAGGTGTAACTGTTTCAGTTGAAACGAGAAGAAGAAGAGTTCATGCCAAGAAGTATACAGCAGGAGACAGTTATGGGTTCCCGAGTTATCCAAGCAGCACAAGATTGATCGCCTAAATTGGTGTCTTCACCACCAAAACTGGAACATTGGGAATTGACAAAATGTTCTATTTTCAGAAAAAGTCAGGATTTGTGTAAAATCAAATGACCCACGAAATCGTGTACTTAGAGGTCGAGGAAGACAAGAAGAACGAAAACTGTCAGATCTGTTCACAAATATACAAGAGCAAGTGTAATGTTCTGGAGAGGAATTGTGATCGGTAAAAAAACTCATTTAATTATTTTGATCCAATCAACTTTAACTGCTCACAGGTATGTTGATAACCTGTAGTTAGGCTCTGGAGAGGTGCAACAGGAGAAAATTTAATTTTCATGCATGATAATAGACCTCCACATACCATTAGAGTGACTAGAGACATCATTGAAGCAGAAGGTATCCCTTGTTTGGAGTGGCCTGCTTGCTCACCCGAGCTTAACCCTATAGATAGAGTATTTGTGGGATATGCTTAAAAGAAAAATTAGAGCTCGCCAGGATAATCCACAAAACACTGCACGGCTAGTACAAGCCATGTACAATCTGTTCTTGAAGAATGGAGCAACCTATCACAACAAAATGTTGATAATTTGATTAGGAGCGTGCCCAAGCAAACTGAAGCTTGCATAAGGACTAGAGGTGATAACACTGACTACAAAAAAAAGCAAAAAAATAAATAAAAACAATTTAAACATTATTCGTTTTCGTTTTACATTGAAATTTTTTATGCTATTGACTTTAAACAACTAGTTTCAATTTGTTTTTTAAATACTTTATTGTTTTAGTTAATTGTTATGTATTTGTTATTCAATTGCTTTAGAATAAATATTGTTTTACTTCATGTGTTCGTTTTTTTTTTAAATTGGCACGAAATAATAAGAAATATCTCATGATTCCATATAAGTTTGGGTGTGTGTACTCTTATAGTCTAGTCCAGTGGTGGGCAAACTTTTTTATTAGGGCGCCGCAAAGTTCAAGAAATTCTATAGGAGGGCCAGAATTATGAATTTTGTGTTAAAGCTATATGTATACTGTATACCAGGGGTGGGCAAAGTGCGGCCCGTGGGCCGCATGCGGCCCTTTAAACATTTTTTTGTGGCCCGCGGAAAAAAGAAAAATATTTTCATTTAAAGATTTTTTAAAATTATTGCTAATATTAATAAATCAATCTACATAATGCAGCTATTAATTAACAATTTCGCAGAGGGTAATTTTTCCGCAAATTTGCAATATAACGCAGGCAATTATTTGTGTTTCCGGCACAGTATTTTGTCGGCTCCCTCAATGAAATCCATGAAATTTCAACAAATTAATGGAAACGCTATTTTTGAAATTTTGAAGTAATCAAGAACTGTTTTGGAAAATTTTAAATTATGCCGTAACCACCTAGTAAGTGTAACAACTGACGGAGCACCTTTAAGAGGAGCAAAAATAATGTAATGTTGAGAAAATTTAAAGTAGACAAAGTCATTTCAATTATAACTAATATTGCTAATTTTATTCGTTCAAGAGGAGGATTATCGTGCATTCATAACATTCTTGGTAGAGTTAGAAACACAACATCCTGATGTCTTATTTATACCACAATCATCTTCGTTGGCTAAGTTTAGAAAAGGTCCTTAAAAGAATATTGTGAATTAGGGGAGGAAATTGCTTTATTTTTAGAAAGGAAAAACTGCAAGTAATTTGCTAAATTTACAAGTATTGAACGCAAAACTTTTAAAATGAAACTCAAACTATTCATTGGTCATATAAAAAATAAAGCATTACTTAGTTCAATTATTTCCCTGATTAAAACAATTAAATAATGTACCAGAAAATAAGTTTAAAATTTATGAAGAAAAAAGTTTTAATTTGTTGACGGAATTTGAAAATCGTATCATTTCCCTTATCACTTATAATAAATAGTTTTTCATTTCAAATTGATTGCGTACCAGTTTAAATTCTACTGGAAATTATAGGTTAATTTGCATATTTTTGCAATATTTTTGCATTTTACAAATCTTTGCAAATGATCCAAAGTACATAAGTACCTAGCTAAATTTATAGTTCGACATTTTTTTGCGAAAAAAACATTTTGAATAATGAACATAAATAAAAATCCATTGAAGACCGGAATTGGTAACACAAAGTTTACATCCGAAATAGAAAGAATCATGAACGAAGACATAAAACTAAACTAAAATTTAAAAAAAAAGCCATTAAGCTTGATTTTTGATATCTTGATAAATATTATTTATTTAAGTTTGTAAATAACAAATAATGTGTTTCATACTTTTTTTTAAGTATTTAATTTTTTCAAAGAAAACAAAAACAATGAAGAGAATCAATATCAACGGAAGGGAAATCGAAACGTCAAATAAATTTAATTTTACACTTAAATTGTGGCATATTCCCAAATAAAATAGTAAATTGCTTAAAATGTCACAAGGAAATAGCTTGAGAACCATATTAGTGAAAAAAGAAATAAGTTCCTAGATAAACTAAAAATAAATAAATATATACCTATCATATATTTGAGGAAAATAGTACGCTTAAATAAGGACGAATGTTATTTAGGGGGGAGAGATATGGTTTGAAAATTTGGATTTTTTTTATTATTTTAAATGAAAGTACATAACTTCAGAAACAGTCTCTGAAAATTTCAGTTACCGAAGTAAAATTACCGAAAAAACAGCACGTTTAATTACCTTCGACTTGTTTTGCAGCAGTTTGAGCGTAGTGAGAAAGGTTCAACAGATTTTCCTTCTATTTTGTAAATTACTTAGCGATTCAAAAACATATTCCGATGTGCATCAATTTACGATTTGACACACAAAAGAAGAAATTGAAAATAAAAGTTGTCAAAACTTTAAACATGTGGACATTGTAACTCAAAAGCTACTTGACAGATACACCTGAAATTTTTCATAGATTTTCTTTAGACATTTCGTAACTTAGCTCTGCTGAGATATTTTTTGTTTTAGGTCTATTTTTTGTTTAACGATAATAAATACGTTGATTTTCACCCCTTTTACAAAAAATTAAAAAACTCGGGAGCTTAACCTCAAGAAAAAACTCATGCTAATAAAATATTTTTGAATTTTTTGTTTCATATGATCCCATTATGAGTTCTGATGTTAAATGAGTACTGTAAAATATTTTTCTTTCGAGGTATCTGTAAAAATTTGCCACCGTTGGGTTAGTTTTCAATATTTAGTCTTGAATTTTTTTTAATATTATTTGAATTATACTAAATACGTTTATTTAATTTAAAAAATGCCACTTGAAATATTGATTTCAAGTCATCCCCCCCCCCTTAAACAAAATTTGTAAAAGGTTCAAAATTCAAACATATTAAGGTAACAAATATTGCGGCGGCCCTCGGTAATAGACGAAAAACATTTTGTGGCCCTTTCTAGAAAAAGTTTGCTCATCCCTGCTGTATACTGTATACTATCCATGTCGATGAACCCTCGGCGGGCCGGATTAAATACTTTCTCGGGCCGGAGTTTGCCCGCGGGCCGTACTTTGCCCATCACTGGTCTAGTTTATGTCTATTTCTCAGGAGACAAATATATTTTATTTAGTGTGTATTATTTCAAAAATATATTACAAAAATTATTCTTATTATCTCAATCATTACGATTTATTTTAGAACGTTATATTTTGTTTTCCATTTCTATTTTCGTCGTTGGGAAAAATTCAGACAAACATGTAACACTCTGCAGAAGAAGTATAGTTGCGTGTTTATTAGTTTTAATGGTTTCTATTTTTGGACCTTTACAAGATTGTATTCAGTATAATATTTTCTTTTCTTTGGTGATAGTTAAACAGTATTGCGTGTTGTTCGGCTGGTGATTTATGAAGCATTCCGTTTTAAGTATGATTGTTTTGAATATATATTACGAATTGAGTAACTTTGTTTTGTAAATATACTTTATAAATCTCTATTTTATGATTTTTTTAATTAAAAAGCTTCTTCCAAAAAAATTAAGAGCTTACGTGTCTCTGGAAAGCGAAAATCACGAAACGTTTTTTGTTAAAATTTTGAAATAGTATTTTCACTTTTTTTCTTGACCGATAACCTCATTGTAAGGAGATTTTTATTTCACTTTTTTTGACAAGGACAGTTGCGATTTAGTCAGTCTCAATCAACATCAGTTTTATTAAAGAATTTAAATAAGTACATTAATTAGTGGAACTAAGTAGGTACTATGTATATTGCTATCTTAGGACCAATTTTATAATTTAGTTATTGAAATGTCATCTGAAATTTATAGTGTATATGTTACAGTTCAAGTTGATTTTCCAGTTGGAGTTGACTCCAACTAGTTGGAGTCGACTCTAACGGCTGGTTTCAGTAAAAGTTGATTATAAATATAAATTGAAGATTTATATTCAACATTTACTGGTAAAAGTAGACTCCAACTAGGAAAAGTATACTCTTCCCAATGCCATTTAGTAAAAGTTGATTCTGATTCACACAAACAGCCGATTCTAGAAATTAAATGTTACTGAATATGTTCAAATTAGTCTAGGCTGTCTCGTCGCCCCCGTTAGGTAAATTACTCCGATTCGAATTTTTTGCACAAACTTACTCAAAAAGAGGTCCTTATAACAAATCTACTGGGTGCCAGGCAGTACCTTGATCGATAAATTGTTTAAACAATTTTTTTAGACAAATTCACAAAAATAATTTTTTCACTTCGAACAATTTTTTTTAGATCATTTGGGTTAGTCTGAGCAAAAAAAGGTATTTTGTGATTTTTCTCTAAAATTGATTGTTGTCGAGTTATACGCGATTTAAAATTTTAAAAATGCGAAAATAGCCATTTTCAAGGCTTAATAACTCGGTTAAAATCCATTATTATGAAAGTCAGAAAGTGACCAAATCAAAGTTTATAGCCCCCTCTACAAGATCCAGCAGAAATTTTTGTCACTACAGTAGTCTCTCTTTATAACGATTCCCTATATAACGATACTTAATTCGTCTATAGTCTATAACGATCAAAATACTAAACATTGTTTGGTTCGTCATAAGGACAATGTATTAATTCTTTCTCTATACCGATATCGTTCTCTCTTTATAACGATAACTTTTCAATATTAGATGACCTCACTTTTCAAGAAACAACTGATAACCATTTGCGTTTGGCAATAAGTAAAATAACTAAACCGTGAGAATTTTACCAATTAAAGATAACACTTAATTGAAACACAGGGAATAACTGAAAAAGCTCTTGCGTAGGTGTAACTTGATAAAAAGTGATTAGTGAGTGATTCATTTTGTGGTTCGAATTTAGCAAAAATTTGGTGGTTCAAATTTCAATCCGATATGCAGAAAGTTGAGTACACGCTTTTATCGTTCGGGCATTAACTGTTTTCACACAGATGTTGTCCTCTATTGACTATTGACGACTTCTAAGTTTCAATTTGAAACTTAGAAGGGTATGTGGACGTGGAAGGGGTGAAGGGTATGTGGACTTACATTCAGGCAACAGGCTCTATTATAAAGGCAATGAAGACTATACATACGGTGGAGTAGGTTTCTTAATCAACAAGAAGAGAAAATCACAAATTCAAATAATTGACAGCATCTCAGACAGAGTTACATACATGATTTTAAAACTAAATCCAAAAACCAAATTAAAGATTGTGCAAGTTTATGCTCCAACTGAAAAGGCAACTGATGAAGAAATAAATACTTTTTACGAAGATCTTAAAAAAGCTATAGACACCAACAGAGAATCCAAAATAATAATAATGGGAGATTTTAACGCCAAAATTGGAAGTAAGATTGAAGATTCTGAAAGCAAGATTGGAAATTTTGGATTCGGCACAAGAAACACAAGGGGAGAAAAACTTATGGAATTTCTGGAACAAGAAAACATGTATGTTATGAATACCTTCTACAAAAAGAAACCTAACAGAAAGTGGACATGGGTTGCACCTAACGGAACCACCAAAAATGAAATAGACTATTTTCTCTCAAACAACAAAAGAATATTCGAAGACGTAACAACAATAAACAACGTAACAACGGGTAGTGACCATCGTATAGTTAGAGCAAAAATAAATATTAACATGAAAGAAGAGAGGAAAAGAATATTTAAAAAAACAACGCGAATAGATGCCTTTAAAGTAAAAACAAATGAAGACCAATTCCGAGAGGTCTTAGCGGATAAGTTCAAATATGATCCTTCACATAATCAAGATGAAATTAACGAAATTAACAAAAACATCAATAAGAACCTTCTCGAAGCCGGACTACAGGTCGCAAAGAAAACAAGTACTAAAGAAGACAAAATAAGCAACGAAACTAAACAACTAATGACGGAAAGACGACAACTACTAACGCAAAACAAACGCCATACTCAAGAATACATAGAACTTAATAAAACAATTAGAAAAGAACTAAAACGCGACTTACAAAAATGGAACGAGAACTTAATAGAGCGAGTCATTGAAAACAACAGAGGCTTAAAATGTCTAAGACCCGCACTGGGTGTTCAAAAAATCATTAAAATTAAAGACGCCAATAGTAAGGAAGAGAAGGACAAATATAAAATAACAAAAATAGTCGAAGACTTCTACAAAAGCTTGTACAGCTCGCAAAGCCAGTCTAATGAATCAACAAAGGAGAACGTCAAAAGAAAAATAAAAAATGTGGGATCAGAAGTACTACCAAATATAAAGGGATTCGAAATAGAAAGAGCTTTAAAAGAACTAAAAAATAATAAAGCTTCAGGACAGGACGGTATAATTGCCGAGCTCTTGAAAACAAGCAAAACAGTAACAATCCCTATACTAACAGAGCTATTTAATAAATGTCTCCATAATAGCAAGATCCCTAAAGACTGGAACGAAAGTCTAGTAATACTTTTACACAAAAAAGGGGACAAATGTGACCTACAGAATTATAGACCGATATCGTTGCTTAGTCAAGTATACAAACTATTCATGAGAATTATTAACAACCGGTTGACCTACAAAATGGACAATTACCAACCAGTGGAACAGGCTGGCTTCCGCAAAGGATATAGTACATCAGACCATCTGCTGACAATGAGAACATTGATAGAGAAGGCAAATGAATACCAACTACCCGTATTTCTTGCCTTTGTAGACTATGAAAAGGCGTTTGATAGTATCGAGATGTGGGCCATAGAACAAGCTATTAATAATTGTAGAATAGATTCGAGATATAGACAACTAATACATAATATATATGAAAATGCAACTATGATAGTACAACTAGATGAAAATACAAATCCCATCCCTATTAAGAGAGGCGTGAGACAAGGAGACGTAATATCGCCAAAGCTTTTCAACCTAGCACTAGAAGACGTCTTCAAAACGACAAATTGGTCAACCTATGGCATTAACGTTAATGGCAAGAAGCTAAATCACCTCAGATTCGCTGACGACATTGTGATTATAGCGAGCTCATTCGAGGAACTGCAAATTATGATAGAGGAACTCGCAGGCAGCTCCCAATACGTCGGCCTAAAAATGAACATGAAGAAAACAAAAATAATGACAAACACAGATGACCCCAGACGCATAACTATAAATGGCAGTGAGATAGAAAAAGTCCAGGAATATATCTACCTAGGCCAAATCCTGAAACTTGACAAAGAAAACCAAAGTGCGGAAATTAATAGGAGAGCAAGACTAGCATGGGCAGGATTTGGAAAACTTGGTTATATACTTAAGAACCGCAAAATACCTCAATATTTGAGGACCAAAGTGTTCAACCAGTGCATCCTTCCTATCATGACATATGGGTGTCAAACCTGGACCCTAACCAAGGCAAATATGAATAAATTAGCCACAACAGAAAGAGCTATGGAAAGAGCAATGTTAGGTATACGACTGTCAGATAAAAAGAGGAACGACTGGGTAAGATCAAAAACAAAAGTCGAGGACATAACAACAAAAGTTGCCAAACTTAAATGGAGCTTTGCAGGCCACACTGTTAGACAAAAAGACCAACGTTGGAATGCCACGATACAACATTGGAGACCTTACCAAAGCAAACGACCGAGAGGAAGACCACAGATGAGATGGGTTGATGATATTAAAAGAGTAGCCGGAACGAATTGGAAATATGTTGCTCAGGATAGAGACCGATGGAAGGAGTTGGGAGAGGCCTATGTCCAAACGTGGACGATAGAAGGCTAAGAAGAAGAAGAAGAAGAAGTTTCAATTTCGGTTGTATCTCGGTCTGTGAACACTCAAGATGTTTTCGAAAAAGCGTAGAGTACTCTCGGTTAAAGAAAAGTTATCGATAACTCGGGCAATAGAGAAAATTAACACAAGTTATTTAGTACAGTATGATTACTATTACAATAACAATTTTTTTCTCTCTCTCTCTGTATAACGATCTCTCCTTATAACGATGAAAATTCCCGGTCCCTTGCATATCGTTATAAAAAGAGAGGACTGTATTTTATTACTAAGCTTTATATTTAATTATTAACAATGAGCGCTAAGTGCGTATTAGGCGGCCGTCAATGGTGAGTGCTAAAGAGATGCACCATTCCGGCCGTCCAATGGTGAATCTCACTCGCACTCACATTGACGGCCGCCTCAATACACGCTTAGCCCTCATTGTTGATAATTAAAAATAATATCTTATTAATGAAATAATAACAAATATTTCTTCAGGATCTTATAGAGGTAGCTTTAATTTTTGATTTTTTTTTAGTTTCTGACTTTCATAGTATATAATATCGTATGGCATTTTTGCCTTTCGGACAGTTCCGGCTCCAATTACATCTTTAGCCCAGGGGGACCGACGGCTTAACGTGCTCTCCGAGGCACGGTGAGACGGCTCGTGTCATTATTGGAAATGAAAATGGTTTGTCTTTGGCAGGACCGCAAATAATGATATGTACCACCAGTGGTACATGTACCACAGATTGAGAACTGCTGCTGTACATAATATGAGTTAGAGTAGATAAAAATTATTTTTGTGAATTTGGTTAACAAAAATTGGTTAAACAATTTTTCGACCGCGGTACCGCGTGACACCCTGTGTATTTGTTATAAGGATTGTTATAAGGATGTATTTCTTTGAGTAAGTTTGTGCAAAAAATCGAATCAGAATAATTTACCTAACGGGGGCGACGTTACAGACTATACTAATAAGTAGTTGAAACGGTCAAAACAAAGAAACGCACACTCATCAAAAATGCACTTGAGATTCTCGTATAATCAACATTTACTGAATCGATCCAGGAAGAGTCAACTCCAACTAGTAAAAGTTGATTTAAATTTTTAAAATCAACTTTTACTGCTCATTTCAGTTGGAGTTGACTCCAACTCTAACTGAGAATCAACTTGAACTGTAACATATATACCTATTCGTATCTTACAAAATAAAAATATCTACTTACATGTTAATAAATACAACTAAGACAATATTTTTTTTATATACAGAGAGAGTCTGTAATTTGGAATAAATTCAATATCTCAAATACTAATTCTTTTTTTGAAAAATGCTAAGACCCGTCGATTATTATTTTAAATTGTCCTTTTTGACATACAATAATAATGTATACAGGGTGTCCCAATTTAGAGATATGACGTCATCGTTGATTTTCTTAAATGGCAACACTGTCATTTTGATAGCTATTTTGATAGGCTGTGTAAAGTTATACACAACTGCAAAATATCAAATTTTTATTCTCTACATTTACAAGATAATAGAAAATAACAAAGTTATGTCTCTAATTTGGAATAAATTCAATAGGTAATTATAATACTAATTGTTTTTTTTTGAAAAATGCTTAGATCCGTCGATTAGTATTTCAAATTGTCATTTTTGACATACAATAATATTGTATACAGGGTGTCCTAATTTAGAGATATGACGTCATCGTTGATTTTCATAAATGGCAACACTGTTATTTTGATAGCTATTTTGATAGGGTGTGTAAAGTTATACACAACTGCAAAATTTCAAATTTTTATTCCCTACCATTTACAAGATAATAAAAAATAAAAAAGTTATGAAAAACAAGTAAGTAATCAAATAATAATTGAATTTAATTATTTGGCAATAATTGAGGGCAACATTATGAGTATTTGATTAATTGAAATAATTAAATTCAATTATTATTTGATTACTTGTTTTTCATAACTTTGTTATTTTTTATTATCTTGTAAATGGTAGGGAATAAAAATTTTAAATTTTACAGATGTGTATAACTTTACACACTCTATCAAAATAGCTATCAAAATGACGGTGTTGCCATTTAAGAAAATCAAAGATGACGTCATATCGCTAAATTGGGACATCCTGTATACATTATTATTGTATTATTATTGTATGTAAAAAATGAAAATTTGAAATACTAATCGATGGGTCTGAGCATTTTTCAAAAAAACAATTAGTATTTTAATTATTGAATTTATTCCAAATTACAGACATAACTTGTGTTATTTTCTATTATCTTGTAAATGGTAGAGAATAAAAATTTGATATTTTGCAGTTGTGTATAGCTTTACACACCCTATCAAAATAGCTATCAAAATGACAGTGTTGTCATTTAAGAAAATCAACGATGACGTCATATCTCTAATATGGGACACCCTGTACATTATTATTGTAAGTCAAAAAGGACAATTTGAAATACTAATCGACGGGTCTAAGAATTTTTCAAAAAAAAACAATTAGTATTTGAGATATTGAATTTATTCCAAATTACAGACTCTCTCTGTATATATTGTATCTAAAAAATTATTTTTAAAATTAAATTAATTGGCACAAAAAGAAGAATATACTTAATTTATTTAATTCAAAATACATTTTACTGTTGTCAGAAAACAGAAAAAATGTTTATTTCACATTATAAATATTGCTTTTCGCTTGAATTAAATGTTTTAACTGCCAAGAGGCAGGTGGGTGGCAGCTTGAACCTTGAATTTAAGCAAAAACCAATGTTTATGTGTTAAATAAATATTTTCTTCTGTTTTCTGATAGCAGTAAAATGTATTTTGAATTAAATAAACTACATACAAACTTCTTTTTTGTCAATAAATTTAATTCAAAACAAATTATTTTGGACACTCTGCATAAATAATTAGGTTAATGTTTATATTACTGAATAGAGAATTGAATAACCTTTCAAATGAGCTACTACACGACCCCTATTCTTATTTAACAAAATAATCGATTACATTATCACGCCCAGATGGATGACGTCACTAGTATGAAATATATGCTAAAAAATCATAATTTAAAAATACAAAAATTAAAATCGACCTGTCTCAGAATTTTTCTCCGAAGTGGACTATTCTCGAAAAAATGAATTTATTCCATAATTTTGTACTTCTCTATATATAGGATGTAAAGGTACGTAACCTATTTCCAGGATTTTAAGGGCGTAGGGTAGCGGGTAGCACTCTTCTACGACCCCGGTAGAAGACAGGCTGCTACAAGGAATGGCGTCCTTGCCCTACGCTAGCTACTGACTTTCTCCTCTATCCCAATCCCCAGGAGATGTCAGGTCCTTAACCTCTCCTCCCATACACCCCAATTTCCACGACCTATATATCCTACCCCTATTCACCGAATGATTGCCGGTATAAGCAATCCCCCACTTTCTGACCAACGGCTTTGGGCGGATGAGTTGGAAAGTGGTAGGGCACCCTTTTGTCCTGGGGTTGAGAAATCGGCCTCGAAGGCGGAGGAATCAAAAGCATGGTCAACGGCATAAGGATGTAGAAGGCAAGGGGAAACCACTACATTAAAGATCCCTGTGGATATCCCTAGTACAATCATCATGGTCTTAGTAACCAACAACGGCGTTACCGATCATGGCCCTCGGAAGCCAAGATCCGACAGGGGAGGAAAAGACAAGGCCTCTCAGGTCGTTAATCAGCGAAATCCTTGTCAGAAGAACGGAGGCGAAAAAATAAGACTGTCAAACACTAGAATTGGAACCTGGAATGTTCAGAGTATGTTTCAGCCTGGTAAGATGCACAATATTATTCAAGAAATGAACAGGTTGAATATTGATGTACTGGGTATCGGTGAAGCCAGTGGCCCAACTCAGGTTGTTTCTCAACAAATGAAGCCACAATATATTATTCCGGTAGCGAGGACAATCAACATCGACACGGCGTGGCAGTCATAGTTAATAAAAAATCTAATAGAGCAGTAGAAGGCTTTTTCCCTATCTCAGAAAGAGTAATGGCATTAAAGTTAGTGACATCTCACGCCAGATTGAACTTGATACAAGTGTATGCTCCTACGGCGAATGCCTACGAAGAAGAGGTTGAGTTGTTTTATCGGGATATCGAAGAGGCACTGAAAATAACGAAAACTAGAGAAATCACGATAGTCCTAGGTGATCCCAACGCAAAGATTGGAAGGGGGCAAAGCGGAAGGTGTGTGGGAAATTATGGTCTGGGAAATCGTAACAAGAGAGGAGATCGTCTAATACAATTTTGCCAAGAGCAGAATTTGATTATTACAAACACATTCTTCAAGCTACCAAACAGACGACTCTATACATGGCGATCGCCCGCAGATACATCGGAGAAAGTAGTTAGGAACCAGATAGACTACATTATGATAAATGAAAGATACCGTAATGCTGTTAAAGCTGTGAAAGCATATCCCGGAGCAGACGTGGCCTCAGACCATAACCCACTTATCGCCAGGATTACATTCACACTTAAAAACATTAAAAGACATCAAAGAACTCCTACAATAGACACAAGTAAGCTTAAACAACAAGATATAAAATAATGCCTCCAACATGAACTGCATATGAACTGTAGCAAACTGAACATAGACACCAATGATATTGACGAGCACTGGGATCGACTAAAACATTGCCTACTAGAACCGTGCAAAGAAATACTGAAGACTTCTACAAAAAGAAATAAAGAATGGATGAACGACGAGATACTCAATATGATGGAACAACGGTTACAACATAAGAACAAAGATAACAATAAATACAGGGAGATTAACCACCAGATAAGAAGGATGATAAAGCAGGCAAAGGAAAAATACTTTGAAGAGAAATGCAAAGAGATCGAGGACCTTCAAAAAAGATACGATCTATTTAATCTACACAAGAAAGTAAAAGAAATGGCAGGGCTAAGAAAACAAAATCTCACTGGTGCACTTCTGGATCGACACGGGACTACTATAACACAGACCGATGAGAAGGTACAATGTTGGGCAGAATACATAGATGAACTGTTCGATGATGAAAGAGGAGACCTGGAAAACATAGAACTTACTTCAGAAGAAATAGGTCCAGATATCACAAAAGAAGAAATAGCACACGCATTAAAAACAATGAAGAACGGAAAAAGCCCTGGTCCTGACATGCTTCCTATCGAATTAATAAAAATTATAGATGAACAGCACATTAATGTTCTAGTTATACTTTTGAACCAAATTTATAGCTCAGGCGTATTACCCAAATAATGGTTAACGTCGATCTTTGTTTGTCTCCCCAAAAAGAAAAACGCAAGAGAATTCGCCGATTACCGCATCATCAGCTTGATCTCCCATGTGCTGAAGTTGCTACTGAAAGTCATCCATAACCGAATATATCACAAATTGGACATAGATATTAATGATACACAATTTGGGTTTCGCAAAGGCCTAGGAACGCGTGAAGCTCTTTTCTCACTTAATATCCTAATACAAAGGTGCCTAGACGTCAATTAAGATATATATGTCTGTTTTATTGACTATAATAAAGCTTTCGATAAAGTAGGACATGAACAATTAATGAATGCCCTGAAATTAAAGAAGATAGACTACAATGACCTCAGGATCATTATACTATAAGCAGCGAGCAAAAGTACGTGTCAACGAACAGTTGTCAGAGGAAATTGAAATTAGACGTGGGGTGAGACAGGGATGCGTATTGTCTCCAGTTCTCTTTAATGCCTACTTGGAAGAGATCCTAAAACAAGCTCTTGAGGGTGAAATGGCTGGAATAAAGGTGAACGGAGTTCCCATTAACAATATTAGATATGCGGATGACACTGTCGTCTTAGCCGAAAATATTGAAGATCTTCAGAGACTGGTTAACAGAATAGCGACATATAGCCAAGAATACGGTTTAACAATGAACATCAAGAAGACAACATTTTATGAGAATATCTAAAACTCAAAGAAATAACGAGAATCTCCTCATAAACGGAACCAACGTCGAACAAGTAGACCAATATGCATATCTTGGAACAATGATCAACTCCACAAATGATTACTTCCAGGAGATTAAAATTAGAATAGAAAAGGCTAGAGCGAATTTTAACAAAATGAGAAAAGTGCTCTGTACAAGAGATCTAAGGTTAGAGCTAAGAATAAGATTGGCTAGGTGCTACGTTTTCTCGACTCTGTTTTACGGAATGGAAGCTTGGACCTAAAATGCGGCATCAATGAAAAAACTGGAATCATTCGAGATGTGGGTATATAGAAGAATTCTAAAAATATCATGGACAGAACACGTCACAAACAAAGAGGTTCTGAGAAAGATGAATAAAGAAATGGAAGTCTTAAATACAATTAAAACCAGAAAATTGGAATATCTCGGACATATTACACGTGGAGAGAGATACAACTTGCTCCAACTCATTATGCAGGGAAAGATTCAAGGAAAAAAAAGCATATGGATACGCAGAATATCGTGGCTGCGCAACCTGAGAGAATGGTACGGATGTACATCAAACGAACTTTTCAGAGCAGCCGTCTCCAAGGTCCGAATAGCTATGATGATTGCCGACCTCCGTCGCGGAGATGGCACTTGAAGAAGAAGAAGGGCGTAGGCGCAAAATTTCTCCCCGATGCGTTTTAAATGCATTAATTTTTTTCGAATCCCGAGAAAACATAAGTATTTTTGAAAAATTTAAACGCAGAATGAACAACTGCATTACTACCGAGGGCCGAAAGTCCCTGAAAACTTCTCTAATGTTTATTTTAATAAGTTACAGGAGCGAAAAAGAGAAAATTTAATGTGATTTTTAATTTCAAATATCTCATTCAGAACTTTTTGGTTATTCTAATAGACTCTCGGCTCACGATAATAAAGTCATTCGGTCATAGTTTCATTTTGCGTTTAAATTTTTCAAAAATACTTATTAGTTTTCGCAGGATTCGATAAAAAATGATTTTTTGCATATAGTGCATGTTGACACTTCAATTTTTTCTGTTACACCATAATATTTTAGCAAATATGAATGGAATTTTAGAAAATCTGCGTTTAATAAAGTATTTACCTCTTAACCCAGTTTATATAATTTCATATAAAAACTTTTATAAATTACCTTTACGTGAATAAATAAGTCCAATTTCTATCCACTCGTATCTCGTTTATCTTGATAGTCAAGAATCACGCATTTCTTATTCACGTTCATCTCACTTGGAAAGTTGAAAATTATTAATTGTAAGGCAACATACATGCAAAACTTTTTAGCAAGTACTAATTGCTTTTTGTAGACTCATTAGTCGAGAAAGGTAATGCTGATACATAATATAAATAGTAAATATACATACATTGAACATTGAACAGATTTCTGAAAATGAAAAGAAACAATACATCTTTAATTATGATTAATTAAAATGAAGAATTGTGTTTAGAAATTGAGCTACCAAATTTGCATATTGTAAAAAGGAGTCCACATTTTTATAAAATAAAATTGAATACCAGAGAACGGCAGCTCAAAGTGGTGCACAACATGCGACACTATATAGACACGAAATTTTCGATTTTCTAAATCTGACTGAATTGAAATTTGGGCCAAATCCCATCTTAAAGTTTAGGAAAAGATTCGCTCCTCCATATGTCAACCATCGATTTTGGTCCAAGGGTGTGGATTTTAAGGCCCTTCCAATTTAGGGTCTGTTTTTCGTTCTCGTCCCCAAAAATTTCGAAAATTTATGCCCGACCTTTGCGGCTTCTGATAATACCGATCATTACCTTTCCAACGCATGTCTAATTTTGAAAATCGGTTATACCATTCAAAAGTTACCGAGCTCAGAAATATGACTCAATTTCTATTTAAAAAGGGGAAAATGTTTGTGGGTATGTGTGTGGAAAACTTACACCGATTTGACTTTTTTTTCTGTGTTTCAAGAGGGGATCAGAACCGATTCAGAACCGGTGTAGTTTGTGACTTTTGACCACCCTTAAGCCAGCTATAAGACTGGGTGGAACAAAACGGCATATTTTTGGGGACATATATCTTAGGTTCAAGGAGAGGCAGGGAAATCGCAAATACACCAAATCAATAGCGTTGAGTTAAGCTTTCAAATGGTGCCTAAGTGGTCAGGATCAGACATACACACTGAAAAACTAAACTTTGAAAATGTTGGTTTTTCAACAATTACTCAAAATTTCAACCTACGAATTCCGCCAATAACTGCGCGTTTATACGAAGATGCTAGACGCGTCTAACGGTGTATATCTCATAACATCTAGATAAATTTGAATTTTTAAGTTATAGGCTACATAAGTATGATCCAATCTATTTCCTATGGGAAAAAACGGGTTTTTAAGCTCAATAGTTCACTGTAATACCTTCAGTTATCATACTTGACCTTGGATGCATAAGATACTACTTGTCAATATGTTTCAAGTTATCGAACAGTTATGCGATAAAATAACCGTTTGCCTACCCAAAAACGGACGCCTATGACTAGTACTAGAAATCCGCATTGGATGAAATCGATTTATCTCTGGAAGATAAATATGCGTACCAATTTTCGTTTTTCTAAATAGAAGCGTTCTGGAGGTATTTAAGAAAAACTATTTACAAGACTCCATCTTCAAATAGCTCTAGCTCCCTTAGGAAGCATTTTCGGACTAAGTGAATTGGGTTAAATTGTCTTAAAATTATCTGAGGAATCTCTTGTTTTCTTTTGTCGGTAGAGTTTCTGGACACCCTGTATATTACTTGTATATCGCTAAAAACTTAAATAATTCTTTCTCATCTTTCTCATTTCAATTTACTATACTTTTACTGCCCTGATACAATAATCCCACTTTCCACACACTCCATATCTGATAACACTGGCCCTTCCTAGTCTTTGAACTCTTCTGCATTACATGTTCAATGTTTTGCCATTAATTACGATTTAACATCGCAAGAGATCATTAGCAGCCTAGCAAATGTAATGCTGAGGAACGCGCTTCACAAAATTAAATTTGTACAAATTCGTTTTTGATAATCAGTTTCTGTTCCGTAAAATATAATTTATTATAATCACTGCTTACGTAGTAACTCAGAAAGTAGGTATTAATTACATTAAGAAATAAGTATCTAAACGATTAGATAATGGAATATTTTTGAAAAAAAAAGAAGTTCGCATCTCATAATTACTAGAGAGAATATCCGATATAAAAATGATCTTCACCGATCTGTTTAAGGCTATGGGTACATAATTGGCAAATATTTTACGGCTATCCCTACCTTTTCTGTCTTTACATGGTAAATTACGTGTAGTAGAATTCACACTGGTATGGATATGTACATATTACTAGAATGTCATTCTACTTGACAATGTCATAACTAGCTTAAAGAGATGGCTTTTGAATGTTCTTGGATAACTGTTATTTTTTGTATAATTGCAAATTATTAATTCAGTTAATAAATGTGATAATTTTTTCACTAGCTATGTATTCAATGATTGTAATAATTTATATGTACCTACAACAAAAACTGATACTCAATCGAGAAAAGAGGAAAAAGTGTTAAAATGATTTTTTAATAAACGGAATAACTTTTAACTTTTAACGGAAACTTTTTTAATAAATGGAACGCTTACAATTTTGAACATCTTTAACAACAAAATACTTGGATCACAGAATATATCTTGATGTATTCTATGCTTCTATCTTCCATAAATAATACACAATAAATAACTTTTTATATAAAGTTTACGTTTTAAATCAATTATTCACCGTCAAAATAACTGTCAAAGTCGTGTTCGTTTTTTGGAGTTCGTCCCAAAGAATTATTAATTTTGGCAGTTTTTTGGTACATTCCGGCCTTGTTTCCACGTGCAGAGTTGTATCAGTAGTTTCTGTTTTGTGGTACTTTGCGGAAAACTAGAGTTTTGAAGACAGATTTGCTGTACAGAAAATGTCAGGTAACGGGGGCGGTCCTGGTCCGCCCTCGGTTAATTTAAATACTAATATTCAAATAATTAATAATGATAATCAAATTAATGTTTCTTCAATGGATACAGTATCCTCAGGTTTCGAAAAATATGACTTTGATAATAAATATCAACCAACGGATGCAGGTCCGTATCAGGTATTTTTGGAACATACCGATAAGAATCTTGGTCGTCTTTTTCCTATCAGAATTGGCTTTTATTTACAACAAGTAATTGAATTTAGAAATGATGTTATTGATATTCATTCTGTAGGTTTAAAACGTGTTAAGGTAATTTTTAGAACATACAAAATCGCTAATTTATTAATTAATCACGAAATACTAACAAAAAATAAGTTGATTGCTTATATTCCAAAATTTTTCACGCATAAACGAGGCATAATACGTGGCGTTGATACCTTTTTTACTGAAGAATACTTGAAAAAAGCAATTAATTCTATAGTTCCAGTGGCGGAAGTGCGAAGAATGAAACGAAAAATTATAAACCCTGAAACCAAACAAGAAGAATTTGTCAATAGACAATTGGTAGTAATAAATTTTAAAGGTAATAAAATTCCGTCCTTTATTAATATAAATATGGTTAATTTCCCTGTAGAACCATACATCCATCCAGTTGTCCAATGTGGAAAATGTTTACGTTACGGACACAATATCGTTCAATGTAAAGGCAAATCTCGTTGTTCTCGATGTGCAAATGAGCATTCTTCCGCTGAATGTAATTCCGAGTTGCAAATGTGCGTTCACTGTAAATCTTCTGATCATCCTTCAATTTCAAGAGATTGCCCAATGTACAAAAAACAACACGACATAAAAAAAGTAATGGCTTTCGAAAATAAAAGTTTTAAGGATGCCGAATTATCGATTAACAATCCAGCTTATGCCAAAATTAATACCAACAATAGGTTTGATATACTAAATAATCTTGAAAATTTTCCCGATTTAGCACCAGCAAACAAAACAATTTATTATGCTCCTTTAAATAAACCAAAATCAAATTCAACCGCATTAGAATCAAAAACAATTAAAAGGCGAAGAACTGACACTTCTTCTCAGATTCCAAGCACTAGTAATTCAGATTTAGAAAATTCCCATCAAAAAAGACAAATTTCTCTTCCTCCATATACACCCGCTCCACAACAGAATAATTTCATCTTTTGTCGAGATAAACTTATCTCACAGATATATTCATTAATTACAAATATAATTAATAATCAAGGAAAATTTGAATTAAATAAAATCAGGGACAATATCATTACAATATTCGATAATAATGAAGATAATTTAGAATCCATTCTCACAGATAGTGAAAATGGCTACTAAAAATATTACAGAAAAACTAACTATATTACAATGGAATTGTAGATCCATTTATAGTAACAAAGGCAGTCTTATGCATCATATTAACAACTACCATACAGATATAATAGTTCTATCAGAAATATGGCTCACATCCGGTCAACATTTTAGACTTAACGGATATAACTTTATCAATAAATGTCGTGAAGATGGTTACGGTGGCGTAGGTATTTTCATTAGACAGGGAATAGATTACCAAGAATCCGAAATTAATAATAATTTCGATGACAGTATAGAAGCATGCGCAGTTTTTTTGAACAAAATTAATCTCTCATTAGTATCAATCTATAGATCATCAGATGTTAGAATAGAAATAAATGACTGGATCAACCTATTCCTTCAGTTTAATATTGCAAAAACTATTTTTCTGGGAGATTTTAATGCTCACCACGGTATGTGGGGGCCAATTGCAGACGACAGAAATGGTAGAATATTAGTGGAGGCCATGGATTATTGTGAAATAATTACATTAAATGACGGAACACCAACAAGAATATCCCCAACTAGTAATCATTCAGCCGTTGACTTAACTCTAACATCTCCCCTTTTAGCCGACCGTATAGCTTGGTCAGTAGATTCAGATTCATTAGGTTCAGATCACTACCCAATCAATATAGAAATTCAAATCAATCCCTCCTCCTTTGTCATCAACCCATCAACAAAATGGAATGACTCTCGTGCTGACTGGTCTGTTTTTGGAAATATTTTTGAATTAGAAATTAGTAAGCTCCATAATTTAGATAGGAATTCAACTTCGGTAGACAAAATCGAATTTTTCCTCAATGCAATCACGGTCGCAGCATCGAAATCTATGCCCATTAAGAAATCTTTCACACCTTCTGTACCAAGACCTTATTGGTGGGATGAGGAATGTTCTGCGATTGTTAAAAAACGAAAAGAAGCTCTCAGCGAGTTTAAAAAACAAGGTAATTTTATCAATTATCTACAATATCAAGACATTTCTGCTAATGTCAAACGTACGTTCAAACTTAAACAAAAAAACAGTTGGAAAATGTTTTTGAATAAATTAAATAAAAACACTCCTCTGACTGAGATATGGAACACTGTAAGATCTATTTGCAATAAACACCATCAAAAAAGAAAACCACAATTAGACGAAAGCCTTATTCTAAAAGTTCTTGATACATTGGCTCCTTCATCTGCTGCAGGTCCAATTTTTAACGACAACATTAATCAATTTCACTTCCATCAAGACTCAGACACCTTCTCAAAAAATTTTAGCTTTTCGGAATTAGAATTAGCCTTAAAAAAATCAAAAAATACTGCACCTGGACTTGACGGGTTTACTTATACGATACTAAATAAATTGCCTGAAAGTGGTAAACTTCTTCTCTTAGAAATTTTTAATGATTGGTGGTTGAAACAAAAGTATTCAGATAGTCTTAAAAATATAATTGTGTGTCTTCTAGCGAAACCTAAGAAACCACCTGACTTACCTTCGTCCTACCGACCTATTTCATTGTTATCGTGTATTACAAAAACTTTCGAAAGGCTTATAAAGTTTAGACTCGAACATTTTGTCGAAAACAGATCAATTTTACCAAAAAATCAGTATGGATTTCGTAGAGGTATAGGCACAATTGATGCAATCTCCCATTTAGTTACAGATGCTCAATTGTGTCTATCAAAAAATAATTACATGTTGTGTCTTTTTGTGGACCTTAAAGGGGCTTATGATGTGGTAGATTTGGAAATATTATATTCAAAAATGGTAACGTTTGGCATCAATAAAAGAGTCTCTATAAATATTTTAAATTTGTTTGCTAATAGAAAAGTATTTTTGCGAGATAGTCATAACGTTCTACATGGTCCAAGAGTACTTTACAACGGGCTTCCGCAAGGCTCTATTTTAAGTCCCCTTTTGTTTAACTTATACACTGCAGACTTGCATGATTTGATGAGCGATGGCATACAAATTATTCAATACGCGGACGATTTATGCATTTATGTCACCCATAATACCTACGATCGCTGCATGATAGACTTAAGACGTACTTTTGACAGGTTACAAAACTGGTTCGACGATATGGGTTTTAGTGTTTCACCAGAAAAGACAGCTGTGATGTGTTTCACAAGGCACAGATATCAGTTAGTCGATAATTTCTCTATAGGTAAATACACTATTCCTATCGTAAAAGAATATAAATATTTAGGTATAATTATAGATAGTAAACTTCTATGGACCAGTCACATTAAGTATGTCAAACAAAGATGTGAAAAGGGAATTAATCTTCTGCGCTTCCTCTCCAAACAGAGCTGGGGCGCGGATCAACAAATTTCCTTAATGTTCTACAAGTCTTATATTCGCTCGATTTTGGATTATGGGTGTACTCTCTATGGTTCTACCTCCAATACGAACCAACTTACCCTTGATCGAATACAATATAGAGCTCTGAAAATATGTTTGGGAGCAATGGCATCTTCACCAAATCATGCCATTCTGGCAGAGTCTCAAGAACTTCCTCTTAGTTTTCGAAGACAGTTTTTAGCAAATAAAAGTCTATTAAAATATAGATGTTACAACAGTGATTTGATCGCAAAAATTAACTTTCTTGTAATTGAGAATTTGACAAATCATTATTGGAAAAAGAAAAACTCTCCTCTTTTGGCAGATGCATTTATTGATACAAACTTATTTCAAAATGATATTGTTAAACTTAATAAAATACCATTGTATGCACACAGTTTCGATTCTATAATTGACAAACCTATTACCATATTCCCTCGGTATTCAGATTGTAATATCTTAAACCAAGCCATGATAAAATCCATTGTAAATGGTCTCGGGTCGAACTTAACTAAAATATATACAGATGGGTCAAAAACGGAGCTAAACACAGGTTCGGCATTTTTTGTTTCAAACATAAATCATATTGAAAAGTACAGAATCTCAAATTATTGTTCCATTTTTACCGCCGAGTCCTTTGCTATTGAAAAGGCACTAAAATGGTGTGCAACTCAAACATGCACGAATGTGGCAATAATTTCAGACTCAAAATCAGCATTACAAGCTATTAGCGGTCACCCAATAAACCAATTCAGAAATGCCTTAATTTTGAACATTAAAAAATTAATTATGGATCTTAAACAAAATAATGTAACTGTTTCGTTTATTTGGACGAAAGGACATTGCGGAGTCGAAGGTAATGAAATTGCGGATATAGCCGCAAAAAGTAGTCACAGTTGCCACCATATGGACAAAGTATTTAATTTAAAAGATTTGAATAATGCTCTCCAACCTAATATCAGAAGGAAATGGGAAACTGATTACAAAAGAATTGCAAATAAATCTACAAACCCTTATTTCAGAATTCACCCTACACTTCCAAAAGACATTCCTCATTTCACCTTTAATTATAATAGAGCACAAATGTCAGTATTGACTCGTTTAAAATTGAATCATGCTCGCTTTCCATCTCACTTATATAAAATTGGAATACTTAACTCTCCTGTCTGTAGTTGTGACAATGTATCCATTGGTGATCTAAATCATATATTTCTAGAATGTTCTCTGAACTCTCAATCTTCTTCAATTCTGTATCAAGAACTAATTCATCACGAGTGTCCATTGCCACTAAATATTACAGCTCTCCTTTCTTCCCCAGATAAAGCGGTGCTAGATTCCATCATTAATTTTATCAGAAATTCAAAAATAGCGGTATAGTTTAGAAATAGACAATATGAAATCATTTAATGTAATTAAGAATTTACATGTTTTGTGGCAAATAGATTTTGTCTGATGCCAGGATCTCTCACACACACACACAAATCAATTATTTATCAAATACACTATATATCAATATTATTTAATCAACAATTCAAAATATTCCCGATTCATGTCAAATAATTATTTAAAATTGTCACTGATTGTCAGTGTCTGACTGACAATATTCTATTCGACTGAGTGCGTTGTATGACAAAGATAGATTTGAAAAATTACCACGGACATTGTGTTCGTTTTTTTCGAATCCTGAAAAAACCAATCAATATTTTTGAAAAATCTAAACGTAGAATGAAAGACTAAATTATTACCGAGGGCCGAAAGTCCATTAGAATAAATAAAAAGTTTATTTTGAATGAGATATATGAAATTAAAAATAACACTAAATTTTCTCTTAGTTTTTCACCCCTGTAACTTATTAAAATAAACATTATAGAAGTTCTCAGGGACTTTCGGCCCTCGCTAATAATGCAATCTTTCATTACGCGTTTAAATTTTAAAAAAATACTTATTAGTTTTCTCAGGATTCGAAAAAAATGAATCCCCATTTGAATAGCATTGCAGCCGAAAAAACGTACCGATCCTCTTAATGGATAACAATTATTTGATATTAAAAATGATAAAAAACCAAGGGGCGCCCGATATAATTTCGTTTGACTATACTTACTTACTTACTTAAGCCGTCCTCTTGTACCTTACGGTGTCGAGGTAAGTGTCGTTTGACTATAATTAATTAATAATTATTCAAAAATTACTTTTATTTATAAATTCTACTATCGTTATTTTCCTAACAAGTGCAGAAAGTCATTCTTTTCCGCACGCGACTGCAGTTTGCCGAACGACGCGAAGCGGGAGTTCGGCAAGCAGTCGAGTGCGGAAAAAAGACTTTCTGCAAGAGTTAGGAACAATATTTTTTCTAAGTCTTTAAAAAATTACCAAATCTTAATCAATTAATTTAATTAATATGAAAATACATACACAAATTAATTCTTTGACAAGGTTGTCAAAACCAAACTTTCAATATAATTAGTTAGCATGACGACGATCTTGGTTTCCATGACGATGATTCAAAACGACTGTTATTGTCTACCGATTTGACTTTCGAATATTATGTCAAAATAATTTTATTTCATCGAATTGTCGCATTAATTTCATTAAAACAGGAACACAATAAGATATATTTGAAATAAATTAGTAAATAATATCTAAATATTAGTTTATTGCATGTATTATAATTACTTTAAGGCCATATTAACATATCTAAATTAACACGCGTGCGGAAAAGTAAAAACCGCGGCGGAAAAGTAACACGCGTGCGGAAAAGTGAAACTTTCTAAACTAAAATGCGTTCGCGAAAGTAGACATTTTTGCACGCTCGTAGAAAAAACATTTTTCGGCCCGGACAGATATTATTTTAAAGTTTTTCTATCATGCGAAACAAAACAGGTTATATTTGTAATTTTTCTTTTAAGTTGGTCATTTTCGAGTTATAAATATAATTTCAGACTAAAAAATAACGAAAAATAACGATTTTCAAGGCTCAAAAACACAAGTAAAAAATATTATTTTTGTAATCATCAAGTACCTAAATTCAAGTTCAAACCTTCTTCTATCAGATCCAGATAAGAATTTTTGCCATGCTATATTCTAAAATATATTTTTTTAATTGTTAATGAGCAATGTTTCTTATGAGAAAACGGGCGATAACAACTAAAAACAATGTTAAAAATGAAATAAACCCAAAGTACTTATATGTACTACTCAAGAACTGATAGAATAAGTTTGAACTTAAATTTAGGTAATTCGTAATTTCAAAAATGATATTTTCTTATTTATATTTTTGAGCCTTGAAAATCATAATTTTTTGTTTTTTTACTTTTAAATTATTGTTCAAAACCCGAAAACGATAAACTTACAAGAAAAACTACAAAAGACATTTTTGAAGTTATACTTCTTTACCGGTGATATGAGGGTGAATTTTATATGTTAAAACCTATGATCCCGGCGCATGCGCATTATAACTTTGTTCTGATTGGATGTTCAAATGACATGTCAAAAATTATTCAATATGGCGGCTGTGGCACAGCTGTACGTAGTTTGATTATTTATGGTTGTTGCGTTTTGAAATATGTGGGAAAAGAAACAAAGTTAGTTAATAGTTATACTGCCTTTTTAAATAGTTTTCATATACCTCTATTTTTGGACTTTTGGACTATTTTGGACAAGGAAAACTCATTCTAATTTGGTAAGTAGTTTTTATTATCATATTGTAATTATACATTTGGATTAGGTTGGAATACATACATTTATTTTCTCAAGAATGGGGATTTTAGAGAGAAATCCCAAATTGGGTCCGATTTTTATTTTTAAATTATGATTTTTTGGCGTAGATTTATTTATCTAGTAGGTATGTAATGCTTTGATTTACATACTTAATTTGATTACCAACAAAAGTTCTACCAATCTTCATCTAATATATTGTTTTCTTACTGTTTTGTTATATTTTAATATTTTCTTCCACAAAATTTAATTATATTCAAAACAACTGTCAAACAGTAAAACGTTCAGTTACCCTATTTTTCCACATGACAAATAATGTGGAATTGGACGAGTGAGTCTAGGCTTCGATTACGAATCAAAGCGCCCCGAAATTCACGGGTTCGA